>NC_091394.1:54895015-55534459 GCF_032191515.1 Phaenicophaeus curvirostris
TTTCAAGTTCAGTGCAAGAGATTTCCATAAGACAGCGTGCAGGCTGCATTTGTGAAGTTATGTTGTTGTAGCACCTTCAAGTAGGGTATCAGTTTAAGGGAATAAGTCTGCAGCTAGCAAAAGCCATAGCAATAAAACAAATAAAGAAGGCCTACAGTAAAGCTGGGGAGGGACTCTTTGTCAGCGAGTACAGTGATAAGATGAGGGGGAATGGTTTTAAGCTGAAAGAGGGGAGATTTAGATTAGATATTAGGAAGAAATTTTTTACTGTGTAAGTGGTGAGGCACTGGCACAGGTTGTCCAGAGAAGTCGTGGATGGGGTTCAGGGTGAGGTTAGAGGAGGCTTTGAGCATTGTGGTCTAGTGGGAGGTGTCTCTGCCCATGGAAGGGGGGTTGGAACTGGATGATCTTTAAGGTCCCTTCCAATCCAAAACATTCTGTGATTCTGTGAATACTCCGAATAAATGGGTTCTTGCTTTAGATGTGTTTGTTCGTAAAGACAGAGCTCAGATCTGCCCTTTCTCTGTGTGACAGAAACCTGAGGAGCAAGGACCAGTGTCCTGTCTGTCTTGTTCCAGGTGTTGATCCTGAGGGAGATTGTCAGAGGGCTTCCAAGCAATGGAACAAATACTACTGCATTTTAGAGTGGACGTGCTTAAGGAAGAAGCAGAGGTTGTATCAGAATGCCATTTTTTCAAAATAAAATTTGCAGGGTTCATTCCAGCCAAGAAAAATGTGCCACAATATTTTGCTTCAGTACTCCTGGTAACTCTGGCCAAAAGCCCTCAAACGCAAACCTCCCAGAGTGTCTGCTATTCGTAACTCAGGGCAAAACTTTGGCTTAGACCACTGAAAAAACTCAAGCCTTTATTTTAAAGAGGGAACATCCACTTTCCCGCACAATTACCTGCCTGGAATACAAAAGAACTGTTTACTGAGAAAAAGAATTAAAAAGACATTTTTCCTTTTTCAAGTTAGCCTGTAAAAATGTAAAGTGTAAACTGAAGTCCTTTTCTTTCAAAATCTGTAATTTTTCCCCATAAATAACAGCATAAACTGCTGTATATATTGAAGTTTGCGTTTGTTGCAGATAGGACCTGTAAAATACCTTTGTACCAGAATAGAGACAGTCCGGATGCTGTATCTTGCCTGGAAGGATGGGAGATCTGTGTTTAAATCTTTTCCATGGACAACAGTATAGCAGAAAAGATTATTCTGAATAACTGTTGACCACGAGAAGCTTAAAAAGCTTAAACGCATTCTATCCCATATACATTCTGATGTTACATTTTTTTGCAGTCAGTGTTTGCAGTACTAGTGAAATGAATGCAAAACAAACTCACTTTTATCCTGATGTAACCAAACATGTGCAGGTGTGATCTCTGTTTGTTTGGTTTACTTAAGGAGAAAGAGAACAGCTTTTTTATTATTGTTTACATTTGAGAAGGTATTGTATTTGGGTTTTTTCTAATCCTTTGCCATATCCAAAAACTGAGCAGTGAAGACAAAGATTATTTGATGAGTCTTTTTTGTCCTGGCAAATATACTATTGAAGTCTGATAAGGTGTGCTTTTTAAAAAATCTGCCTAGCTTTTCTGTTGAAATTTGAGAGCATTCACATACGAAGCATTGGTTTCAATGCTCAATATTCTTCCTTTTCTGAGTAGTTCACGTGAAACTGTTGTAGGATCTGAGCTTTCGACATTGTTCAAGAGTTCAGGTGATGCTGTCAACTGTTGCTGCCAGCAACTTCCAGAGGCTTTAAAATGTTGATTCTCTGACTTCTTTTATTTTTTAAACCCATTTGTTAGTAATTTTTATTTGTATGTAGTTTTACAGGTTTATAAATTTAAAAATCTTACAGAATTTTAAAGATTTTTAGTGACTTCTTGTCTTCCCCTCCACACAGTGACACCGTCTCAGTCAGCACAGTTTCAGCATCATTCAGAAGAAAGAAAATTTAGATGTTTGCATCTCAACCTGGAGTTTTTTCCTTATATAGCTAACAGGATTTTCAAAAATACACATTGATTTTCTTTGTATTTTGAGATCTTAGATGAAAGAAAGCTTGAAGTGATCATGTTATAGGGGTTTTTTCCCTCATTTTTTTGATCTTATTAATGCTGCAGGTTATTTATAGCTCCATGACTGCTATGTTAAAACTTGTGCAGGCAGACTGACTCTATAAGTAACTGCGTATTTGAAGGACTTCCAGGGTTGCTGTTACTTTATAGCAGGATCTGATCCATTGTGGCTGCTCATGGACTCACTGGGGCTTCTGCTCTGAGAAGCCCTGTACTACTGAAGCACAAATACTTACCTCGAGAAGTGCTACTCTGTAATACTTTTCCAGCTCACCCAAGTCTCTGTAATACTGTGCATTGGATGGTGCAACCTGGAACAGCCTGTTGCTGATATAGTGAGGAGTGATTGGCGCTTGATACAAACAAATCTCCTGGCTTTGGTGATTGCCAGTGGAAATCCTTTCAGTGCTTCTCCTCAGCTGCAGAAAAATGAGGTGTATGCAAGGAACACCACCAAAAAGCCCTTCCTTGCCAAATATTTCAACACTTTCCAGCATGTAAATCTGTTCCAAGCAAAGGACTTGTCCTTTCTGGCTGCTATACAAATAGCATTGAGTGGCAAAATTGTAAATAATATAAGTAAGTAAAGTAAAATTGTAAGCAACTGGAGAAAAAGCTTCTCTGGCTTTTTCAAGTTCCCCTTTCAACTCATTTGTGTTAGAAAACCATACTTCCACAGGCTTGCTTAGAACCAGGCCTGCAGCTAAATATTTACCCAACAGATTTTGTCAAATCTGTTTCAGTGCCTCTGGAAATGAATTCATACCTCTAATTCCTAAGTACCGTTTGCCTCTGGGCATCTGTAGTGAAATGCAGGTATTAGAAGAGCTGAAATAGAGTTGAGATAACTGGTAACCTGAATCACTAAGCAATGGATTGAAAAGACAGAATGATCCCTTATTTCTCCAGGGCTTGGAAAGGGAAATTTTTGAGCTGAAAAGCCAATCTAGACTGTGTGTTTTCAGGTCTTTCAAGTGATGCTTGAGAAGGATTTTCAGTTGTGTTGTCAGGCTTCCTGTGCACTCCAGGTCAGATCCAGCCCTTCCCAAGTTTGATTGCCTGGAGAGAAAACGATGTGCATGGGGAAGTATCACCATCCCCTGGAACAGAGGGAGAGGTGAAGAGGACTGGAAAACTCTTCTGTGGGAAATCAGCAACAGCACATGGTGACAGCCTGCGTGGCTGGGCCTACAGCTGGAAGGATACTGTCTTCCTAGAAGTGCCTTGATCAAGGGACAACAGAAGTTCTGGTCAGCTGAGATGGAGCCTCGCCAAAGCCTCAGCCATGCAACGGGTTGTATTTAGTCTCCTTGGCAGAAAAGGCCAGACAGATTTGGAGGAATTGAGGGTTGGCCACTCACCCCACCAGGAGCTGTATCAGATAATCTCACCAGTTTTTCTTGTCTGCTTGGTGTATTATACTGTGTTCTTTCATCTCCCCTCTTAGTCCTGCCCCTTTTTAGCATAGATATGGTTCTTCATGGCTGAAATGCTTTTGTTTCTTCAGCTGACTTTGCTGCAGCTCTGTCTTACTCATGCCCAGGATCCGGCTACACAGGATGTGCCTGGTTTCCTGATGCAGAGCTCCACTTCTGACCATATCTGCCTATCTGCCAATAGACCTGGGCTTGTTATGGTCTTGCTTCTCAGATTTCTGATCCTGAATGGGTTTGAATTGGCCACCTGGCTCTAATTTGGTCCCTAGCTCTTCAAAGCCAATACCTCACCACAGTGCCTTGTGACAGCAGAGCAAGGATGAGCATTGTTTCTCCTTCCATCATAGAATCATAGAATCACTAAGTTGGTAAGGACCCACTGGATCATCGAGTCCAACAATTCCTGTCAATCACTAAACCATACCCCTCAGCACCTCAGCCACTTGTCTCTTACACACCTTCTGGAAGGTGACCCAATAACATCCCTGGGCAGCCTGTTCCAGTGCCCAATGATGCTTTCCGTCAAATTTTTTTTCTGATGTCCAGCCTGAACCTCCCCTGGTGGAGCTTGAGGCCATTCCCTCTTGTCCTGTCCCCTGTCACTTGAGAAAAGAGGCCAGCACCCTCCTCTCCACAACCTCCTTTCAGGTAGTTGTAGAGAGCAATAAGGTCTCCTCTCAGCCTCCTCCTCTCCAGGCTAAACAACCCCAGCTCTCTCAGCCATTCCTCATAAGGCCTCTTCTCCAACCCCTTCACCAGCTTTGTTGCTCTTGTCCGGACATGCTCCAGAGCCTCAACATCACGTAGGTTTATTTTTCCCCTTTGCACATGGCAAAACCCTTCACCAAAGGCGAAGGTGGGAGAGTGAGCAGCATTCTCTTGAAGAGCACTGGACAAGTCCACATGTAGGTTTATAATTTGAGAAGGGGAAAAATTTGCTCCAGGAAGTTCTCGTGTGTTGGGGTTCTGTGTGTAGCTTGAGCGCTTTGTAAAAAGTACCAGTTAATTTAGCTCAGTCCATAAAAATCACCGGCCAGAACTTCTCTTAGTAGAAGGTAAAGAACATTGGAGGCAACACTTATGCCAAAAGGCTTTATCTGCTCCCTTTTCTAAGGTAAGGGCAACTTCTTCATAACACCAATACTGCTCCTAGTCATCTTGTGTCTTTAGAGCACTTCTCTCATGTATAGGGTGTGGTGTTATTGTCACCTTCCTCTCAAGTAAAGAATAATTTGGCAATTCTTCCATCTTTTTCATCTTTTGGCCTTTTGACTTCTGTTCAGCACAAGGCAAAGAACTGAGCCCAATGCCCAAAATCCAGCTGTGCAGTTTGCTCTCTTCTTTTGCTTTCTGCTTACACTGGAGGCGAAGAAGAGAAGCAAAGTGGTTAGCTGTCACTGAGCAGCCTGCTGTAGGACATGGCAGCTCTGTTGTACAACACAGGGGAAGTCTGAGAAATCAGAAGTCAGGAGAGGCAAGTGGATGCTTTGGGAAAGAAGAAATGAAAGGTAATAGTGAAGGCAGAAAGAGCAATGAAGGAATAGGATATGGCTGCTGAGCTGGTCTATTTTGAAGGCTGTGGATCTAAGAAACTAAATTATGAAATACATAAGAGGTAAAAAACATATATACAACTGAGAAATGAAAGATGATTCTCTGCTGATAGAACTATTACGTGCTAGTTTATACCATCTGAGAGTCTGGCCCAGAAACACTTCTGGAGTCTCCATTTCACCTCATTGAAAATACAGTGTTGGGCCTACAATATCTGTTTCAAAGATTGATTTGGATTGTTTTAAAAGCCATAGACTGTAGGGCATTCACCACATATCTTGAGAGACTGTCCCCGGCCTCATACATCTTTCACTAGATTGGGCATTTTCTGTGTTTAAATACCATTCCTTTTATTCCTAATTAGACCCTGTGTATCGCACCTAATAATTCTGGTTTTGACAGAAACAGCGGAGAGCTATTTTATTCCCAGCTCATCAGCATTTAACATAAGTATATAGATGTGATATTATTCTCTTCCCAGAAATCAGATCCTCCAGTCTCCACCCTTTGAGTATTTCCCTGTCTCTTCTTCTTGCTCCTTCCACTCTGCCAACAGCTTCCAGACAAGCAGGTGCCTAAACCAGAATGTAATGATTGAGTATGGTTGAACCAGAGCCAGACAGAGGGAGAAGATCTCTTGCTTCCTGCTCTGATGCAATGCATTTCATAAGGCAGACTACCAGTACTCAGAACAATATTAGACACAGTCTCAGAATTAAACAGATAACACCTGAGATGTGAATGCACTTAAAATTTAAATGCCTCTGGACCACTCTAAGGATTGACTCTGTCTACCAGCAAGGTTCACCTCGGATATGGTTTTGTCAAGGCAATAGTGGGGCGTGTCTAACTAACATGCACTTCTCTCCAGTTTCGGTTTCCATTGTTCTCCTGAAGTAAATTGGTCGCTGCTTTGACAGCAGGTGTTCAGTGTGTGATAAGAGCATCACACTGGCTGCTGACTCACTGGAGGGCTGGTTGTACACAGCGCCTCTGATGATGGAAGTGGTCTGTTAGCTACCTGCTGGTTGTAATTAGCTGGGTAAATGTGCCTCTTGCCTGTGATGGTCAATTCAAGTACATCATCTTGTCAAAATCCGAGCCTAGAAAGGCTACTGCTCTCTGAGAAGATGCATGTAGTCCTTTTGCTCTTGTGGCGCAGTTTGCACTGCCCTCGCAGTGGCCGTGAATACCCCAGCAACTCTGGCTGTGGTACAGCCACTGGGCTGCTGTGGCACATGGTTATGGGTGATCAGTGCCTGACACCGAATCCATCTATCCAATGTTTTATTTGCTCAGAACAAAAGCATTTCACATAAAAACTAGCTTTTAGCAGTTTTCATTGTTACTCTTTCCCAGAATATATCGCACCTTGTAGGCTGCTGGGAGGCAATAATGCTCCATGCTTTTATGTCAGGTGTCTCCTTGATCCATTCCCCTTCTTCTTTTGTCTGTGAGCTTTTTCTGATGGTAGATGGCCACAGGTTTTTGGTGATGAGTCTTTGTGAAACAGCTGTGTGAGCATGGTGGATCTTGGAAATTGCACCCTCACCGCTGAGAGTTCAGCGATTGGGGGGTGATTTTTGAGGTGGTTCTCCTAGAGCTGCTCTGCTGTGTGGTCTTTGTAAAAATCTCCTGCTGAATGAAACCATGACATAAAGACAGGAAAGTCCTTACTTATTCATTGAACAGCATTACTGAAGTCCATAGCAGTTCTCCCAGGGTATATAACTATTCTGCTCTGGTGAAAATGTCAGCTTGAGACCAGTAATTCCTCCTGGCAATGAGAGACCTAAAACGTCCATCTTCCATTACAGCTTTGTGTGCGCATTTGTTGGTTTTCTTTGTTGGTACATTGTTGGTTTTCTACTAAAGATATGTAGAACGATAGACCTCTGCAGACACAGAAGAAAAATGAGATCCTTGCAAAGGAAGGAGGTATTGAAAAATTAGTTTACTTTTTGGTGGAACTTAGCAGAAGCACATACAGACATCAAGTGCTGTGAGACTGTGTCTGGACTGTTTTGGCGCCCCTTGTAGCTTGTCATTACTGTTACAAAAATCATTTTTCTACCAAAGTTGATGCATTCTGTGTGTCCTAGAGTAATGCTTCTGTGGGAGTGTGTCTGTGTCTTGACTACCCTTAGATGAATGTTTCTAAGAAACTGTCTACTTCATTTTACATAAAGAAAAATATCTTTGAAAACTGTTTGGTAGTTTCAAAGTAAATCAGGAATCTTTGCAGACATAGGTGCTGCTTCGACTAGCTGTGCAGCTTCTCAGCTTTCCTGTATTTGCTCCCCTTGGCTTTCTTCACATTCTCTCCTTGCCATGGGAAGAGTAAACTCAGGACACCAAAATTTCTCTGTATTAAAGTCTGCTTACAAGCGTATTTCTAACGGCTGAAATGTTTGTGCTGCATCAGAGGGATTTTTATAACCCAAATGTTCATTTACAATATAATTACTGCTGGTTTATTAAAAATGTTCCTCTTCGAGCGTATTTTGCATATACAACAGTAACTCGAGTTTAGCAGGATCCAACTAGTTTTAGAGCTAATGCTTGTATCTGAGAGGAAACAGCAGGATTAGTGAATCATATGTAGCAACCTGTTTTTGCTGTGTCCATTTACAAGCATCAACAGCCATTATCTTTGCATTCAGTATTTCAAGCATTAACTTTCTGTTCTAGCTTAGTGTATGAGACTATTTATTTGCTACATAATTATATTGTATTTCATTTTCTTCTGTACGCTATTGTAATAATGATATTGTCTAATAAAATAATGTCAGATTTAATTAGGTTAAAATTAATTCAGTATATTAGGTTTTTTATTTGAGAAAATAAACTATCCAATGGTGCATATCAAGCATTTGATTTTTTTATTTACTTTTGCTTCCATTTCTAGTCATCCTTTGCCTGTTGAAATCAGAGTGGGCTTTTTCTTGAATTGTTTATAGTTATTAGAGCCCTTCACAGCCTCACATTTAACATATTGATGCTGTAGTGGGGACATAAGATGCCTGCCTTACTATTTATTAATTGGATAGTTCTGCAAAAATTCCTCCTCCTAATAAATAGCTGCACCTTATTAATCACTGAAATGAATAAACTAGACTAATGTGAAAGGATATGGTAAGGTATGAGAGTAGTCCAGCAGTGGGAGACCTAAATTTGCTGGGAGGCAAAGACAGAATCCATTTGCATCAAAGACAGTTTTGTAACCGAAAAGCTTATGCTAACCTTCTGTGGCTGGATACTTTAGGAGTAATCAGTGATGTATGCACTGACAAAAACCCATAGTTCTCTTCTCAGTCCACTTTTATAAAAGTGTCCTGAATAGTATCTCAACATATGTCCAAATAAAGAAGAGGAGAAGGATGAAAGGGGGAAAGATTCTTGTGCTTCTTACACCTTTCTCTTTAATTCTGTAATTCTTTTTGCTTTCCAAGTGACCTTAGTGCTCTGTAAACTCCACATCACACGTGGAGGAGGTATGTTCTCTGTTAGATACAGATCTGCACATGACTAAATCTTTTCTTGTGTTGGGAGATGTTCTGACTCCTCCTTGAAGTGCCATTTCCAAGTACATTCCCTTTTATCTACGCTGTTAGTAGGCTGTCTGTTTTGTTAGACATTGGTTAAGGACTAAATAGAAAAACCTTTGAGCCTGTTTCAGTAGACTGTTCTTCTTCAGCTAAGTACTCAACTCGGCACAATGGAATTCAAGCATATGCTTTGAATTCAGTGTGTGTGTAAAGGCTTTAGGGAATAAGAACAGATTAAAGAAAGCTTTTGTTGAACTGAAGCCCATCTGAGCTTGCCTTTTCTATGTGTTTACCATTAGAAGGCTCAGAAATGTTTCGATTGGCCTGTAATTTCTTGTCACCTAATTTTTTACCAGCTTAGACATTTCAATACTTGGATATTTTTTTTCTGCTGTTTCTTCTGTTATCACATGGTACTACTCCCAGCTTACTTGCTCTGTTTCTGCTCGATATATTGCTGTACTACTTGTGTGGTTTCTCATGGGTATGCAGGCAGGCAGTTATGGAACAATAATGTCCAGATACTGATTTTAATAATTCTCACTTTTGTGTATTTAATATATTTAACTGGATATCTTGAGGACTGCGCTATTAAAGCTAAGACTGCCAAGTGAAATCACTTTAACAATGCCTGTGGAACTTACTTTCCCACCACTCGCTTAGGGACTCAGACATGTGATCTGGTACTTGAAAATAGAATTAAAAGGAACAAGTTGGCATCTGCTTTAGCAGAATCTACAGTTGAATGCAGGCACTGAAATGATGAAGTTCTATCACTTTTACCCAAGTCATCAGGCCACTCACAGAGGAATAGGCCAGGTAAAAAAAGAGGTTATCTCCCATTTCCTTACTCCCTGACTACAGCTAAGCGCTAAAAATACCTTCTTCAGATATTAATTAGATCAGCCTGTAGGCTGCTCTTACTTGCATTAAGGATCTGATTTCTGTCTGCATGAGATTCATACAGAGTCAGGAATCAAAGCTTTTTTTTCTGTCTCAGAAGGTCTGCTTAGCCCAAATATGCTCATAGATTCATTAATTCCCATTCTACTGCCATTCTTCTGTCCTAGTACCCGGTCTCACTGAACTTCACGACAAATTAACAGGTACCACTATGAAAGGATGTATGTGAACAATTTTTTCAGTGCCTCATCATTCTTTCATTTTTAATTTGTTTTCCACCTTTTCCCCAACTGGATCTGGAGAGACTCGGATTTCCACAGAGGTGTTTTTAAAGATTCTTTTTTAACTGTGTTATTTAGATATAATTCAGACTGCTTTTTCTTGAATCTATTTGTTATAATATATCAGAAAATTAAAAAGTAAGGAAAGGCCAAAGTTGTCTATTTCAGGTGTAAAAATGAAAACTCCAAATTCTTCTTGAATTCTTCTTGAATTCTTCTCAGTTGAATAATGGAATACTCTTCTTAGCTGATAAGCTTTTTTAACTTCTCGAAATCAATGGCCATTCAACTAATTTTTTGATCCTGAAACTTTTGATCGGTTAAGGTGACTTAATAGCCAACAGCCTATTGATGAATCTGCTTGACTACCCAACTATACTTAATTTTAGTGAAAGGTTTTCACAGTACATGTAAAGGAGCTCAATAATTTGAACTGCCTGGGAATGTACCTTCTTCCACTGCTACCATTTGGTTTATTTAGACGTTTTTGGAATGCTAAGGAGATGAAAGTACCTGCTGTCCTACAGCAAATAATCATCAAATCCCTATTTACGAAAACTGACAACTGGTATTATTAAAATTGACAGAAGCCAGGAAATACTTCCTAACACAATTGTATCACTGACAGCTAACTCAGATGAATTCGGCTTTAATTATGACAGCACAAGAAGAACTGAAAGGTCCCTTTGACTAAGTAGGATTTTAATTATATGTGAAACCCTGCAACTTCCTTTCTGTTTCTACAATGGCAAATAAAAAGACCTGAGAGAAGACTGGAGTACCAAGTTATCAGAGTGTCAATTACCTGCTCCCTGTGACACAGTCCTTATAGCTTTTTATCCCTTGAGTTTCATTATGGTTTTCCCTTTGATTTATCACTTGTTTATTAGAAAAATAGTTTTTAAAAAAAACTTATGTTGAAGGAAGAACTAGAGTTTTGGTTGAAATCCAGCTCCATGATGAGGGAGTGGCAGAACTCCATTAAAAGATTAACACATCAGACAAGCAGATTTGGCACTGTATATCATCAACTTTTGTGTCTGAGTTTTGGGTTTTCCTTCTCTTTGTGGAATGGGTTTTGAGTGTAACAAAAAAAAAATACTGTTAGCAGAGAGTATTTCTAACTACCTCTCAGCTGAAATAAGGCTCTGAGAGTTGTTCATTAGTGTAATGGAAATAAATATCTGCTTTATTTGTTTTAAAATGCTTAACACAACTTAGACAAAATATAATTTTAAAATAATATTTCAATTTTAACTTAAAAAAACTGCATTTAAACACAGTACTGATTAGCTAAAATTAATCCCTACTGTTGTCAGGGCAGTTCATCAGAAGTGACAGCAGTGAAGCACTGGCAAATAGTTTTTTGGACCTGACCAAAATTATTTTATGTGATAACTTTGTGCTCTCATGGGTGGAAGCTTATTTGGAGTACTGTTAGTTTTCTTTCTGTGTTTCATCCAGTAGAGTAGTTTCTTATAGTGCCAAGGTGGCCTTCTCTAAAAGCGCATGGTTGGGAAAATACGCCTAAGCAACTCTTGTAAGACAGTTTTGTAAAGTTTCACATATATATTGTAAGTCTCAAGTATTGGTTTTCTCAAATGTATATCTGGAGTGGTAAGATTCTCCGTTAGACAAGGGAAGTCCTCCTTTGCATTGCAGAGAGAAGCTAAAAACTATATTCTACAAGCACCCATCAAAAGTAGAAAAACAATGATTTTGGGATGTATTTTGTCCTAGTTAATAACATTTTGATTTCTTAAATTTGATAATGCCTAGTGCACATGGAAAAAACTGGTGATTCCTTTGTTCCCTGAAGCCAAACAGTCATGGCATCCTCTGTTAAAGTTCTGACCTTGTACAGTATTAAATATGAAGTTAGTGTATTTCGACTCTCATGTTTTCTATCTTCAAGTTGACCTTTTTTTTTTTTTCTTTAGTGCTGAACCTCTTCACAATTTGCTTTTTAGACCTCATGGACAAGATTTGCATAGCATTCAGGCTTCCTTGAAGACTGAGTGTTATGAAAATCAGTTGCAGTGGGTGCCTTATTAAGCCTTTTTGATAATTTTATACTAAGAATATGAAGCTTCCGAAAGGGGAACTGATGAAAAGCGTGTTGGACAATTCTTTCTTAAAAACAAAATTCACACATTTCGCTAAATGGCAATAAATGGTATAATAAATAAATAAGCAGAGAATTTCATGGGTTTTTTTGTAATATAAAAATTTTGACATATGACAAAAAGAAAATGAGGCAGGCTTGCTGAGGCTCAATTTGAGGTGGAGCTTAGCAACAGCTTTTATTTTCCTCCTTCACTCTAAAAATCTCTTCTAGATAAAATACAAACAAGCACCGTAAGTACAATGCAGTTATACGTAGCCTCGGGAAACAGCATTGAAGAATTTTATTGCAGTGCCAAAGATTGGTCCTGGAATGTAAAGCTGAGAGAGACCTATTAGGGACCTGCTTCATTAAAAGATGTGGACACAGACATTCATAAAGGCACCAATAAATCCATTAAGGGAAGAGGGCTCTGAAATGGCCTTTCACAATTCTGGTTATTAACTTCAAGGGTTGCGAAAGTTAGTGACTTGGCAAATATGGTTTTAGCTAATACCCACTGTCCCTTTTAACCCTCTGTTCTCCAATCAAAATTCACTTTGAAATAATCAGCCATGACTGCTCTGGTTAGCTGAGCAGCATCCGCTTACCAGGCCTGAATTTGGAGAAAATGGGATAAGAAGAAAAATCTATGGAAAATCTTCTCGCTCATATTTTAAGCTGAAAGAACATAAATTTAGATTAGACATTAGCAAGAAATTTTTTACTGTGAGGAACAGGTTGCCCAAATAAGTTGTGGATACCCCATCCCTGGAGGTGTTCAAGGCTGGGCTAGATGAGGCTATGTGGTCTAGTGGAAGGAGTCTCTGCCCATGGCAGGGGGGGTTGGAGCTAGCTGATCCTTAAAGTGCCTTCCAACTCAAACTATTCAACGATTCTATGATTCTACATTGCCATGAATCATGCGTGAATAGTGCTCTGGACCTAGCTGTTGACTACAACGACAGATAGTTGTAAGCTAGATCCTAGCAGGCCCTTTCATTTTCATATATGAAAATTTCTGATGCTGGTAAACCCTGAAGAGAAATAGCGGTTTGTTGCAGATGGAGGGCATTTTGATAAAATTACCCCACGCAATGGCAGACAAGAAGCCTGTGCTGCTTAAAAAAAATATTAATGTTGTCTCCTCAGAGCTGGGTTTAAATATTGACCGGCCACACAGAAAATAGCAGCAGTTTTGTCGAGTGCATGAAAAATAGCCACTGAAAGAACAGCACGTTTCTCTGCATCCTAATGCTTCCAGTTCCCAGAGATACCAAAGTGAATATCTAACATTTGACATTTCATGGAAGAAAAAAAAATAGCTGTTTATATCAGGAGTTCAAGATTTCCTCAGCAGCGAACTACAGACTGCTCAGATAAAGGATGCTTGAGCCTGGTTGATATTTTCTACCAAATAATGGTACTCTGTCTGAAAGTGACCTCAGGATGCTCACTATTGGTTTTACCAGCCTTCTGGAGCAAACCCTCCAGCTAGAAGTTGCATCCCAGAATGCTCCTGAGTGCTTCAGGCCTGCAGCAAGCAAAACTGGACAAGTCTTGGGCAGAGCCAAGTGTTTCTCTTTTTCCTCTGTTTTTGCTGCAATGGAAAAAAACCCTTTTTATCCAGCCTGAAAGACAATCAGGAATGTCACTGGTCAGGATTCAGAGCCTCTTGTGTCAAACGCGTGGCTGTGTCACAGCCACCACGTGGGATTCAATAAACTTTTCATGCCACAATTAATCAACTTCAGCAGATAATTTTCCTCCCCAGCATGCTTCCCATGTCCCTGGGGCACTTCGCAGACAAACGGGATGAGGATTTGTGGAAGTATTAATGGGATGGTTTTTCTCAGAACCATCAAACTTTGAGCACATGCGTATCAGGTCAGGAATTTTTTTACAGTCTCCTGGAAGGGGTATGGAGAAGGGAACTCCTTCTCCAGATACACAGGCAATTACATCTTATTATGTTTTTTTGGAGGTAATGATTTAATTGAAGTAAGGCATGGGTTTTACCACACATGGAGAGAACTCAAGAAATGAAAATTTACAAATTAGAAGAAGGATGATGTACGATATGGGTTAATAAAATAAGCTATTTACCTTATAAATACTAAAACAAGAAAAACACTTATATGTGAGAGAGATTATTACTGTACTTATAAATCATAGAAAGCACCACAACAGCAAAAAAAAGAAAAATGAGTAATTTCCTTCTCACTTTGTGTATATTACATGATATTCCCTCCCAGATTTTATAAACAAATTGAGTATATTAAAATAATAGACCAACTATGCTTCCAATATGTGATAAGAGTTAAAATCAAACTAAATTATTTATTTATTTTTTATTTTTCTTCAAGCACTGGTAGCATATAAGTTTTCAGCTTGATACACTGGTAGAAATTAAGCATTCACGGTATCTTTTTCAGAGGCTGGAAACCTTATGCTGGGAATGATTTCTGCTCTGGAATGTCTGTAATATATTGAAGCCTTAATACCTTGCTAATTGGTACCTTACTAATTAGCCCGTGACAGGAATTTTAATTAGATGCACAGTAGGTGTTCTCCCTGCCTGCAGTCGAGGAGCTGTTTCCTGGGGAGAAAAGTGAAGGGAAGAAGGTAATGGAAGGGATCAACAGAAGACAAATATAATCTAATCCTTACTATGGGAAGAGTATACATTAATTAATATTTTTCAAAATTATGTCTCTGATAATTCTGGTTTTTAAAGTACATTGAAGTTCATTTTGTGATATGCTCTTTTCCCCTGTAGAACAAATAGTACTGTTTTTTTCTGTGACTTGACATGTATTATAAGCAAAATGCAAAATTCTGGAACATGACTGTAGTCAGTTATGCTCACGACCAGCCTGAGCTGAGCACATCTCAGGCTCAAAGTGTGAGCCTCTGTAATCTGAGTTAAAGAGATGAGCTGTCTACCTGAGAGTGGTATCAAGGTGAACAAGCCTGAAAAGGGAGATGTCCAACACCCATGAGCAATAGCATTAGTTGAGCCTGGGCTGTATGGCATTCTAGAGTTAAAAACCCATATGAAAAGCTTGGAAGAAACAGTTGAGTGAATTCTTATCAATGCCAACACAAAAATAACAATATTGATGAGCATCATCTGTCATTTTTCTTCTATCAGAAAAAGATGTGAAGGAAGGATAGAAGATATCTATCTGAAAACACTGCCACCGCTAGTGTTCTCATTAGCTTAATGGCATATATCCTGTTGCAGGGGAGTTTAGGATTGTCATTTTGGACAAAGGCTATTTTAAAATCTGCAAAATATCTAATGCTGTGAGAAATAGCAGTACAAAGTTTCTTCCTTCTCAAAGGAAGCCTGAGTTGTGTGCATATAAATATAAAGCTACTCGTCAGGCCTGATAATCCAAATAAGCCCTAGTAGTGAAAAGGGTGGTTCAGTTTCAGTAGATAATGGGAAATTCTGAAAAATGATGATCAGGTCCAGGGAACATTTTATATAAAGAGATATAAACGTCAATGAAAGTAAGGGGAGGATGAATTGCACAAAAGGGAAAAACACTAAACAATTTTTATCCCTGTGAAAGGACACTTCAGAAACGGGCTTTCTGAAGGAAATGGAGAACTTGCTGCACAATTTACATTATTTGAAAAATACCTTTTCTTATTTAATTTTAATTGGAAAAATTCTTCCATGTGTGAGTAAGGTCACAGGTGAGCCACATTTCAGTGAATGAACTGTAGATATTTAAAAGCAATACCTAAGGAATATTTTTATCCAAGAGGATGGTATGAAGGAAGGGAGAGTAAAGTTGCCCCCCTTTTGATTTTGGTAAAATGTTCAGCGGTCACCGTGAGACAAATATTTCACAAATCTTAGAGAACTTTGGTGGAATGAAAACAGGAAAACAATAAATGGATAAAAATCTGTAACATTTAAGTGTAAATTGTATCAAGAAACTGAATGTAATCATTGTGTTAAAATCAAAATAACCTAGTCTCAGTCAATTAATATGTATAGTATATAGCCTGAAAACCAGTTGTGTGTTGTTTGTAGAATAAGTCTAAATGCAGGAGAAATCAGAGGAAAATATAATGGCCTGTGACTCACTCTACAAATAATAAAAGTTAATCTAAACTTGTATGTGCTCTGAAGTATTCACTCAACTGCCCTGCCTGGAAAAAGATGCTATCATTTCAAAGAGCTTTATTAACCCACCTGTCCTAGGAGATCTGGTCATGTACCATGGCAAATTTGTCTCCTACTGTGAGTTCGATTCGAAACAGAAAGAAGTGGGGAACTCAAGCAGGGGTTAGTGGGATTACATCGTTTTTAATCTTCTGTGGGCAGAGAGTAAAGGCTGATCCACACAGAAAAGATATTGCCACTTCCCAGCTAATTAGGATGCAGGTTGGGTCAGACGGATCTTGAGGTATATCTCATTTTGCAGGCAGGTTTGTGTCTTCCCTGACACCTCTAAGCTAGGAAGACACCAGCTACCTCCAGATCAGAGGCCAAGGGGCCATTTCGGTAAAGCACTATGCTGAAAGCTGTTATCTCTGCAGAAGGCAGGATGTATTAGCTCAGCCTTAAAGCCATGCTACACACATCTATATCGCTTCTGGCCAAATTAGAACACAAGGGTGAACTTGAATATCCCTGCAAAAAGACTGCAGTCATACCCTTTGTCCACTTCCTAGTGGGACTGCTGCTCACATCACAAAATGTCCATCATAGACCACACTTCCACACTGCCTGTATCGGTACTCTGAGAACTGAACAGGCTGTTTGGGAAAGGCAGTTATAATGTACCACCACTTCATTTGAACAGTGTATTTTGGAAGTAAAGAATCCCACTCAACTGAACACCTCTTATGTGATTGCATTTCTTTCTCCAAGGGATAAAAGGAAACTGTTTTTCTGTCCAGAGTCCTTTGATGATGGTAGACTTCAGGATCCAGTACTTTTATCCTTCCTGTTATATACATACATGGGGTGGCCATGGGATATGATGGAATATTTTGGATTGCAGGGCTCTACAGAGCATCTCCTTTATATCCTGGGTGGTCCAATGTCGTTTTACGTAGTCTAGTTGTGATAAGGAAGTAGGTTAAAATGCAGGTCAGAAACCCTAACCAGACTTGGCAGGGAGGACAGGATATTGGTTTGCTAGGATAATTGCCCATAGGTAGTGGTGATTCTAACATCGGTTTCATTTTTTGAGTGCTGCTAAAAATGTTTATCTTTACTCTGAAGGCTTTAGTTTTTTATGGTTTGACTGCTGGCTGTGAAGGAAGCTGTCTTTTTTCTCTATTCTCTATCCAGCAGTACTGCTCTTCAAAATATTGTGAAGATTTTTATATCCATAAACTGAAGGAAAATATATTCTTACTTCTGAGCCTTTTACTGGAACTCATTTAATCAGAAGCATACTGTTTTTAATTTGAATGAATATTTGGAGTGTATTTGCTTGAGTAAATAGAGGGCATTGTGTTGTAGAGCACAGATTTAGTAGCTGTTGTGTTATTTTTTTGTCTCCTTTACCCAGAACTGGCTAGAAAGTCATTTTCTAAACTATAAAGTAATATCTGAATCTTTTATGATTTCTTCTCTCTTACATAATTTAATCTGAAGATTCCTTATTTAAGAAAATCTAAATGAATTTCAGAGCTTGTGTTATGTAAGTCAGATAGTTACATCAAGCAGAAAAACTGAACATTGCCTTTGGGAGAGAGAGACGGGGAAAACAAATGCTTGAAAGCAGAGTCTGGGAAATGGAGGACAATTTTGGGACCTGCTTCTCCTCAAACCGTGCCACAGAGAGGCTGGCAAAAGGCATTGTGTACACATGGAGCACCAGTCAACCTCAAAGGTTCTCTGGAATCGATTGTGGATGCTTATGTACGTCTGTTCAGTCTGGGAATAATACTCAACATTTTCACATGATTTTGTCTTCCAGAATGATTGAAGATTGTGGGAAAAGAGGAAATACCATGGCAGAAAGAAGGCAGCTGTTTGCAGAAATGCGTAAGTAATTCCTAGAAATGTTTTGCTGCAATAGACTAAGCCAGTTGCAATGCAGTGTCAGTAGAATTGATGCAAGCTTCCCACATCAAGTAACTGATCTCTCCATTTCAGAAGCAGTTTAATGTTGTGATACCAAAACTACAGGAAAACCTACTGATTTGACCAAATAGCAGGAGAGAGAGATTTTCTATGACAGATTTTGTGATTGTTTTATTTTAATCAGTAGCTTCTTGAGACAGAAGTGTTGCAACACACAGGTGGCAATGGAGAGGCTTGAAGATCTCCAAAAGAATAAGACTTTCAGCGGGGATGTCTGTAGTGACTTCACTCCAGTCAGCTGCTAAGCAACCACACAACCACTTGCTTAATCCCCAACAAGCCCTCAATTGGATGAGAGTGAATTTAGGGAGAGCAAAAGCAAGGAAATTTGCAGCTTGAGATAAATACAGTTGATTAAGTGCTGGAAAGAGAGGAAAAAAAATTACAATGAAATGCAACAACAAATGATGCAAAGGTGGTTACTCACCACCTCCTAAAAGCACACTGATGCCCAGGTGGTCTCTGAGCAATGTCCCCTTTGGAAAACAAAACTCTCCACTGCCTTCTTTCCCTACCCCAGTTTTATTGCTCAGCATAACATTATATGGTATGAACTGTTGTTTTGGCCAGGTGGGGTCATCTGTCTTGACTGTGCCCCCTTCCCAACATCTTTCCCACCCCTAGCTGACTGAGGAAACAGAGGAGGGAACAAAAAGGCCTGGGTGTGGAACAGGCACTGTTCATCAATAACAAAAAACATCAGTGTGTTATCAACACTTTTGTAGCCATAAATCTAAAACACAGCACTGTGCAGGCTGCTATAAAGAAATTTAACTCCATCCCAGCCAGACACAGTACAGGGACTCATATAGTACACACCCCATTGCAGCACATTTTTTATAGTTTATAGTGAAGCTTTGTGTTCCCTGCAGAATAGTGTCAGGGATGTACTATGCTAACAATGTTTCTGCAGTCCCCTAGGCAGTCATCTCATATTTCTCTTACAAGCAAGCCACCATTTCTCAAGGAAATTCTATTACATATGAAGTTTAAGACTGTCACCCGGTTACTAGATTTACCTAAGTTCTGTCTGTAATTACTAAGCTTCCTATTATTTGCCCCCTTCAACACAGTAAAAAATGACAGAACATCTCCTGCATCTCTTGGGGGAGGCGAAGATCAGCATTACAGGGAATTGAGCAACTGTGCACACTGAAAGGCCTGATCTGTGCTGTTGAATTAAATGTGCTCAGGACTGTTCTCCGGAGGTGAGCCCAGGGGTGACTGAATGCCCTACATCTGTGCTCCTGAGCTCTCCAAATTAAGGACTTCTCAATCAGATGGCCTACTGAGAACGGTCTTGGCTCATTCCACTGTGTACGCTACCTCTGTTGTGCTCTGTAACTATTTCAATATTACATAAGTGTTGCTGTTGTAACTCAGATAGATGTTTCTGTTGTCCTTTGCCTACAACATCTTGGACCAGTGAAGAGAGAACTTGTTCTTTGGCCAGAAGAAGAAGGTGAAAAAGAAAAAAAAACAGAAGAAAAACAAGATAAAAGGGTGATGCATTTGCCCATTGTCAGAACATACTGTACTTTTAATTAGAATTATAGAGAAGACTTGAGCTTATAACACCTACAGTCAATAACACAACGTCCATTAACTTCATTTGGTTTGAAACATTCCTGAAGTGGAAGATAATTGCTTAAGACTTTGCTGTGAGGATTTAATGTTTGTTCCCACAGTTTCAAAGGCTGTTTTGCTGTTGCATTGCTTTGGAGGAGTTAAGGAGGTGCTGGGAAAATTTACAGTCAGTAGTTGGAGGTGGAGGAGGGACTATTTTCCCATACTGTATACAAATAGTTATTGTCTACTATTTTTTCTTTCTTGCTCTATTATTTTTGTGTAGTTACTTGAGTCTATTTATCTCATGTGTGCTTCCCTTTTCTATTTGCCTACCTCCCTTCCTCTTCCTACTAGACATGCATGTAGAGAACTGGGTTCCAACTAGGTTAAAAGAGGGAAAAATATTAAGTCTTTGTGAAAAACTAAATATGTTTTAGGCAAAAAAATATCTCTATTTGTGAAACATTGAATTTTGCATTTTGCGGGTCCCTTGGATGCCTCTGTGTGTGTAAAGGGTGTGCTTCACTGGAACAGCAGCTGAACCTGGCATTGCATTCAGGTGGCCTCAGATGTTTGCAAGGCCACACAATCCATGTTTAACAAAACCCATGTGCTCCACATGCCCTACATACTGTGGCCGGTGTCAAGCTTCTTAACTTTATAACAAACATAAGCTACTGGTAAAAAGTTAAACTCCACAACCTGCCAGTATTAAAGGAAGAAAATTCATGGTATAGAGGACTTTGCCAGTGGTTTAGGTTCTTGAAGTCATTATTTTCAAGTTTATAATTGAGACACCACAATACTTTTGGAAAATGGTTCATGTTCCAGACTATACAAGACAACAAAAAAAATCCAATTTCTCCTGCCTCTTTTAGGAAGGAAGTTTGTTCTGAACAAGGGATATATGGATTTGACTCTTACTTTAAATTTGGTCCACTATGTGATTTTCCCTGTATTTAAAGAAGTTTATTTTGACTTTTGTTTCCTTTCCTTCAGAAGAGGCATGTTTCTAGTTCCAAATTACACACTTCTGTGAACTAGTATCAGAATTGATATCATATTCTGTAGAGTCCTGTGGTAAAAGCTTAAACTGTGGCTTAATGTCTCAAAAAGAACAATTGGATGTCAAATCAGTAGGCTACCCTTAGTCTTGCTTGACAAGCTCAGATATATCCAGACTGATGAAGAGAGTTTGAAATGTACATTACTATTGTCCTGCCAGCACTAATTATCCAGCAAGAAACCAGCAGCCAAAGGTTGCAATGTATCCCTTTATTATTTTCACGAACTGCAAAAAGTATTACACCAGAGGAGCGTATTCATAGAAACCAGAGTGAAATACTGCCAGCAGGCAAAAGGAAAGAGAGGCCACTGTCAGTCCTGTGGGCAAGTTACAAATTCACAACTCATTTGCTCTGCTCAGTCCCACGTATCTTTCCACTTGTTTTTCAGGACTCTCCGTGTAAGTAAAGTCACTTTTCTACAGAATTTATTTGACAAATAGATCTCAGACTGCAGCAAAATGTGAATCATGATAAAATTGAATTCTCTCTTCCAGGAATTTATCAGCAAAAGCACCTACTCTCAAAATAATATCAAAATAATACCATCCACTGTCTGTGTAAATAGTGAAGAAAAAGCAACATTATTGCCTACAAGTTCATCTTTTTTAGGAGTAGTACTGCAGCCTAGGAAGCTCAATGAGCTAGGGTCTTAATTTCCTTTTAATCTTTACATCTTGTTAAGAGGCTAAAGTATTATAAAGGAGCACTAGAAGCTTTTATAAGTAGCTTTCACTAAGGTTAGGATGGAAAAATTTAAGTTCATTTTACTCATTTGTCCTATTAAAAAAGGAAAGACTTGGTGTTATAAGCATTATCCTCCCCTTCACCAGTAAAAAGTTTTCAAAATTCTGTCATGAGGTATTAGTGGGCAAAAGAAAAATCTCTGTAATTTAACAATAAAGTATATGATAAAAAAAAATTAAAAAACTTTCCAGACCTGTTGTTAAGTAGTTGAGGGTAGCTTATCCTAGAAACAGATGGTGTTAAGACAGCCAACTGGTAAAAAGGAGTAGCTGAGAGCCCTGAGAAGACAGTGTGGGAGAATCCAGTCAGGAAAAGAGCAGAGTCTGGGAAGAGGGGAGAGTATCATTCTTATTTTCATCTTGTAGGTCAGAACATATTTGAAATATTTGTGTCCAAAGGGTGGCAGATTGTTTAAGGAAGTGTGGGTGAACGATGTCAGTGTGGCTGTATGTACAACAGTGCAGCTGAGTGGCCAATCTAATAACACAGAGATGAATCTGAAAGGAAGCATTCCTGAAGCATGTGTAAAAGCAGGACAGATCCATACTCCACTCCACTCCTCTTACAGCCTGATTGTACCTTGTTTGGATGTATTTCATGCAGACGTTTCCTTAAGAAGCTCTAGGGTTTGTACTTTGGTACCTTGCTCAACTGAATAGAACAGGTCTTTACAGGGCCAACCACAGTGAAAAAGCAAATATGCAAAAATTTAATTGATGTGTTTCCATCAAATGGCTGTACAATTAATAAGCAGTTTTGTATTTTGTAGGCCATGTTGTAGCTATGAAGCGACACTTCTTTATGTAAGGCATACCAGCCAAGAAGGAGACAGATTTAAATCACAACCTTCCCACCTACTTTTTGAGGTTTTGGGGATATGTTATAAGTGGTGTACAGCAGCAGGAAGTCGAAAGATGTAGTGCCAGGTTCTTCCCCATCCTTGTTCCTTGCTGCTGCACTTGTACCAGAAGTAGCTACCGGTTAGGTTATTACCCATCCCCTGGACAGCTGCTTTGGAAATCTTGACAGATTTTTAAGTTGGAACAGCCAGGGCTGAGCTGTGTATGAAGCAAAGAGCTGACCCTTTGAGATCTCTGTTGCAGCGAATGTACCTCGGCAAACTTGCAGTGCTGCAGGCTTAAGAACAAATGGCTTGAAAGCTGCCTGGTGGAAAATAACCTGAAAGTGTTGGTCGATAGCTGGCTAAATATGAGCCAGTAGTGTGCCCAGGTGGACAAGAAGGCCAACAACATCCTGGCTTGTATCAAAAATGGTGTGGCCAACAGGACCAGGGAAGTGATTGTCCCCCTGTACTTGACATTGGTGAGGCCACACCTCAAATACTGTGTTCTGTTTTGGGCCTCTCACTATGAGACAGACATTGAGCTGCTGGAGCATGTGCAAAGAAGAGCAACGAAGCTCGTGAAGGGTCTGGAGCACAAGTCTTATGAACAGTGGCTGAGGAACCTGGAGATTTTTAGTTTGGAGAAAAGAAGGCTGGGTGGGAGACATTACTGCTCTCTACAACTGCCTGAAAGGAGGCTGTAGTGACATGGATGTTGGTCTCGTCCCCCAAGTAATAAGCGATAGGATGAGAGGAATTGGCCACAAGTTGTGTCAAGGGAGGTATAGATTGAATATTGGGAAATAGTGCTTCACCAGAAGAGTTGTCAAACTTTGGAAGAGGCCGCCCAAGGAAGTGGTTGAGTCCTCATCCCTGGAAGTATTGAAAGACATGTAGACATGGCACTTAAGGGCACAGTTTAGTAGTAAAATTGGCAGTGTTAGGTTTACGGTTAGACTTGATGATCCTAAAGGTGTTTTCCAACCTAAACTTTTCTATGATTCTAAAATAAAGGAAGACCTCACAGCCTTTGCATTGTTTTTATGCCCTTTGGCAGACTGCTGTCAGTCTTTTCATAATGGCATGATGTTGTTTCTAATTTGATTTGTTAGGAATACCTTACTCTGATCTGGCATGTGAGCCAAATATATTTGTTATAAGCTTTTTTGTTAAATATTAAAATTAGATGGAGGTTCTCCCTGCTGTTGGAACCTGGCCAGTATGTCTTTTAGCCTGCAGCTTGACCAGATTGTTCTTCAAAGTGACGGACACAGTGGGCTGAGTATTCCTCAACTTCCTTTCTAAAAAATCTTTTAACATTGTAGCTCCTGCCATTCCCCTTCTTTCTCCTCATTCCTCTCTACTCACTCTGCAAAGGAGAGAGCCTGGAAAGTTATTAGAGTCAGCTTATGCGTTTGTTCTCTGGCTTCCCTGCTATAAAAGATACACACAGGTCATATTCCGTACAAATGTCATTGTTACTCTCTCCCACTAGGGGCTCAAGATCTGGATCGCATTCGTTTGTCCACCTACCGAACAGCATGCAAGCTTAGATTTGTACAGAAAAAATGCAACTGTAAGTATGTCAGCACTTCTTTTGTATCCCATTGTTGTTAGCTTTCCACTGTACTCCTTGCTCTGTCCTTCAAATCTGTCACAAATGAGAGCTCTTTGATTTGGTATTGTAAAGGACACTAATGAGAGTGCCTGGGCAGATTTTAAATATTAGCTTGTTTATATAAGGAACTTGTCTCAAACATGCCAGTGGTTTGGTCATAGAAGGGTGGGTTGTGATGCAGGCCACAGCTTTATTAAATAAGTACATTAACTACATTCTCCAATTTTCTTGTAAAATAACATTTGGCAGTTCCAGCAAAATCTGTCAAATTAAATGCTTATATAGTAGAGTCCATGCAGAAGAAATAGTGGTTCCAGTCCTCGTCTCTTTGGGGTGCAGCAAAGTGCATGCAATGTCAGTCTGCTCCTTTTGTTTCATAAGGAGGGCAAGAAACGTATTCTAAGAGGGTGAATGTATCTGTCTTCCTCAATGTAGGCTTCATTCTTGATATGTTTCCCACTTGATTAATGACTATCTCAGTGATTCTTTTGAGATTTAGTTTTTCTTCCTTTACAGCTGCATTTTCTGTTAGCACAGTCATGAGAAAAGCTGTGAACTTAGAAGGGAAAAACTTACAAAATCTGTAAGGTATTGTATCCTTTCTCTTCCATCCAAAATACTTAGAATGGTGGGGTCTGGTTTATGTGTTTTACCAGACCTTTCCACACTAAGTTAAAAAAACAAACCCTACCCAGGGGAACTCTTGCCAGGAGTATCAGTATGAAGAGGATTTATGCATAGAAAACAGATTTTTTTAGTCTTCTTATCTAAACTAGAGTGGCAGCGTGGCTATGCTTGTGCTGCAAACAGTGGTAAGTACATTAAGAAATGATCACCGCAGGTAGAGATTAACCACCCTGGAGAGAGTTCCTGGTTTTGAAGCTACGTGTATCTGCATTACAGAAATGTTTAGCTTATGCTGTCCAAACATACTGGGCAGACCAAGTTGTGGCAGAAGGGACTTTAGAGAGTATTTTTGGGGTTATTAGCTATGGAGCTAGTCTTTCAATCATTTCTGCAGCACATTCCTCATGTTGTTATGTGAAATATGAATTGAAGGATTACACATTATAAGCAGGCTGCCAGACATAAAACCTAGGAGGGGTTTGGTACCTGCCCAGCAGCTGGCATCTCCCATTCAGAAGGAAACGTGCTGAAAGACACTGTTATATTACATTCAGTTGTTTAATATTTTAAATATTATGTTTAAGAGTCTAAAATGTTCACTTCATTTTTTTTATGGTAACTGAACACAATAGTCTGAGGTGACGAAAGTATCCAATTAAGTTTTCAGTGAAAGTCATAACACCAGTTGCTTTGATAGCTGTATACAAAGCAAATTAAAAAAACCCAAAGGTGCTGTGGCCTCATTGTTTGGAGTGGCTGGCTGGCTGGCTAAAAATATTGGTTGTTAATTTTCATTGTTAACTTTGTTCCTCTTATTTATCTGCTGTGATCTGTTTTCATGGAACTAATGTTTCTCTTCATAAAGAACCAATACACATGCCCTTCAGTTTGCCAGCTTCTGCCAAGTCACTCATGACCAGTGCTTGCCTTCTGGTTGCTGTCAATAACCTAGGAGAAGTGACTTGCTGTTCTTGTATCACAAGTTAAACTATATCAACCTCTTCCAAACAAAAGAAAAGGGATTAGACGTGATAGACTTTTAACAGAAATGTCATCCTAAGAATTAGGTTCTTTACCACTTACAGAATAATGCTTGTTGCTCTGGAATGGGCTGAACTGCATGTATCATTTCACTGTCAAGAACTACTTTCTGTTGGGTGTTTCTGGTAGACTGCTGCTTTCCCAGATGGCTTTCTCTTATTAGTGGGAAAAGTCAGTCATTCACTTGATGTGATTTCAAGCAATGGCTATCCAAGG
The DNA here is from genome assembly GCF_032191515.1 of Phaenicophaeus curvirostris. NCBI lineage: Eukaryota > Metazoa > Chordata > Aves > Cuculiformes > Cuculidae > Phaenicophaeus > Phaenicophaeus curvirostris. The sequence continues at coordinate 54,920,773 of NC_091394.1, forward strand.
TGGAGCTTCTAAATACAGAGCCACTGAATCAAACACTGCCTCGAAATGGTTGATGTCAGACCTCTGCCTCATGTCAGCTACTCTTAGTTTTACCCCCTAAAGAAATTGCCATTATGCCCTACCCAATAGTAAGGTCAGGAACTAGAAAAAAAAAGGGACATTAAAAAAAAACCAAAACCCTTCCTCTACATCTGAACTACGTCATTTCATGATCTACATCATTTAGGGGAGAACATAAAAAGAAAAAGGTCTAAAGTGGTTCTGCTGCCAGTCCCAGTGCCTAGTACCTCCTGTCACTCAAGCCATCCTTGTCTTTTTTCAGCTGTTCTCTCCTGCCCTGTCCTGGCACACAGACCCACACTTACTAGGGAAAAATTGCTTGGAAAGAATGTATTTAAAGAGTTCTTTTAAAGAGCTAATTTAATAAATTGAAGGAAGTTACTCTTGGCTGCAGGCTGAAGGTGTATGAGGTTGGAAACAGAGAACTGCTTTGAGTGCCACAAGTGGCTTTTCCAAGCAAAGCACAGCAAAGGTTTTATTAACACCATCTTTTTTACCCAAAGGTGCCCATTAGCATAGACAGTCATGGGATATCATTTAACAGGCAGCTGCACTCATCACGAGCAGTGCACTGTTTGTTTCTGCTGCCTTTAATGTAGACACAGGTTCATCTCCTGGCTTCTCTTTGTGAATTCTTCTCTCAGTACAAAATGGTGTTTTGCTGAAACCTTCAGCAGCCAACTGGATTTTACTGGGGAAGTAGGCAGTGTGCAGCAGGCAAAAGTGCCTTCATATTCTAAGAGATGTTTTCTCTTGCAGTGTTTCTTCTTAAACTAATCAAACTATCTGGCCAAAGATTATAGAAGAGGTGACAGCTTACCACTATTTACCAGAATGCTACTACATATGTTCTGCTTTGAGTACTAACACTGTTGGTCAAATTAATTGCTCCATAGAATTATTTCATTGTCAGAAGAGGAAGACTACTTTAAATATACTTAGCAAACAGTCTTCATAATCACGAATATATGTCTTTCTGCTAATTCTATAAAACTCTAGAGAAATTACTAGGCGTGTGAGAAGTATTTATTTTATAAAAATATCTCTGAGTGTTTAAACCAACAGGCAGTTTAAAAAAATCAGCTAAGTGAGAAGAATCGATATCAGTCATTGTGAGTATTTGTCAAACAGGACAGAGTTGAATCTAGTCCAGCCTCATTCTTCAGAAAAACAAGAAGTTCTTAGAACTCCGAAAATTACGAAGTGATATGTTTGAAAAAGCTGTAATATTATCTGTGAAATAAAGGTTCCTTCAAATTTAAGCATTCCACTTTGTCTATGTTAACACTACAAATAAATAACAGTAACATTTGCAAATTATTGTCAGCACATCTCTGAATCTCCTAAATAACAAAATGTGGGATGTAGTTTGTGACAAAAATCCCCAAAGCAAGGTACCCCCAAAATTCTACATGCAGGAATCCTAAAGGCTTGGAATCTTTGTTAGTGCGGCGTAAATGTATTTTGTACCTCTCTGTTTTTGCTGACAATTTCTAAAACTGAAGTTAATGAAAAGAGAAACTCCACAGGTAATTTAGGTACCTTAGGGGATGTGTTGGCTTTAGAAAGAGGTGATTGCAGGCTACTTGCTTACTACTTTGCAGAACTCCTGTAGCAACAGACCTGTTAAAATAGCAATGGTCCTCTCTTAGTCATAAATACTAACACAAGATGTAGACAACTTCTCTGTAAAAACAAGAAAAAAATCAAAGAACTACTAAAGTAGTCTTGAAGATCGTGAGATTTGGGCATGAATAATTCCAAATGGATGTGAAAAGTCTTGGGCAGACCCCAGAGAAAACACTGCTGATCGTTACATCGTCTTCAGATCTCAGAATGTAAAGCAGGAGTGTGAGAGCTAACTGTGGCCATTCTACTGGGGGTTGGATATAGTCTTGGAAATAGTAGCACCCTAATCATTTGAGAGTTAAATTTCAGTATTTGGGATAATAAAGGCAGATAGGAAGCAGGTGCAGAAACAAGATCAAACATTCTACCTGTTTATTACAGTCTGCAGTGTACAACGTGTACAAGATGAGTAGCTGACTTTTCATCATCTACATTTTCTAAATGCCCTTTAAAGGCAGCCCTAAATGGTGCACATGGCAAGAATCAAGGAAGGAAATAGAAAAACTACAGGTGAGCATGACAAGGTCTTAATCTACAGTCACAGAACCTGAAAACCCTACGAACCAATGTTTCCCTGACAAAGTCAAAGTCAAACATTAGTGCATTGTCCTTCACTTCACCTCCAGTGCATCAGGGTGGATTTTGGAGCACCCAGTATACATTTTCACCATGCAGACACCCACTCAGCTCCCCGTACTGCCAGGAAAAATGCCATCTTGACTTGGTTGATATACAGCTGTTTATCCACAGCATTCAGACACAGGTGCATAACAAGCTTTTCTAAAACAAGGTATGAAGGACCAATGACAGCAGTTGCACATATCTCTCAACATTCACCAGTATTCAGGAACCACCAAAAAGTACAGTTTATAGTTATCTGCAGTGATCATTGTGGAGCTGGTTTATTTTAATATTTGTTTTTCAGTTAATTTCTTGAAACCCCATTGTTTATACAGAAAAACAAGATGAAATATTGTGATTATATGCAAATTCCCTCTGGGCTGTGGTGTCAGCAGGCGCAGAAAATAACAACATATCATAACCAAAGCCATTATACAATTAAACATCTCTCACTAATACAGAACTGTACAGCTGGAAAACTACTGCTGTCCTTAATGAACTTTCCTGAATGTGTTGTGAGATTATTCTATGACTCTGGCTGCAAAAAGCAGATTTCGCTGATTTCCCTAGATTGGAATAAATCACTGGCAGTTGAAAGCTTGAGTCTAAAGCCATGCTGGTGATAGTAATATGGGGTTTAATTAATAGAGACAAAAAAGGAGCTTGTTTCTCTGTCAGCTTAATCCCAGCACCTTAGGGTTTCAATGTCTTTGTTTCTCCCTTCATTATTCTTCTGCATGAGTGAATTGTAATATTTTTTGCATTGTTTTTTCTTTTCCAAGTTGTAATACAGCTGTTTCCACATATGGAGCGCAGCTGCTGTGACTGCGATGGAGACTGTGTGAACGTCCAAGACAGTCTCCTCCACCTCTACCCTGCTTATCCTCCTACCTCCTTTGGGCTTAAGTAGTCACACTTGAGGCATGTAGGCTTATTTTCCATACATGCATTTTGATGCCTCCCTGATCTGACTGCCTTTTCACGTTTGTTTTAAGTTAGAATAATTTCTCACCCTCCTGAAATATAATAATTTCCCACTGAAAATGAATGACAGTTATTTTAAACATAATATTTTTAGATGTTTTTCTTAAATTTTTTTCAGTTTCTATTCTTATACCTTTTGGAATACTTCAGCAAGCTGCTGAAACTGATTTTGTCCTAGGAACTGAAAATTTGTGTATCAAGTGATGAGATCAGCCTGTGTGAGCTACTGGCCCTTGTCAGAATGGCAAGCACTTTTAAAAAACTATTTTATTAAACCTAAATAAAATTACTAGGATTTGGGGAGGTTTTTTTCTCTGTAGTGGTCTGCCACTTAAAATATTATCTTATCCCATCCCATTCAACTTGCCATTCACCACAACATGAAAGGTCACAATATCTGGTGCTTGTAGTGCAAGGAGAATGTGAAAGTCATGATTCCATACTGGAAATGGTGTTGTGACCTCTGTGTTATCCAGTGGCTGAGGAAGTCAACTGGAGATCCAGGTTCAGCTTCCAGGCCTTATGAGGAACGGCTGAGAGAGCTGAGGTTGTTTAGCCTGGAGAAGAGGTGACGGGACAGGACAAGAGGAAATGGCCTCAAGCTCCACCAGGGGAGGTTTAGGCTGAACATTGGGGAAAAAAAATTTCACAGAAAGGGTCATTGGGCACTGGAACAGGCTGCCCAGGGAGGTGGTTGATTCACCTTCCCTGGAAGTGTTTAAGGCACAGGTGGGCGAGGTGCTGAGGGGCATGGTTTAGTGTTTGATAGGAATGGTTGGACTTGATGATCCAGTGGGTCTCTTCCAACCTGGTGATGCTATGATTCTATTATTCTGTATGACAAAATCCACACTGGTCTTATGTATCCAGAAAAGTTCCCTAAACACAAAACTAGAGGATATTCAGAAGTGTTCCAGTCTGTCCCATTGATGCTTAACCATCGAATCTTTCATGCTTACATGTTAATTGATTTAGGAAGTAACAACCGCTACCCTTTACTTAAACGACACCTCTTGCCTCCATAGTATAAAACTGTTCTTTCTTTGACTCAGCAAGTATTTATTTTCTCTAAAGTGAAACAAAATGCACAAAAAAATGTTGGATGGTGATATGCTCAGTATGCAAGAATCCCATGAAGATCCCTGCCATGGCAGGAGGCATTAATTCTCAGTATCCTGCCCTCAACTTCTCAAGGAGTATATAGCCTGTGCACCTTTGTTGCTTGCCCTTCATTCCTTTTTTTCTCAGGCTGACCATTAGAAACAGAGCCACCAAATTATGATTACAGAATTGTTTAAATTAAATAACATGATCCTTCATCGCTGTAGATTTCCATGATTAATGCTCTGTTCTCATTGTTGGTTTGTATCATGTTTTCATCCCATCTTGGAAGCAATAAAGCACAAGATAGATTCAGACTGGATCGCAGAGCAGTCAAACTGAATGACGCAATATTGCCTACTCGAGAAGTGGAAAAGGTCTGCTTTGCTGCAATTTGGAACAATCTGCCTCTTGAACTTGTGATCATGGCATTCTCATATTCTTCTAAACCTTCAGTGATCAATTTTCTGTGACATTTGCTTTAAAATCCTATCATTTGGAAAAATAACTACTGTTTTGAGTTCTTATTTTTATTCTTTTCTGTTGACCATCTTGGGTATGATCTGCTTATTGTTATTACATAGAGGCTGAAAATATTGGTCGTGTTCTTGGTTTTCTATTTTAATGGAAGCCAAGTCCTATAGCTCTCTTATAGCTCACTTATAGTGAATGACATTATTCACATGGCTCCAAGAGGTATAACTTTAAAAAAAGAAAAAGCACTCAGTATTTCAAGAGTCATGATACCATTCTGTAAGTTACTAATTCTGGTATCCTTCAGTATTTGAATAATGGAAAGAGAGATGAGTTAATGATTTTAAAAACTTTTTTGTTCCTTTGTCTTTACTAGCGACTTAGAGACTAAATGCTCCTGGAACTGCTAGTACTGTTCCATATGGGTTTCCAGGCAACTCTGGGGAAAGGATGCATGTATTATACATTCTGCATTATGCATCAATTATTTAATCAAAAGTTCAAAAGGGCTTGATTTAGCATATTCCCTACAGACAAATCCTTCATAAGGATTTTAGTCTGTAACTGTTCCCTCACAGCACAGTATCCTGAAAATGGGTTCAGATTTTATCTTCTTTTCCTTTTAACTGTAAAAGATTATTACTATGCTCAATAGATGATAATAGCTGTTAGAGAGCTGACATATAACCTGTGTATTTGGCATGTTCATTGAGGGACTACTACTCAGCCTTTTCTTCAATGTTAGCATGCACTGGACCATTACTATGTAAAGGGGTTGTGGTGTATCAGATGTCCTTGAGTATTAGCTCCTAAAGTCTACCACTGCGAGTCTGTCTCATACGAGGTTGATACAAGAACTATCTGTGGACATTTGGAATTCATTTTAATGTCAAAAAGAGCAAATCAAACCGGGCTATGTATCCTAAACTCTCACTTTTCATTTGCTGAGAGATTGTTTTTTCAAGCATACCCTTGATTCCAAGTGGCTTGTGTTAAACGATGAGTTGCAGAAATTTGTCAGCTAATATTATTTTGCCCTTTACAGAGGAAAGTGACTGCATTGGCTTCCTTTGAGGTAGAAGTTGACAGGCACATATACTAGGCCATGTCCCAAGCATACCTACACACTGCCCTGCTACACAGGTGGCTCAGCCCTGCCTTGATGCAGACAGCTTTTGTAATTGGATCGTAGCTGAAAATCTCTTCTTACGGACTTCCTGAACTCTGCTATAGCTGCCATTCACTGTGCTATTTCTGATGCTTTTCTGGTGCAGGTTTAAGGTTGGACAGTCTGTTCAGTTCCCCGCTGATGTCTCTGAACATCTGCTGCTGGTGACAGGTGTCAGTCACCTTTGGTCTGGCAGGTTTTTGATTAGTTACCCAAACCCAGAAAGTCGATGCATCTTGTTTCACGTCAGTCCTCTGAATGAACTCTTCAAACAAAGTAAAATAATTTTTAGCTTAGTAATCTCCTAGATAGTCTAAAATTTTGAAAAATCTACACAGACATACAGTCTTATGCAAATAGATACCTTGGTGATAACAGGATCTCCTGAGGGATGCTGCTTCTTCATGAGAGCTTTTTCTTCTTTCACACTCTTGTTTTTTTCCCCCCTCAGACTGTAACTGTGTCTCCTCCTTCCTCATTTCACTGTCGCTTCTTCAGGTTTATTGCATTATCTGTAGTATTTGCTTTATCTCTGACTTCCCTGCAACCCTCACTGTTTTGACTGCTCCCTCCTTTCCTCTTATCCTCTTGGCTACAAGCACCTTTCTTCAGGCAAACCCTCTCATACTGGAGCCTTTGTTTCTTTTCCTTGAGTTGATCTGGTCTTTCCCATTTGGGTACTTTTCTGGGCCAGTGCTGATGTCACACGAACACCTCTGTAATGTACCAGCATGTATTGCATTAAGCAGTATGACTTGATATTCGTCGTGTGTTGATCATTCTCTAAGTTTTTTGCCGTATGACAACATATTTATGTGACAAAGGAGAAAAAAGTAAGAAGTCCTCCTTGGAGCAGATATCAGTCACTTCATTGATCATGGTCTTTTGCTCCTTGGGAGCTTCAGCCCGTCATCTTAAACCAGCCCTGCCTCCATTCTGGACTCAAAGCAGTAAGTTTTGAGCAGTCATACCAGAGTTCAGTCCATGTCTGCTTTCTATAGAGAGTCAAGAACTGTTTTGATGTCCTTGCGGAAAATTGTTTTCCTAAGAGGACAAGTTGCAGCATTTTGCCCTACTTGTGTGCTGTACCACTGCATTCAAAGTATCCTCCATTGTGTCAGCCAAGTTGGGTTTTTTGCTGAGGATCTTTTGTTTTTTTCCTGGGTTTGATGCTGTCACTCGGCTCTGGAGAATGAGTAGGCACTAGGCAGCTTTTATCCACCTTAACCACACAGTCTGCACCATTCTCATGCCTAAACAGCGATCTCTGCTGCAACCTCCCAGGGACGTTCTGAACTTTCTCAGCATGTTCTCAGCAATTATAGGCTTCTTAGGGGTGAAGACAGCAAGTAGTCCACGGAAAGACAGAGTGTGAGGCCTGACATAAATTTTAGTATAATTCTCAACTTCCATAATTCCGCAAGAGTATTTTTTTCCATGTTCATTTGTTTTCAGTATTACATCCAAAGTCCATCTGTGTACCTCTAACAATACAGATCAACTTCATAACACCCCAGAATATTCAAAGAAAAGCTTTAGCTTAACTATTTTTACCCTCCAGCTGCACCTAGGATTATTTTCTGTAAGCCTTGATGGAAGATTTCTTACAGCATGTATCTGGTATGCTAGGACAAATTGTGAGAACAGAATATGTTGGCCATAAAAACAATTTCCTGCTTTTATAAGTGTGAAGAGATAGCACAATATAATGTCCTCAGTGTACATTGTTATTAATACAGTCTGGGACTCAACACAATGAACATTCAGCTGCCTGGCATTAATGTTTGTGATATACAATAGCTTTACAGAGGCAGTTTTCCTTGTGCTGAATTAAGGCATAGCTAGGCTGAATTCAAACTGAATTCTGTCTGTGATATTCTTGTTGTCTGCAATGGATTTCTAGCAGGGTATTTGTGAACCCTTTACTGTGCAAAGTGTGGGCTAATTCCAGGAGAACTTCTCTGTATGCTCGGCCTTTTTTTCGTTCTTCAGTCCATGTGGATGGATAGATGGATGTCTCCATTCCTGACAGAAAGTAAATTGAAAGTAACTCTGTTGAACTCACTGACTTTACAATGGCATGAGGGAAGGAATTAATCAGTCTCTCTCGGTGTATGTTCTTTGAGACAGTTGAACTCAATTTCTAATAAATGAACCCAACACTAGTATCATACTGCATCTCTTGTAAAGGTGCTGATCTTTCCCAAGTTTAATTTTCCACATTTCTTTCAACTATATTTTGCCTTGAAACTCCTTATTTTGTCTTGGATTCTCAAGTTATCTTAAAGGATTGCACGTGTAAAATAAAGGATGTCAGATAGCTGGCCATGTACATTGAGACTCTATCTGGGGGAGCTAACATCATTAAAGAGCTTCTGTCACACAGAGAAGGAACGGTAGGTGTGTGAGAATTCAACTAACTCCCGTTTATCTGTGATTTCAGATTCTGCAGTCTTGCTTCCTTTCTCATTGTTACTGATTGTCGAACTATACTTGTGTCAACTGGAGCTTTTCTACTTTTCTTGGCCTATTCCTTATATCTGTTTTCTTAGGAATTGTGATTTAGTGCATAATATTGCAAATTCCTATGATGAGAGCCACTGTAATTGCCTCCTTGTACTGGCATTCTGGTTACTGAGGAAATCAGCTGGGGAACTGGAGCACAGTGCGACTCTTGAAGAAGACATTGCTTTGGATATGGGTAACAGCAAGAGAGCAAATGTGGAAAGATTGTGTGAACACAAAGCCAGAGTTTAGTCAAGTATTCCCTACAGTTTTTCTGAATGAGTGATTGTCCACTCAAATTAATTTGATACAACCAAAAAAATGGAATGTCCACATACCAGGATCCATCTCTCCCTGTCTCAAAGCTGATTATAGCTCAGGTCCCAAAAGATTTTGAGGCATATAAATCCTGTCTTCTAGTGTACTAGGTGTTTAAATACCAATGAAAGTTTGAATCTGTGGCAGTAATTAGCACCTCCATTACCTTTCTCAACAAAAGGTTAAATAAGATCAGTCTAAACTGTCCTTCTGACTTAAGGCATAGCATCCTTTTTTACTGAAGTCCTGTGTGTCACATGAATGTCCTACTTCATAGCAGTGCTCTTGCTTTCAACAGCTGAGGTTGATATCGGGATATTGTCCCAGAAATCCTCTGGATTGGCCCAAACTCTTCAGAAGAGTGAATGATATGCCATACCTGTTTAGTGTCTCGCTTCTGTTGGGGTAAAAAATGCAATTCTGCTATCAGGCAGTTTACCCAAGCACTAACTTCAGCTTAATTATTTCTTTAATTATTTTTAATAAATGAAAATGTTATGGGACTAATTTAGTCCACGTAACGTAAGAAATTATTTCAGTTAATAGAATAATGATTAACTTAAGAACATGCATATTTGTAAAATATTACATAATTTATATTTAAGGAAATACACAAGTCCTGTTTCATTAGTGTTCTGCTCCTTGAATTACTGTTTACAGTCTTGCTCATCCTAAATGTTTGAGGAAAAATACAGAAAAAAAAAAACTATGTAAAACTCTGAAAAACAGGTGATGGACCAAGGAAGATTTTTGCCTTCAAGCAGTTTTAAATGTGTAGTAAGTGCTCATTTATTATGACTTAACCTTAGGGGCTGAAAATGTGATCTCAACCTTTTTGTATAGCCATGAGGAAAGAAATAGTTGTAAAGAACTGTTAAATAGTGTATTCTTTTGTCAACACAAGCTATTTTAAAAGAAAACAGCAGTTATTAGGAGACTGGGGATAACACCCTGGATCCTTAGAGCTGGTAACACGTGCTAGTTTGACATTAATGAAAAATATATGTAACCCAATTCGTTAACATTTATATATGCCTTGCACCCACTTTTTTTAGTAACAGTGCCAAAGTAAGAGGTAGTCCTCTTGTAGCATGGGAAGTTTAGGGGGTGGATAGAGGGAGCTGGCAGCAGTTGTATCAAAGGAAAACACCTGAAGTTATTTAAGAGAGAAAGATGTAGTCTTAGTCAGACTTGGCATTTGAAGAAACATGTTTCTGGAGAAGATTTTGTCACTGTAATAAGGACATTCAACATGCCGACATTCTGCCCTTCCCACCTCACAGCTTTGTTATCGTTTGCCTATCACATGTGATTGCCTGTAGAGGACATCCACACCACCAAATCTCCAAGCACGTAGCCTTGATTTAACCAAATACATAGAAAAGGCCATTTTCTGGAGACAGAGGTGAGGATGCACAGCCTCTGATTTGTGTTAGCTCTCTTGACGTTTTGCCAGTAGAAAGTTAAAGTGTTATAGCAAACGTGTGCTGCGTTTACTAAACGATGCCCCGTAGTGCCATCCTGTGGTCAGGACTGCGGCTACCAGAAGGCTTGTGCACCATGTACCACAGTTTTTTTCTTGTAAAAGCTGTTCTGCCTTAGTTGAAAGCCTAAGTTGTGCCAGGCTCTAAGATGATGCTTTTCTTCTCATATATTCAGTCATTTCTGAACTTCTAGTTTAATCTCAAAAAAAAGACGACTGAGACGTGGCTCTTACTTTTCAATGGAAACATGTTTTGAAAGTCTCCATCATTCAGTTTCTGCCACCGCTCTATAACAGAAAACTTTGAAAATCAACTCCAGATACAGTGTCGCCCAGCCTTGGAGATACTTTTTGCCAGCTTTAGGGAGTGCAGAAGCTTTTTCCATTTGTATAGTTTGCTATAATATGGTACAGAAAAGTTATATTTTATTATAAATTTGAAATACTGTAAGTTTGCTAATTGAAATATGAACTCAGCTGTAAGGCAACTTGGCATTATTTTAAGAGTAGTGAGAAGGCTGTTGGGTGTCATATGTGTTTACTGACCAAGTTTTCTTGCCTCATATCCCCAAGCATTCTTTGTCTCATTTAAAGCTGACATTTGCAAAACCTCTTTGAAGCAACTATTTAGTCAGATTGATGCCTGACCTGTCAGTGCCTCAGGTAAAACCTTTCTCATTAGTATTATGGTGGGATAGCAAGAATAAAAGAGATGCATCATCTAGGAATGCCATTGTTTGTTTGAGGGGGAATTATAAAACTTCTGGCTATGGAGTACAGGTAGCAGTACATATTTACACATTGGTCTTTAATTCATAAATATGCCTAAGTCTTAAACCACAAAAATTATATCTAATCAATGGATTTAAGCTATGCAACGTTAGCAACAGTGCAGAGTTTTAACTGAGCGGTCTTTTGTGGATGTCATCAAAGTATTAAGAAGCTTAAGAGTTGGATTTTTTTATTGTTTTGTTTCATGTATGTCATTCATCATTCATCATTTCAAATAAATTATTTCAAAGTGTGTTTAATAAAGTAAATACTTTCTTAGCATCTGGGTGACAAGTAGATGACAAATTTTCCAGCCCAGCACTTCAGGGTGCATCGCCCACCATTCCCTTTCGCAGAATCGACTGTCATTAGTGCTGCTCCCTGGGGAGACTGATGGCCTCTTCTGCCACTCAGAAAGAGCCCTTCAGGCTTCAGTTAAATATAGGTGAGACAAAACAGGCAGGGATTGACAGCAGGGGGAGAAGGAACTTATATTGTCAATTGAATTAACATAGACGAGAAGAATTTTACTGGAGATCTTTACAGAATTTTACACCTTGGTGGGTTTGTCAGGTGCCATGTTAAAAGTAAAAGGCTCACATTTCAGTGTATTGTTTTCCTAATAGTTATTCCTCATTAGAGGCACTTGCCCAAGTTGACAGACACTTCCAACAGGACACGGTTTTTTATTGTGCTGTAGAGATCAGGATCTCAGAAGATTTTAGTATAGCTCATTTTTCCTTCTGGGCAGAATAGGAGTTGAAAATACAAGGATGCAAGCCTACGTTTGCAGACAGAATAACCTTTAAAACTTTTCCCAAAAGGTCCAGTACCTCAGTTGTACACATTATACCCTGCAGATTTCCAGACACCTGGCAACCAGGTTTGCCAGCCACTCAGAAATGTCTCCCACGCGTGCAGTGTGCAGCTGAGAGCCCAGCTCCTGCTGAGTAGGTCATCACTTGTGCAGACTGATTCCGCATACCATTTTGCACAAAGTCCAGCACGTCCTGCATGGTGTGTAACGCATGGGCAGGTGATCATTAATTCTGTGAGTCCAAACACGGCTGACTTACTCCATGTACACTGTAGTTCAGAAGAAGGATAATTATGTTGTCTAGTCTGAATGTTTAGTCCCTTATGCAGGCATCAGCCCTCGCTCTGTGTCCATCATTGGGGTGGGCAGGTAGAAGTGGATTAGCCTTACTCCAGCTGCTTGCTGGGCCAGCACGTACCATGCACCTGCACAGTCTCACAGCACAGGCAAAGAGATTAAGAGGAGGAAGACAAGGAACTAAATGAAACCATGACCTCCATCTGAGATCCCTTAGCATTTGACGGAAAGCTTGAGGGAGTGTTGGAGTATGCAGAGTGCCATGAAGGCCCTCTGTACTCCTCACACAATACCTTTTGAGGATATGGAGGACTCTTTCCCAAGCACTCAAGGGGCCTCGGAGCAAGCTCTGTGGCTTTTTGTTTGTTGCATGTTTCAGAAAAGTGACTTGGAGTCATTTACTTCAGCAATGGTTTTAGAGGAAAATCAGTGGGGCAACACTGATTCCTCTCCAGTAAGAGTTATATGTTTTTGCAAGATAGTTTAAGACATTTCAGAATCACCAAGGGACCACTGGAAAGGGCAGAGTCAGCTAAAAGAGATTGCTTGGGGCTGTGTCCAGTTCGATTTTGAAAATCTTCAAGGATGGAGACTCCACAGCCTCTCTGGGCAACCTGTCAAGTCTTTGACAATCCTCACAGGGATTTTTTTTTCCTTATGTTTAAATGCTTTCCCATATTTTAATTTGTGCCTATTGCCTTCTGTACTTTCACTATCCTTTCCCTGAGAAGAGTCTGGCTTCATCCTCTTTACTTCCTTGCATCAGATATTTATACACACTTGCTGAGTGTGCCCTCTACTCCATCATCCATGTCATTAATTCAGGTGTTAAACAGTTTTGGCCCCAGTATTAAGCCTGGGGTTATACTACCTGTGACTGGCCTCCAACTGGATTTGGTGCCACTGGTCACAAGATTTTCAGCTAATCCACTTAACTATTTTTCCGTCCACCTCACCGTTGACTTATGCAGCCTGCACTTACTAGTTTGCCAATGATATTTTTATGGGACACAGTATTGAAAGCCTTGCTAAAGTGAGTATAAAGAACATCCACTACTCTCCCTTGTCCCATGAGTTAGTCATTTCATTGTGGAAGGCAAAGAGGTTGGTCAAGGATAATTTTTTTGTCATAAATCCATGCTGATTGCAATCAGTTTCTTGTCCTTAATATGCTCAGAAATGGCTTCAGGGAGAATTCATTCCATCTTCTTTGCAGGTTCTGAGGTGAGGTTTTAGTTCACTGGATCCTTCTTGTTCTTCTTGCAAATAGGAGTAACAGTGCTTTTCTCACAAACATCAGGAACCTTCCCCAGTTGCCACAACTTTCAAAGACAATTTAGTGGCTTCACATTGACATTAGCCAGTCCCCTCAGCACTTGTGGGTACATTTCCTATCAGGTCCTATGGACTTGATTATACCAGTCTGTTTAAACTTCCGCTAACTGGTTCCTCCTCCACTGAGGCTGCCTTCCTTGCTCCAACTTATAAGTGTCCCACTTATTTCAGGGACCTTTGTCCTGAAGATAAAGCTTACCAGTATTTGCCAAATACAATTTTTGGTGAGGAGTCTTTGACAAGACTGGTTTTTGTGAAGGAAGAAATCAGTGTTGTCTGTGGTTACTCTTGCGTATTAATATATTATCCTCTTACAAGTTTTCATACTGTTTTATGGGTCTAATACACACATCTTTAGAAAATAGAGCATTTTGGAATCAGAATAACATGGCAGTAGATATTCTGAATATTTTTTTTTAATTTGTTCTTTTAGCTTTCAGTATTTACTCACCAACCACTGCAACTACAAAACAAAGAAATCAAGTGAAATAGCAAGAAAATGCAATGAAATACATTTTGACATTAACACATTCAAATATATGCTGACAAGCTAGAAGTCCACTACTTTCAGTTTTGGAAAAGAGCGGTGACCGTCCCAAGAGCTGCTGATGGCCTGCAGAGCATTCAGAAGTGACCCAACACACACCAAGCTTATTGGATCAGCTGCCAAGCAGGCACCCAGCTATGCTAGAAGTCACTGGGCTGTATGAATTGTGTCTGGCAACAGTTATTTTTTCACATAATTTGACACCAGAGAGCATAAAAGACTGCAAGTCATTGTAGCTGGCACATCAGTCTGCGTAGTGGTGGGACATGCTGGTAAAGCTTTTGGTGAGCATGCTACTGCTGACTGATTTGTGGCACAGCTTGGCCACAAACAACTGTATTTTAGAGGGAAAACGTGCATCGCTTAGTCCTCTATTACCCTCTGACAGCAGTAAGAGGGACCCAGCAGAAGGAGTGAGTGGCTTCCCAGGGCTTCATAGCAATGACAATGACAAGTGGCTCCAATACCCTGATGTGTGATGGCTTCATAGATTCTAATCAAAAAAGAAGACTTTTCTAACATATTTTGTAGTATTTTTAGGATTGTTAGACAAGGAAGCATAAATCTTTCCTTTTAATGAAATCCAACTGAAGTACCTGACATACAGTCAAGTGCCATTGATTTCAAATGACAGTGCTAGTGTATTTAAACTCAAGCATGTCTGCAAGAGCTTTGCTGGATGAAAACCTTAATAAAATGTATACTGAAATTTTAGAAATTACTTAAATCAATATTTCTTTAAAAGTTTTTCCTGTATTCACCATCAAAGCAAAACCTATCAAGGAGGAGTTTGATTAAATGTAGTCTCCTCTTCCATGTTCATTACATAATAAATGGAAAGATAACATCGTAGAGTTTGTGGTTCAGGTGGAATACAAAAAATGCAGTAGGACAGATGAGGATTTTTGCATTAGTAGAAAGCACACAAACTGTTTCGGGTTTTTGCTTTTTTTCCTTTTTTTACTACTTAGAAAATTAAATTCCACTACAGTTTTCTTTCTGGTGCTTGCTTAGGGCAACATAATTTCTTAATAACTGATGTTTGAAGTAATTTGCCTCTTTTGAGATTAATGACATATCCAAGATTATCTAAATCTCACAGCCTCTCCTTAATCTGAATAAACTGTGTAATAGAAAGATGACTTTGGTTTTCATTGCATAAATAAATATTCATTTATTTGCTTTGAGTTTAAAAAAAATGAGAGTAGTCCATCTCTTCTCTCATATTTTGGCTATTAAGATACCTTTATCTACTAAACAGAAAATTACTAGTTGCAAGTAACTAGTTGCAATAAACTGAAAATGCATTGATTTCTTGCTAATGAAGAGAATAAGAATGCTTGAAGAAAAGAGGGAGGATCAAGATGAATTAAATTGCCATGTTTTTAGTAAACAACATTATTTTGTCCTAAATTCTCCTATCTCCAAATATATCCAGGGTACACCTTGTGCTCCTCAAATTAACCTCTTTATAGAGTTATAGGCAATGAAATTCTGCACTGTTCACTACTAATTAGTCTTTTTTATCATCAAAGTAATAAAAGGCAATAGGAGAAGATGTTCTGAATGCAGGTAGAGGCAGAAGAACAGGATGTAAAACTTCAAAGGTGTTTGTAAACTTTTCAGCTTGAGGAAAATATAGAACTTCCAAACTGAGCCAGCCATTGTTCATTCACTCTTATACCCTACAGAGAGACACTGATCAATTCAGTTACAATATGCTGGCGGCAGGCACTCTTCAAGTGTTGTTTTAACAGATAACCGAGTCCACTGAAGGAAACAACATTTGTTATTTGGAGTGCATTTTCATGCATTAATCTTAATTCTCTGCAGTTCAGCCAGAGTCTCTTCAAAGTATGCATTTGTTGGTAACGAAGTAAGCGATGTGGTAGTGATTGCTGTGGAGTGAGTGTCAGCCATCTGTAACACTGCTCATGTGTATCGTCCCACTTCTGAACTTCATTTACATTGACTAATCACTGTCTGTTACAGAATATGAGCAAATATGAAACCTTCTATGACAGTGTTTAAATATTACTTAATCTCATAAAAATTAAATTAGTAGATGGTGTTTGCCATAGAAGATCTAATAATGGAGAAGTTTGGCTTGCCTGTGACTTCAGAAATCACCTAACAGAAAATCTAAGGGGAAATATATTGTTTAGCAATTGCCTGTGGAAATTGTTAAATATTTTTTCAGACATCAGGCAAAGGAGGGAGATCTACTACAGCTGGATAGCTGTGTTGTTTACAGACAGCAAAGCCTTTCTGAAGGGTCCATGAAGACTGAGCTGCATGAATTTGGATTGTCTTGTACTACACAAGTGCTAGATACAAGCAGCTTTTTCTCCTACTGCCTAGTTATGATCTGCTGACTCTGAAGAAATATCTGACAGGTTTCTGTAGTTTTACAGATCCATTTCAGAAAGGGCATCTTTTTCATGCTGAGGGATAATTCTCTTTTCAGAGGGAAATGTAGGTAAGGCAACAAAAGCAGCAACAGCAATAAAAAGTTAAGAACAAACTAATGGGAGTTTTACTTTGTTGAGGGATTTTAAGGCGGATTTTAGGGGCAAGAAAGCTCCTGCATCTGTAAGCTAGTTTGTTATACCGCAATCTCTTCTTGTTAGCATCATAGTAATATGTAGAAATCAGATTTGGTTTTTATTGCACTACATGTTATGCAAACAAAGTAAGGAGATATGCCTTCTTCAGTGAGATTAAAATAAATAAATGGGTGTCGCAGATATTACAGAAAATGTGTAGCAGAGAGAATGAAAATTAAAATGAGGGGAATGTGAGCTTATGCAAAGTTTGCAAGGTTGACATTCTGTTACTACATTGAAAAGACTATAGATATTATGTTAGCTGTAGACATACATTTCTAATAGTACAAATGAATACAGTGGAACTCGCAATGGCCTCTGTTTTACTCTGCCTTTTGCCCATGTGGATAGTTCAACTTGGCAGCATTATATAATATGTAAGAGTCTGCTTACTATGTGAGTAAACTTCAACAAAAATAGGATTTGATGTGGTCAGAAGGTCACTACACCCAGATGTAATCTGCACAAAGTTAAGTGATGCAGTGTAAGGGGCCATGACTATGACGGGATCTAGTAGCTCTTCATACAGATTAAAATATTAATTATTAATATTTTATATAAAATCTGAATTATTCTAAGCCATGTAATATTAAGAACAGTAGAGACATCTTCATGTTTAAAGAGCAAGTTGTGGGATTCATCTCAATTATCTTTACCAGCTCTGACATTACATATCTCATGTAAACTTGTAATTTTAGACCTTGTGTATAGTCCATGAAGAAAAAGGGCCACCTTCGAAGTATTGTTCATCCCACTTGTTTCCAAACAGCTGCTCTAAGGTGTCTTTTTCTTTCACTGACATTAGAGGGATCCTTGATCATCACCTGACAGTAGACACGTGATTTTTTACTTTTAAATTTAGATGGGTGAATCCTTATCCATAACAAAGAGTTGAGTAAAGGCCAGAGACTTCAGTCCTCTGTACAGCAGTCTAACAAATGCTCTGTATGATTTTCATATAGACATTTCAGCGGTTAATTTCAAAATTAGCAGATCTTGTTAAATGTCTGGCTCTTGTCCATCTTCCATTTCCTCCTCAAGCAAGTATAACTTTCCAGCCTCTGTAGAGAGGTTTGGACTTCATGAATAAAATTCAAAATAAAATAGTACAGTAGGATTGTTGTTAATTCGGCTTAAAGTGGAATCAAAGTGTTTCTGAAAAAAAAAATTCAGCTCAAGTAAAATTATTTACAGTACAAATGCACAGGAGTTCTTGGGACTAATATTTTATGGTGGGTGGAAGACTGTTACTGCTGGGTTGTTTTCAATAAGTCATTTTCTTAGTCTTGTGCCCTACTTTTCTGGCATATCAATGAATATCAGGATAGCTTATGAGGCTTTCAGGTTAGGGTTAATACTAAAACCAATCTTTTCCTCTCAGATACTGGCCTCTGGATATTTATTTCCCTTCCTAGGACTATCATCAAAAGTAACTGGATATGATTATGTTGTGAAAATTATAATATCTGTGGGAAAAGGAAAAAAAAAACTACATGAAAATCTGACAGCCACATAGTATACGTACTGGATCATGTGAGGAATAAAGACACCAACTCCCATTTCAGCCTCATTCATTGTGACAGCTGTTTTTCTCCATGCTCTCTTGTTCAAGGGTTTTACACAACTAGGCTGTAGCAATTAAAGTTAAACTGCTGCATGAAATTCATTCCTCCCTGTTAGGGAGTCCAGAAGTCTGGTTCATCCTCCCAGGATGTCCATTTATTGGTGTTGGGGAAACCATCACAGTTCCCCACCACTGCATAAGTAAACTAGATACACGCATGGACAAATTGCTGTCTTGCCTTGAGAGGTGCCCCTAAGCAGCTCTGATTACATGATTTGTTACTTTTTATATTCCCCTTTTCTACTGCCATGCTTTTTCCTCTGCCATGTTTATGCATTTGCAGATAAAGAACCTGTCCCTGTTTTTTTCTTTACTCAGTAGCTCCAATGTTGCTGATTTTTCATCCATATTCAGTATTTATGATAGGGTTGCCCTAGTAGTTGCTGCCTTGGTCAGCAATGCTGTTAAGGTAGTACCTCTGTGCTGTTTATCAAGTTGCTATCTTGTTAGTGTGCCACAAGCCAAGGTTAGCCATCCATGAATGCATTACTTCCATCTTTCTATTTGTCATGTCTGGTAATGTCTCACATTATTGTCTCATTAGTGTAGGTGCAGTTCAGATTTGACAGTTTGCACCCAGGAGCCAGCCTAGTGCAACTGTTGGTGGAAACACTTTCTCTTTCATCTGCTTGGTCTGAATTACCAGACATACTCCTCACAGTCAACAAGAAGTAGATTTTAGGGAAACATCACTCTTAACCTGCTTTCTGCCTGCCCTTCACCTCTTAATACGACCACAAAATACTTGCACGTGGTCCAGACTGTTGCTACGTCTTCTGGCATATTGCTCTCTATTTCACCCTTGGCTACCCTGCAATGGTGACCCAGAGCGGGAAATACTCATTAACCTGGCTGTCCTGGGCGAGATGATGGCCTGCTTTTTGTTGACTTTTTCCATTCTGTGCCTCTACTGGCCTCTGAGCAATGTGGAGAAGCTGCCCAGAAGGGGTTAGTTACTATATGCGGGCAAGTCTTCCTGGAGATCATTCATCTCCCATTTACCCAGATTACCTGTGTAGCAACTTGACAGTGAGAACTGGTTGGATGAGAATGGCTACATTAAAAGTATCTGAGACCTATGCCAGATATTTTGTGGGGAAGATGCTGTTCGCCCAGCTAGAAGATAAAGAGTTCAAAGAGGTTGTGTGCTCCACCACCTGGCTTAATTCAGGATGACACTCTGGAGACAGCGTGCAAGATCATCTATAGAAGTTTCCTGTTAATACAAAGGCCAAATAAATATTTATGTGTCATGATAGAAATGCATCTTTCAGGTTTCCCAATTATTGTGTAGGAAACAATGAGCAGAAGTAGAAAACTGCCTTGTCAAGTTCCTGAAGTAGTACTGCTGTTGCTGCTCATCTGTTCGGTGAATCTTCCTCCTTGGGCTCACACATGCAGTAGCAGGGCATTAGAGATTATTTTCTTCCTGAGGTAGAAGAAAAGAAACCCACTCACAAGGAAGAATTTCTAGAGTAAGTAAAATGACAGCATATCTGGTTTCATTTATCTGTCTAGTATCAGCTTACATTTCCATGCCATCAAACCATCATGTAATATTGCAGTGTGAGACAGCATCAGCAAGCCAAGCAAGTAAAGATTTAATTATGAGCATTAGAACTAGATTTCTCAATCTATAGAATAATACATCTACTTCTACATACAGGTGGCTCTTGATATGTCATAAAACATATCACCATACTAAGTAATAAGAACTATACAGTAATCACTCTCATGAGAAAAAGAGACTTTGCACCCTGAACCTCATGATTTATTTCTTATTGGCAGTTTAGTAGGACAATAGGTGGTACATAAGACAAAAAAAGGGATGATTGTTTGAGTTCAGGTTTGACCTAATTCCAAATTTGGAATGAGTGTAGGGGTTTTGTTTATTTTTAGCATGGGCCATTGTTTCTGGAAATGCCAGCAAGTGGCAAGCTGAACATATTGTCACAGTAACAGTGCTATGCAAACAAGATAGCTCTTTGGGTATAAAGTGAAGGGCCATCAGAGACTGTCCTTTAAGTTGTTCTTGTAGGTAAAACCAGCCCTCATGCATGCCAGTTTAGACCAGAAATTTATCAAAGAGAGAGATTTAACAAATCATTTGGCAAATATATTTACAAGACAAGAAATAAGACTTTGGGATCACTTCATTACACATTCTTTGTTTAAATGTAGCTTGTCTATCCTAACTCAATTACAATTCTGTTTCTGTGAAATATTTTGCTTTCCATACAAATTGCTGAAAAAATTTTCAAAATGTCAGTACATGTTAAGCACTTAGTATTCATGGGATCTTCTGAAAAGCCCATCTGCTATGCAAATTAATATCTAAGAGTAATTTCTGAATGGAAATTTATAGAGGTTCAGAAAAACAATTAGTATGTTTACCTTCCAGTGATTTCCATAAAATACTGATTTTTTACTTGAATACTTTATGCAATGAGGAATGATTTCCCAAGCTGAAGTCATACTCATTACAACTCATAATAACAATATATTATTTGCTTATTAATGGAATTGAATTTTTTGCTCTTTCTTCTATCAAGTTTAATTCTCAGTAATGGAAAATATGTTTGTTTGTTTAATTCTTCATTAAGCATGTCCTGTGTGATTGTGTTATTCCCCACCCTGTGGGATGAGGTGACTTTTTTCTCAATTGCTTTTCAGGAGTGTGCGTCCCTGCTAACTCTTTCTGTCCTGTCCCCTAGTGCATCTGGTGGACATCTGGAATGTGATAGAAGCCTTGCGGGAAAATGCACTGAACAACCTGGATCCCAACATTGAACTGAATGTAGCTCGCCTGGAAGCTGTGATTTCAACTATCTTCTACCAGCTCAACAAACGCATGCCGACGACCCATCAAATCAATGTAGAGCAGTCCATCAGCTTACTACTCAACTTCTTGCTAGCGGCCTTTGATCCGTAAGTCTACCCCTTTTCCCTCGTCTCCCAGCTGGCGAAAGGATTTTACTGGGTCCAGAAATATTTTTGGAAAAACAACTGAACAAGCTAAATTCTGACCCAAATAATAAGCATGTGACTAGTGCTAACTAGGGAGAGAACCTAAATTAAGGACCTCTGCTTTCTTTTCTGTTGAGCCAAATTCAGCACAACCATGTTTTCATCCAGTTACTCACACTTGTTCCAGTTCATATCAAAGACGAATTATCTACAGAAACAAATTTACATCCACTCCTAATTTGCCTTGTTATTTATTGACACACCAGTGGCTGACTCCACTGCAATGCCTCTGCAGCAGTACCATGGGTTAATAGATCATTATTTTGAAAGAGCTCATTTTCCTGCAAGTTCTTGCAGCTGTAAGCAATTTTTTTTTCTGGCACATGCCAGTGCAGCATGATTTTGAAACCGTGACAGAAACAGGATAAAGACCTGGAGGTAATGCCTGAAATTCATGTTGTTTATTACTGCATGGGACCTGTGTTACAGAACAGATAAGTTCAAGATACAGTGAGCCACTTATCTTAATGACTATACTGTATATACATATTACAGTTTCTGAATGCATAGTCGTCAACCCATATTGCGATATTTGCAGTCCTTGAACCCAAATTATTGGAGAGAAGTGGTTAAGTCTGACAGATCCAGGTGACCTAGTGGCTTTTTATGGCCTATATTTTGAAAATTCATCATCTGAAAACATTTGCCATGACTATTAAAAGGATGCTGCCCCTCTCCCCCTCCCTCTTTCCCATGTTCTCGCTAGAGGGGCCTAGTGCTGAGTACTGTGCACCTTTTGGAGCCAGACCAGCCAGCAGCTCAGTCGCTATGGCAACAGGGAGAAAAAGTAGATGTTCCACATGACAGGGCTGCAGCCAACCTCCCCTCCAGCCCCTCCAAGGAGGGGAGAAAAAAAAAAAGCCAATCTGTTGTGAAACTGTGGCCTTCAGGAATATCTTTCTCCCCTCAAGGGCAGTAAAAGAAGGAATGGACATTTTAATTTATACCACTGCGGCTTTGACAAGAGCACTAAAATGAAATTTAAATGACCAGACACATGCATTGGTGCATGCTGCAAGCTAACTGCTTCCTGGCTGGTAAACACAAGGAAAGACCCAGGAGCATGGAAGCAAGACCTGTAATAACGTGTTTGTTTTGTAGCTCACTGTAAAGGGGTAAAGCTCTCGGCTAGATGTCAAGGCTACTTGCAGCAAAATGGAGGAGAGGATTTTACTCCCCTGTAGGGAAACAGAGAATGTGCTTAAAGGGCATGGTTTTGCTTTCGCTTGAAAATATCCCATGTGCTGTGGGTTGTGACCCATTCCTGCTTTACGTGTAGCTCCCTTCCCTCCCCTCCCCTGCAAAGCAGCAGAAAGGTCCTTCTCTGCTGAAGGCTACGAGTTGGTAGAAGGACAAGCAAATTCTTTTCGTGTGATCCCATGCTCACAGATAAGCAGTACATTGCATATAGGGGAAGCAGGAGGGGAACTATGAGGCAGAATTGAGTCTTTTTATCACTCTCCCCCCACTTACAGAAACCAGACAGTTAAACTAACTTGCCGGCAGCCTTCTGCAATGCAAAAACAGGGCTTACTAAGTGCAAGAATCATACTGAAATCAGATTGATCACCTCTATATAATCCTGGTTTTGATCTGGATTCACCCTTCTCTTTCTTAGCCTTGTACTTAAAGACATGTTGGCCTGCAAAAATGCTATCCAAATTTCTGTTATTTTTCATGTTGATTAATAAATGTTAATATGATAACATTAGATTCTGTGAACGCAGACAACAACATAAAAAAAACCCAGAACTCTGAAAAACTCAGAACAGCTTTATAAGACCAAAACAATAATCCAAGACCAAATAACTCTTCACTATAAATGAGAAGGCTGTTCTAAGTGAATATGGTTGGTTTTGGTGTTTGTGGCTACATAGGGCAGTGGCTGCTCCTGTTGTACTGTGGGCAGATCCAGAAAAGGTTGTGTGGTTTCTCATGTCCTGTTTGAAATGCAAAGATCGAGTGTGCAGAAATCGAGTCTGCATCTTAACATATGTGAAGGGATCACAAGGGATGAGTTAATGTGTGATTTAAAATCTAATACGCTCACAACTGTCTCATTTATTTAGTTGTAGTTAATAAATACTGCCCTGTGTGTACTGTGCTGGCTGAAGAGCCTCCAAGCATTAAACAGAGCTTCTTCCTTTGTTTATAGCCTGCTGAAAACCTGGCAAGTTTCTCTACCTTCTATGAGGGAGTGTTTCCCTAGGCGTGCAATACAGATGTCTTCTTGGTAACTAGAAACTTAAGAGGAACCAGGGTGCAGTGCTATGGCACGTGGGCCAGCTTGTCCACTGCCTGTGCTGACCATTTATAACATTTTTTTCATTATTTTTCACAGTCTTGGGGATTCATTAGGACTACAAATAAGTGTATTTCCATGCTGCTCAACCCTGGCGGGAGGAAAATGTGGGGAGGAATTATAGTCTATAAGATTTCACTTGACACTGATCCTGGTGCTCCCTTATGCTAAGCCAAGCCCAAAGTGAGCCTTATAAAACAACAAGTTAACAAAATCAAAATTCATGAACAGAAATGCCATTCAAATTTATTTGCCACTAGTGTATGAAAGAGAGCATCACGTAATAGAGGACCCCAACAGTCCAAAAACAGTGAGTAGAATGAGATGGTCAGACTTTAAAGAACCTGGACAAAAACATGCCTGGGTTGTGTTTATAACTACATGTTAAAGTTGAACAAGAGCTTTTGCTTCAAGGTCTACGGTGATTACCTGGTTTTGTGAAATAATAGCATACTTCCTTCACTGGCTTACAAATGCTATATAAAAAGTTGAAAAGTTCAAACCTCTCTGAAAAACTCATCCCAGGCCCATGTCAAAGCCTGTACAGGCAGCTAGGTGGAATGTCAGCCTCATTCAATCAAGTCATTCCCAAAAAGACTCTTTTTAAACACACTGTAAAATATTCTGTGCTAGATCGTCTTCAGCACTGACTCAGTATTGTGACACAGCTGTTTCTGCTGCAAAGTTTAACTGAGAAGATCAGAGCTGATTTTTTTCTGTCCCTTGACATACCTGTCCTATGAATGGAGCTGCAAGCTCTGGGCTGTGGAACAGACTCAAGCTACCTGGAAGGGCTTGACTTCTACAAAGAAAAGAGGAAATAGTCATGCCCTTGTTTAATTAAATGCATGTTTGAACCACTCAGAATTCAATACATGAAGGTGTTCATAGAATCATAGAATCATAGAATAACCAGGTTGGAAGAGACCCACTGGATCATCGAGTCCAACCATTCCTATCAAACACTAAACCATGCCCCTTAGCACCTCGTCCACCCGTGCCTTAAACACCTCCAGGGAAGGTGACTCAACCACCTCCCTGGGCAGCCTGTTCCAGTGCCCAATGACCCTTTCTGTGAAGAATTCAGGAACTGGCTTGGAAGTAAAACTTCTTGCTTGTCCATCTGTTCAGAACTGTGAAGTATTTAATTCCCTCTCTTCTTCACCTTCACTAATCCCTGAAAGCCGTACAGGCCAGCTTGCTTTTATGAAGGAAATCCAGCAACAAGGTGCATTTCAGAGGTTTGGTCATTATGCATTTTGCTCTCCTTAATGAAAGGATTTTGCTTGATTCTGATAAAATTTCCTCTCTGAAACCTGCTTGTGAAAATGACACTTGATAATTACAGCCTCTGACATTTCAGAATTGGTTCCCTGATGAAGGTGGGCAGGAGGAGGCCCACTAATAACCGAAGAAATTCTGTTTCTTTTGGAAAAGATAACTTTAAGTGTTAGGGGAACTCCAATTTGTGCCTAGTTAATGAGAAAAATTGTATTTTCTCAATGTCCATTTCATGGGACACATAACGCTGTTTCTAAAGATGTGATGTTATTCCTTTATAGCTTTCCACACCATATGGCTGTCTCAGTATGAGCATTGCTAGACATCCTGACAAACATCAGTGTCATCCATTTGGTACTCCTCACTGACCTGAAAGGCAAATTCAGGCCCTGGAGCTGGACTTAGCTTTGTGTATGGTCTGTGGATTTTATCAGACAGTCCATGGGACTTCCTTGGTCTGGGGGAAGAATGTCTCTCTCTCTCCAGACACACATTTGAAGAGGAAACATTATGCTCTGCTCTGATGTCTAAAAGCATGTATTATTTTTTACTCTTTTTTCCCCAAAGCGGCAGGCCATCATTCCCTTTTCTAAGGACTTCATCCTGTGTTGTTGCTAAGCGCACATCAGCTTCAAGGTTTGCTTTTGCCATCATTTGTGCTTCTAGTGCTCTTCTATAGGGATCTATCTGAAGAGTAAACTCAGTAAGAGAGTTGCTATATAAAATCAAAATATTTTCTGTCCACTCTTATTTCCACTAGTAAAATTATCTCTCTCTGCGTTAGTCAGCCTAAAGCTTCTTTCAAGGAGCACTGACTTCAGCAGAGATCTTTATGCTACTCTGAGTCACTGCTTCAGGATTTGCTTTTACGCAGCAAACATTTTGAGACCCCAGGTGCGTAGGCATAGCTTACGGCACTTCTGGATCCAAACGGTATTGGTTAGTCTTAGGCCTCACTATGCTATCCATTCATCAGTCATATATATCTATATATGCATATTTATATATATATGCACACATGCACACACACATAAATATCTGGGGGGCAAATTTAATTTATACTGGCTTTAGTGATGGTTTTATGAATACAAATGACCAATAGAAAATACACTGTCAAAACTAATCAGCTCTAACAGAGAGACTGAAGAGATAAATTAAATCCTTTTTTCTGTTCTCTGTTCTATCTCTGTTCTCTCTAACCATTTGAGGATGGGAAAAGCCAATGGCATTGGAGTGAAAAGCTGAAGGCAAGTTGATATGTGTCTGCCATTCTAGAATATAATCCTATCAGCAAATGTAACTAAACCTACTGGGAAAAATAATCTAAATCTCAAGCACTTCCACATGGGCTTTATTTTTTCCTCTAATTCTTCTATTGCTTCTTAATAGTGCCATTGCTTCCACTTAGTATTTATTTTTCTTTAGTATAACAGCCCTTTTAAAGGCAGGTGAAATCCTCATGATGAAACAGTGCAGAAAATTTCTGAAGGTGGAAAGAGTAGCACACACAAGAAGAATACAATATGACTGGATTCTCAGCCATAGCAACACTAGGCCCTCGTTACACAAAGCAGGGCATGATTTAGTGGTAGGCTTGGCAGTGTTAGGTTTATGGTTGGACTCAGTGATCTTAATGGTCTTTTCCAACCTAAATCATTCTGTGATTCCATAACGAAGGATGGAAATACGGAAGACTGGAAATTCCGGTACTGTGGTTTTAATCTTACAAAACCAGTCACAGAAATCACAATGTACTGAAAATGTGGATGAAAGCTAGCATTAGAAAACATAGGAAAGAGTTATTTCTTAAATGCTGAAGTAGTGAATATTTCTTTTTGTCTCTATCTCCAGTTGATTTTCTGACAAAAGATTGAATTTTAAATGAGTGAAAAGAATGTTTAGAATTCCTTTATATTGCTATTGCCAGTGCAGTTAGACTTTCTTATGTAAGACGTAATTATATATATATTTTTATCAGGAAATCTCTTATAACTCTGATGTTCACTGACCGAGTAAAGACTGAAGGTCACAGAAACTCCACTTCCAAAAAAAATGACACAGAACTTTACTATCTGATCCCATCATTAGCCCTGTCAGTAGAACTTAGAAGGAGACGTGGATGCTATTTTGCTATGCTCACAAACATTGGCTGACTGTGTCTTTTTTGAAGCATGACTACATGTTCTTATTAAATGCTATGTCATTAAATAGGCACAAGGGAAGCTATTAAGGAATGCTAAGGAGTTTGGACGACAGATAAAAGTTGTTCCAGTGCAACTGTGGACTCTTAATGCCTTATAATAAGACACTGAGAGTTCCAAGAAAAATCACGTTTCACCGTTTGGATTCCAAAAATAATGAACATTAAAAAGCAGATGAACTTAGAAAGCATGTTTATTCTTATCTTTGGGAAAGGACAGAACATTACAGCATTTTTTTTTCTGCCATTCCTGTCAACACTGGATTTAGTTTTGTCTAAACTGGGGGAGACAGGTATTTTAGGAGCTAAGAGTGCCTTACAGTGTGTGAAGTCATGTATGACTCAGGCTGCTCAAATATACCAAGGTTTCTGTAACGGCAGGTAGTCACTGGGGACCATCATGACTGTAGAGGGAGGACGAGGATAGGAAGAAAAGCAATAAAGTTAAGCCTTTGCATACTTCAAGACAGTTGAAGGAAAAGTCGGCAGTGTGCTAAAGGTGAACACTGCGTCCTGAGAGTACAGTGTATGTTCTGATCATTCCAGGGAGAAAAGAAAGTCTTTTATTTTTTACTTGAAAGTGGATTTACAGAAAAAAATAAGTCTTTTTGCCCCAAGACTTTCTCCTGTATGCATTTGGGATTTAATAGCGTTATACGTTTTAAATTGAAAGTGAAGGCATAACCTCAACTTGAATAAACCAGGGATGAATCTTCTACGTATCACAACAACGTCCTTTGCTCATTCTGGATGCAGGTTTATTCCCTATTTTTCACCATCTTTCAGGGTGGGTCAAGTGTGTTATTTAAAAGGCAGTTGTCAGGACTTATTAAGAGATAGAATATGCAGCTTCTGCAGTTGTGAGAGACCTTTCTGCTTTTCACTTTTGTTCCCAGTGTTGATTTTGTATGTATCTGCAATCTTCTAGGGACAGTGCACTTAGGATAGGGAGACCATGAGAGTGATAGGTACCTTCCAGTGCTACTGTGGCACAAATAGCAGTAATAATCATCACCTTAATGTATAATGAGATAAAAAGTTTAATACCAAGCTTCATATACCTAATAAGTCTGTTCTGAAATCTTTACAGAACAATGTACTGATGTGTATTCCCGCAAAACAAACTTTGATTTTAAAAGTCTTGTTTCTTTTTATGTCAATCCACGTATAGTGTGCCTTACAGTGTGTCATGTCAATGATATATATTTTAAATTGAAAGAGGTCCATATTACAAAATGGATGTTTGAAACATATATACTTTCTACTTTTGAACAGGGAAGGACATGGTAAAATTTCCGTTTTTGCTGTCAAAATGGCCTTGGCAACTCTTTGTGGGGGGAAGATCATGGACAAATTAAGATGTAAGTGTTTTGGATGACACATTTGACCTGTTAATGATTGTTGTACCTGAAGAAGTAACAATGCAGGTAGGAAAAGGGGGAATTAGGATACATTATAGTTTCTCTGCTGGGTTTTGGATTTGCACTGTATGTATCTCAAAGTAAATCCAGCTGAATGTTTGATTGAACACACCGGACTTCATAGTTTCAAAGCCACATCGCGTATATCAAGGTTCTGATTTTTAGATTTTTTTTCTTTGGGATGATTGAATTCAGAATACAGGTGTCTCAAACGTTTAACATCATGAAGCATCATCTAGCAATTTCTTCAGACTTTAATAATATCTCTGATGTGGTAATAGTATCACTATTTCACATGCAGAAGTGCGATATATTTATGCACTATTTATATTTCTTCCCTCAGGGCACATACTAATTCCATCGATTTTAGAGAACAGATTCTCATTTTACAGGGCTTATTCCCAGTTCTCCAACAGCCAGGGCATGGTTTACTTGTAGCTGCAATGAAAGTCTTTCTGTTTAGTGCTGTGATGTCTGTAGCTTCGGTCCAAAAAAATCGTTTTCCAGCCTTTATGACCAAAGAATTAATGTCAACCTTCTGTTTCCGCTGAGCCTTCTATCACAGCCAAGGAAAATTGAGTTTACAAATTGTTGACTGTTAGAATAGACAAGAAGAAATCCCAGGTGTTCATTTAGTCTTCCAAATTTGGTGCCATTTATTAATACATCATTTCTGTGTAGAAACTCAAATACAGACTGAACTTAAAATAAAAATCTAACACTGTTTTACATTGAACACTTTGTTCCCTAGACTGCTTTAAAAACAGGAGCAGAGTCTATCCAGTGGAAGGCTGGAGTACAATGCTGATTTTTTGGGTCAGTAGTCCCAGTGTCCTGTTGTCAGAATTTCCCTTCCAGATTCTTAGAAATGAAGCAGCTGTTATGACAGCCTGAAAAATGATAAATGTTGCTTAGTCTATGATCCCCTGCTAAGTTTAGGATAATTTTAAACAAGGGGAAAAGTAAAAACTGAGAAACGTGCACCTCTGGAATAATAAAACTGATATTTTTACACATGAACAAAAAAGAAAAAATGGAGAAGAGTGAAAAGTAATGCATTTGGAAGACCTCCAGAGCTTTCTGTGTCCAAAACAATATTAAATGACTTAGTGAACTCATTGTCAAGATTTAGATTTGACATGGTACACTGGCAGTAGGCAAAAAGCTGATGTATATCTTGTCAAATTTGATCCTTCTTATGTGATTAAATTACTGCCTTGTGCCGTGCATCGAACTTTGCTTAAAAAAATGACCACGTGTGATGAAAAGCAGCAGAAACACTTCAATATCAAAACCAGCTACGTTTTTATATGTAAATCATTCTCTCTCTTTTCTGTTGACAAGGATTCAAACCAAAAATACAGTAGTAGTGGAGGTTTCCATAAACAGAACTTGATGTTTAGGGCTTCTGGTTCAAATCAGATGTTACTGAATTTCGAGCAAATCTGCAACTCTCACTGATTTTGTTGTGTCCTTTTCTTGTCTTCCCCACCACCCTCAGATATTTTCTCAATGATTTCCGACTCCAGTGGAGTGATGATTTATGGCAGATACGACATGTTTCTGCGGGAGGTTCTCAAGCTGCCTACGGCTGTTTTTGAAGGGCCTTCATTTGGTTATACTGAGCAATCAGCAAAATCCTGTTTCTCGCAACAGGTAAATGAACAGTGAGCATCCTAGACACAGGATTCCATTCACACTCTGAGCAGGTTGAGACTTTCTTCCTTTCTTATACATATGTGTATATTCGCCCTGAAAGCACATGGCTGAGTAGAGGGGAGGTTCACTTTGCTAATTTCTAGCATGTAGGTTAGGTGGTAGGAAGTTATTAAGTTCCCCGAATAACCATGGAGGAGAGAAAAGCTTAGTCAAAAAGTGATTCAGAGCAGAATTTTACCTTACATGTTCCTAATTAGGGAACCCGAGGAAACTAATATCCTAATTTAAGCACCTAAGTTATAATAGATACATTTAGGTAACATAAATGCATCAAGACATGCAGTCCTCTACTGCAGTTAATTGCTGCAACAAGCATATATGAGACACCGACTTCTTCATGTAAAGCTGAGCTTTCACCAGAAAATTAAACTGCATGTTTTTCAAGTGACGTGTACATACACAGGAAGTTTATGAGTGAGTAGAAAATTGTATTAAACTTTTATTGAAAATGGGAGTTGGTAGGTATTAGAAAATCCCTAGTCTCTTGCAGATATCATCAATGAATTAGGGTCGGGAAAGCAATTAATTTATCCTGAAGAAAAGACAAGATTTTTCCACAACTCACCAGACTTTGTAGATGCGCTGAATGGAATATGTTGCCTGCAGCTAATATCAGCACTTCAAAAGGTCCCATAATTGGAGCTGGTTGTCCACTTCTCCAGCAGAGAAAGAGAACTCCTCTGGCTCTGCCACACATCATATTGTATAATTCTGTAAATACAAAGTAAGGGAAGGTGCTGAAACTGGGAAAATGTTAGAAATAAAGCGGTATTTTCCTTCCTTCTCTTTATTTCTCCTTTTGCTAACTGAATACTATTGAACAAATAAATTGAGTGGAGCAGGACTAGTGTCATTTTCATGCAAATAGAGTCTTGTTTTTTGTTCTCCCTCAATTTCATCACTATTCAGTATGCACTCCAATCAACTGAAAGGCATTATTGAAATTCATTTATTGAATCATCTCCCAAATAATTTTAAATCATAAGATTTGCGTATGTGAATCTAGTCTTGTTTCACAGAGGGAGGCTTAAGACAGCGTTTCCTCTTATATTGAGGAATTTACATAGTGAAGTGACTTTTTGGTAGTTTTGTGTTAAAATAGTAAGAGTGTTCTTGCATGGCAACAGGGCATTCAAGCTTTTTATGTTGGACATGGCATTATTAAAGACCAACGAGCATTTTTTTTCTTTGAAAAAAATGTCATTCGGGCCTCACTTTCTATCTAAACAGAAGTGACACTTGCATTGACATTGTTTCCAAATGAGTGGACCAGCTGTACTAAGGTACCTTAAGAAATGAAGTCTCCAAATACGCATTAGATGGTTTAGTGCACAATCTCCATTTAAGCTAGGGAGTACTACTACATTTAAGTTAGAGCTACTGATGTAGGTGCACCGCAGATTTACACAGCTGTTGGTTTGCACTTGTAGGCAGTCGAGTGCTTTTGTAAATCTACTCTAATAATTCACTTAAATTCACTTTATGTCATTTTCATTACATCTTCACTAGGGATGAACCAGAGTTTTGTAATGAGACTCAAAACAACATATTCCTATGGTATGATAATAAATGATAGCCACAGTCTTAGTCACACCATGGGTTGTTCTTTCACTCTCTCATATTGCATTTAGTGTTATGAAAAGTTGATACCTTGGGATAAGTTTGGCACTCTTTCTTGTTATTTTCAGTATGGGTCACTTTTGCTCAACAGAAGTCTTTCAGCCCCCTGATACACTGATTCCTCAGTTTCAGGGAAAGAAAAACTTCTGGGAATGATCTTCTGCTCATGGTGTCAAATCCATTTCAGTTTGCATCTGAAAGAATTTTTCCTGTTGCAGAAATGTTTTATTATTCCCTATTGTACTTGTTTACTTAATCAAATCATGTATCTTCCTTCGTCTGTGAACCACTGCTAGATTGAATGGCTATTCAAAACAGAAACAACAGTGTTTTCTCATCAGCAAATTTATGGAACAGAAATGCCAGAGCAAGTAACTTAATGTTTCAGAATACAAATCTGCGGCTTTAAAGGGAGTTTTATAGCCACCACTTTCCCCCACGGGCAGATTAAATATAAAGTTATACTGCATTATAAAAAATACTTCTTATTTCTCTTTTTTTATCCCAAACTAAAAAGACAGACACTAACTTAGTTTTCTTAGCACTTGGCTAAGTGTTATTCCACAAACCTAGACTCCATCTGCATATAGCATATATTTAGAAAACAGCTTTCAGTTTCAACTTCCCAGCAGCTGAAAAAATCTGCTGGAGGAGAATATGCCTTTTAAAATTTGTAGAAACTGGTCCGGTCCTTTTAAGAGACACAGCTCTCTCTAATCCTTAAAATCAGTGACCGTCATGAAATTGTCAGTAAAGTTATATTGCTTTGTTCCAAAGTGTTTCTGTAGGCATGAGATAAAATTTTTTTAATATGTCTAATTATTTATTCTTTGTGCATGTTTGTTTGCTTGTTTGAGCAGAAAAAAGTCACATTAAACACTTTCTTGGATACTCTCATGTCTGATCCCCCACCACAGTGTCTAGTGTGGTTACCACTTCTGCATCGACTGGCAAATGTTGAAAATGGTAAGTAAGAACTTCTGCCAAAAGAGAGTTGCAAGAGTAAACTTTTGTGTGATGATTTTCTCACTCTGTAGATGGCTTTGTAGGAGCTACTGTACTGGGTTCGTTGACTCAATGTGCCGTTTTTACAGTCACTGGTAAAATATTTGAAGAATCCTGTTGATTGTTGGGCCAAGAATGTAGCTTAATTTTTGCTATGCTTAGGAAATTATCCTGATCACATCCTCTCCTCCTGTGCTCTGGATAAACAAAGAGCGATGGGACTTGGTCCATTCACATAATTACATTTGGTGAACTATCAAGGCTACAACATCTATTAGCTATGACATCTAGCAGCAGAGAAGGAACAGCTTGTCAGTTTCCGTTCATGCAGTATTCTTGGCTGGAGATGCCTAGTGTAGTGCAAAATACAGGCCAAAAGGTTTTGATGAAGGATCTCCTCCTAAGCTACATTGCCAGACAATACACTCTGAAAAAGAGCAAGGAAGTTCTCGATTTGTCCTTATCCTCTACTCGTGTGGATGACGAAGATTTAACTGTGAGATGCCTCTTTCTCGTCAAGGGTTGTCTTTCCCCAAAATGGAGAGATCACAGATATTAAGGCATGAAGGGACCAATAATCATTCATGTGATTATTGCAGAGTTTGTGTTGCGTGTCCCTGGATGGTAACTTCTTCTTCAGCCTTCCAAGTTTTTGAGCACCTGTGGAAAAGTTCACAGACTCACAAATGTATTCTTCTAGCCGAAGTCTTCGTATTCTGTTTCTATAGAAGGTGCTGCTACACTGAAAGTGGAGGGACAGAGATGGAGAACCATTGCATCCCATCGCACTGTCTACACCAACAAATTGTAGCCCACAAACTCTGTACGGTTCCTCATGGAGTTCTGGAAGAGTTCCCCAGCTCCAAAGCAGCCTCCTTCTGCTGTACATAAGGACCAGCACCACCAATATTAAATACGAAAAAAAAGACAAGACAAGAAAGATCATTTATATACTTGTACTGTTGAGGAATAAAAACATTTATACCATATTTCCTACAAGAAAATGGGACTGGAGAATGGCTGGCAGGAAGAGGGGTGCAGCCGTTTTTTGGTGTAAGAAGAGAAGGGTGAAGGTTTATGTATTCTTGTACTAAATAAATGCTTTTTCCACTTAAAGGCCCCAAAGAGGATAAGGTGAAGTTCCCAGGTTCATCTTGGCTACAGAGCCACGTATCTGCCCCACCTTCTTCATGCTCTTGTCATCCATCCTTGTCTCTCGCCAGCTTCACACTGTTCCCCAGCCTAGAGCACTAACTTTTCCTGCTGCAAAATTCTGACAAAGAATTAAAACCTTGAAACACTCAGCACTAATCCAAATCAGACTGAACCTTGCAATAGAAGAGCAGAAAGTGCCTGGGAACAATGGCGTGTTGCAGTATTGCCAGGAAGGGGCTTCCTAATGTTGTGTTTGGTGCCTTAGTGTGCTTAGTGACTTGAATTCTCACTACACTCAGCTTCTGAGCGGAATAAGGAACAGGACCACATGGGTACCTTCTATCACCAACTTTCCATATCTGGGCATCCAAAGTTTTGTTCAACACCATATATAGGTACCTAAACAACACCAGTTGTACAGATGAGACAGCAGTAATTAAGAGACAATTACAAGCCTAAGTACATTTTTTTGCTTCCAGTAATCAGACAGCTGAGTTTGCCTTTTCCTCTGAGGCTCAGCCTTTAACTCCTCACAGCCCAGCCAAACATTTAGCTTCCTCCAGTGGCACAGCTGAAGGATGCAGTGACTTTTCCCATGTATGAATTTCTTCTGAATCATGTATTCTTTTAGACACTGAACACAATTTTTGCTGCTATGAGACGGAGGTGCAGGTATCAGCTTAGAAATGTTGGAGGGTTTGAGGCCCAATTTAGGAAGCATTGCCCATGGCTCAGCACAGGTTGCTGGGTGGCTACTCAAGTTTTCATAGGCCAAAGCTGCGGGCAGCATCCGATGCTGCAGATTGCTAGAAACAAACAGAGTCACCCTTCCATTTGAGGCTTTGTCAGTAAACTTTTGCTGGGGGTCTCTGCTTTGGTTTGCGGCTCAGCATTTCTTTCTCCTCTGCAGTCTTCCACCCTGTCGAGTGTTCCTACTGCCACAGCGAGAGCATGATGGGGTTTCGCTACCGCTGCCAGCAGTGTCACAATTACCAGCTCTGTCAGGACTGCTTCTGGAGGGGCCATGCCAGCGGTTCCCACAGCAACCAGCACCAAATGAAAGAGTACACGTCATGGGTAAGGGAAGGCTCGCGTCTCACTGCAGACTGCTTTGCCCTCCAGCTGGCAGAGAAGCACCCGGCTGCAGCTCCAGGCAGTCATCCGGCACGGGCAGGCCAGGAGCTGGGCTGCTGGTTTGGATCGGCGACTCCATCAGGGAGGCTCCAGCCTTGGGAGCCATCGGGAGAGCACGGAGGTGGGAATGGTCTTTTCTGGGTGAGGATCTGGGGCACCTGTGAGGGTGTGTGCGGGGAGGGCAGTGCAGGATGGGTTGGCAGCAGGGCACCAGGTGCACAGCAGCTTCTCCCGTTCCCACAGGACTCACGGTAAAATCATCAATGGCTTGCTCTGTTTGGCTACATGTGAATGAAGTAATGAATACTTAATGCTCATTCATCAATATTTTCAGTTGAGTGGCTGCAGCATATGCGTAGCATTTGGGATGGTCCTGGCACTGTAGAGCATCATCACAGGATTAGATCCACAGTAGTGTTGACTGTAGAAAAACACACTTCAGTCTTTTAGTTGTTGAACAAAATAATTAGAATATTGTTTCTAAGCTGAAAGAGAAGTATGAACAGCTACATTAACCTTCTGTAAAGGGCATCAGACCTTGGGGAAAAGCTCTCCATGGACTGGAGCAAAGTCCCAACAGAAGTCCTGGGTCAGGGAGCATCCCCATCCTTCAGGGTTCAAATCCAGAGACCAACAGGAAAATCCTGACTAATCTCAAATATTACAAAGCATATTAATATTAAAAAAAAAACCCGATGCAGATAGCATTGAAGCAAGGAAGGGTTAAATTTGACATGGCTTACTCTGTATGCCAGTCATACAGCCCTGTGCTGCCTCCCAGGAGATCTGGGTCTGTAATTGTTTTTGTGGGTCCTAATTGCTGCTTGTTGCATAGACACAAATTGCTTGAGTTTTATCTCTGAAGAGGAGAGCGCCCACTACGTGGCTCTGACTCCATTCCTAATAGTAATTTGTGCCATCAAATCATGTTTTGCTGTAGCTAGGGAGCTGTAATTATAGGTAGGAAGTAATTGGAAAACTTAAGATTTCTACTCAGCAGAAGACAAAAACATGACTACATGCCTAGTGGTTTCAAATGTTTCCTTGTCAGAAATAAATGTTTTGCTTCAAGTTTGAAATTGCCTTTCTGTTGCGTTCATTAGCATTTGTTCAAACCTGGTTAGCATTCTCCATAAAGCATCCCTATTGAGCTCCACATGCACATTAAAGGTGTTCATGGGTGCAGTGGAACACAACTGTTCTCAATTCAGAGTGAAGTCCTATTTATAACGAAAGAGAAAAAGCCTGAACTTTGCATATTTCAGTTCATAAACATGAACTTTACGTATTTAGGTTGAATTTCTGTTATAGAAGTATTTCATTATTATCTTGATTGCAGTCATAAGTCGATGCAGGATGTGTGTGCACAAATACAATACCACTCCTGTAAATTTCCTGAAAGATTTTTAAATTTGTGCATGTAGAGTTGTGTTTTGGCAGAAGTGTAAGGGTGGCTACCTCTGTTTTACTGGCAGAGAAGCTGAATCACAGAGAGGTGGGTTGGATTCCTTGAGAATCTCTCACCCTAGATCTCTGAGCCCTTCCTTAGAAAAGTATTCAACTGCAAAGAGTGTCCAAACAAAACTAGAAAGCAGAAATTATTAATTATTCTTTTTTTTCAGACTCACTGATGGGATTTCAGGGTGAAAAGCAAGCTTCTAGTGCAGAGCCTCCCCATCTTTTGGGGATAGTGACAATACATCAGCCTCTTCTGGTGTGCTGTCGCCATGAAGAGGCAATTCCTGCCATACGTGTGTCTGAAATTTCCTGTTCCCCATCGTGGCAGGGGCTGCAGCAGCCACAGCGAGCTTCATAACAGCAGCTAAATAGTGCAGGGTGCTGGAGCTGTGGAGGGAAATACTAGCAAAGAGAATAAAATAGCAGCCTCCTGCCTGGCCCACAGTTTAGGTAGGAAACTGTCCCGTACGGCATATCTATATGGACAGGCATGCACAGGTTTGTTCTGCTTGCACCCCAAGCTGATGAGGCACAAGCCAGCTCCAGTCCAGGCAACACTTTATGTGGTCTTTCATTCAATATTACCTTAGTACAGTATTGCAAAAATGCTATGGCAACTGCATCTGTCCTTATAGATACACGCCCTCAAGCCTACTCTAAAGGCCCCTGAAGGTGAAAGTAATCTTTCCTCCAAGCTGAGCAGTCTTTGCTTTACTGGACTCTCGGAGCGGGAGGAGGGTAAGGGGGATATCTGTTGATCCATAGAGCTTCCTGTTGTTTTGTGCTTCCTATAGCAGAAACAGTATGCACCTTGCTTGTCCAGATTACCTCTACCTTCCTTGTTCCTCCCAGAAATCACCTGCTAAGAAGCTAACTAATGCACTTAGCAAGTCTTTAAGCTGTGCTTCCAGCCGTGAACCTTTGCACCCAATGTTCCCTGACCAGCCTGAAAAACCTCTAAACCTGGCTCATATTGTGTAAGTATCTGTGTGCTGTAGAGAAAGTAAGCTTTGTTGTAGGAGTTGCTTGCACAGAGTGTAGATACTATAGCTCTGAACGAAACAGAAGGCAGCTGTGGCGCATTGAGCTCAATGCATCGCAAGTGCAAATTTGCTGATAGGAGTATTTAGTATAAAAATTTTCTTCTGGTATGACTTCACTTGAAAGTCGGTGGGTAGATGCACGTAATCAAGTAATGGGGCTTGGTGTTTGTATGTCTCCATTCTCCTCAAGACATACCTGATACAGAGTTTCAGCACTTTGGGATATGTTCATGCTGAGAACATAGGTTTTGTCATCTAGAGACTCTGAACTTCAGTGTATCACAGGTGTGTCTTGACATGAAGCACTAGGGAAAAGTGAAGTCCTACCAGTTTTGTTGAAATCGGTGTCAGAGTTCACTGACTGTTGGGGCTGTGGCTTCATGCAGCCCTGAAGACTAGCTACATGATTCTGTGTAAGAGTTGTGTCTTTTACTGCCAAGTCAAAAGGTTCTGCTATCTTTACATTTTGATATTTTGGGA
This sequence comes from Phaenicophaeus curvirostris, assembly GCF_032191515.1. Classification (NCBI taxonomy): domain Eukaryota; kingdom Metazoa; phylum Chordata; class Aves; order Cuculiformes; family Cuculidae; genus Phaenicophaeus; species Phaenicophaeus curvirostris. Next base: position 54,958,958 of record NC_091394.1, read on the forward strand.
AAGAAAAGGTTTTTTTTGATATAGTAGTTTGTGTAACTACTTTTTCTCTACTGGAATCAAGAAATTCAAAGCAGGGAGAAAATGTATTTGTGCAGGGTAGGGAAATAATCACTTTAGAGGTTTTTTTTTCCTAAACTATGTCCACTGTCCATAGTGGCAGTTGATTAGATGTTCTCATTTATCAGGTGGTATTACCTTTGCTTCCTGAGTCCTTAAAAAAGAAAAAAAGTTACAGTTTCTGGGAAAAATTAAGGCACTGGTTGGAAGAAAGTTGCAAAGAAATTACCTTGGAAAAAATATTCCAAAGATACTGTCTCTAAAGTAGTTCTCTTGTTCTGGTATATGTCTGAAGAAAAGACCTTTCTTAACTACCTTCCCAGGGGCCCTAACTGAAGCCTTTCAGGCAGCAGCTATTAAAATTCTGTTTGCGTGCTGCATGTCCTTGTTACTGGCTGCTGGATCTATCCCGGTCTGTAATTATTATACGTATTTACTTTTGTCAGCAGTGAATCTGTACGTAGCATCTTTAAGGACAAGTGAATACAGGCCAATGAGGACTGTGACACCTCAAGAGTTCATCGAACCCGCCTGATATTTAATGGATAAATCACGCCAATGGTCCTACTTGTGTACTTACAGCAGAACTTTTTCAAGGCATAGGAAGTGCTCTGCTCTTCAGACACAAGGCGCCTCTGACAGATACATAGTGCCAAATCCCTGTTATGCTTGACTGTCAGTTAAAACCCATATACCTCTTTATGTAGGTGTAATGGAAGGATGTTCTTTAGAAGAAATCATCCAGAGTTGGATCTGCTGAGCTGCCCCACCGCTGTACATGGTATAAAAGCTGAGCTCTAATGTCAGTCAGCGATAATTTCACAGGGCAGATTTTGGCCATCCTTAAGAGAAATGGAAAGAGACAGAGAGCATGAAACTGAAAGAGAAGCCTCTGTTCCCTGTTGACTGGAGGCCCTCAGAAGCCTGGGGATATGTCAGAAGATAACAGGTAGTGAAAACTGGGTTATTGTGAATGGATGAAGTGCATTTAGGCAAGGCAAGGGGAAGGTACCATAACTGAGTAGGCTCTGTTCCAAGTCTTTGCTGTGAAATTAACATCTTCCCATCTTCCTAACTGCACAGACATAATTTAGGATGATTGGATATGAGAGTGAACCACCATCTATTTTGTTTTATGATAGAGTTTCTCTTTATTCATAGATTGAAGGTAATATAGCTTGGCAATATATATTGGTTATAATGATACATGAGTGAAAAACCTGTAAGTTGTGGAGGCAGCATGCTCTACAGCATAATTCACATAAATTAACTGAGGGGAGAGATATGCTACAGTACCTCATTGAGAATATCTTCTCGCTGATGTGATTTTTATTTTTAAACATAATGGAAGTTGAAAGAAACAGCTCTGGGAAGGAATCCAGGCAAGAGGGGCTTATATGTGCTTTTAATGGAAGAATCTTGGCAACAAAACAATATCCTTTTCTTAGCTTCTAGCTTAAATGGGGACACGTAATCTCTGCATTATTATACAGCCTTTCCTTTTCATCGTTCTTCCACCTTTGAGTGGAAGAACTAGAAAGAACTTTACTAGACAGAAAGACAGCATAGTTTTTCTGTTTTACTGGTGCCACACAAAATTTTTGGTTAAGCAGGAAACACATACATATGATTTGCAACAAAAAAGAAATGCGACAATGCAGAGATGACAAATGGCATGGGCAGTGAATTATGGAGGGATTTGCAAATGCGTTCTGCACTGGTCGGACTTCATTTCCGTCTAAGCCCATGGTAGCATTATTTTTGACATCAGTGTGAAGAGCACATGAAACACTTTGGAAGATTGCTCTTAGTTGATTTGGTTTATTACTTTGGGTATGTGTTTTAACATAATGTGCACTTATTGCATAGTATATGTCAATAGTATTAAGTGTTTTCTGCCTCCTTGAGGAAAGTTGAGTATCATCATCTCACTTCTATTAGGCGGCTTAATCAGTCACTTCTACAGGTTTAGAAATAATCTCATAAAGACACAGATTCATAGTCAGTTTTCCTTTGCTTTACCTTAAAGTCTGCTGTTCTTGTCCTATCACATCATTCAGCTGTATTCAAATGTTTGAACATTCATTTGATATAAAAGCTGAACCTGAGGAATGGGATAGTGGCCATCAGCCTTTAAGAAACTTGCATTGGGAAAGCTCAGATTAGTTTAATAGTAGTTTTCTTCCTATAGGAATTGACAAACTGATGCTAATGACAAAACCTTAGCAAAGCCTTGGAATTGTACATGATTAACTCTCTATGTTAATACCATCTGACATTTTACGCGTAGAGGCTCTGATGGTTTTTGCAGAATTAGGGTCATAAGAATGGAATAAGTCCAATGCACTACTTAGATCATAGGTACATTAAACTGGCAATTTAATTAATTATCTCTTTTCTATTTCATTTTGGCTGCAAAAGAGATACTTGGTGAGTATTTTTCTTCTTTAGTACACTTATTGGAGGAAAAAAGCTTGGAAAAAATGCATTAATGTCTTTATTACCAATACTTAACTTTTTATCAGAGTCCAGAACCAAATAAATTATTGTCTTTGAATACAGAGGTAGTGAAAGGGAAGAGCTCTTTAGTTCTTTTAGGGGTTAGAAACTTTCCCTTCCACTCTCATTTTGAGGTAAAGCTTAGAGAAGACATAAACCTGAAGTGTGTATGTGGTGATCTGCTGAAGTCTATGGATGAAGCACATCTACTTCTAAGTCGTCAGAGGTGGATTAGATGCCAGGCAAAGCAGAGCCCAGCCTTTGCCGAGGTAGCACTCCTCCTGCCTTGTTCTCTGGGATGGCATTGAGAACCAGCCTCTCCTCCCTTCTCCTCTGCTGTTCAGGACTCCACAGGCCAGGGTTGGAATCATCTTTCAGAAACCATAGCCTGTGCCCTATTAGTTTTTTAATGTGATCACTGGACAGTGATTGCATTGGGAAAAAAAGGAAAAATGGAGTAGTCCCATGTAGTTGGTGTGAACTATTTCTCCTTTATCAATTACCAGTTCATTATTCCCAGGCAACAAAATACCTGTTGCTTAGCCATTAAATAAAATTAGTTTTGAAGTATTCTCTCGAAGTTTGCTCCGTGTTTAAAGACTCCTACCACAATGAGCTTTCCAGTGGATTGTCTCTGATCGTGACCTCATCCAGGCTTTTCCTAGCTCTGTTGAAAGAGTCCATGAAAAATAATATTAAAACATGTCTCCATAAGTATGTAGAGCACCATGGTGTTACTTCTCAAATTAATGACTGGCCAGAACTGGAGATTTTTATGTGCAGCTGCTGGCACAGTTTTAAGCTGAAACTATATTTTCATATAAATAAATAACATGCCAAATCCTACATCTTCCTGTTTGCAGCTTTGAACTTCTTAAAGTCGATGTGGTGTTTAAATGCTGATAAATCCTGTTGGGCTTGTCAAAGACCACATCTATGCTTGTTTTCTAACAGTTTTATAGTAAGAAAGAAATCATATAGTAATAGTTCACTTTTGTGCAGAACTGGCTTTCTTAATTTCTTAAAAATGGTTTGGTTGACCAGCTAGTGTCCAGTGAATATTTTGCAGATGGCTACTATATTTTGATTTGCAAAATTCAGAAAGCAAGGCAGGTCTTCCACAGAACTTAAAGGGGATATTAATCAACTTGAAATACAGGCAGTTTGAAGTCTGAATTATATATGGCTTCAGGATCTGCTTATATCTGATTGAAGACATTGTGATTTTAATAGCATATTTTTTAGTTTTTCCAGAGTTTCTATATCTTTTGCCCGATGATGCACAAGTAGTCCATTAAGAAGTGGAAATTTCTCCTTAATGGGTACAGAAGGAAAAATAATGCACAAAATATTTTTTAAGAGTAGACAATAGAAGAAAATAAAGAGGAAATATTCCTTCTCATTTCATTTTTAGTAAGAGCAGGAAATAAAGAATATAATAAAACCCATCATTATTAATGGCTCCTCTGAAACTAGATACTTATTTTAAATTTTGATTTGGGGGTTTGGTATACCTGCTGAAAAGCTTTGCAGTTTAGCACTACATGTATTTTATGGGATACTGAGTGCTATGGGTACACTGTGGTCACTATGTGGATATGGTAGCATGGAGCTTAGCACTAGGGATAACTTATGAAAAGATGTGTAATTTAACAGCAGTTATCCTGCCGACCTCTGTGCTGTCAGAGCAAACCTGCTAATCGTGCTTGGCCTGGCTGTTTGGAAGCAGTCACTGCACCCTGGACTAGTGGAAAGAAAAAATGACACAGTGGTTATTTTGCCAAAACAGGGGTGGGAAAGCAATACAGTTGCTTAAAACTCACCTCAAAGCACACAAAAGCATTATTTCCTTCCCTAAGTAACAGTGTGGTTTTATCAACTTCGGCTTAAAAGAACAGCATCTTTAATTTGGAACCATTGCTAGTTAAAGCACAGTATGTCAGTAGTAATGTTACTTCAATCAAGAATAAATTAATTCCCTGTAAATACTGCTGATGATGAGTTTTCTTTTGTGCAATTTAATACAACTGGATATTTTGCCTTCTTCTAGGCCTCCCCGACCTGTAACCAGCATGAACGACACACTCTTCTCCCACTCTGTTCCCTCAGGAAGTCCTTTTGCAAACAGAAGGTGAGTTCTTACTCTAATATAAGTTAAAAATAAAATAATAAAATTAACATATGAGCAGAAAATGTCGTGGTTAATTTGATACCAAGATATCTAGATGGAGAGCTGGCTTTAGCACACCCCAAACTCCTCACAACAGAGCACAGAACTTCAATTCTCATTTGAACCATTACATCCCACTAAGTGCTGTCACATGCAACTGATGCACCCTCCCACGGGGCCTGAAAATGGGCTGTTGGTGAGGAACCATTAGGTAGCAGCACTGTGGGAAGAGAAACTAGGACATGCCGTTGCCTACTGGCATTGTACTGCAAGATGTGATATGAACAAAGAGAAAATGTGTTCATACTTGCAAGATATGGCAAGACATCCTTATTGAGATTTTCGTTAAGGGCTACAAGAGAGGAGAAGTAGTTTTGGCATAAGGTGACCCTTTAGGAAACAAACTAGAGATGAGTGGTCAGAAACATTAATCCCAAAGAAAAGGTGCTTACAGCTGAATGTGTATGGTTGGCTCAGTATTTTGGCCTGTATAGCCAAAATGTGTGTGTAACATTTGGTAGCTGTTTCACCCAATCTATGTAAGTCTACCAATGAACATAGATGAGAAGGTGGCAGAAAAGTAACTTTCTGCTTTTTATGGGAAGATGACTGATACGTCTTCCTTGGGTGCATTTCATTGCTTGGTTGCTGCTGTATGTGTCAGTGCTTCAGCGTTCCCAAATAACCAAATGTAATCTCTGGGTATGCAAACCTACATTTCTTAACACCAAAACCAAACCTGCAGTGTACCACACTTCAGTGCCCGAGTAAAGATGATTTACCACTACTTTTATTTATGAACTTTTTTACCAGTAGCTATACACTGTAAGCTCTTGGTGTTATCTTAGTGCGGGTACCTCTGGGGTGGAACTGAGATGCTTTTTAAAAGCCAATCCCCAAGACCAGATCCTCTGCCTATACAGACAGTGGGACTGCAAATTCATTTATGTTGTTTGAGTATATGGGATTTTATGTGCCAGAGCAAGGCAGGATAATCTTATTTGTGGTCTCTGCAGGACAGGCCATTAAGAGCAAGGCTTTTTAAGAGTGTAGCAGTTGTTTCTGTTTATCCCCAAGAAGTCCCTGTGCTCATTCAACAGACGTATGCTTTGCCATTTAGGCCAGAGACCTGCAGTAGCAGTCAGAGCACTGTCTACTGTGCTGACTGTTTTTCTTTACATATGAGAAATTCCTGATTATTTTAATTTTGTGTTCTTTAGTAATTCAGCTGGCTGTCATTAACTGTCAGGATTAAACATGCATGATTCCTGAGCCATTAGAAATCCTTTTCTCCTAGAGGGAGAACTCCTTAATGGGGAATCTGCTGAAGGCAGGATACAATAACTGCCCCCCTCAACTGTAGTTACCCAGAATTCCTTACAAGTTAACAGAATGACATCCTTATACAACAAAACTTTTCCATGATGCAGCAGTCAGTTCTAGCTTTTTTAGAGTTAACAGTACCCTGATATGTAAAGCAATTATATTGCTTGTATATTAAAAATTTTGTAACTTTGGTTTCATTGACCTAGCAAGATATTAAGTGATTGACAGCTTATTCTCATTATTTTTCCTTTCGTCTCTTATAATTTTAATTTGCATATTTTATTCAAAACCAAAAATACAAACTGTCAAGTCAGTATCCTTTTTAAATGGTTGCAAATTACACTTACTGTAGTCAACCCACTCTGAACTCACTGCTGTCTGTGTATACCTTTGCAGGTATTAACAAGGTTTCATTGTTTGAATCATTCAGGTTACTTGGGGGTATAAATGCAGCCAGTGCTGTGGCTGATGAGCATTCTCTTATAAAGCTGTATGTAAATCAGCTTCACAACAATTCACGGTCAGTATGAGAGCACTAACCCACTAATTGCCATAGTTCTGTAGCTCGTGCACTAAATCATTAGAGATACTGCTTAACTACTAAAAATATTCTTTAAGGAAGGCTCTGGTGGGCTGTGGGGTTCCTGTGGCTCTGATTAGTCTTTTGAATAGACTTCCTGTTGGCTGTGGGCTTTGCCAATTTCTCTTGCTTCTGCACAACACAAATCTTTCATTTTACCCTTTCGGGTAGCAGTGATATTAATGTATCTAGTGGAAGCTGGAAACATTGCTTTTGAAAAAACAAAAAAACTACACCTTTATGGTTTCATTGTCTGTGTATGATTTGCCTGAAGCTTTCTTGACTGAAGAATGAAAGAGGCTCACACAAGAGCCTGGAAACCACTCCAGGTCTCACAGCCAGCCTCTTCTTCCTCTTCCATGGCTCTTGCTGCTGGTGGTTACCATTATGCAGTTAGTGCTGCTTGCCAATAACCTTCCCCTGACCCCTTTGCTTTGCTTTTCAAAATAGCCACAGAAAAGGCTGATCTAATGAAGACTCTCCATTTACATAGTTAGTGTCAGATTTGAACTGATGCCTCTGCTGGCTGCACCCTTTTTCCAGCATACCCTCTCATCTTAGTCACCTAAAGGAAGAGCCTATTTAATTATGCATAAAAGAAATACGCAGTTGGATACAAACGGTTTCCCCATTTCTTTTACTGTTGGAGAATGACCTTTCTTTTTTTCTTTTTTGATTAGTTCATGAGCATTAACCATAATTCAGTAAGATAGTACTAAGACTGGGGGACTTTTCTGCTAAATGCCAAGTTCTGCAATCTGTATTAGACTAATAACAGTATCTTCATTCATTCTTTCAGGTTTTACTATTATTGTTGGCCTGAGAAAATTAGGCCTCATTAGTGGAAGCTCATCGTCTCGTACATCAGAGAAACAGATTTTGACAGCTCTGTTTGTCATTGTGCTGATTTTTTATAAAGTGCTCCATGATTCATATTATAATAAAAATTGTACAAACTCAGGGTAAAATTTCTAGCTGAATGTAATCAAAGCTAAAAGCTCTGCTGGCTGTGTTTTCACTGCAGATAACTTATGGTTACTTTAATTTGTGTTGTAATCTAGTCCAGGGTTTTCAGATAGCTTTAAAGAAAGTTTTTACAATGTTTATGCAAAGGAGAATTGGCACAGACTGTCATTTTAGCATTCTCGTGCTATTTATTTCAGCTATCTGCCTTCACAGAAGAACATAACCTTTTGCAAATGGTTTCTCCCTGTAGCAGGAAATGCTGAATTCAGCACACCGAGTCATTTCTGCTGCTGGAAATGGATATGATATTGTATGTTCAGTACATATCATCTTCATTTCTGGATTCAAGGGTGAAAAAGGTAAATGAACAGGGAAGAAGAATCATATTAGAGAAAAAATCTTTGATAGCTAATATGTATGTTCTATATGCAAGCTCAAGAACAACTTTAAAGCACTTATATTAGAAAAAAAGAAACAAAAAGCTGTGATCTTCTCCCAAATACCAAATTACAGTCATTTTCTGTGATGACAGCTAATATGTGATTAAAACCACAAGTCCTATTTTTTTTTGCTCTAGCTAATATTCAGTTTTTAATCTCACATTTGTCTCTGTGATCTCCAATTACCTAGAGGGCAGCAGAACAAGGGAATATTGCTGCAGAATAGGTAATGCCCTTGTAAACCCAATGAACTGGATATGTTACGTCAAAACAGGTAAACTGAGCTGTGTAGAAACTTCTGTCCAGTCAAGAATAACTCCATATCCTGAACTGATGTTTTCTTCCTTATTTGGATTCTTGTGTTCCCCAGCTGCAGTCTGTCAGTGCTGCCTTAAAGTACCTAGCTACCATAGCAATGGATACAATCTCTTTCTCTTTCTTTATAAATGCTATCAAATAATAGAGCTACGGTGGGATAAAATGAATCAGAACATTTTTTTTTGCATTTTTCTCAGCCCACTCCTCACAGCTAATATACTTAATTCCTCTAAATATGCCATAAACTGGAATAAATGGAATGATGCAGCACATTCTCATGAACTTGAAATTTTTTGGCAATTCTATGATAGATAGAAAGAATACACTATGGTGTCAAATGCCCATAGCCAAGGATAAACTGAGTCTTATTTAGTGCTGGTGTATTTAGTGCTCGGAGTATCTAGTGCCTTTTTTCAACTCCACATAGAAGCTAAAAATATTTGGCTATTCTACCTGGGTATAACAAGAGATTAGGCCAAATTTCTAGATGACAGCTAACTTCATTGCCTACTGCTGTTGTCCATGTTTTTATCTGTAAGAAGTGTGGTAGACTTGAACTACATGTTGCCTTCATGTGTTGTTTTCAAAACAAGACAAGAATCCTCCTTATTTCATCACAAATATTCTACCTGCTAAGGGAAAGATTTATATATACGGTTGTTTAGTAGCCAGGTACGCACTAAAGAGAGTATAACATTTACACCAGTATTGTTGGGTTTATTTCTGTGTAGACATCAGCTCAGAGTTGGAGGTTTTGCCTCTTAATTTGGATGGGAAAGCATTCTTTGGCATCTTACAAAATGTTTCATTTTAACAGGAATATATTTTTAAAATGTTTGTTCTAGTTGGTAGAACCCAGAGAAGCTCACTATGGCCAGAACAGTATCTGAAGCATTAGCTGTATTTTTGGGTATATGTGGAGAATATAGGAAGATATGGAAGAACAAGAAAGACCAATGTTGGCTCTTACAAAAGTAGGAAGGTTGAAGGCAGAAACGGGGACAAATTATCCAAGATGCAGCCTAACCTTGGTATCCAAAGATACGGAAATTATGAAGGAATTAGTAAGCACCTGGAGGGTAATAAACCAATGAGAAATAACCAACATGGATTTGTCAAGAACAAATTGCATCAAACCAAACTAATTTATTTCATTGACAGGATAACTGGTCCAGTGGGTAAAAAAAAGAAGCAGCAGATACGATACAGGTTGACCTTAAAAGGACTTTTGACATAGTCTCAGGTGACACAGAAGTACCCAAAGGAAATATGGACTAGGGAAATGCAGTAAAAGAGCAACACTGAAAATCAGTAATTACATTTTCAGAAGTTTGCTGTCATTCTTGCAAGAGGACATATCAACTGTGATTCTCGAAGGCTGTTCTAAGTGAGACACAATGCATTGCTTCTCATAATGGCCTAGTGGGAGCAATAGAGTATGTAATTTGTACATGGTACAAAGGTTGAAGTAATTATGAGAAGGAGTGCTTGGAGGGCAGTTTCTAAATTAAAAAATTAGCTCAGATGCAATAGTAATAATTGATGTCCAAATGATCTGAAATCAGTTAGAGGAAGCTCAGTAATTATAAGTGAAAAGTGCTGTAGCATGGAAGCAAATAATCAAATAAAAGATGGAGCATAATTGGGTGGTCAGAAATATTTTAACAGAGGAGCTAGCAGTTGCATGAACCACAAACTAATTGAAGTCAGCAATATGATTGTTAGATTGCATCTGACCTTGGGACATTATGTGTAAAGCCATTAAAACTCATTCCTTGGAGGAGGAGAGTTCTATCTGCAGGTTTACACCCAGTGTGAGGCAACTGCAGGTTTGCACCCAGTGTAGGGCAACAGCATTAGGACAAATGGAGTTCAGAGGAGACACCCAAACATCAGAAAAGCTTAGAAAACTGAACTCATGAGAGGAGGTTGGAAGATAGAAGTTTGCTTAATCAACTGAGAAGGGAATGGACATGGATAGACATCAAGTCAGTTGCTCAATGAGTAATGTTTGTTTGCCTGTCCTCCACCTTTATTATGCTGCTTTTAGAGCTTATGGGTGCTAAAAAAAAAGAAAGGGGAGCTTATGGGTGATAGAGGGGGCATCACACTGCACTGTTAGAAAGCAAAGCATGAAATCTGCCCTGGGATCTTTGGGCTCCCATTGTGGCAATGTATTTAACTTTATTTTAAGAACCAAAGCTGCATTTTTGGCTGAAACGGCACAGCCTGTACCCCTTGAATGTATTTTCCTTCTGTAACTGGGAAGAAAACATGGATGGAAAACATGTCCTTCTGGATGGCATGGAGCATGTTTATCTGTGTGGAGGTTGCATGTTGATGGGCATAGAAATATGAGGCAAACATTTTTAATTCCTGTGCAGTACATCATTGCATTCAGCTATCTTGCAGATATATTATAAATCAATAGGTCTTGGATATTTAGAACACCCTTCAGTACTGTCCTTTTCAGAACCCCACTGCCAACCTTGACCTCCCTTAAGGAGGTACACCTCATCTTACTGAATTCCTTCTTTGTCCTAATATTAAAGGTTTTGATCTTTAGTCTGTCAGAGCCGCATCTGCTCAGATTTATTGTGCATCACATTTGTGCAACAGCATCTGCCTATACACACACACCTCTGAATGCTGAGGTACACACGGACTCACACACCTGTCTTTAGATCAAAGACATTTACTGTATTAGTAGCCAAACCAAAAATTAAGGGTGAATCATTTTTAAAAATAAGAAAGTAAAAGTATGGTTTTGTTTTGACTTGTTGCTTTTTAAACCAAAAATGCTGCAGCATGAAAGAAAAAAAAAACACTAACTTTTCAATCTCTCAGTTTTTAGCCAGTGCTATTGTATTAATGTGGATATTTTAGCTTTGGGAAAGATACAGTAACTGCAATCCATTAAGTACTGTAATTATGGGGAAAAAAAGTGGGTTTGATATACTATATTTTTTTTAAAATGAACAGAAGAACATGACTTCTGAAAATTAAAGTGGTATATCCCATCGCTGGATCTAAATAAGCACACTTCCTTAGATTATTGAAACTATCTTATGTCAAATTCGGAAAAAAAGCAATTTAGTTGTTATGATGAAGCTTTTGCAGTTTGAAAGCTGCATTTAAGATGCTGCTTGTCTCAGACTCTGCCTGGAACCTACACAAGCCTTCAGCTCTCCGTTTGCAAGAGAAGCACATTTTGTTTGTATATTCTGTAGAGAAGGCTTTATAGTTTACTTTTGGAGAACAGGAGGGAAAACTCCTGACCGTGCATTTCCTGAAGTTTTCTAAAATGTCTTTAAAGCATCTATTGTTATCTTCATTCAGTCCAGGATGCTTGAATGAGTTTCTCCAAACTCTGTTCTGTAATGAATTTCAGACACCACTGTTTACCCTCGTCTTAGTTTTCCTGTCTTATTAACTAGCTCTCCTTCCAAGAATACTGAAGTAGAGCAGAGCAAACTGCTGGCTAGGGCTGCTCCAGCTTTCTTGAAAGGCAAAGGGTAAGTTAAAGAGAGAGAATGTTCATAGCTTGCACTAACACAGCTAAACCGAAACCTTTTCCTCTATTCCTCACACTTTTAATATATTCTATAAGCGTCTTCCCTGAGAAAATTGTGATAACCAGTTAACCCATTGAGCCAAATAGGGCATGTTAAATGTATTTATGTACACCTGGATGTGTGAGGTCTTAATCAGACACTTTCAAGGAAATTCAACTTGTGATTTCAGTATGTTAATCATGTAATGCATGCATATTTAATGTATATATACAGTACATAGTATATTAAAGGAAATAGTACTGACCTCACAATCTGCTGTATCTTGCAATAAATGGTACTGTACAGCTCCAGTCCCTGACCCAGTCTAGCATGTCACTGATTTCTGAGGCTGACTCTGTAATCAAGTGGGATTCTACTATCCTAAGCCATTATATACTTAACATATAAATTGCAATAATAACAAAATAATCTCTGCATTTGGTGTTTTTTTTTCCTAAGAACACTTAAGTATTGGTTCCTAAATTCCCATTTCACAATCTCACTTGCTCCTGCTTTCTCTGTTTATTTCCCTCTGTCTGTCTGGACTGCACCCTCTTTTTCCCCGACCCTGTTTCAGGTTACAGTACAGCCTTGATGTTGCAGACAGGTTGGCCGATGAACATGTACTCATCGGGTTGTATGTCAACATGCTGCAGAGCAACCCCGCACGGTTAGTGCAGGTTTGGCACCTTTGGGGAACCCAGGAAAGGGTCATTGGTCAGCCAAATGCTCTCACTGTTTCCTCCTGGCTACAAGCTGAAGCAGCTTTTTATGAGCACTAACCTAAAGGGAGTATGTATGAATGTGGGGTATGTCCTTGCAAAGCTGGTGGATTGTGGCAATTGCTATTATTCTCTCTAGTGATATTAAGTAGCTAGGTACTGCAAATAACTGCTTAGTTAAGATTGGCTGTACAGTTTGGAATAGCATACTTTAGTCAGTGGAGGACTTGGTGATGGTACAGAAATCATCCTACAATGATGACTACAAGTCCACATTTTCAAGGTGATAATTTTCGAGGTGATATATAGTTTGCAGCTTCACCTTACCTTGAAACTAAGGAATGGTAATACTGTGTAAATAATGATGATAGTAATAATTGGAATATGCCTATCAACCCAATGAAGGAAGGACTTCCTTTCATTTTTTGCAAACATCAGGCATTGTTTTTAAATCTGCCTGATTTTTTCATTGTTTAAATTTTGACTATGAATTTGTCCTTACCTTTCATTTAGTCTCAGGTAAAAGATGTTTTTAAATGGGTGTCTTGAGCATGGTTCCTTATTTCTGCCAAAGCGAATACAGAGTTTTGTCTGCTGAACCCACCAGCTATCCCAGCACTTGTGGATGGTGGCATAGCAGCAGGCCAGCCTTGGAGGGGAAACACCGGCTCACATCTCCAAGTGCAACAAACTCTAGATTTTACAGCCATGTACCTGCAAGGTGCTGAGCAGTGGGGTATGTGGCCCTAGAAAATGCAGCACTGAGCAGAAAACTGTTCAGTGTTTCTTAAAAAACTATGCTCATGAGGTTTATTTTGCTCATAAGAAAACCTTTGTGTTCCTTGTACCGCTGTTGCAGAATATCTCCCAGGTTAGGAGAAACTCCATTTACTCTTAAATGTAGAAGGCAACAATCAAATTCATTTGAAAGGATGAATGCAATCATAGACAATTCACTTCTGTGTGTAGCTCCAGTTGAAAATGAGAGTAATTTTCCCTGTTGCTATGCCCAGTAGAGAAAAGGGTCTTCCTTCTTTGGTCTGGATCTGCTTCTTTACTTTGCATCCCACTGGAATGTGCCAGTGGGGGAAAAAAAAAGGCAAACTGGTTTTTAGTGAGCAAAGTGAAAAGCATCTTCAAATCAAGAACATTTTGAAGGAAAATTTCATTCTTGGAGAAACACTTCCAGAAAGCATGCTTACTGAGTAATATTTACACGGTGGCTGTGAAAACAAGCTTTTGGGAGTGTATGTGTGTGTGTTTGCCCACCCACGGTTGAGGACAGGAATATGCTACCACTTGGTCAGATTTGACAGGGAAAAGGAAATGTAGCCCTGCCTATCACATGTAACTTACTTGATACAGTTGTTCAAGAGGCAAGCAAAGAATGGACATGTTTTAGAGTGATTTTTGGTGCTAGGCTGGTTTGCCAGGCATGGTGGTTTGGATGCCCTGTCTGTGATTCAGTGAGGACCACCAATTAGATCCCCTTGTGAGTGCTTAGCCTCGTCTTTACCGTCTTCATCCTCTAGATTTGATCCAGTCTGTTCCAACCTGTTCCTTCAAGCTTTTGAGCCAGACTCACCAAGTCATAGCACATTTGTATCCAAATACAGACATATAAATTATGTGCCATAACATCTTTCAGATTTAATGCTTTTGAGAGGTGGGTGGAGAGTGACTGATAATGGCCTTAATTACTTACGTAACTAATGCAAAGTGTATTACATAACATCTAATTAGTGACATTAGATCAATGCAGTCACAGCATCTTCAATGCAAAACAATCCCAGTTATTTATTAGATTTTGAGAGATGTAACCAAGAGGGACAGAAGTCTTAGTCATGCATCAAACCATCCTGCATTACCATTTTCTGCTTTGATGTGATGAGACTGGTAGTAGTGAAAGTAAATGGTTGCATTTTCATAAAGACAAGAAGAAAAAAATGTTGGGATTCTAAAACTCCTGCATGAAGCCAGTTTCTAGGAGAGGTAGATGAGACCTCTGCAGGAGGCTCAGCTGCTGCATCTCTAATAGCCTGGAGAAACATCTTCAGGCAAAAGCCCCAGAATGGCTGGATGCAAGTTGCTTAAAACCCACACAGATGGGTTATGGTGGTGCTGAGTTCAAGTCGTTTCACCCTTAGCTCAATGAGATTTGGTAGCTTGAGTAAATCATGTAGTTAACCATAATAACCAAGTAGCTTCTGATTTAGGGCAGGCTGCAGCTAGCCTGCTTAGCAGTTCTGTCTGCCTGCAAAGTACTGTGTATACATACCCATATGTGCCATCACATATTATCAGGCGTGACTGACAGTCAGAGAAGAAAAGAGGAATTATTGTAGATGAACTTTTATCTGAAAGGAAAACCTACAGAAATACTTTGTGGGCATAAAGCATAAAATTATCTTGAGAGCTATAGAGTAGCATTTCAAAACAAAACAAGGAGGTTTCTTTACATACTGAGTCAGGCTAATTTTTAATAGCTAATGATCAGTCCAGTGTAGCCCAGTATAACTTTTTCTGGTTTAAGTGTAGTTAGTATTTTTATTTGGGTTTTTTTAATTAATTTTCACTGTTTATCTTTGGTTTTCTTCTGCAGTTATTTGGTATTAGCAACTAGAAATACAAGTTTTCCTTTCTGTCTCTCATAGGATATTAAGCTATTTGAAGAAGTTTTAGAATCCAGTACTTCAGTGCAAATAAAAAAAGAGAAAGACTTAATTCATTATTTCTAGTAAGTGTATGGGTAGAAAAAGTATCCTTTAGCTAGATGTTTTGGTTAGTTTAATTGCAAATTGTGTTTTAGCATGTAAATCCGATACTTAATATTTAATTTAGCTCATCTTTTGTGTCTGATTGTGAAAAATAACTTTTAACTGCAAAGAGTTTTACTTTTTTTACTTATAAGTTAGAGACATTACCTAGCTTTGAATATTAATTGCACATATTTCAGTCTTTTTCTTTTCAGGTGCAGAAGAAAATAAGATAGAACATGTTATAAGTAGGAGGTTATTTTTCTTCCATGGAAATTTACTTTCTGATTTTTTTACGTTGCACTGTAGTACTGTGGTGAGCCGTATTTCTGGACTTCGGTAAAGCCTTTGACAGAGTTTCTCCCAGCATTCTGCTTGAGAAACTGTCAGCCTCTGGACTGGACAGGCGCACACTCTCCTGGGTGGAAAACTGGTTGGATGGCCGGGCCCAGAGAGTGGTGGGAAATGGTGTGAAATCCAGCTGGAGGCCAGTGACAAGTGGGGTTCCCCAGGGCTCAGTGCTGGGTCCAGCCCTGTTCAATGTCTTTATCAATGACCTGGATGAAGGCATTGAGTGCACCCTTAGCAAGTTTGCG
Source organism: Phaenicophaeus curvirostris (assembly GCF_032191515.1). Taxonomy (NCBI): domain Eukaryota; kingdom Metazoa; phylum Chordata; class Aves; order Cuculiformes; family Cuculidae; genus Phaenicophaeus; species Phaenicophaeus curvirostris. Next base: position 54,974,942 of record NC_091394.1, read on the forward strand.
GACAACACTAAGCTAGGTGGAAGTGTCGATCTGCTGGAGGGTAGGGAGGCTCTGCAAAGGGATCTGAACAGGCTGGACCACTGGGCAGAGTCCAATGGCATGAGGTTTAACAAGGCCAGGTGCTGGGTCCTGCACTTGGGGCACAACAACCCTAAGCAGTGCTACAGACTAGGAGAAGTCTGTCTAGAAAGCTGCCTGGAGGAGAGGGACCTGGGGGTGTTGGTTGACAGCGACTGAACATGAGCCAGCAGTGTGCCCAGGTGGCCAAGAAGGCCAATGGCATCTTGGCTTGTATCAGAAACGGTGTGACCAGCAGGTCCAGGGAGGTTATTCTCCCTCTGTACTCGGCACTGGTGAGACCGCTCCTTGAATCCTGTGTTCAGTTCTGGGCCCCTCACCATAAGAAGGATGTTGAGGCTCTGGAGCGAGTCCAGAGAAGGGCAACAAAGCTGGGGAAGGGGCTGGAGAACAGGCCTTATGAGGAGCGGCTGAGAGAGCTGGGGTTGTTTAACCTGGAGAAGAGGAGGCTGAGGGGAGACCTCATTGCTCTCTATAACTACCTCAAAGGAGGTTGTGGAGAGGAGGGTGCTGGCCTCTTCTCCCAAGTGACAGGGGACAGGACAAGAGGGAATGGCCTCAAGCTCCGCCAGGGGAGGTTTAGGCTGGACATTAGGAAAACAAATTTCACAGAAAGGGTCATTGGGCACTGGAACAGGCTGCCCAGGGAGGTGTTGATTCACCTTCCCTGGAGGCGTTTAAGGCACGGGTGGACGAGGTGCTAAGGGGCATGGTTTAGTGTTTGATAGGAATGGTTGGACTTGATGATCCGGTGGGACTCTTCCAACCTGGTTCTTCTATGATTCTGCACCATAAAAGTGCCATGCTATTCTGTGATATTTTTAAAAATGTTTCTGAGGGAATGTGGACAACAACTAACTAGCTAGGAAGGCTGGTTGAGTCTTCTCTTGAAAGATGAAATAATTCAGCTTGTGTACCCATCTTCTAAATACCTCCAGGGATAGTGACTCAACCACATCCCTGAGCAGACTGTTTCAAAGCCTGATAACTCTCTTAGTGAAGATTTTTTTTCCCAATATCTAATCTGAACTTCCCCTGGCACAACTTGTGGCCATTTCGTCTTGTCCTATGACTTTTAACTTGGGAGAAGAGACCAACGCCCACATCGCTGCACCCTCCTCTCAGGTAGTTGTAGGCAGTGATGAGGTCTCCCCTCAGCCTCCTTTTCTCTAGGCTAAACAACTCCAGGTCCCTCAGCAGCTTCTCAGAAGGCTTGTTCTCCAGCCCCTTCATCAGCTTTGTTGCCTTTCTCTGGACACGCTCCAGTGCATCAGTGTCCTTCTTGTGGTGAGGGGCCCAAAACTGAACCCAGTATTCAAGGTGCAGCCTCACCGGTGCTGATAGAGAGGAAGGATGACTTCCATGCTCCTACTGGCTACACTGTTTCTGATACAGGCCAGGATGCCATTGGCCTTCTTGGCCACCTGTGCAAACTGCTGGCTCATATTTGGCTGTCTGTCAGCCAACACCCCCAGGTCCTTCTCTGCCGGGCAGCTTTGCAGCCACTCCTGCCCAGTCCTGTAGCGCTGCACAGAGTTGTGCCCCAAGTGCAGGACATAGCATTTGGCCTTGTTGAACCTCATACCACTGGTTGCAGCCCATTGATCCAGCCTGTCCAGATCCCTCTGTAGAGCCTCCTTACCCTCAAGTAGATGAACACTCTGCCGAGTGTCATCCAGAAGCTTACTGAGGTTACACTCAATTCCTTCATCCAGATCATTGATAAAGATAGATCAGAACTGACCCCAGCATTGAGCACTGGAGAAGACAACTTGTGACCAGCCTCCAACTGGATTTAACTCCATTTATGACCACTCTTTAGGGCTCGCCATCCAGCCAGATTTTTACCCAGCAGAGAATATGCCTGTCCAGGACATTGGCACCCAGTTTCTCAAACAGAATGCTTTCTGGTGTCTAAGTCTTAACTGAAGTCCGGGTGCACTGGGCAGCTGTGTCTCAGCTTAAGTGCCTTAAAAGCAGGACAGTTTTGAAAGCATCACGGATAAACAATCCTCAGAATTACATTTGGTGGTTTACTGTTAGGATGTTGTTCTTACAGCCCTGATACTTAGAAGCCTACCCTTCTATTTGTCAGTATTTTCTATAGTAAATTATTTATTAAGTGAAGGTGGAATGAGAGTATGTCATGTAGACAACAGTGGTACCTCTATTGCAAAAATTTCACAAGGGACTGGCATTTCTGAGACTTTTCTAACCAGTGGTGACATAATTTTAAGACCATCAGGAGATATCTGTATCACCTGTTGCAGGGTGCCTGCTGTGGAACAAGCTGATTTGGCACATCTAAAGCCTGAGAAATAGCAAAGATTCTCCAGTATTACTCCTTTGTTCACAGTCTGTCATACTTTTCAACCTTTGCCTGCAGTTTTGAGATCCTATTTTATGGATGTCCTTTAGACCGTAGAATATTACACAGATCAACTCAAGCCTGAAAAGTAGTCCTGTTGTACAGATTATAATATTTGTGTCATTTAACTTTTTTAGAAATGAAGTATCAGCAACAGGATATTTGTACGCAAAATTTTCAAGTTCTTTCAAAAGGATGCCTGAATCATTCTTTTGAGGGTCCCAAATTCAGCACACATACTCATAACATTTTAAAGCTTGTGGGTATTTCATTCCATCATTGTCCATGAAGTTGCTGAAGTAAAACAGAAATTAATTATGGCAAATCAGAACTCTGAGACATAAAAGTCTTGGCAGCTCAGGCTAATCTGCTATGCATACCTCTGTGCTTAATGATCACATAGAATAGGTAAATTCCAGAATTATATTTATCTCAGACACTGAAATTCAATTTAGAGAGCTTTGGGGCCAGTGATTTGTGGCATTTATAGACCAAATCTGACGTGCTGCTACATCTGTTTTATGACATCCACCTACACATAAATATGTATCAGACATTAAATAGCAAGTAAGAATGGAAAGGCTGCAGTGGCTTGGTTCATTCAGTAGTCATTATCTCAGGGGTTAACTCACATCTCAGAACTGTGTTGCAGATTGTGTTACGCCAACAAGTGGAACCATAATCCATTATTTTTTCCAGGATGGGTAATGTGGTTGCACATTGCTGTAAAAAAGGAGAATTAATGCTGAATGCTTTCTGTTTTCACAGCCATCTGTTAGTATATGAAGTTTTAGTCATTATGGAAAAATTAAAAATTAATTATACTGTCATGAATGTAATCCTTATTACCTGGTTTGCATAATTTTATGTGTCTTCAAGAGCTGCTTCCCTCGTTCTTTCTCCAGGTGGCATATCAGGACAGCAAGCATGAGTATATAAGAAGCAGAACTGCATAAATTTAGAAAAATACCTTTAGCTTGCATCTTTTCAGAAAGTGGATCAATTATTCCACAAGAATCTGAATAAGCATAGAATTAAGCTATATATGTAACAGAATAAATTGAACATAACCAAAAAGGTCAGTGTTCATCTACCACCAGAAGCCTTATAAGTGGTCTGCTGTACAAGCTTAGCTTACACAGAACTTCCTCTGGGTCTGACTTTTCATAGCTTTACTGTTTTTTAAACTTCATGTTTGTGGGCTCACAGGTTATTGTCAGAATGAAAGAAAGATGGTTATTGTCTCTTTTCCCTTGCCTCAGCAGGCCGTAACAAATCCATATGACTCCCAGCTTTAATTTAATGATCAATGAACATCAACCACTACTCATCTTTCAAACATAACTTCTAAATCCCAGTGGACTTAATCAAGCCAAACAAAAGATGCGTTATATGCTTCACCAAGATACCTGGAGATAGGAACTCACTGAGAATTTCTGGAGAAGTAATTCCTTTTGAGGATGCCGATTCTCGAAAAACAGAACTTATTGCACAAGTGCCATTTTCATCTGAAAGACTTTTCAAGTTCAAGATGTAATTTCTGTCAAAAGTTAAAATAAGATGTCCATGCCCCAAATAACCCTTGATTTGTACACTTTTTTGAAATGCGAAGCTCATTTGCCAGCAGCCTGTTGCATACCCTGAAGAGCCTATGGGTAGGGAGGCACATGTCTGTCTCACTTCAGCCAAAACATCATATAGTTGCAAAGGGATAAGAGAAGTCTGGGGCAGTCTGCAGGCTGTCTTGTGTTCCATACAGCAAAGCATTCTTCTCACCTCTTCTTAGGGCCTTCATTTTTTTTTTCTTTTATGTATACTGAAAATAATGCAATGCAGCATTCTAAATTCTGGGTTTATCCAGGGTCAAGTAAGTGCTCTTCAGATTCCATTATTTGTCAGTTTATTGGTTTTGATGGTTCTCCGTAAACTTCCAGATTTTTAGACATAGTAAAGATTCTCAATATACTACCGTTTTCCTGCTCATCTGACTAAAGAATGGCTTCCATTTAAAATAAGGATAGCTGACAAGGGATTAACCCAGGAGAAATATTTGCCTTTGATATTCTTGGGAGGGGGAGGGAAGTAGTAAGATACAATATTTTATAGGAATTCAGCATATTTGCTCTTTAGTTCTTAAACTTTCTAAGTAGTTTTTATGGAGAGTCTATACATGGAGAAAAGCTTTTCATAGTTGTTGCTAGTAGACTTCTGTATTTTGGCAGCAGGAGTTGCTCCAGTTTTAAGTGAGTCCAAGTCTGGTATCGATGGTGATATATAAGTAATAAGTTGCAATATTTTAAGGAATTCGGCATATTTGCTATTCAGTTCTTTCACTTTCTGGTCACTGTTATGTGTTTCTCTGAAATCTTACTCACAAATGTCAAGAAAATCTGATGGTAAATTCCTAGATCAGTGGTTAAAAACTGTGGTCCATGAGGCCTTGGTGAGTTCCCTGCAGAACTGTCCTGAATGTTGGTTTCTCTTGCAAATCTGGTGAACATTCTGAATTTTTTCTCAACACAGAAATTTCTGCTAATCCATTGTCCAAAAAGTAATCAATCTTCTAGGTGACAGGATGAAGCTGAGAAGTGACAACAAATGCTAGCTGGTGGCCCTAACCACCTCCCAACCCTCTGGATAGTGTAGTCTGCGAGTTGCATCTTGCACAGCCTTGGCCAGGGGTTGCAGAGCACTGCTGTTTCCCCCAAGGGAAGGTGCTGTGTGACCTTAAGAGCTGATCCTTCCAGGGAAATTACCCTCCCGTTTCTCTCCTTTGCTCAATCTGCTGTGGTTAATTTGGTGACATTTTCCTTCTAAATTCTGTAGTGAAGGTGTGTGACTAGACAGCGTGACAGAGCATTGGTCTTTTTTATTATGTATTAACATGTCTTCCCTCCTCCTTCAACCCCGAGCAGCATGCTTGACAGCGCAAGTCGTCTGGATGAAGAGCATAAGCTGATCGCCAGGTATGCAGCAAGGCTGGCAGCAGAAACTTCTTCATCAGTAAGTGTTTTAATTAAAGGCAGGTACTTTCCTTCTGTCATGTTCCAGGGCCTTGGCAAAATCAGGGAAATTACATCTGGCAGTCTTAATGATTAATGGATTATTTTTCCTTATGCTTTTCATCAGCCACTGTTATGCTTTAGTAATAATACTTTTATGCAGTCCATTTAAACTGAAGAATCCACATACTAATGCACATAATCTATACACTAATGCAATGGTATTTTAACAGTTACAGCAGAAGGAATCTGATGTCTTGAACTTGAGAAGGACTAGAAAATATTGCATGCACTAGCTTTGTTAAAGGTTAATGATTTACTGCAATGGAAAAAATGGGGTGGTGAATCCATTTTATTCTTTAGTTCAAATATCACAGCCACTAGGGCCCTAAGTGCTGAGGATTTTAAAGAATGATCTTCAGCAGTATGACTGCAATGACCCCCTGCATTAGCCCTGGCTCCCATTTTCATTTCAGAGCAATGATTATTCTGCTCTATGTATCCCAACACAGAAGGTGATGACAGGCTAAAACCTCACTAACTATATTCTGGAATAAGAAAGAATGAGGCAGGAACCTAATTGAAGTATATAAAATCTTAAATGGCACAAATAAGGTCAGCCTACTCACTTTTTTTCCATCTCAGCACATTTTGTAGAACAAGGAACCGTAAGTGATGGTTAAGTGAAAAGCTGCTGGTCCAGAGTGCCAGGAAGCATATTTTCATACTGAGATTTACGCTGCAGGGTCAATTGAAAGGGCAAAATCAAGCACCACTCTTCATGTAAAAATCTTGAGTTGCATTCATCCCAAGTGAAGGCGGTGAAGATGAATCTGCTGCCCTGTGCAGCCATCTGTCATGGAAGATTTCACACTACCTGCAGTTGCAGGGGAAGAGGGGGGTGCACAGGTACTCCTGCTTTTCCAGCCCTGTCCAAATCAATCCTTTCCGGAGGTGTGACAAAGACTGTTTCAAATTTAAGGCAACCTGTAGGTGATGGCCCTGTTTCTGAAGAATGGTAATTCTTTATGGAAACAAGCTTGCCTGTTAGTAATGTCTCTGGGTAGAAACTAGTAGAAATGGATTGTATAAAACACATGTCTGTAATACGGGGGAAAGCTTAGGAAACAATATATAAGTAGCTTTTGAATAGAGCTGGTTTGAAGGAATATAGTGAATTTCTCTCTGCCATCCATCTGTGCACTTTAAACAAAAGACAGATGAAAAAGAGAAGGTTTCAGTGTACAGAAATGTGGCACCACATTAGGACCACAGTGGAAATTGATAAAGTTTTGCTAGTGAATCATAGAATCGTAGAATCACCAGGTTGGAAAAGACCCATCGGGTCATTGAGTCCAACCATTCCTATCTGCCACTAAACCATGTCGTTTTTGTTAAGGAACCAAATGTATTAATAACATTGGGCATTCAGGATGAAGATCCTCGTTCCCTCATATCAGTTGTGACATCCACCAACGTGTATCAGTTCTTCTTTAGGCACTACTCTGCTTCCCTATGGTTGGAGTGTTAATGGGAAAATGTACCCATACAGTAAACAGTAAGTGGTTACAGGCATACTTCCTTCCCCACAGACAGTGTTAACAAGTGTTATCACTGAGATATATCTTCACCCTTTCTGAGGATCCATTCCTGCAAGGTGCCACCTCCTGGAGGAGGCTCTGGAGTTACACTTCACAGAACTCTTATGGTGAGAAACACTCAGATCACAGCATTAACTCAGCAGGGTATTTCTCAGTGTCTGATTCTTTCAAATCAGAGTTAGAAATAAAGGGATGTTTTGGACAGATGTGAAACTAACACTAAGCGCCTTTCTTTGTGCTATCATTGATACAATACTGAAACAGAGGAGTGCAAACAAGCAAACCAGTATTTCGTTATTGCTGATGAACATGAAAAAAGAGCATAGTCCAATGAAGCTGTAGTGAGCACTGCCTAGTTTGGTAAATAATTTAATTCCCACTTCATTTTACCGGGGACAAAATGTTCTGCTATACCTGAAGGACTGGGCAGCAAGCTTTCCTGAATTATCAACGGAATGTATAGGAAAACTTGGCCAAGCGGGCCATGCAACCAGACCGAAAACTTGGTACAGCTTTCAGACTGAAGGTAAAACTGTACTTTCAAGAGAAGGGAACATCACTGCATTAGAAACACATCCCCTTCTTTTTGGAGAAGAGTGCTGGCTTTTGCTTGAGTGTATTCCTCTCGTCTGGAACATCAAAATTAAAAGCCATATGAGAGCAACTGCCTGCAGCAGTGCCATTGCCATTTATGATTGGTTCAGAGGAAGCTCCTTGAAGAAGCAATGAATGACAGGATGGCAAACACTGAGTCTTATTTACTCTAGCACTTGCTTTTACTAGCAATGTAGCCGTACTTGTATGAGCACAATATGGATGCTCTTTTTTTAGCATAGGCAAGCCTGGTACTGCATTTTCTGTAAGCAGACTTCAAAGAGAAGATCTGTGTTCAACTCATGGGTGCATGTTGGCTATTCCTCTGTTAATGTGACCTTCTCTTTTACTGCAGCAACAGGGTCAGCAGAGAGGAGCACCGGACATCTCCTTCACCATTGATGCAAACAAGCAACAGAGGCAGCTGATTGCAGAGCTTGAAAATAAAAACCGGTAAGCACCCACAAAGTACCTGGGTTTGTTCAGTCATATGTATTTTTGTTTGTTTTACCTCCTACATTTTTTACCACCTGCTTCTGTGCAGTATGCTTGTACGTGCACATACAACTCTCCCTACAAAAACTACAGAGTATTAAAAGGTTCACAGAATATGACAAAGGCTTTGAAATCCACAACCACCCTGTATTTTAATGAGTGTGCTGCTCAGTGATGTGATACAACCACTGATACTCTACTGTTTGCAGCTGCTGTTTGTTAAGAGTTTTTAAAAAAACCCATCCTGTTTCAAAACCAGATTAACTTTGGGATGGATTCTCTGTAGCACAATAACATGAAATGATAAAAGGATCAGTCACGCTGGTAATGTTATGCTCCCCTGCTTTTATTTGTGAAAAAGATGATTAAAGTTCTTTAGAACACAGTCTACCTGGGAAAAGTTTGCAGATAGGTTAGCAGCAAGTTAGGCTGCTGATCAAATGAGACGCTACATGCAAATACGACAAGACTGAGAGGGTCTGTCCAGGAGAAACAGGCCAGCGGGACCCAAAAAGGAGTGGCACCTGTTTGTTAGCAGCAGAGAATCTGTCCCTGAGTAAGAGACAGCCCGAAGCTGTGAAATATATGGCAGCAGAGCTCTGCCGGACTGTAAAATAGAGGCCAGACCAGACCAGATGGTTTCCTATTCCAAACTCTGCACTGCCTTCTGTCACCATGTAATGAGCCACCAGTTCCAGTCTCGATTTGTCTTTCATAGTGAGACTGCCTCCTGACCGTCTGCTATCCGGCACATTCTGAAGAAGAGAAATAATCCACAAAGGTTTCAACCTTGTGCTGCAAAGTTTTGTATTACCCTTTCAATACTGCTCCAGGGCTGGCAAGCCAGCCATAACAAGTCCTATTAAAGGGCTTCTCCATAAATTGTTGACTACTCTCAGATCTCTGCTTACACTGAAAGTATATTTTTAAGTGCAAAATACTTCCTCTGATACTCGAGAGGGCCGGATATTATTTTAGCTTTTGTGAAGTTCACAGAATCGCAGAATCACTAGACTGGAAAAAACCCACTGGATCATAGAGTCCAACCATTCCTATCAATCACTAAACCGTGCCCCTCAGTACCTCATCCATCCTCGTGTGGTGCTTGAGATGGTCATGGGGAAGAAATAGAAGGAAGCAATTTAATTAAGTATATTACTACTTCATAGCTGCCTCTTGATTTTTGAGACACTCAAAGAAATGCTTTCCTTTATGGTGAAATCCTAAAAGTTTATTCAAAACACCTCCAGAGACTGTTCCAGTGCTGAGGTCTTCTGTTGGTTGAAGCCTGGACATTATATCCACATTAATGAAGAGCTATATGCAGTCACACTTTTTTCTCCTTTTGCAATGTCCAGTGAGTTGGTTTTATGGAAAATTACTGACTTTTTGTCTTCTGCTTATTCTCTTCCCAAAGAGAAATCCTACAGGAGATCCAGAGGCTGCGACTTGAACATGAGCAAGCATCTCAGCCCACACCAGAGAAGGCACAACAAAATCCCACCCTCCTTGCAGAGCTCCGGCTCCTGAGGTAAGTTCGCAGCAGTAAAACCTCTAGCAATGACTGGGGCCAGCTAGTCATTCTCAATAAAAGAAGAAATAAGAGATAGGCCTGGCTTGCAGTTTTGGGGGCTTTTTTTAAGTAAATGACACAGCATGTATTTTTTCTCCACTTTTAGTGCAGGCTGTAGTCCTAAAAGTAATTAAGCTTATGCTTTAAGCAGCATGCATGAGGAATTTCACGTATTACTCAACTACATTAAATTAAGCATGTGCATTAGTGTTTGCAGAGTTAGGCCCTTAGGTCATTTGAAATAGGTCTCCACAGCCTTGTCCAAACACTATTAATTATATGGGGAAAAATGTTGTTCTGTCAGAACAAATGCTTCTACAAAGGCTTCTCACTTATGCTGAAGTAAATACAGAGCTACATGAAAATACAGACAGAAGTAGATGTTACATTTTGGAAAGTTACCCCGTGTGTTGAACTCTAAGGAGAGGTCACTTCTCTGTGCAGTACAAAACTAGGCACATGGGAATAGAGGAGCAGTGCCATCTGCAGCAGCTGAAGATTTAGAGGATCATTTCTTCGATTATCCCACCAAGATAAAAACATTAATATGGATGTGTCTGCATGTTAATTAGGATATTCTGCATGGATATACTAATTGTCATGTATATCACATTGAAGAAAACCAGTAGTCATTGGCCCAGATCTGTAGGCTCCCTGCAAGGCCTGAATTTTATGTTGTGAGCCAGACAGAGAATCCTGTAAGAACTATTCCAAATACTTCATGTGAGTAGAGAATGGACTGTACACACATTCTTTCTACTGAAACAATGCTAGACTAAATTTTACCTACCTCACTGAAAGCAGTTCTCACGTGAGAGGACTCAGGAACATTTTTGGCCACTTAGCTGCTGCTCACACAAGAAGTATTTTAGTGGTCAGATTCATTAGCAAAGGAAATTACTGTAAGAAATTGTGCTAAATTCTTTCTTTACATATACTATATAGTTTTGTTATTGTGTTTTCCACAGTAAAATATTCTTCTGTTTCATTACGAATTACATTTGCTTTTCAATCTGAAGAGAAATTAACTTCCTATGAGTGATTTTAGTATGTAATTACTCCTAGATATCTACAGGCAAGCGACATTTTGTGAGAGATAAAACTGTCTGTGATGAGAATGCATACACTTTATAAACTGCACCAACAATGTAGCTCCTATGTATCAAGCCTGAAGTCTAAGCAGGTTTAAGAGATTAGCTTTCTATGTAATTGTCAAATAAAATTCATTATCCTTAAAAAAAAATCGAATTATTGTGCGGTGTTATTGGAATGACTACTTAATTTTTCCCTCTTTTCAGTTTTGTTATACATATTAAAAGCTTAATAGCCTTATTTAAATTTCCTGACACAAGATGTCCCTAGGGCAGTGATGCTGAGTTCCTCAATTATGATATCTTTTCTGATTTAATATGCAGTGCCAGAGTTGTAACTTTTAATCCGTGAGTCTGTACTGCTTTGCATAAGTTCTAAAATGTTCATCATTTGAAAGGCAAAAGATTGGCTTTTGATTTACTGTGGAATTTCCATACTACCTCAAATTCCTAGACAAGATGCCACGAGGCTGTTCTTACCATGTGTAAAACATCAGGACTCAGAAGAGTTGCACTGATTTACATCTCTTACCCCACAGATTCTAGGGGTTTGAAGCAATTAGGGCAGTAGGGCAGTTTAGTTCACATAATACTAAGAGATGCTGGAATCCATGAATTATGTTGTAGGTGCCTGTCCCAGCATTTTTCACTAGCTACTGTAGTGTTGTGGACTCACTGAAATGAGGTTCTGAACACAGAGCATTCCTTAGTGATATCAGTGCTGTATTGGAGACAGGTTGGAAAGCCCATTACTTAAAAGAACTTTGTCTGGAGTACAGCAGGAGAAAAACATCAGAGGAGCAGCCTGTACATTGCACACTGCTTAGATCCTCTCTCTCTGTAGAAAGAATCTAAACCCCAGCAGAGGTCTGTGCTACGACCTGCCACTTCAAATTACGTGGATAGGATGTCTTATTTTTATTAGCGGTTTCTTAAACTCTGTTCCCTTTGTACAATTCATAGCATTTCCAACTAAGAAGAGCAGCACAGACAATTTGTAGCAGATTAATCCTCCAGAAGAGTAAATACAACTTGTCAGCATTACTATTGTATCCTATTACATGGATGAGAGATAGCACACATGAGCAATCCTGTAGAAATCAGTGTTCTTTATATCAGTAACTGCTCACACAACTTACAAAGAAGGCTCAAAATAAGGGTTTCTTATTGTCCTAATTATAGGAAATGTGCTTACTCTTATTGACTCTGGTGCTTTTTCATTTAGGATTAAATTGTCATGTTTTACATGTAGTACAGGGTTAATAACACACTGGTTTTATGTTATTTGCAACACAGTAGTGTATAAATTATACCTAATATGTATATTTTTCAACAGTAATGTTGTTAATTGTATCACAACTTCCAGGAGGCAACAATTTTGTTTTGTATTTATCATAGAATCATAGAATCATAGAATCATAGAATAGTTTGGATTGGAAGGGACCTTAAAGATCATCTAGTTCCAACCCCCTCTGCCATGGGCAAGGACATCCCACTATATCAGATTACCCAAGCCCACATCCAGCCTGGCCTTAAAAACCTCCAGGGATGGGGCATCCACAACCTATTCCTATGGTAATGGTAACCTATTCCAGTGTCTCACTGCTCTCATGGTGAAGAAATTCTTCCTAATGTCTAAACTAAATCTGCCCTGCTCTAGTTTATACCTGTTCCCCCTTGTCCTATCACCACAAGTCTTTATGAATAGTCCTTCTCCAGCTTCCTTGCAGGCTCCTTTCAGGTACTGGAAGGTCACTATAAGATCACCTTGTAATCTTCTCTTCTCCAGGCTGAACAAGCCCAGCATTCTCAGCCTGTCCTCATATGGAAGGTGCTCCAGCCCCTCGGATCATGCTTGTAGCCTTTCTCTGGACCTGTTCAAACAGCTCCATATCCTTCTTATGTTGAGGATTCCAGAACTGGACACTATACTCCAGCTGAGATCTCACAAGAGAGGAATAGAGGGGCAGAATCACCTCCCTCGACCTGCTGGCCACACTTCTTTTGATGCAGCCCAGGATACGATTGTCCTTCTGGGCTGAATACTTATGTAGAGATCTCTCACACAATTCAGTGATTGAACGTGCGACAGTGCTGAACCCCCATCCTGTGCAGTGGAGCTCTACAGAATCAAAGCTTTTCCCATTTATGTGGGCACAAACTGGCTCTCTCACTTGGAGTGACTCAGCACTGACTGCAAGTCCAAAGAACTGCTTTCAAGTAGTTTATCTCCGCTATGGGATAGTCTCATTCTTACTTTCAGAAAAAAAATAGAAACAAAGGCAAATCACCATGGTTTTCTGTCTGAATTTCTGAACTATCTTAGCTTCTCTCATATCTCACTCTGTTCAGTGCTGCTGCTGTAATTTCCTGTGCTTTAGGGCATGGTTTTAATTTCTCCTGTCAGCTAGTGAGGTTATTGACTAGAGAGATCCAAAGACAAACACTGCCAGACATTCCCACAAGGGAATGTAACACAAATTTGTTTGAACCTCATTTGTTCTTTGGAGAAGGGTCTGTGTTGGTGTCTGTCTTTTTCCTAATCATTGTATTGAGTCCCATGAATATTTTCAGTATAAGGAACTCCCTAGCTTTCCTGTAGCCCCATTTCTAAGCATTATGCTGAATTCATACACTGTGTTTGAATCTTGCAGTCTGGATGTATACCTCATAGTTTGGCTGGGGAAACACTGCAATTAAAAGCTGATGACACTGTGAGAGTAAACTTTGATGGTATCTACTTGTTTCTCAGGCAGCGGAAGGATGAGCTGGAACAGAGGATGTCTGCTCTCCAGGAAAGCCGGCGGGAGCTTATGGTTCAGTTAGAAAGCCTCATGAAACTGCTGAAGGTAGGGAGCTCTGTTTGATACTACCAAGGAGAAAAGACAGAGTGAAGCAAGAGAAGAGAGAGAGATGACCACAGAATTCTGCAGGACTTGACTACTTCCACCATTAAAACTTGTCTTTCTTTCCTGCTCTTTCTGGTTTTTTTGCTTTGGTCTTTCAATTCAAGGTTTTCGAATAATGTTTTTCCTGCAATAACACCACATCATCGTTGTCACCTACTGCTAAGCGGAGGGAACATTAGAGATAGACACAAATTATTGAAGAACTAATACAATACTTTGATGAATATTACAGCATAATGCAATACAGTCCCGTTTTCCTCATCTGCACAAGGATCTGGCTGCATCTGCAGATTTCATGCTAGTAATCTCTGGATCAGCCATTCAACAATGTCCAAAGACAAAATATTTTTTGGTCCAGTTTCAGGTGTTTTGTAGAGCTTACTCTGTTGAGAATATCAAATACAAAACAAAAAAAAGTGCGAAAAGAAACAAAACAACACATAAAATGAGGTAATTAATAACTGAAAAAAACAGCTCAGCACTGTATATTATTATCTACTCCAACTGACAGTACAAAATTGTTTTTACTAATTCCTTGCCCCTTCAGTTGCTAGTTCTGTCAGACCTGCCATTGGAGAACCATATATAACTCTTTGATCTTTGAGATGCTTCTCCAACAACACTTGGTCATTTTCATAAATGTAGAAACAAGCCCCTGTTAAGCAGAGGAAACATGCCTCAACAAAGGATCTCAGTTAAAAATGAAGATGCCAAAGAGCGTGCCCATTTTTAAGATGGACTAGGGTAAGATAGAAAAGGTATTTGTATTTGCAGAGTTCAGCCCTGTTTTACCTGATGCCCCTCAGGACAGAGGATACCAGAAATTCACATTGGATGAAAGAACTCTGACTAACATAAGAGTCTGTTTTGTTGCTGGCCATGCCAGATAAAATGAGTGCAAATATGGCTCTGATAAAAGCAGAAAGAATTTCACTGAAATCCATTTAGCAACGTATATTTGCATCAAAGTAGGAGTTTGACCCCTTATGCCATTTGCAACTCCTCAAGCACAGGTTTCTGCAGCCACGATGTAGGACTTGGTGGCACCTGAGCACCAGAGCCAACCAAGTAGCTAGCAGATTTTGGGGAGCTGGGAGTAGGCAGGACACATTTCGCTTTAACTATGAAATGCTGCAACATTACAACTGCTAGAACTAGCAGTCAGGGCTGCCTGCTGTCATTGCACTGCCTGAACCAAGAGAATTTGGTATAGGAAATGAAGGTAACTTTCTGCATGCTTTGTAGTGTTCTGGTGTTTCTAGATGTGCAGAGGTGGGACTACAACCTTGTCACATACCTTCGACTATCTTGACTGTAGCTTTAACGCTGTACTCCAAATTTGGCTTTGTTTTCTGTTCTTGGCTTAAATCCTGGCTAACCTCATGTGCTGATCCTCTTTTTCTCTAGGAAGAAGAATTGAAACAGGTAGTAAGTTACCTCCCTTTTGGAGGCTTCACTAACTCCTATATACAAATGTGTTCCTGTGATTCATTTTACTTCCTTTGCTTGAAATATGTGTGTGTTCTTTTGACTGAAATTAATGTTTTGCAATTCTTTCACACATTTTGTTCAAGTATCTTGTAGCAATTTTCACAATTAAACCTCTTAGCCCTCTAGAAAGTGAGTCATAGCTGCAAGGAGCCTTGATCTTTTTCTCACTCTTCTAAATAAGAACAAATGCGATATGGAAACCATCACGCAAATGTAGTGAAACCAACCTAGAATATGAATTAAAGAACACTTATACCACAGATAATATTTTGAAAATAAAATAGGAGTTTTGGAACTTTCAGAATTTAAATTAGATAAGGACAATGAGTTTGAAATCCTACTTTATCCAGAAAAAGTCAGAGCATTTTGTACCCATCTTTTAAAGCTGGCAGTGGTACTAGAAGTCCTGTGAAAATAATGTTTCTAAACTGCTTCTGCAAGCTAAATCAAAAATGGCCAATATTGCTAGATCAAAAGGGCAAGTATTTATGTTACTAGTGGTAAATCTTAGAAGATTTAATTGTTTCATTGATTATTGGTGTTGAAATAGATCTTGGAAAGATATTAGGAAAAAAACCTCACCTTTCAGACAGCAGTGTGATTTACGAGTCAAATAAAAAGTGTTTGTTTCTAACAAAATACACTGCTTTCATCAGAGGAAGCACTGTCAGAAGTCTGATGTGTTTGGTCTTTGGTAGAGCATGCAGAGTTTGTAGGTAATGCTCACCTTCATAAAGATAACATTTTGGCTAATTTTTGTATACCATCCATCTGTTGCACCAGAAGGAAAATACCTGAGCAAACAACACCTCTGCGTAAGGGCCATATTTTTGATTCCTATATAACGGTATTAAAATATCTTCCATTCACCAAAGAGAAGTTTCCAATGTGACAAGAGTTTCCTTATCATGTAAAATGTTCACTGGGCAGTGTAAGTGAAAGCACGTTTTCAGGCTACTATGTTTTTTTTCTTCTGAGAGTAATAGCCTCACTGAATACCAGACGATGATGCTAAGGAATTACTCTCACATTTTCCATGAAATGATCCTCATTACACTATGCCATTTCATGATCTGTTGAGAGAAACAGGATTAAATTAATTTCTGGAGGAATTCAATTGGAATGAGCAGCCTGGCAATTCATCTAATGCTTATGAACTTTCTATTCCTCTGCTGCCCTTCCTTGGGAAAGGATAATGAGTGCTTCAAATCCGTGTCATTTGATGAGGCTGTGAGATAGGCTTTCCCCATTTGTCATCCCAGTTCAGTTCCGGCAGAGGGAGCAATGGGCTAAAGCTCCTGAAAAGCCAGTTTTCACTTCAAACATTTTATCCTAAGCATGCGTGGCATTTGATAGTGGGAAATCTTTTCTTGTCAGGCAAGAGTTAAAATACACACCAGGTTGACTAGGGATAGCGAGTTAAATAAAATACATGGAAGTTTTCCTAGAAGGCATGAGAGCTTTTGGACTGCACATAAAATACAAGATAAAATCTGCAGCCATCCACTTATGTGTGGTGGCTGTGGTTGCTCCTTTTTCAGCATGCCTTGGTCCTCAGCTGGTGGTGCTTCTGAGGTTTGGGAGCAATTTGGTGCTCAGTTTCTCTGCTGACATTACCAAGACGCCACTACTGATTATCATGGCAGGTTTCAGGCCATTATCACTAGCCTGTGAAAACCTACTTTTCTCCTTGCAACGACTAAGTAGGAATCCAGTCCTAATAGCACTTTATTTTCACAAACCTGGGCTGAGGGGGATCTAAATGTGTAAAATACAATTAAACTGTTCACCTCTCTGAAGTCAGGCATTCCCTAATATCCACCTATATCAACTTGCTGTTCATCAGCTCTGTCTGATACTGCCCAAACAATATAAAAAGAGAGGAGTTTTTTACTGGACAGGGGACTCCAAAGGCTTCATCTCCCTGCACTTCCCAAACAGTTTGTTCCAACACCGAAAGCTACAGATAAGAGAGCACTGTTTATCATAAACACAAAATCTCTGTCATAGCTGCAAAGCAGACCCAAGGATAAGCACTGCTTTGCGGCAGCTTTTACATTTTCTCTTGTGGGAAAATTCCAGCGAAGAAGTACTGGCAGGCATCTGTTATTTTTAGTAAATAAAATGCCTGTTCTGAAGTTCATTCCTTAAATGTGACTAGGAAGCAAATTTTGTCCGGTTTTTTCTCATCTTCTCTGGAAGTTCCCACTGTTGTTGGCATTCCCCAGAACCAAGATGAAAAGCAAAAGGGAGCTAAGGAAAAAGGGCAAGCAAAAGAGGGAGCCGGGAACCAGAAATTCTTTTGCAAAGTTGTTTAACAGAGGATAAAACATTCCCCATCGGGGTAAGAAAGGACGTAGCTGTAGCTCCCAGGTCCCCTGCCTAATGTGCCATGGGTGAGAACTCCAAGAATGCTGGAGCATCTCCAGGTTGCTCTGTGCCCTGCCTTTGGAGGACTAGAGATCTGCATTTCCACTGCAGTGGGTACAGATGATTCCAGAAACAGGAGAGCATCTGGCCCTTATACATTCAACTTTCCTTTCATCCATCATTTAAATGTTCTAAAACTGATCATTAAAGGAATTATAAGTATTAAAACCTCCGTTCTCCCATCAGTAATGTGCTTATTGCTCATAAACCTAATTTGCCCTTGATGTCTCTCTGGTGATAATGTCTCTCAGAAAGGGGTAGTAGGAGAAAAGAACAAACAGCTTAGTATTCCAATACATTATTTATGGGGCAGGATTTCATAAAAATCTCAAGGGCAATGCTGCACTCCTCCTGCAATGAGCTGCTATTGTCTCTTTTTAGAACATATTTGCCAAACCATATCAGGGCTTCAGTGGCAGCCCTACAGAAGTCAGAATAGATGGCATGGGAAAACATAAGAAATCCTTTCTGAATTCCAAAAATAAAACCAGAGTGAGGGAAACACCAGCCCTCAGGTTACTTTTCACTGTAAACAACCAGGCAGCAGTTCCCCTCTAGCAGCACTCAAGCCACCTCCGTCCTTGGCATATACCAAACAGAAGTTTTCTGTCAAAAGCCATGTGCAGTTTGGTGTGGGTTCCAGCATTTGAATTTCCTTACATGGGTACATAAGCCCAGAGGTTTTGAAACAGTAGATGAAAAGGGCACTGTGTCTCTTTATTATTCACTGAGCTGTGTTTGTAAAAATTACTGTTTTCTAAAGTCTTGAATTTCAGCTGATCCTAACTGTGAGATGCTACCAGCATGGCCTTTATGTTACTGGTGTTAAAACATTTTCATTTCCAGTAGCCGAACCCATAGCAGGAGTTTATATGACCCTATCGCCACAGTGTTTTGGGAGTCCCTGAGTATGTCCTGTACAGTGAAGAAGTTAATAGTGTACATTTTAATAGTAGCTTAAAATAGTTCTCTAGGTCCAAATAAAAAGCATAAAGCTCTATTATTTATCACAAGTGTCACACTTTATTTGACTGAGAGGTTGCACATACCATGAGCTTCTCCTACAGGGAGATGGAGGGCAGGGCTGTAATCAGCTTTCACTGCAGTGCTCTGATGGAAGGAGCGGCTTCAGTCTCTTGTCCAGGCTGAAAGTCATGTTGGTGCCAGCATCTTTCCCCTTCTCGCAACCTGAATGGGTTATGTTTTATCAAACATGCATGCAAACTGGGGGAGTGAGAGAGGGAAGAGGGCAGAGAGAATATCTGTTCTTTGGTGTTTACTAACTTGGATTATTTCATTTAGCTGACTGACATTTTCCCATGCTTAAAGGAAGTCAGATTTTGACTCATATCTTCCTACTTACTATTTTTCTACATGGAAGCATTGCTGTCTACTAACAACTGACTTCAGTTTTTCTTTTAGCAAAATTAACGTAACCCAACTTACCTACAAACAGCATGATGGCTTTAAGCTGAGGGACTGGGGACAAGGACAGCAGGACACAAGGACTCTTGCAAAGACCTGTTTAACCCCTTGTGATTGTTCTGCAGACCCAAGGGGCAGGCTCCCCACGTTCCTCACCCAGCCACACTATTAGTCGACCGATTCCGATGCCCATCAGGTCTGCCTCTGCCTGCTCCACCCCAACCCACGCACCTCAGGACTCTCTGACCGGAGTGGGAGGAGATGTGCAGGAAGCCTTTGCACAAAGTAAGTCTCATTAATAGCTTGTCTGAGGTACTTAGAGACTGTTTGAAGAATCATTATTTCTTGTGATTAATGACTAAATGAGCTCGAGCTTCTGAGTTGCATTCAATAAAACAAAACCACAAAAAAAAATCTGCAACATCTGTGTCTAGCCATAGAAAATCAACTTTGTCAGCCATCAGACTTTTCTGCCAAAGTGAGCAGGTAAGCAGAAACTGGACAATGATGCCAATTAATGGATTTTGTGGTAAGAGGGAATTTTGATGCAAGATGGTCAGACCAGTTATCAGTGTTCTGTTAACCAGAAGAGGAATTGCTATTGACTTCAACAAGGCATTGTCAGTGTGTTTGGATTTAAGGGAAGACATTTCTAGGAATAAGTGATACAATCATAGAATTAGTTCAGATGGAAAGGGCTGTTGTAAGTCACAGTGTCCTTCTGCTGCAAGAAAGAGGGCTTCAAAGTGAGATTAGACCTCTTAACCAGTTGAGTTCTGGGTGGCTCCTGGCACACTATTTCCACAGCCTCTGTTCCAATGTTTGACCATGCTTACTGTGTAAGTGTTTGTCTTTGTATCTGACTGGAACATCCCTTGATGCAACTTGTCTCTGTTGTCCCTTGACCTTTTGCTTTGAGCCTCTGAGAAGGGTACAGTTAGACTAGATGGGAATCGAGTCTGGAAGTCTAGGTGAACTCTTCCTTTGCATCTAGAAAACTTCCATGGGCTGCACTATGTTTCTCACTCCTCTTTCCACTCGTATCCATTAACAATAAATGTTAAACTGTCCTGAATTTCTAAGGCCACAGATTAAATGATTGTGTTGAATACTAAAGAAGTAAGTAGTCTATGTGATCTAAATGAAGAAATATCCTGAATATCCTTTCTTTTTCAAATCTGCTCTCTCCTAAAATATTTACATTACTACAGTTCTTTTATTTGAATACATTCTTCCCTGTTTCCCTGGTACAAATCAAATGTAACTGGAGCCCTGGAGTTCCTCTGCTACAGTGGAAGCATGTTTGTGTCTCAGTTCAGCCTTCTCATGCACCTTTCCCCTTGGCACTTGTGCCTGTGTGTATCTTACAACAAGGTTGAATTTATCAAGAACTTTCTACTAAAGCACTAGTCAATTCATGTATTGAACATGTTTTACCAAGGCGTAATTCCTAGTCCCAGCTTAACAGGTTGCTGGATGTCTCCTTTTCTGTGGCAAAAGAAACAGGCAAGATGTGGGTTTTTTTCTTTCTGATGTAAAAAAAAAAATCTGCAGGCAAAAATATGAAGCACTAACCCCTACTTTGTTATAGGACAGGTTATTCCAGTAAGATAAATAATGTAGTGGCCACAATAAAATATCCATAAATAATACTAAGGCTGTCTCAAGCAAATGCTTTTTTTAAGTATATAAATCTGTTCAAGAGAAAAAGCAATATAGAAAGGTAAGAGATCACATTTACAAACTGCTGCATTAGATAAATATCTGGCTTTATGTCATTATTTTCCATATTCTCTAGATGGGAAGGTCAGACCTAAAGAACTTGAAGCCAGCTGTTCTGTCACATCTTGACATACGATTTTGTTAGGGGGAGGTGGTCTGAGATTTTTATGGCTCTATTCTGTGCTACAGAAACAGGGATCTACCTATATACGCACAATGCAGACAAGCCGTGGTTAAAGCATGGTTTCTTCTGTGGTTTTTTTTATCTTCCATAGTGTTTGCAATAGTTCAGAGATACAGAATTGAGAAGACTTTAGAAAGGGAATGGCTATCTGAGTCCGTGTATAAGAGACAGATTAACTAATTTACTTTCTAGTAACTGTTTGCTAATGGATATATTAAAAAGAAAATGTTTAGGATTTGGGGAAATTTTTTAAATGTATTCTTTTACATTCAGCCAGTTTTGAAGAATCTACAGCGATCAAATCCTGCCAGCTCCTGTGAATAGTCCAGTCTGGAAGATTAGAGATTCTGTGGGATGTATTGATTATTCAGCTACAATATGAGCTATGTTTGGGATTTGAGGGAGTTAATAACACGTTGCCCACAGCCTGCTCCTAGGAAGAGTATTTCATGCAGCTCACAAGGATCTTTCATGATTGATGGTTAAGGGAATATTGCCAGGTCCAGCAGGGAAGCACGTCTAGATCCATTATTAGAAAGAGTTTAAAAGCAGCCTGCGGCTGTTTGGAGAGGGAATGGTTCCTTTATTTAAAAAAAAAAAAAAAGAAGTGAAAAAGTAAATTATGGAATATACAAGGAAGTCCTTGAGCTACAGGAAAGGCTGAGAGGGAGCGAGGATGAAAATACCATATCGGTCTTGACGAGGTCAAGTGTGTTTCTTCAACATTTGCCATAATTAACTGGCAAATACCTAGCAATAATGGTGTCATTAAACAGAGCTGTGGGAACTTAGAGAAAACATTTCATTTCTTCCCTCCTCCCCCACAGGCATTTTAAATGAGTTCATGCTGGATTTAATCTTCCAGGCCTGGTCTGCTGGTGTCACCACACAAATGCAACCTTGATGGCAATGAATAATCTCCATATATCTGGCATTGTGATTAAATGAAGCATGAGGGCAGGCTTCTGCTCTTGCATACTGCATAAGTAAATGAGACATTCTGCAGAGAACTCTTCTGCACGTGTCCCTTGTAAAGACTTTGATACCCTGAATTATCACAATGGCAGCTTACAGCAGGGCTAAAACTGCTTTCAAGAGGAAAACATATGCCTTGTGAAGAATATTAACACTGTTGTGTCTGTCTCTTGCTTCAGGTGCAAGACGGAACTTAAGAAATGATTTGCTGGTAGCAGCAGATTCAATCACCAACACCATGTCTTCTTTGGTAAAAGAACTAAATTCTGGTGAGTAAGGCTGACAAGGGTGGATAGTCACCACATTGACGTTTCACATTTGAAAAAATGGGAGGTGGAAAAATATAAACTAGTAAAAAAGCAGTGTAATGTGTTTTCAAAGCTCTTTATGCCTTTAGAAAAAAAATCCCTAAATAACAGCTTCAGGAATACAGCAGTTCTGAAGACCATGGATGTAGAGGTGCACCTGCATACAGTGAAAATGTTGAGGAGTTTGTGATTCCACGTGGAGTGACATTTTGCTGTTCAGAAGTTTTATTCAGTACAGAACATATAGGACCTGTTGTAAAATGCAGTCTGTAGTAGTCTTATAAAAATATCCTACCTTGTAACCAAGATAAATAAAAGCTTTGCTATTCTGTCCCACCACAAGAAGGAAGTAATTAGCTCTGCAGATATATATTTAGAATGAGATACTGTTACTCATTATGAGGAGGTGGCATTCTAAATTTGAAAGGCAGAGACAAACTTGGAGCAATAAGCAAGTATACTTACTCTTGTGAAAGTTAAATGGAACCATGTTGTCACCTTTTGCTTCACAGAAGTGGGCAGCGAGACAGAAAGCAATGTGGATTCCGAATTTGGACGAACTCATTTTGATGACCTTGTTCCATCCCCAACATCTGAGAAGGCTTTCCTCGCTCAGATCCATGCCCGGAAGCCAGGGTACATCCACAGTGCTGCTGCCACCGGCTCCATCCGCAGTGACATGTGGGTACCTGCTCAATTCACCTTCTTAATCTTACTATTTTTCCTGTTGAAAACAATATGCAGCATCTTCTCTCCCTCTTAACTATCTCATTACCAAAAAAAAAAAAAGCCTAAATCCAAATGAGGACAGCTTCATAGTTAGGTGGTAATGAGCTCTGTAAACAAGGCAGAACTTAGGTTGCCCTCAGCAGTGAGCTGTCTCACATCCAGCCTGATATACTCAGGCAGCATGGAAGCTGTGGGACAACTGTGCTCCATAGTATACCCTGCAGTCCCGTTCCCTGCTTAGCCATACTAAGTGGCCTGTAGGAAGCAATGAGGAAAAAAAAGTTTTTAAGTGGAAAAAACAGAATGCTTTTCATTGATCATCTCAATTGATCGATGATCAATTTATTTTGAGAACCTGAATCTCCCAATCAAAGGCAACAGGCATCTTTCCAGTTATTTTTAGTTCAACCTCTTTGTGTCAAGTTATTGAGAACTTTGGTTACACATTTCTGTAGGGCTGTACGCCCAAATGCCTTCAGCATAATATGGCCTTTGGTCTATTTACTTCATCAATACCAGACCACTGGAGAGGGGAAGTAGCAGAAGTGTTTTCAACTGCCAGGGAAATACTAACCAACAGAACATATGGTTGGACTAGGAGTGTCCCGCAGTCCTCATACCTTACAATAAAAGAAAGTTTTGGCAACTCTGAATGTCATTCATCTCAGGAGGCTATTTATTAATAATTGTCTTTAGGGTTACAGAAGATGGAGACCCCTATGTTAGAGCAGATGATGAAAATTATGAGAATGACTCTGTCCGCCAGCTGGAGAATGAACTGAAAATGGAGGAGTACCTGAAGCAGAAGCTGCAGGATGAGGCGTACCAGGTAGGAGAAGGACACAAGCCACCCATACCTCTCCATAAGTGAGGAAGGTAACGCTCCAGACCTGCCCAGTGTATTTCTTAACCTGTCCTGGGCCCTGCGGTGTGATTTCTTCTCAGTTACTAGAGCAGTCACATTCCAAAAACTGCTGTTGTTCTCTTCCACAGACACACATGCATCTAGCCTTTGTATATATCCAGGAAGACCACACAGCCTGAGGCACACAACAGTAGTCCTTAAGCTTACTAGGGCATCAGGTGGGACAGTATTGAGCTTGTCCTCTCCCAGTGCCTACCAAGTTGCTTAGATTTAGATTATTTTTTTCTGCAGTAGCGAAAAACATTCATAATGGTTTCTCCAGTGTGAACTGAAGTTCAAGTACAGTCTGTGTGTTATTTTCATTGTCAGAATCTGGAAGGAGAGGAAAGGGTCTGAAATCAGTTGCATCCCAGAGGACCGAGTATTCAACAAGCACATTCCTATAGATCTGTCATTAAGAACCCACTGAGTGTCACGCCCTGGACCTATGAGCCACATGCTCACATCCAAGCCTGCCTGGGGGGGATTTGTTTATCTGTGCAGTGATCTGGGAGCCAACAAGGTCACTCTCAGGAGGAAAATCAAAAGCAATATTTATTCTGGCTCTGACCAAAATACTTGGGTGCACAGACGAGACATCACGTGCAACTTCCTAAAGTTACAGGAACAAATCCCAACCTGTTTAGATCACAGTCTGACCCTTGAACGCAACTGAGGTCACTCAGATCTGGTCTGACACGCACAGTGTAAGGTAGCAGGAGGGAGACAGAAAGAGAGAGAGACAGAGATAGAGAGAGGGAGAGAAAGGGAAAAGGAAAGAAATCACCACATTGATGGGAAGCAGCAGTTCCTCACAAGCATGTGGTCGCTGCAGCTGCTTCTTCCAGGCCAGATCATCCAGGCTGGTCCAATCGAGGGGATGGGCAAGAGAGAGCATGAGAGAGAGTGCGGGAGTCAGAGCACAGAGCCACCTGCATGGTTCCTTGCGGGTTCTTTTATAGGGCCAGTCTGACCCCCATCATCACATGTTGGGGTGGTCTTGCCACGTCTTCTGTGATGGTCCGGCCCGGCAGCCTGGTGGGTGGAAGAAGACTGGGGCTGGGTTGGGTCAGCACCCGCCACTGCGTCACCTCCCCCTATAGCAGCAGCTCCAGACCTTGAGCTCGGCCTGGCAAGGGGGAGCGGTGCTTGCTCCTGCACCTCCCCTCCATTGAACCTAGTGCCACAGACGAGGCCCTCAGGTGAAATCCCAAGTCCTTGGAGAGCTCTGCTGCTGCACCACCTCCACTATTCGTTCCTGGCACCACAAAACAAACACACAAATGGCCAGCCTTCAGACAAACTGTGTAAGGCAAAGAAAGAGGCCAAGTCAAGCTTTACACTGAGGAATCTTTCAAGGGTTATTTGTTTAAGAGTCTGAGTACAGCAAATCTGCCAAAGGGATGTGGAATTCTGTAATTCTGAAAGATCTGTCTTGTCTGTGTAATGGTCTTCACATCTGTCTAATGTGATAGACTTGACAGTTTTTAAGTCATTTTGATTTGGGTCATCCTGTTATAAAATTCATTAATTCTTACAATGTTGGTAGTAGCTTTGGTAGGAGGGCATAGGCAGCTCAATTATTTAGGAGCAGAGCTGAAGCAATTAAAAATAACTGTTTTCCCATATGATGATCAATTAAAAATTGGAACTCACCTCTGCAGAGTGTAACAGAGACCAAAAGTGTAAACTGACTAAAAAAGAGGATTAAGCAGGTACTGAGAGATCAGATGTGTGGAAATAAGGTTCAGAAGCACCTTCTGGCCTTTTTACCTTGTAGTTTTTCTCTGGTGTCTGCTGCTAGTCACTTTGGAAACAAGAATACGAGACTGATGGGCTTATGATCAAATGAAGAATTGCTGCTATTTTGGTCTTCTTTTCTGTAAAGCTGCTAGGATAAGTTATTCTTGCAAAAGTTCATTGACTGCTATCAAAATTACAGGCAGTTTTGAGGTTGATAGGAGCATCATTTTTGTTGTTGTTGTTTACCTAGGGTCTGCTAGATGTTCATAGTAGCCTGCCAAAAGCTATTTCATTGCAAAGTTCTTTAAGGACTCGATGACAGGAGCCAAATTGTTATATACTGTCTACCAAGGCCACAGTGGGTTGCATAGTTTTTTTGGTCACAATTTTTTATCCAAGAAATGACCAAAATGACAGCCTTTAAACTTCTGAACAGGATGAGCAGCTACTGCTGATGTAATGGAAAGTAATTGTCAGTTATAAAGATGGAGTACCTCAATGGTGACAACTGTCAAGCATGAAATAATAAATGTTATTATTGCTGGTAAAAATTCCATTTTCTCTAGTAAGAACGATGGACTGATTTGACTGTACTTTGATTACAGCACAGAAGTGCAATATATGGCAAAAGTGTTACATAAGTTTCACAAGTTAAAACAGGATTTCATACACGCAAAAAATTAAATATGAATGTGCACTGCAAAATTAGGGCATTTGTTGTGCAATAGAAGTTATACACGTCACTCCATAGAACTGGGTGCTACTCTTGCTTCAGTCAAAACAGAGCTTTTCTACAGTCTTCTGACAACATTCCCTGAAGAAAGTGAGGAAATCTCCCTATCAATGTCAGAGTAAAACTCCTTTTGAATTTAGGTCAGCTGAGTCTACACCCAGGTGAACTTTGTTCCATGTTGTTTTACATGATTATTTCATACTGGGGGGGGGGAAAAAAACAACAAACGAACAGAAATAGAGAAAGGCTTTTTTCCCTTTCAAAAATGTATTCGCTGAGGGGAGAGGAAGAAATTTCATTATGTATTAATAATACAATTTCATTATTTACTTTACTGTCTGTAAGATTGTCGTCTTCTATCAGGCAATGATTTGACTGTAGTATCTTGTAAGTAGAAACTATTTAGAACCGATAACCCCGAACCCAAAGCGTGCAATGTGCTAAGTCCTTTCCATTATGGCTGATGCCCTTCTGGTTAGGGAGTGGGTTTAAAGCAAGCAAGAATAGGTATTAAGTTAGCAGGAACCACTAGTACGATTAGGAGATGGTTGGATAGTGGCACGTATTGGCCCTGAGACACATGCTTTGGCTTTGGCTTATTCTCTGCACTTTGCGGTTGATTTGTGGTATTTTGCTATTCTATTCCTTTTTCTACTAGTACCACTGAGTAGTCTTTAAAGGTGAAGACACAACTGTCTTTCTACATGCCAAAACAAAGGAAAGTTTCTGTTTAGGGTATCCTGTTGAACAGTGGCCAAGTCAATTATTCTTATTTTGCATCCAACTATTGGAATTAATTACAGGCTATTTTACTGTTTGTACTCACATGTACACTGCATTCATCTGGATAGCAAAAAAAAAAAAAAGCTGGTGGCTGTAGCTATTGTAGCGCAATTGTCAGCTACAAGAATCTGGAAGGAGGAGCTCCTACTAAGGTTACAGAATGGTAACCTAAGTAACAATATGGTAACCATTTTTATCTTATTAAATGTCTCACTTTGTGTCAAAGCAGCACATTTAGAAAAACGTGTAGACCTAGTGTAGCGGGGAAGATGGTTGGTCAAAACCCACTCTTGTTATTTCGTGTCACCTTGTATCCAAGCAAGATTTTCAAGCTAAACTCTAAATTAGTATTAAAGTATGAGCAGAAAACTCAAGATAAACAGGAAATCTGGGACAGGGAACCTCAAAGGAGGCTTTTCTCTCTTTTTGAAGTATGTTTTCTGTACAAGAAAAAAAAACACATGTAGTGCACAAGTATAAATGCTAACAGTGCTTATCCTCCCACATCTGCTATACCAGTTGTGTTCCTGTTACAGTCTTTTGCTGCATGTGTTGTGTAAGATACTTTTCATAGGGTTTATTTCCTGGATCCATAATAGCTCCCTTTATTTCTAGGCTTGTGCATGGCTTTCTTCAGAATAATACACTGCCTGGCTGCTCACTGGCTTAATTTGTCGTATTCTTGTTTTCTGTCCTCTGTTATCTACAGGTCAGTTTGCAAAGTTGAGTGCAATATCCTTCTCTCTCTCCTCTCAAGTAAGTATCACTATAATTTAGAAGAATATTTGACATGAATCCTCATAATGTGTATTTCAATCGCAGTACGCCTTGTGCTGCCTGAGTGTGTGTGAAGATGCTGTTTCTGTCTTCTTTTAACCTGTGTTAGGATGCCTAGGGTTGTCTCTAAATCATTTCTAGTAATCTATTTAACATACAGTCCCGGTCCTGAAGATTCCTGTTTAGCCACCACCCTTCTTATGTTTTTCCTTTCTTGACCGTAAGAGTGAGGACTTTGGCTTTTTGTCCCTGGAGATGATGACAAATATATTAGCCACTGCAGAGAAACCTTATCCAGAAGACAGGGAAACGGCTAACATTTCAGGAGATCTGAGTTCAATTCTTTGCAGTGCTTTAGTCTTCCTAGGATAACTGAAATAGATAATTTCTGGTGAGAACAGAACATCTGCTCTAGTGTGTGTGAAACAGGAGTTAGGCAAACATTAAAGAAAGCAATCCATTAGCTGCTTAACCACAGAGGTGTCCTGAGATGTGCTGGGGGAGTTTAAAATGGTCCAATCCAAAGTGCAAGGTACACTCAGCTACTGGGTAGAGTCTAGCAATTCGGAGATAAGTCAAGAAAGTCTGTAAAATCCCTGCTCACTCATAGTAAGGTCATGTCCCTTACACATGCCAGCCTCACAGTTGCAGCACTGAGTTTGATGCCGAGTTCAATGATTGTGTTTTTACTCAGGAACACAGACAACAGCTATTTTTACGAGGTAGCCTGTTATTTTGAACATTTGCCCAGGAAATGGGAGACCTCACGTTTCCCTCTTGCCTCATCTGAAGCTGCGGATTCTGCATTTCTGACTTCTAGGAGAATGCAGTACCCTGCTGTGAAAATGGCAGTGAGACAATGCAGTCCATCCTGCTGTGACACTGAACCACGGGTAACAGAGCTAGAAAGGGAGGAGGAATCAAAACAGGGGTCTGACTCTGATGTGCAAACTGAGTCTTTTTCTCAAAGCCGGAACTAAAGACAACTAAAGGTCAGCTATCAAATGGGCGCTTCCAGGTGGAAGCAGAGTCACGTTCAGAGATAAACAAAACCAGTGAACTAGCCTGTGCCAACTTTAGTAGGCATTCATATTGCTAGAGTTTGTATGTTTTATGCTAGACCTCCTTATTTATATGGTATTTTTGGTGGCAAAATCTGACCCTGATTCAAGGGGTTTGCAACTTCTGATGACAGTAGAATTTGAATTTAAAGTGTAGACATTGTGCAAGCAGCTGCCAGTCTTCAGTGTTAAAGCCTGTTAGGCATTTCTGAAGCATCTGTCTCAGTGTCTCTAGAAGCTAAAGCAAAATAAATGGATGTGAAAACCAGATAAATAGCAATATCCAGAGTACTATAAACACCAAATAACTGGTCATAAAAATTCTCCTAATGTTTCCCCTCAGGTTACATCCATTTTCTCAGTTGCCTTGTTAAGAACATGAGCTGTGTAGAGTTTCCTAAACACTGATGGCCAGAAAAGACAAGTTTTCTTCTTCTGTTTTGTTGCAGTCATCAGTTATAGGTCAGGTCACATAAAAATGAAAACAGATCTTTCAGCAACAGTGTATGTGTGTATAAGTGTATATATATATACTAGACATGTTATATATAACTGAGTTTAATTACAGTTATGAATAACTGTGACTTTATAGGGCAGTAGCATTCAGACAAACCATTTGCAGCATTAAGTGAAATACAAATTCTATTCATTGCAATTACAAAGCTCAGGCAATCCCATTTATGGTTTCTGCTTTCGTTAGGAAGCAGTGTTAGCATAGTGATGTGGGGAAACGCACTGCTGTAGAGCCTAACGTTCTTGAAAATATGTATCCTATCTCAAATTAACAGAGGTATGAGACTGAGCTACTATCTCACCTTCTGGATGTTTTTGAAAGCTTTTGAAACCCTATCAAAAGGAATTTTTTAAAAGCACTCTGCTCTGGTTATTCCCATAGTGAAACTCTTTTTGGCTCCCAGGGGAACACTTCAGCTAGTACCCAAGACTGAAACATTCTGACCAGTTGTAATAGCCGTGTCCTGTAGAAATGAACAACAAAAATCAGTGAACTTGGCACTTCACTTAAATCCACAAAAACAAACTCTTTATTATGGTACATTGTGACAAATACACCTGTGTAGCTTGGTCTTCTCAAGATTCTCTCTTGTGAATATGGAAGACAAGTATCTTGTGCATTTCATTTGGTAATAATATTACATAACCTTTGAAAATTAAATCCAAAATTGTTCATACCAGTCACAAAGTCTAATGTGCTTTTGCTGTTTAGGTTGGGTTCTTGCTTTAAGCTTAGCAATTGCATCAAGACTTTCACCTTTAAGATAATGTTATTCAATCAATAGAATCATAGAACGGTTTGGATCAGAAGGGACCTTAAAGATCATGTAGTTCCAACCACCCTGCCATGGGCAGGGCCACCTTCCACTGGATCAGGTTGCTCAAAGCCTCATTTAATCTGGCCTTGAACACCTCCAGGGATGAGGCATCCACGACTTCTCTGGACAACCTGTGCCAGTGCCTCACCACCCCTCACAGTAAAAAGTTTCTTCCTAGTATCTAATCTAAATCTACCCCCTTTCAATTTAAATGATGATGATACAAATACAGTCAGTATATTATTACCTAGATGTCCATATGAGGTAGAAAGCCAACAGACTTTCTTATCTCACAACACCATTACATTTGTCCTCATTTTTAAAAAGGTGGGGAAAAAAAGAATCAATTTATTATAGCTTCTTACGAGTGATATTGCCACCGATGTCCTGCCACAGAGTTTTATTCATTTCTTCATTTATCAGTCATGGACAAGTGGTGTTGATGTCATTTGATAAAGGCTTTTTGCATTCTATTTGCATTTGCATTTTTAAATGTACAAATCTCTAGAATTTATTTGGAAATAATATCTAATATAACAAATACCCAAGAGACCAGATGGTTCCAGTCATATATAAAACCTAATTTAGTCATATTTTCCTTTTACTTTTTATATTAATTGTACTTCAGTACCATTTGTTTTGTTTTTAATAGAGTAACAGAGTGAATTTGAGCTTGTTTTCAGCAGGCTGTAGGCAGATCTTAAAAGTAAGTGAAAATGCAACTTTGACATTACTTTGCCTTTGTCCTCCTGATAGCAGTTGCTGTTTTGCCAAGGGTAGCCAATGGGAGCAGAAACTTCAATCTCTAAAAGTTGTTAAAGAGCTGCCATTTTCAGTGAAGAGCAGGTGACTTGTGCAGTAGACATGTTGTCATGAGACATACAGTTTCCTAGATTTTTTTAAAGCAACGCTTTCTTAGTGCTGGTGTAGCAACATTTTAGTTGGTCATGTCTAATTCAATTAAATGCATTATTATAACAGAAAATTGAATAAAAATCAGACCGAAAGCATCTACTTGAGGGTACAGATGAGCCCTTATTAGAGGTTTTGTTCTCAAATTTTAAGCTGTGATCACATTTTCTCTTATGTTGACAAAAACGTGTGATAATTTAAGGTAGAGATTCAGTTCCATTCAGGGTTGAAATTGTTTCACTTGTTCAAAACTGTATCAGATAAATTGTGACGTGTGGGGCTTTGGATGGCCGGGGTGACATTTAGCATTGCAAAAGTGACTGAATAGTTCGTATTGAACCAGCTGGAAGTTTTTCAAACACAAAACCCCCAAATCCTTTCAGCTTTTTTTATATGAATGCAACGTTAAATTATTATTTATTCAACTTTGCTGTTTTTCCAGGACTAAAGTTTTATTGAGTTAACACTGTCACAGTTTCCTCATCTTGAAAACCTCCATGGATGGAGATTTCACCACCTCTCTGGGCATCCCCCTCTACCACCATGCAACCCTCCTCATGTTTTTCTTTCCCATCCTCACATACAACCTCAGCCTCCCAAAATGCAATCTGTCCTTGTTGTGTGCTCCAACAATGCCAAGAAGATTTTGGCTTTGTTCTCCATGTACCTACCCCTCAAACAGCTGCTAACTGATCCTTCCTTGTCACATCTGTCCCAGCCTCAGCAAGCCCAGTTTCCTCACCTCTTCCTTCTAAGTCAGTGATGCAATGGTGAAGAAGCAGAATATAGGCACTAGATGAGCTGCTCACATCCATAAGGCGTAGTCTACTTGCATAATCAAATGATTCAGCACCTTTTTTTGTTTTTTTCTGAACCAATACATAAAAACCAGCATTATGTGGACTATTCCATTTGAACAGAACGGCAAGCTGACAGTGCAATAATTTTCAAAATTGTCTGCTGCATTCACTCAGCTATATTTTGGTTTTCCTCTGTTTTTCTCCTTAAGTCCTCCTCTTCTTAGCATGTTGGCATAAAAAAAGCTGTAAAAGAACTGTGACCAAGTTAACTGGGAAGGAACAGCTTTAGTTTTGTGAATTTAATTCCAAAATTACACAAGTGATAGGGACAGGTTCTGAAAATCACTGAATGATAAGTGACAGAAAAGAATCTCTTGCTAAAGTTATAGAAAAGTTGGAGAAACAGTTTTATAGTATGACAAATCAAATGAATCTTAACTTGGAATTAATTCTGGCATCTCCAACATGAATGAATTTAGAGCTCTGAAGTTTATTAGTACTGGCTGTGGAACAGAGAGAAGCCTTAAGAGAATTTAGGATAACCCTCTCCGTACTCCAGCAAACAGAAGTAATTTATACAGAAAATTCAAAGCAAACCCAAAGAATTAGCAGTATAATGAGCGCATCTTAATGCATCCAGTGTTTCACAAGCCACTCTTATTTTGCTCTCATGGTTTATAATAATACCATAAAGAAAATTGAGATGTACAATATTTAGGTAACCCTGAAACTGACTTAATAAAAATCAGTATCAGGCAGCTGAGAACTGGCCTCTTCTGTGCCTTTCATTTGCATTTTTTGGCTGAATTGTGAAGAGCAAAATGTTCCTTTACCAGGATTTCCAAGTTAGTTTGCAGACTTAAGCGGGGCAGATGCATGGCTGATTTGTAAAAAATACTCATTTAAAATGTACCTCAGAAATTTTTTGAGAACCTCTCATTACACTTGCAGTGCAGGTTTCCTTTCCATTTATCAACAAAATGATAAAGCTAGGTCTTTTCTAACTGCCTAACACAAGGAGATACTAAATTAAAATCATTATACCATTTGGCATTCTTATATCCTAAGGAATCAGGTGGAAGCATTTCTGCTTGAATAATTAATATAATCAAATGGTGCCAGGAAGGAGAAGAAGCAAGCTAAAATACCTGACCTTTCTTCATTCATTAGCTTTAGTTTAACTCCCTTTTGCTCAAGTAATTTGCATTTCATCTCTCATCTTGTAGATCAGCCTTATGGCTGAAATGAGTAGAAAAGAATTCATGTCAGTTGGGTTTGGTCTTTTATGCTGTTATTATCAGATCTCATGTAATGCAAATTGGGTTTTTTGTCTGAGGTAGTTCAAGAGAAAAAGAATGAGCTCCTTAACCTTGAAAGAGTCAAGTGTGTAAACGGTGCCTTTGTGATAAAAGAGCAAAAAGAAGAAGTTTGCGATCTTACTGTAGATCCTGACATAGTTGTGAGGAAGAGCAGCAGCCATCAACCAAGTATTTTCTGTTACCAACTAAACCTTTGATGCCTCTGGTATAGGAATTTAAAATACGTATTGATGCTTCAGGATACAGAAGAGCACTAAGGAGAAATCGATGCACCAGCAGATTAGTCTGTTTATGAGTTATAGCACCCAGGATCACCCTTTTAAGTAACTGCATTTCTTTTTAGACATTGAGAAGTATACTTGAGCAAGTAAATTAGGGATGAGATGTTTACATGTGAGAGGGAGCACCCGATGGTGAGTGACTTTTAACTGGGTGACTGAATACTGTGCACACAGGGAGTAATCTGTGGTTTCACTACCAATAATCTAATTATAGAGCAACCTGGAAGGGTAAAACAGAAAGGAAAATGGGAACATCTGCAAATCTGTCAGTGCAGACCCAGCTACCCCAGGGTCCCGCAGCAGAGCAGACAACAGGTTTCTCATCTGTGGTAAGAATTTCCAACTGCCCAAGTGCCCTGTAAGTTTGTGTTTACAGCTCAAATACCTATGGCTCAGGCAGATAGAATGGCTTTTTCACTTTCTTAACCTCTTCAGGGATAACTACAGAAATTGGCCAGCTCCCCCTCATTTCTCTCTATAGAGCAGAAGGCAAGGGCTTTACTTGCTCTCTCTGTGTGGGTGCAGTGTCTTAAACCAGCCCTCCTTCTAAAAAGCTCTCCTAAACATTTCTCAACAGGCAAGCTGCAGTCAGACAGACAACGAAAGCTATGTAAGAACCGATGATGAGGAGAGCTGCTTTCGGACAGATGATGAAGAAAACTTGACTGCAAACTTCACAGAAGAGTGGAACCAAGAGGTGCAGCGTCTCTTGACAAAAAAATCTCATAACTAAGTTCCAAGGACTGTAGCACAGTACTTTTGTTCTAAGGGTTGTAGTTTGTAGATGTGTGTTTTTGACAACAAGACTTTTGTTTAAAGCTAACCTATATTAGCTACATCTTCTGTAACATGGCTCATTACTGGTAAACAAAACAGACTGACGTATGTACTGCTGTTACAAAGGATGGTGGTATTAATAACTCACGTAAACCCTTTGCACATGATATTGAACCTATTCAGTTTACAATGACAATACTGTTTATAGATAGAAATTTGATTTCTGAATACTTTGAGATTTTAGTAGATCCGTTTACTATACACTGTACATTTTTTCCACAGAAGAAATAAAAAGCTACAATTATGCATTTAACACTGAATGATTATACTCCTGAGTGTATATATATAGTAGCCCAAAAAACAAAGTGCCAGACTATATTTGCAATTTGTTTGCAAGTCTTTAAATTAAGACTTATACAAAATGTACTAAAATAATATAATAATATAATTAATAATAATAATAATAAAAAACCTCTCTGATTTAGGGCTAATGTATAACTTAGGAATGTTCCTTTCAAAATAATCTAACAAATCAGCCATAGAAGTTAGTGTAAATATTTTTTTTCCAAATAGATATCATATACAAAAGGTGACATTCAAATGATATAGAATCTAGTTTTTAAATCAGCACAGATCTTCTTAAAACTGTGAACTATGTTTTGAAATACTCGTTGCTAAAGCTGTTTATAAACCACAGGTGCCATAAGATCCCTGAACTGACTGATGTTACGTATAATCCTCCATGGTATTGTTTCATTGATGTTTTAGCTTTAGTAAGCATGTGTACAACAAACTGGCTCTTCCCATCTCTCTGCCCCTCCTACTCTCCCCGCTCCATTATGTTATTTTCGAGGCCTTCAGCTTTAAATGTACAGGCTTAAAGTGCGCTTGCAACTGTTCTCTTTTTATTTCCAAATGTGTATTGCCTTAGCCAGCCACCAGATGTTCTGCATGCACTCTTGGAAATGTGTGGTGAGACTCTTTTGGAGATGGATTGAGAAATAGCTGTCAGTGAAAAGCACAAGAAAAGGAGTGGGTTTTTTCAGAAGGACAGGCATACAGTTACAGAATTGGAGTTTTGTACAGTATAGTATCTTTCAAGCATCAAGACATTTCAGGAGAAAGGGGACTTACCTGGCTATTTGGATTAGGCAGTGAGACTGCTAGCTAAAAAGTGTTTGCTCTGCTGTGACTACGAACCTAGTACTCCTCTCACCCTTGAGCAGAGATTGACACAAACTAGCTGGAATGTCCTCCCCACAGCATATTGCTTGGAAATAAAGGTGACACCTGTGTGGCGCATAGCACTGCCGTGCAGGGAAATCAAAGCCAGGCCAGCAACAGCTGGAACAGAAGCTGGGCAGTAGCAGCAGTGCAGTGTCACACGCACAGCCCTCCTGAGATGCCCAGTGTGTTAGTTTGGGACAGCCTCTGTGCTGATGGAGTTTTACTGCCCTAATACAATATTCTGGCTCCCAGTGAACACCTGAAGTGACACTAACAGCCCTAAAAGCAGTGGCGTTTCATACAGATATTTCACACCAGCAGAGTATGCCTACAGCAAGTGATGAGAGCCCATCTAAAGCAGGTTACCATGGTTTATCTGTCCTTGCTTTCATGGTTATGTGGATATGCCCTGCTGTATTTACGTGAGATTGCTATGTAGCTCGACCCAGTAAGCCCACTTGTTTGCATGCACTCTCAAGGCTCGTGGCTGTTTTACTGTGTTAGGGAATGAGTATCTGTATGAAAGACCTGCTGCTGTTGTTCACTTTCTTATTGTATTGCATATGCAGATCTCTTGTCCGCATCTCCTTGCATATCTGAGCTTGGTCACAAACATCTAAACGCATACTAAAGCATCCAGAAATCTTCATGTAAGCTTTTCATTTTTCAAGTCACTGGTCTTTACTCCTGGGGTATGTGCCATCCTGGCAAAGCCGGCACTGTATCCTCCAATGCCCCCTCCTCCAACCTCCTCTCAGGAATGGATGAGCCTTCACTAGTGCCTAGCACTCCACGTTTAAAGCTAGTCCAATGAAACTGTAGATGTTGCTGTCAGCTCAGGATTCCCCGCAAGCATTTCCTGAACAGAGAGAAAACAAGCTAGCACACAGCTATGCGCAATGGCTGACTAATTCAACCCATGTCGTGTTTAACTCTACCCAGAGTGATAGATCCCTCCCATCATCTTAATGTCTGCGTGCTCATTAAAGCTATGCTTAAAATAGATGAACTAGAATGGATCCATTGCAAGGGCTTCCAGACTAGGAGCAAGGAAAAAAAGTTGGTATATCAAGTGCCTTTCTCCCAGACTGGTGTCAACATGGTGATCCCTAGCAGAGCTCTGGGGGTCCCTTACGCCCTTGAGCTCTTGAGATGAAGCACCTCTTACTTGGCTCTCCAAACATCTATTTTAAGCATTTTCCAACTGTTAAGCTGGCTGTGTTTTCACCCAGCTGGTCTTTGTCTGCTTGTTGAACATTATTTTGGTTGTGGTTTGCGGTCATTAAAGCAAACAGAGTTTCAGAAGAGGTCCCTAGCGCGGGCCTTTTCTTAACTATCAATGGCCTGCCACAACAGTTAAAGCTCCGGGTGGTTTTACTGTCACTGGAGGGATAACAGTGGTTTAGAATCAGGAGACAGGGATGTGAAGATGTATAGGGTCCTCGAATGTCCAAAGCGAAGGTGGAGGATGGGTTATTTGTAAGTAGTAATGTTAACTAAACTGCATAAAAAGGTGTGTGGCCTTTGTTGTGATATAATATGTATTTTCTTATATGCATGAGCCAAATTGTTGCATCATAATTTATCATGTGTGTCCGCCTTTACTTTCAGTCATCTTCTCCATCCTTATTGGTTCTTGGCGATTACTGTAGATAGACCTTGTAAATATTGCAACCTCGGGTTGCTGTAATCACATTGGTTCAATTTAGCAGACGGAGCTGTGAACAACCAGCGCTCCACTGTGTCCTGAAGACAAAAGGGCATTTTTACCTTTGAACCAAAAAGAAAAATAATGTACGAAGAGTTACATCTTGAGGCTACTAACTGTAAGACATTTTTAAAACTACTGTACTTGACACCACTTGAGACAGATACAGAGACACTAAAGATGTCACAATATTCATTGGTATTGTAACAGACCTGCTATTGTATGGGGTTTTTGTATTGCTGTTAAGTATTGTTTTGTGTGTGTGTGTGTTGGAACCTACTGGGGACATGTTATATTTTGAAGTGATTAAACTATTTAATTGTGTGTCTATATTTTGGAATGGAATTATTTCTTCATTAAAAAGATTTTTAAAAGTAGTTTATGGAGCGTTCTGTTTTGTGGCTTGATTTCAGAAGTCCTGTTCCATGAAGCCCAAGCGCAAGGTTTTTTCACTAGGAATGGAAAATGTGTCTCCATTGCACAACAAGCAATCTGTGCTTCACCCACAGTCTCCTCCACCTCTATGCAAGAGGACTCCTTCCACCGCTTTGCTCAGTACTCTGAGCATGGCACCAAGCAGCACCTGCTTTCAGTGATTCAAGCAGTTTCTTCTTTCTTTCTGGTCCTTAGGAACCTAAACTAAAGCCCTATCTGCAATATTGTAATTTTTCTTACCTGCTGTTTCTCTCTGTCCTTAGAAGGAGAAAAACCTTGGAAGAGGTGCATTTTTTTGGCTTTGCCATACACAGTCACGTGTTGTCTTTTACTGCAGAAGGACAAAATAACTTTATTTTTCCAATTATAGTTTTAAAGTGTTATTTAATATAACATCCTGGTAATTACAACGAGTTGCTAACCTAAAAAAGCATATTGTTGCATAGCAAGAGCTCTTACTTAGAGCCACAGGTTTATGTCCTGGTGAAGTACCTCCAGGTCTGGCAAAGACAGCCAGGCTGCAATCGCTGGCTGCGCTTTTGTGCCTGTGGTGCCCGTGGTCCTCCACGGAGCAGCTTGTTGAGCGTGTGTGGCTGCCCTGTGGTGGAGCCCTTTCCAGTGGACGGACTGCCACTGCCTGTCGCAGAGCATGTCCTTGGCAGCTCAGCGCAGCTGGAGTGTTACTGGCTGTACACACGGTATTGCTAACTGGTCAATTAATTATATTGAGGTGGGATCTGTTAGGACAGCAGTAGTGGCACACCAAAAATATCCTCTTATCTATTTACTACGTATCCCAGTATCATGGGAAGCAGATGAAACCCAGTCTGCTGCCTCCTCCAATGCTGACTAATGTGGCAGCCTATAAATCACCAGGGTTTATTTGCCCTAATTCCCCTGTCTACATGATGGCATTCTTCAATAAAGACAATTGTTTTAGACTGTAAATTATTTGCCACATCTGCTGAACTTTGCCTTCACAATCCCTGTTCAAATTCATAGCCGCAGAATTGTAACATATGATAACATATCATCAGCATGTGAGGATAATGGTTTTATCCACACATAATCCTAAATTGTTCTATTTCTTCCTAGCCCACTATCAGCCTATGGCCTTTGTGGAACAATAGAGCCAGTGAAAACATTTATAGGCCGAGGCTGTTTTTCTCTTTGTCTCTTTGTTATTCTAGCTACTTTCTGCTCCCCATGAGGAGAATAGACTCATATGGAAAAGAACAGATTAGTTTTCATTTGTAAAAGGAAATAATAATATAAAAATAAAAAGGTTTTTAAAATAAAATATAAAATAATAAAATAAGTGGTCTTTAGATTGGGGAAGCTGGTACCTTGGCTGCATCAGTGCTGAACTAGGTGACCAAAAGCATCTGGAACTTCCTAAAAGCAGCTGGGGGTTCATTCAGCGGCACACAGGCTCTGTGGGCACTCTTCCAAAGTTTGCCTGGGAGGCCTGTTCCTCAGCAGTTGCGTGTTCTCTTGCAAGCAGCCCTCAGTTCCAGATGAAGCCTTTTAGAATATTGCAGGAATATAAAGCTGAGTCTATTGCAGAAATAGGTGAAGTGGTGTGGAAAGAGAAATCTCCTCTATTGTTCCACAATATAAAAATGCATTGAATAATTTCATTTGCTTCAGGATCATCCTGTCTAACACCCCAGGTAATCCGCAGATTAAGGGTTTCCCCCTTGCTTTTTCATGAGTGAGTGCCACCAGTTGAATTGTCTGTGGGTTAGGACAGCTCTCTGACACTACCAGCACAGCACCAATATGCCTTTGGCTGCAAAAGGCAAAGCAGCAGAGTTAGGCTGTGCCTCTCACCAACTTTCTGTCCCCCTGACAGAGGTACAGATCAATGCTGAACAGTTCCCAGACTGAAATAAGCCTTTCTAATAGCCCACAAGTCTGAAGCTTTCTAGGAAAGGCTGTTTTGGGGAAGCTGCCTCCCAGGACAGGGCTGGGGATGTTCACAGGGGAACAGGGAATCTTGCGGCCGCATTGTGCAGATTTTATGATAAGTTGGTTAATGTACCTTGAAAATAGTAAAGGCTAAAAAGATAGACAGTATGAAAGAGTAGTTGCTCTTCTGTGTCTTGGAAGGAAATAGAGGAGGCCACATAACCCTAGGGCAGTGGCCAGATGGCAGCTGTGTTAGGGCTGCTGTTTATTATGCTAATTGTCAGCCATAAAGGACTCCAAGTTAATCTTTCTTCTCCCCTCCTTGTTATAGGCCAGCATTGCGTGCAGCCTGCATGTTCTCTGAGAGAAGAGGCTTCTTGTGAGACTGTGATTTGACTGCTTTTCTTACCACTGCTGGGCTGGATTTGGGCCCTCTCAGTACATTCCTGTCTAAAAAAATAGGGGTGAAAATTATTTTCAATCTTGGGATGTGACCCTCTGTACATGTGTTTCTCAGCTTTTGATCTCTTCATCCTTCAGATCTCTGAAAGCCTCCCCTAACCTCAGCTATGAGCGCAAAGCCCCCCTGCTCCTCCTCTCTCCACCACATATACCTCAGTGTGATTGCAGGACGGGACTCCCCGCCTGCAAGAGCCTTTGCCTTTGTCTTTCTGTCTTTTGTGGTTCCAGTCTTACACCAGGGTGAAGCAGGATTTGCCTGAATTTCTCTCCTGCCCTGAAGGTGGGGAGCCATCTGGCACTGCCTCATGGACCAGGGGCTCCTGCTCACCTGGGAAGCACCTTTCACACCCTCACTGAGCCACTCTCTGCTCTCCTTTCCCACTTCCCACAGAAGCTGCCGTGGGGCCCAGACTGGAAGCTCTCTTGAGTGCAGTCTCTCACTCAGGTCAAGAAGTTTCTTTTGGTCATCCAAAACTGTTCCCTGGTTTCACTGAAGATGAACCTTAACCTCTCCTTCTGCACCCCTACTGTTGCCTAGTCCAATTACACTTGGGTTTTTCTCTTTTATTTGCTTTGTTGTATTTTAAGGCCACTGACAGTAGCCTTAAATCCCCCAGGGATGTTACGCACATAACACTGGTGTTATCACTAGAAATCAGGTACTTAGCAAGCCTCAAAGATCAATACTTTTGTCTCTGTACTTCTTTTACGTCTCTCTTCATGCGAAAAAAACAAGAGCTTGCAGGTGCTGTAAAAGCAACTCCAATATTTTTAAATGGCATTGCGTGCTCTCCAGAGCGGGTTTCACATTTGCTCGCTATAACTGCGCCTCCATTCTCAGCTCATTTGCCCAGAGCCCCTCTCAGCCCTGACTTCCCCAGCAGACTGAAGGGCTGAAGCCCTGTTTATTTCAGCTGAAAGCCTGATATTGGAGCTATCGCAGATGCTAATTAGTACTAGAGGAAGTAGTGCTTCCAGGGAATCCTCTCATTACTCATTCTGAGTCACACATTTATTGGAGGACACTTCAATAGAAACACATTTTCTGCTACATTTTATATCTCAGAAATTAATTGAGTTTATGTATAAGTGCAAGCAGGAGGAATGCAGAACACTCTCCTAAGGTCTCAATTGTGAGAAATGTATGAAGAAAGACACCTGTTCACCAATTAAGAACTGATTTTTATAGAGGTTATACAAAGTCTGCACAGCTCTAGCATTGGCTGGTTGTCTGGCAAAGCAATAATCAACAGAGAAACTAACTACCTTTGCCTGCCAGTTGGGGTTATGAAGCTGGTACTGCCTGGAAACAGAAAAATTAAACTGTCTTATGTTTAGTTGGTGATCCAACACTTATCCTAAAGGGAACAAACCTGGAGGACTAAAAAAATGAAAGGCAGATCACTGCTTAAGTAGTTATTCTGTGGCCACCTACTTCTTTGTTTGGGAAGAAATTTGTTATTCGCCTTACATGTTGCACTGCTGGTAGCAATGTCTCATCTGCTCAGCTAATGCTGCTGAGTGGCAGGTGGTTTCACCGCCACAACGATGCAGCAGGCTCACTCCTGCCATGGCTTGGCCATTAGGGGCAGATGAAGTACAGCAGGCAGAAATTTGCCCTAAT
The DNA here is from genome assembly GCF_032191515.1 of Phaenicophaeus curvirostris. Classification (NCBI taxonomy): domain Eukaryota; kingdom Metazoa; phylum Chordata; class Aves; order Cuculiformes; family Cuculidae; genus Phaenicophaeus; species Phaenicophaeus curvirostris. The sequence goes on from NC_091394.1 coordinate 55,016,705, forward strand.
AGCTCTCTTGAGCTGATAGCAGGGCTGCATCTGGTTAATAAAATGTAATGAATAGCAGTGGAGTGTTTTCCCTAGCAGCTGAAACCCTTTCCAAAATTGAAATGAAGTTCATGTCTACAGCCACCTAACAGATGAGACAGAAGAGCTAGTGGCCTTGTCCACAAAGCAAGAGCCAGCCTAATTCTGGGATGAGGATTCCAGAGAAGGGGTGCTGCAAAGTAAGAGGCAAACCACGTCAAATATAAAGAACCAAGGTGACAGGGATGTTCACATGCTAAAATGAAGCATCAATAGACATAATTGGTGGGCTGCAGGCAAAATTGCCTCTCAGGTGTGAACAGACAGAAGTTATTATGAGGAATGGCTGAGAAAGCTGGGGTTGTTTAGCCTGGAGAAGAGGAGGCTGATGGGAGACCTCATTGCTCTCTACAACTGCCTGAAAGGAAGTTGTGGAGAGGAGGGAGCTGGCCTCTTCTCCCAAGTGACAGGGGACAGGACAAGAGGAAATGGCCTCAAGCTCCGCCAGGGGAGATTTAGTCTGAAAATTAATATTTCACAGAAAGGGTCGTTGGGCACTGGAAAAGGCTGCCCAGGGAGGTGGTTGAGTCACCTTCCCTGGAGGTGTTTAAGGCACGGGTGGATGAGGTGCTGAGGGGCATGGATTAGTGATTGATAGGAATGGTTGGACTCGATGATCCGGTGGGTCTCTTCCAACCTGGTGGTTCTATGATTCTATCCCATTGGCCTCATACGATTGAAACAGCACTAGCGCAGCTCCCCTGATCAAGAAAGAACTTTTCTTGAAGGGCACAGTAGTAAAAAAAAAGTTTATTCTTTATGGCCTATGAATGCATTTCAGTACCATTTAACAATACCATAGCTGTAACTCCAAGAAAACCTATTTTCAACATACTGTATATCTACAGAGATATTCAAACTTGCTCAGGAACTTCTAGGCTGAATTCTGGGAAGTTTAGCCCAACCCAGCACTTCCCTTCATCTAATTGTCCACAGAGGCATTTGGACATGTCTTTAGCTGCATAAACCTAATTATGGTCCCGCAGCCCCAAAGCCGACAACTAAATTACTGTTCCAGAGTACTTGCAGAACAAAGCCTAAACAGAAATGTTGCAGCTTGATATGTTGGACCAGCAGTCTGAAAAGAAATATTGTTATGCAGATTTAATTTGGAAATTATTAGAAAGAGTGATGCCCTAGAACAGAACCCTTTTATTTTTTAAAGGGATTCCACCTTATTATAGACACATTCTACTTCTGGTTACATTAGCATAAATGATTTGCAGGTATGTGAACTGGTTTTGGTACAGTTGAGAGGTTTTTGAAGGTGGAGTCTTTCTCTTATAATGCATTCCTAGAAGAAGTCTTAAGTACTTTTAAGAATCCAGCATTGATTGAAAGTGTGATTTCTTTCCACTGTAAAGCTGCAAAATTGTTGTTCTCAAAGAACTTGTTTTCAGCAGAAAGTTGGCAGTGTTTGTAAATGAAGTCACACTGTGAAAATTAAAGATACCCATCCTAGACAGCCCTTGTCCATACCTTTCTTCCTACAATGCCTTTCTGTCTATATTTTCTGCCTGATGTCAAAGTCGGGCAAGGTCTAGAATCTCATAAAACTTATAATCCATGAAGGTTATATGGGTGATACAAGAAGATCATATGCAAAATAATCTCTGTCATATCTGAGACTTTGTATGCCTGTCTTTCACAGTTACAAGAACCAATACATCTTCAACCTATAGAAGGGTAGGTAAGTGTCTTGGAAACCAGGACAAGGACCTACTGGAGGTGCAAGTCGCCTTTGCATTAGTTGTTGTATCTCTCAGTAGGGGACAAAGTTTCTGTCTTATTTGAAATTAACACTATTTACTCTCTACTGACATTATTTATACTTGCTTATGTGTGACATAAAAAGGCTTGGAAAAATGAATCAATAGAAGTCCAGTTCTCATAGAAGAGTATTGGCCTGATCTACTGATCTAAAACATAAAGCTCTTATTTTTGAACATATGGTATCAAGGCCAATATGATAGCCTGTTCGGTCGCAGACTATGGAAAGATTTTCAGCTTTTCCTTACTTTTCTAAAGAATCCAAAAGTTAACATCCAATAGATGTGAAATAGGAATTTTTTATTTTTTATTTTTAAACCTGCAAACCTGCAGCCATGGGAGTTAAAGAGAGTGAGTGCAAAATCCATTCAAATAGCTACAGAAAATGAAGAAAGGCAGGAAAGTGTGTGTATTTCTTTGTGATAGTCATCAGCACATCTGTCTTCTAAAAACTCTGCTGCATTTCCACTAACAGCTGTATCATGGCTTTTCCTTGTAGTAAAGCAGAAAATAAGTAGCAAAGTTATATAACTAGAAGAATTCAAGAAAAATAAATGCAGTGAAGTAAATTCAAAAGGCTTATTTATTAAACCTCAAAAGGTTTATTATTGCAGATAAGGACTTTTCCATAGAAAATAATTGTAGGAATGGCAGATACGTGTCACATTTTTCATGACAAAAAAACCAACAAGCACAGATTTTTGGCACAACATTTGGCTTGAGATATTGAACAGCCCTTTTCACTGCATGTAGAGGCAATAATCCCCATGTGATGTGAGCCAAGCTGCTGGCAAGCAGCACAGTTTTCAGCCATCCCCTCACTCTGCCGCACATCCCCAGCTACTGAACGGCTTGGTGTGCAATCCTGGTCCCATGAGTTGCCCTGTGAACTTTCAGGTCTTTGGTAGAAACAGGGCAACTAATGGGTGATGGTGTATGGGACAAGGAAAGAGTAAGTATCACTTTGGAACAATGTTTCAGCATTTCCCTGAGTTTACATGGACGAACAGCATATTAAGACATAAGGGATACTTAAAACATTGTCCTGGAGCATAATGTTATACCTAAAATGCCATTGTTGGCTTATATTTTCATGTAACGTTAATTTACAGTCATTTTCATATAACATTAATTTATAGCCATTCTTGCTGCCCTTGCTGTACTGCCTCTCCTCCTTCATTCTCCAATCCTAATATGCAGTTTCTTTTCAAACATCTGCAAGCATAGGCCTATCCGTGCTGCACAGTGTCATCCTCCAGGCCCTGGTCAATCCATAAAACCTGCATTTCAGCTTGGCTTGTCTCCCTGGTGGATTCAGAGGTGCCTCCTCACCCCCCAGGGACAGCACCTTCATCTTGTGTGGCCGGTCTTATTTCCTCCCAGCAGCCAGGAGGCACAGCGTGCTCATGCCCATGTGCCATCTAACCATCTGCCTGAGGCACACCCAGATGAGCTCTGCAGGAGGACATTCTCCACCCTGGCTCTAGGAAAACCTGGTCCTGAGTCATAACTTCCCCCACCCCCAGCATCAGTGCCTACAGGCTTCCCTGTCCCACAGTTTAACACTGAAGTTCACCAAGACTCACAAGACTGTGACCTCTGAAAAAGAAAAGATGAACTGCTTTTCCATTGCCCTCTGCTTTCTATAGCTTTGAAGCTTTTCTTCCTCAGGAGTGTCTTTGTTTTCTACATGAGACATTTGTTTCTTGTCTAGCTTAGAAAATTCAGATGTCTGGAAAGCTGGGGAAATTATAAATTCAGATAAGACTCAAGACTAAGCAGTGAAGAAGGAGAGGAGCTTCCAGGCAGCCTGTAAATTCTTGGAGTTGTGAATGTAAACTTCTCCAAGCTTACAGTCGCCTCCAGCACAAAGATGTAAACGAGCACAAGTGCAAATGTGAAAAAGCCCTTTGTTCATTTGTTTATTTTCTCAAATACTCACTTTAATGCAGTGATAGATTAACACTTTATGGTGCCTGTGTTCAAGTTTATAGACCACAGCACTTAGCAGCACCTGTGACAGTTGAGATTCCCAGGCAATCAGCACCTGCAAAAGCAGGCGAGAACAGATTTGGCTTCCCCACTGTTCAGAGGTCACAGGGACAAAAGTGTGGAGATAATTTTTCTTTTTCCAAAAAATTGCATTTGAGCTTTCAAAATGCACCAGAAGGAATGATTACAAGGAGCCACAACACCATTTTAAAATATTTGTCATGGACTGTAACCATTAAAATCCATATGAATGTCACACATACTCTCTGTACAATTTTGTAAACAGTTTTAGTATGAAAATAGTGAGTTTGTTTTCATTTTATAGATTAAAAGTGGATTGATATGAAAAACAGTCATCAAAGAAAATTTCCTTTCCAGAGAGACGTTGCAATGGTTAAAAGGGAAAAAAAATCTCCAGAAGCACACAGGCAATGTTGAATAAAGTAGTGTTAACTCATTCTAAAGTGAGAGCTTTATAATTACAGTATATGTTTTATTTTTTTCTTAATAAACTGCTTTGGATTCATGTAATCAATCAAAAACTCCACAGACATTAGAGTTTGGCAGCTAAGGGAGAGAGGGAACCTGCGCACATTGCTGGGGAGGACAGCGGGGGGACACTCATGCGTCTTCTGAGTTCCAGATTTATTTCAGCTCTAAAGATAAAATTCTTTAAAGATAAAACTCTTTAAAGATAAAATTAACAAAACTGAGTTGCAGTCAAGTGTGTTCTTTTCTGTTGGTTTCTATTTATAATTACTACAGAACAGAAATTATACTGAAAAACAAATTGCTGAATAAAACATTCAGAATATATCAATTCTAGCAGCTCAAGCTGCTCCACTGAAGAATCCATGTGAGAAAGCGAGGCAGGTGCCTCTCACCTCTGCGCTCACTTCCATTCTTCACTCAGCTTTCGATTGCTCGTAAAGCAGGATGTGGAACTGTACATGTGCTGTGCACTGTGACCTGGAGCAACGTTGGTGCAGAGATTTTCTAATTCCTGGGACATTGTTGAAGTCAAGCAACAGCCAAAGGGTTCGGTGTTGTTCTACGAATATGTTTCTGCTGGAAAGGAGGATTTGGGGAGTCTGGGCAGCAAGACTGGGCAGCGCTGAAGGATGTTAACAAACACAATATAACATGCTGACAGCATTATTCCAGTCTGTTCATAGCTGTATTAGCCCTGGTGAAGCTGTTGCACTACACTTGCTAAACCTGCCTGTTTTGTATGGGCAACCATGAGGACTTTCAAAGTTACCTTATCCACTGTTTTGGAAAAACATACCAATTGATGAGTAAGGAAGTAAAACTTTAAGTTATGCATAAGTAAATGGCTTCATTTCTGCGTGGCTCCTCTGCACAGGAGTTAATGCGCTACCATCACGCTTTGCAAAGCTCAGCCAAAGATCACAGTGCAACTCCCTGACCAGCTATGCCATCCTCTTACTTACTTGACAAAATTGCTTTTGTACATCTGCTCTGGTCACATTTTTCCTTGCTTAGCTCATAGAGAAACCCCAAGTAATCTCCAGTGAATCCAAATTCACGGTTTCCAAAGGTTGGTTCAGTCAGCAACATCTGTACTCTTCTCTGCTGAGGAGAACGTGCCCAAGTTATTTGTGTGCCTTCTGGCTCTGCCTGTACAGTCAGGAGCCAGGATAGTACATAGCCCCAGTAGCTAAATCCCACGGCACTCCTCCCTTAGTCCTTTGCCACAAACATTCCTCATCCTTCCCTTGTGAATAACACAAGCAGAAAAGTCTTCAGGTCTCACACCAAAATGAATTCAGCCAGGCAGCCCCAAAGTCTGATGTTTCTTTCCTCTCGACAGCCTCATAAGACATGCTGTAAGTATGTTTATAGAAAGGATAATGTGATTGCCCTGCACCTACTAATAATTTGTCACCAACTCAGATCTTGCTTTCCCAGAGTAAGAAGTAACAGGTGAAGCTGTTGCAGCAAAAGGCAGGTGCTCCTTTGGCTAATTTAAAGGTTAACCATTTTTCTCAGCCAGTCTACAATTGTACCTATTCCAATCAATAATTTCTGTATTTCTTGTAGAATTACAGTAGGAAGGCTTTAGCCACTTGTATGAAGAGTGAGTCTTATCGAATGAGAGCACAATGCCACACCTTGCTGTCTCAGCTGCTGTTAGGAGTGTTTTATGGCTTCATTCCCCCAAGTGCTCACAAGGGAGCCTAGTTGCCACCTGCACCCCATCCCAGGCTCAGTGTGTATGCCAGCTTTGCTCTTTTGACACAGCTCCAGCCCTTTACGCTCAGTCGTCTCTACTATGGTGACTTGGAGGCAGAAGGGTTGGTTTTGTACAGCCAAAAGCTAATTAATTAGATCAATCTCTTGAGGCCTATTTGTAAGGGGAAAATACCTCCTGGTATTAATTTGCTTCAGTAATGTAAATAGTGTATTTCTGGCTTGTAGTCTCAGACACTGTTTACACTATTTTCACACTCCAAAAAGGGAGTGTACAGTGAAGCAAATAGTCTGGGTTTAGCCGATGAGCTCCCACTCCGTCATTAATGTCACTGCCACAGCTCAGATCTAAACACTTATCCTTTCCTATCTGCACTAAATACTACTTTAATTTTCATATGAAAGTCTCCACTAATACCAGGTAAAATTCCCCATCATTGGCCTGCTCAGGTTAATATATTATAAAAATCCTGCCATGTGCACACGTATTTTTAGATCCTTTTTCTCTGTGGATCTTCTTTCTGTTTGCTGTTTGCAGGACAGCAGCCTTAGCCCTGTTGCACATCCTTCCCTAGGACATCACTTCTGCTTTCAAAGCTGTTGCATATCTCTTGGCCCTGCCCCATGCCACCATCCCAGAGAGCAAGGGAGATCTTCTGTGTCCCCAGCAGCAGGAAGGACCTCCTGGACGGAGGGAGCACCAGTGGGGAGCTTTGCTGAGGCTCTAGGTGAAGGCACTTCTGGAGGCATCACCCAAACACATGGTCGCTGCCCCATGCACCCTACTGTAGCAAGGGGCAGATTTCGGGAGAGGGACTGGTTGACACAGCTCCCCATGACAACACCTTTTTGTGACTCCCTTAACTACCAGGCAAACTAAGTTTAAGACCGCAGGTATCTCACCTTGTGCAAACTTACTTCAGGACAAGAGTCTTGTAGTAAAACTGAACTGGTAAGGGGGGAGGAAGGGAAGGTCTGATTTCTGTACAGTGCAGTCAGTGATTTAATATCTGCCAGTTTCTTACACGAAAGAAAAAGTGCTTCTACATTCCAGTCATTCCCCTTCTTGCTTTCTGTCTTTTGATCAGCAAATATATTCAGGTTTGGACACTTAATTTGCAAACTAAACATGCTATGGAATAGGACAAGAGCCAAAATACATTTTTTTCTAGTGACTGACTTGCACATAGTACGTACTCAATGTTGTTTTTAATGACATTAGTACATAACTGTAAAGACTAATATAGTTTATAACTATAGGGAATCATTTTGCAGAAAGGAAACACTTGGATTCTCAGAAAATGTTGACTTTTTACTGCTTATTATCCACTCTGATCAATCACAATTCAACATCTGCTGGGAATATTGAATAGTAAACCCTTGTCTATCATTTATCAAATACCAGTATCACCAAATTCAAAGTCCTACAGAAGCTGTAATGTACAATACTACATGGGACCTGTGCCATGCAGAGCTTTGGTGTCTGCTAATTACCAATGTACAAATAAAAATTCAAAGGCAGTTTTATATCTATAAGACAAATATCAAACAGCTATGCTGCCTCATACACTCTGGTCTCAGGCTGACTGAGCCCCAAAGAAAGTCTGTCTGCTGCATCAGTGAGAACAGAAGAGTTCAATATTGGTACCTCAAACAACTGTCAATTTATAGTAGGCAACATCCATCAGATAAAATGATTAAGAGATCAGCTTTCCAAACCATGACCCCAATTGGCCAACAAAGATGTAGGGTGGGAGCACTAGTATGACTGCATCTGTCAGGATGTATTAGCTCTGAGAAATCATGACCCACCCTAGGGAGGAAAATTAGCAAAGAAAACTGTCCGCCCCCTCCCCCAGTGCTAGTCTTAACTATGTGTAAGTGGGACTTTCAACAAGCAGGAGATGGAAACAAAGCAAAGCCTCATTTTACAGATATATTCCTGGAGAAACAAAAGGCAGAGCTGTTTGGAATATTTTCAATAGAGCTCCTTGTAGCCTCCCTTGCCTGCCTTTGTGAGAAGTGGGTTTGGCAAGACCTGGGAGTTATTTCTTCCTTTTGGCTTTGAGGTCAAGTTCCATAAGTGCTGACAGCTTTACATTCAAATGGTACAACAAGAGTCTATTAACTCATAGAGTAAGAAGGGTTTTTCCCTTTTTTGGTGTGTTTGTTGTTGTTACTGTTGTTGTTTTTGTTTTCATTACTAGTTTAGATTCCTGATAAAACAATTTCTCATACCAGAAATGGCCTCTGGAAAGGCTAGCATGTCTTTAAATGAATGCACAGATTAGTTTTTAGGAATTGTCATATCTGAATTAATGCTTGGCATGGTGTGCTCTACAGAGGTGAACCGTGAGAACCATGAAATAAAGCAGCATTAGCTCTCTTTCACAGCTAAAGAACAACAGATGCAGAACTTTCACTAATTCTAGACATTCAATTCAAGGAAACAATGGCCCTGATTTTCAGAGAAGATATTATCTCACTGAACCTCAAGTTCTCATTTTTATCCATTTCAACATAAATTATTTTTTGTTCCGCTTACTATACCAGTCTTTATAACACAGTCCTAACCGATGCATATGTTGCACAGAACAAAGTTGTCAGTGGTGGGAAGGGCAGCTTCACTGTGCCGTCCTTATTACATCAGAATGTTACCAGGTCTGTTAACATTCTCAGCTTGTAGGATGTGCAAAATTTTAGGTAAAAAAAGATGGAATTTTTGGCACATTAAGTTGACAGACAAATATATATATATCTCTTCTTTTGAAAGATTGTGCTAATGTTGTTTTCTTTTTCTGTAGCTTTTTAAAAAAATTGTGTGCTGGTTTTGGAATGCATCTTTTTCTTTCAAGTATGACATTAGATTATAAGCAGTAAGGAAAAATCTATCGAGGCCATACAGTACAAAGGAGTATTCCTTATGCATGGTGACAGCCAGCCACTGGTGATGGAAATAAGTAAGCAAAGTCTTTGAAGCTGAAACTTCAGTTTTCTACCCCAGTTGTGTACCATACTGAAGGCAGAAGAAACACATACCTGTGAAAGCAATGCACTCAAGGAATACATCCTGGGAAAGATCTCAGCTCTACAGAATTAGTTTTGCTACCGGAGGAAGCATTTGCCAGCTTGCCCCAAATCGCTCTACTGGTTCTACTGTTGGCTCCAGGGTATCATGGGATTCAACTGGTTAGGAGTGATGGTCAGGACATAGGGGATTGCATAAGTTTTTCTCTCTGTCCTGTCAAATGTCTACAAGCACATCTAGGCTCAAATACTTAACACAAATATTAGCATATCCAGGCCTCTTTGCTTATTGTCCCTTCCACTACTAACTTAGCCAAGATACTCAAAGATATTCACACTTTTTGTAGTTTTCAGAAACTTGGCCATACTGATGGACTCTACAGCTTTGGCAGGGATGATCATGACCTGCAGTCATATCCAGAGCGTATCGAAAAGATGTATTAAGCTAGTTAAAAGCATTTGAAACAAACTCAAATCCTACATGATTTTTGCTCATTACCACTGTGACCTCTGTTTGCACACTTTTAGAAGTGATTCTGAGTTCTGAAACAGGAACACAGCCAAGTAAGTCCAGCAGGGATTATCAGTAAAGACACTCAAGACCAAAAATGGTGGGTAAAACACAAGGTACAGTGGGAATGCAACCATGAATGAAAATTGGAGTTAAGACATAATGTGAATTGGGGGGGGGTTGATAAGAAAGCCGGTTGCCCTCCACACCGCATTGGTGGCAAAGGAGAGCTTATCACTTCACTTTGAATATGGACGTGCTAGAATCTAAGCTAGAGCATCTTTCCTTCAGAAAATGGGGATGCTTCTGCTGCCTTTATTTTTAGTTCATGCAGAATTCCCAGACAACAATAGTTCTGTGAGTGGAAGAGAACAAATGGAAGTGTTTTGAATAAAAGCAAATCAGAAAATAGGCCTGGCATCGTTTCCTTTGGCCTCTGAGTGCTCTTCTAGTCATTCTCCTCAAATGAGTAATACTGGGCGTGGAAGCTCCCATTTGCCAACGAGGCTGCTCTGACTGTGAAAAATCAGAACTGTAGGTTAATCTGAGGCACAGAGCAAACTTAATAAACACAGCAGTGGTGGTAGATACCATAAGAATATAAAATGAAATATCAAAGGAAGAGAGAAAAGTTCAGATCAAAGTGACTCAGTTGCTGAGTGTTTACCTTGGCCCAGCGTGCAAGTCTGTAAGTAATATAATATATTAATAATCTGGCATACTTTCAGCCATAGTTATTTCAGCAAGAAGCAATTACAACCTGCCAGACATCCATGTGTTTCCAAAGGCAAGATGCTGTGAAGCAATCTCAGCCCCGGAGTCTCTCCAGGCTTCTCTCCAGGCTTCTCTCCAGGTTCATGGATGACCGACAGCAACAGAGGGTCCTGCACTGACTGCCACAAATGCAAACTCAAGGCTAGTATCTGTCACCCCACCGGCACGGAGGTGACAGAATTGTCAACCAGATTTCTTTATCTGTATGCAAGCACGTGTTGGATTAATGTAAGTCTGCACTCTCATTTAAAAAAATACTGCCTGCACACTCCTGCAGCACCTGAAGACTGAAAACATCCGAAATTTAACACTTGTTTTTTCAGTTAATCCCTTACATTGCAGCTTTTTTAGCTCATTATTGTCTCCCACCAATCTGCATAACAGGAGGAACTACCATCCCACTAGCAACAAATGTAAATCATGGCTTGTTTAGTCTTGTGGCTGTAGAGTGGCTGTGACATCACATGTGGGGCCATCTCAGCACAGGCACAGCTATGGACAAGCCTGCTTGCTGTGTGTTGTTGGCACACATTCCTGTTCTTTAGAAAGAGAAGGGGAAAAACATCACAAAAATGAAGAGACTAAGGCTGCTTTTTAACCCTGTGGCTGCTAGCTGATTTCCATTGGACAGGAACACAAAAACAAAGGAAAGCATCAGTCCAAGGTGGAGATCTTTGAACTAAACTCACCCTGATTTGAAGTGGGAGTAGGTCCTTTCAGTAGTTATACCTGCCTACTTGTTGTGTGAAGCTTTCCCATCCTGGAGAGTTTGTCCACTCATTGTGCTGTGTGCTGTTTCTGTTCTTTTGTCATCACTTTTTGTACTAGGGAACAAGAAATTTCCAGTGCCAAGGCTGGTGGTGCTGTGTCATGGGCAGTGCCATGGAGAAGCTACTGTGGTGCTCCACGCAGCACAGCCCCTGGGTGCAGCGGCGCTGTGATAGAGACACTGCCAGCTGCTTCTCTGCAGACACTCCTTGCAATTTTTGACTGTTCAGGGCACAGTTGTAGCTCAGGGACAACACAAAAATAGGCTGCGCAGGCAGACTGACTTTCTGCAGCAGCGATAGTGGATCTACGGAGATAAGGCTTCCTATGGTTTATCATGCTGTTTTCAGTTAGAAGTCTGTCAGAAATATACAGTCATAGAAACCAATCATAGCAAAAATCTGTAGGCATATGTAGGTGCTGAAATGGTGGGTAGCATGGAAAATGGAAATCCACGGTGATGGCTTAGTAGACCCAAAGGGAACAATGAATACTCTCATTGCAAAATGATGCATAGGAATACCTTGAGCTATTTGGAATGAAAAAATTATTTTAAGCATTTAACCTCTTTCTGTCCCATGATTTCTCTACAACTAGACTCAATTGTTTATGATTTCCCTTCTTAAATTATTCCATAAATGTTTCATATGAACACATCTCAGTCTATGCATGCTTTTGAATACTATATGGACTTTAGCCTTGAGTGTTTGCTTATCCTGATTTGCTCCGTGTTCTCTCATTGCTCATCTAAACAACAGAAGTTATTTTTCTTCCGTACTGTAAGAGTGAGCCTGCACAGATGGGAAGATCATTTGTTATTACTTTGCTGAGAACATACAAGTGACCACGTAAGAGATCCACGTTTCAGATAAGAGCAAATGCATCTTATTTCCCCAACATATTTTTATGCCATTAGAAACCTGTTGCTGAAGGAAATCAAAGCAGCCTTCTATTAAATTAATTCTCAAAGAACTCTGGTGTGCAACTGCCCACATTTTATAAATATAAACTGTGGAATAAAGAGGAAGCCAGTGAGGTGCCTTGGCTTACACAGGCAGAGGCTGAAGGAAAACAAAGAACTGAAGACACATTTTGCTGCACCAAGGTCTTTAGCAGTGAAGCCACGCTTCATTTTCCCAAAATGCAGTCATCTTATAATTACTGAAAGAATACCATTGTAAATTGGGGGTTTTAATTTTTGCTTTTCTATCACTATAGTTGCATTTCTATACTGAGATTTAGAGGTAGATGAAGCAATGAAATCTTCTCTTGGTGAAACCACCCAGTACTTAACCCATCTGCTTTTATGGAAGAAAAAAATATGCCTATCTGTCTGCTTGTGGTAGTATAAGCTCTTAATTTTCACTTTCTTCAGAAGTAATTTCTTTGCTCGTATTTCGCTAATCGAACATGTTCTATAGATCAATTTTCATTACATTGCATTTCTGCCTCACTGGTTATGAGGAATGAGCCATGAACTGTAGACCATATCTCATCCTGGCCAGAGGAGATAATCAAAGAGATGGTTAAATCTGCTTCCTATACAGTCTGATAATTTTGAGCACTAATCTCTTCTTTTTCCCTTTCTCCCTTCTGACCCCTGTGATTACAACTTATTAATCAGAGCTTCAAATGAAAGAGGAGGGGAAAAAGAAAACTACATATAGTACCATACTGGGGCTCAAATTAACAGCTTCATTCAGTGACTCTCTCTTGGATCCAGAAGTGCAGAAGAATGAGTTACATTCTTAAACTTTTATTTAATTTGAGTCATGTGAACTTACACTTCATAATACAAAAACACAGGTGTGGCACTTTTAGCAGAGGGAGGTCCTGAACAATTTGTAGAATGCTGCCAAGGAGCTTCAGTTGATTCTTGGTATTTCTGAAGAAAAATATGTGTGGAGAATGAAAAACTGTTTCATAATGCTGCTAGAAATCTAATCTAATCTAATCTCTGAAAATCAGAGATTGCACCAAAACAATGGTGCAATCTATTGCACTTCAAGATTATCAGAAAACACCTGTGAATGTGTTTATTTCCTGTGCTCTATTTTGGACTCCTGGCACACCAAAGTTCTGGTTTACTATGAAATCTAGCCCGGGTATTCAGGAATCTCAATTTACTCAAAAATCATTATATTGATATTTAATATCTGTAATATTTAAGTTCATTTTACTCACCCCTGGGAACTGGACACAGAGGATTCAGGGTTTAAAAGCTCCAAGAACTAAAATGTCCCCCTTTTTTTTCCCTCTTACTGAATGTTCGTATAAGATCACAAGAACAGAGATGTTGGATCAGATTCAAGGTCCAGCTAGCCCAGGATCCTGTCACTGGCAGTAACAAATATTACCTACTTTGGGAAGAATATAAAAATAGGCAGCAATGCAGTGACATTCTCTTAATATAGTTACCAGCCTTCTGTGATTGCAGCTCAGGGAATGCCTGCACAAGAGATACATCTTGATGTTCAACAGCCCCTGAGAATTTTTCTTCTATTAATGTATGTGATCAATTTGCACCCTTTTAAGCCCCTTGTATCCATAGCATCCTGTGGCAATGAGATCCCCAATCTAGATACTTGCTGAGCAAAGGACACATTTGTTCATGTATCTCTTCTCTATCTGTCACCTAGAATCAGGATGTTTTAACCCAGATTTCTTTGTTGTGGAAAAGAGAAAACAATCACTCCCAAAAGAGCTTTTCAGTACTGCTCAAGACTTAATAGAGGTCTCTGTCAGATCCTCTTATTGCCCTTTCTCCTGACCATAGAGCACTAGTATATTCGTCACTTCTGTGGTGGCACATCTTTGGTCTGCCTGGTTGCTTTTCTGTGTAGCTCTTCCTCCATCACTTTATTCTTCTAGCAGTGAGTGGGAGAGAGAAACCAGATCCAGATGCACCATGGATTTTTATGTATTATGGCATAATGATAAATAGCGTAATGATGTGAAACACAGAAGAATAGCAGTAGTTAGCAGCACTGATAGTGAAAGCAGCACTGCTGATCCGCTAGCAATAGAGAACACACAGAAACTAGTTCAGATGGTGCTGTATGAACATTTTAATCACATTTGCAACTTCACTCCTATGAATGAAGAAAGATGCATTAGTAAGTGAATCATTGAATGTGTTTTTGAAATGCCAAGTCTTACAGAAATTATGAAAATATTATAAAGTCCAGTCTGACATGTCAATTTTAGGTCAACCTGTACTTATTGTGCAGGTAGTGTTTGTGGTTTAATTTTTGCTTTCAGCTGTTCAAACTTCGGTAGTATTTTCAGACTTCTGAATGAAGTATTTCTCATTCTACCTTGGCATAGATCATTTCAATTCAAATGGAGGAACTAGGAAAAATACAGATTTTTTTTTTTCTGTTTTTAATAACTTCTCAGTATATCTGTACAGCTGAAATTCTTCCATGCCAAAAAGCTGAAATCTGTCTTGGAAAAGCTCCAGTTACTCAAAAGGGCTTTGAGTGTTGTGGTAGAACTGATTGTGTGACTGATTTAAATCAACTTAGAAGCCTGTCCCTGCACAGGATTGTTCGTTGTGTACAGGGGACAGCAAAGTCAGAGCTAATTTGGCATCACAGAGAGGAGTGCATTGAAGATACACAGAAGAAAGACTTGCAGAAGTCTTTGATTGGGCGTCCCCAGGTCAAATGCATGCAGGCATTATCTAGACTGCTCCCTGCTTTGTGATGGCTGATATGGGATATATGCTCCATGAGTTATGTTTCATACATCCAGAAGCAGCAATTAGTCCTCAGGTCACTACGCCAGAGGTATTCCCTGTGGAAAGCAGGCTGCAAACCCCTGAAATTACACACAATGTTTTCTTCTTCTTCCTTAACACCTCGTGTCAGCATGGGTGTCAACTTCTCTTTGCCTTGTTTGCAGTTCTTCTGGATGTTTGTGGGATGGGTGCAGAATGGCATTGCATGCACTGAGAGATACAGAGCTTGGCATTGCAGAGTGTGATGGGCTGCAAACTCACGTTGCTTCCTTACATCCCTATCGGACCACAGAGTCAGTAAGCCAGGGCACTGGCTGGGCTGGCAAGTGACTGTCCTTGGGACATGGGGCCATCTGAGATGCACAGGGGAGGACCCCAGCCTTGCAATGAAATACCAGCCTGCTTTTGCCTTCAGGGTCTGGCTGCTGTGTCAGCAACACTTCCTAATCATGAGGTTCATGGAGCAGCCCGATGATGATGGACATGATGTGACCTATACTTCTCTCTTGGGTTGTTGTCTATTTGAAACACGTAGAGAGCTGAAGGGCAAAAGGAGCATGATTGTGTGTGTGTGTGCAAAGGACAGATAGCCTGCTCTAGCCCAAATGCAGAGGCTGGGCCCTTGACAAATCTTATCTTCCTTACAATATTTACTCTGTAACTCATGAACCTGAAAAAAGATTACTTTCGTAGACAGCTAATTTTTAAAACAGAATAGTGTTGGATGGGAGGAGTTTTTGAGAAGGTTTTGTTTTGCTTTTTGGATATTTACTTCCCCCAATGCACATGGAGCAGCAAAAAACAATAGCTATCACTACTGTGTATCTTTCCATGAAGCCTCATTAGTATCAGGGCATCTGCAGTGAAAAGAATTGTGAATAATATTTGTTTAACTAAACCATCACAAGCAGGGACTTCCTGAACAATTTGTAACAAAAATATCTGTGTAGTTTTCTTTCTTCCTCCTACCACTGCTACTACTGGCTTTGCTCCCAGGCAACTCAATGCAGAAAATGTCCTTTATTGTAAGTCAAAAGCAACATATCCCAATAATTAAAAAATGTTAGCTATGGTAGGGCTTTTTTTTGCTCCTGCTTAGTTTGAGTCTATGATGTACATTCTGTGTCTACTACAGCAATGCTTGCTTTCAAACCTCCGGCCCAACATGCAATACCACAGAAGAATTGTATTTCTTTGACTGCAAATAAATAATTAAACTCAGAAAGATAATTTTAAGGGGTAAGACTAATCTGCCTTTCCTTATTATCATCATCAGAAATTGGAGGCTGTCTGAGAATTAGGTCAGTATATTTATGTGTGCCAAATACTAACAGAATTCTGGAGTTATTTAGGTGTCTCCTTTGATTTCAGGGTCTTAGACAACTACTTACTTTTACAGTACATTTAAGCAGAAATTTGGGTATTCAATTCTTATTTTTGGGAACTTAGCTCTTGCTGAAACTGCAAATGTGGGGCATGGTGATTCTCCTCAGCTCATTTGAAAAGCTCTGCTTATCTTTTTTATTGATAGAAGTTAGGAACTCCAGCCCCAGTCAGTAAAAGATGTGTTGATATAAAGATTTTAGTTTACATCATGAGTTTTTTTTACAGGTATTCATCTTGTTGTCCCATTGGGTTTTGTTTCACAGTGTGCAACAAGTGCAGAAATTGCACAATGGATTCATCTTGCAAGAAAACAAACCAAGCCATGCAATGCATTTCAAATGCAAATGTATTTAACAAACATCAGGTCCTGAAGACCTTCAGCCCACAGAACCAGCCCAGAGCTCATCCAGCATAAATCTTCCCCAGTACATGTGAAATGTAGCCCCCAGGTTCACCAGCATTTTCTTTGCAAAGCTGCTGCCTGCTGCTGTAAGCAGAGCCAAACGTGTGCCAAAGCTAATGCCCTTTGCTAAACTGCTGCCAAAATATTCAGCTCATTGCAAAATACAATCCATGACAATTTAGGTACATTGTTGCTGGAGTTACTGAAATGCTGAACTACCCACAGCACTTGCTCATAGTGAAGTGCACATGGTATGCAGAAAAGATAGAAGGAAAAGGAGCAGGGCAAGGATATAAGATTTATTTTCCCATCATGACTGATAGGAGAAACTGCTCTTTTAGCATCAGCAGGACATTGCAAGGCCAGAACTGCTGGAGTCTGCCCTTTGTAACTCAAAATATGTGCTTTTCTGCATTCACAACATTTCAAAAGAACTGTATATCCTGCACAAAATTAATTGCATTTACCGTCTCACACTAATCCATTTTCTTCAGAGTTCTCTGTTTAAATACTGCCTGTTTAAGTACAATCACTTCCTCACTGAAATCACTTTAATTGCGTGTTTAAATGACTGCTCAGTACTTCTGTACAAGTCTCCATCCTATACAAACAGCATGAACTCTGAAGCTGTAACTGACCAGCAGTCACAATATAGAGCTCTGTTTCGCATCTTCTGTGTGCTATAAGAATGCTATGGATATTTATATTTTATGTACATGAGAACCAGGGAGCTTTTTAAGGTTGATAATGACTGTATTTGTCAGAAATCTGATATTTTTGGCATTTCTTCCTTATTTTCCTTTATTAGTGTTCCTCACATATGACATTGAACTTAAAAATTTACTGTCGTTGTGGGAGAGAAAGTGCCTCATGGAGGTAGGCATTGCTTATGCAAATTGTTCAGTCCTCTGGGAAAAGATTTAGTCACTTGTCATTAGTTTCCTTATTACCCATTGTAATGGATGAACAGTTACTGGTTTGAATATACATTTTCATACATAATATTTAAAAAAACCTCACCTTTTATATAGAAAAATCATTTGTGAACCACTCATAGACAATCTACAGCCTGACAGGAGAATGTGTTAATTTTTGTTCTGTTACTGTTATTCACTATTATGAGACAAAGACAAACATGCATGCATGGATAGTGCACAGAATTAATTTCATCAAGAACAAAGAAACACGTGGTGGCAGGGTGAACAATGTTAGGGGTTTTCAGTGGTCTGCTGACTGTGATATTCAGTCCCCTGAACTCTTTCACCATTGTTCATTTTATTCCTATAGATTCAATAAGACCTGATCCAGCTCTCTAAACACATTTCATTTACTTCTTACATGACTTGTTTCTATGGTAATACTAAAACAGGAGATTTCTAATTACTCATGCTTCCTTATTTAGAATAAAACAATGTCAGATCCCATAAACTGAACCATTTTAACCCATGATACTAGGTAAATGCATTACTTCGCATCGGGGTATGACAGTACTTCTTGCTTCTATGATTTCACAATGTGATTCCAGCTTTACTGGAAGAAAAAAAATGTGTCTTTTTCACATAACATTGTTCCTCACCTTACCCCTCAATTCATTGCTTCCTTTCCTGGCAGTCAAAGGAAGAAAGGCTCAGCTCTCTCCAGTATCTGTTACAGTGAGACGCACACAATATTTTTCAAAGAAGAAATACCCTCCAACTTGCAAGGGAAACCCACTGTAAAAGAAAAGCGTGTTCAATGCGAGTCTCAGCTCAGCTTCCTAATTATTCCCTCGGGGAGCAGAATTTGCAATCAGGATAAGTCTGGCTCCTCAAAGCAGAAGATTTCCTGAATTTGACACAGATTGGGGACTACCAGTAGAGGGTGAGACCTCGTACAATGACATATTGCCATTAGCAACTATTTTGTCAGACCTTTGCTGCTTTCTCTGAGGCTATTCAGGAACAGTGCTTCTCACAGTGCCATAGGTGTATGGGTACAAGATCCAGAATCACTTGGTTAGGTACTGTCTGCTTTGCTAGGTTCCACAGACAGTGTCTACTCAACCATCTGCTTCTGTCCTACATACACCACTACAATCCCACCTCTGCGTAGGTGAAGTTTCCAAGGAAAGGAGATCTTCAGCATCACTGGTCCTCACTTTCTCACTGCATTTCCTCTGATTATCATCAGGCAGGTCCCAGCAGCTGGGGACTGTGTCCACCCTCAGTGGGGCTACAGAGTCCTTTCACTCAAAAAGGTGACCTACCTCCTATAACTACCTTCAAAACAACAGTCTGTTGCCAGCTCGTTTGGACTGCAAGCTAATATTTCTCTGCTGTTGATGGCAAAGATTAAATTAATCTTCAGGGATTTGCTTCTTTCCCAATGTGTCAAATCCAGAAATCCCCCTGGCATCAGGAAAGCAGCCACTGACCTGGCAAAGAGTTTTGACGCTTCACAGTCCCTGGAAGATTTAACATCATAATTTCAGCAGAAAAGCGACTTAATTAGCCAGGCTCTCCCTGATGAAAACTTCTTCCATTTCATGAAAGACAACACTCTCAAATCCTGAAACTTGAAAGTCAAAGGTTATTCAGAAGACATTGCCCAAGATAGACTTATGCATCCCTTTGGAAATCAGGGATTTGATATACATGCAAGAAAGCACCTTAATCAGAAAAACACTTAGCTTCTAAGCATGTACCTCATAACAGGCCCACATCTTTCCTGAAAAGGACCTCAGTTAACAGGTACCCTTGCATAACCCCTCGTAAAGAACTTGGGTGTAGCATTTATTTTTTTCAGCTGCTGCTGCTTCCTGATAAATCAATACATTTCTCACCACTATCTGACTATTTCAGAGTTAGAACTACCCTCTGGAGAGAACCATTTTAAAAGGCCATACTTGGGTCTAACCTCATGATAGTACCCCTTAAATTAAATGCACTCTTAAAACTCATTCATTCATTCCAGTGTATCAAGGCCACAGTGAGGTTAGATAAGAGGGATTGCCCTCCAGGGATGCTGCTAGAGTGGGCAAATATGTAAATACAGCTAAGAACCTAATTTTTAATGCTGAGACTTGGCTGAGGCAATTACCACTTAACACTGTCCTTCCCTGAGGCAACTAAGTTAAACGAAATGAGTGAGGGAAGGGCTGTGCCAAAAAGTCTTGTTTTGGTCCAAGTAGAAATAATGTATTAGGACAGCAACGAAAGCAAATAATCATATCTTGTGTGAGCCATGAGTTGTTCTGTTCAAGCCTGCCTGAGCACCAGAACACAGAAGGTGATGTCCTTGAGTAAGACTTTTTAGACTTACCCCCGGACAAACTATATCCTTCATTATAAAATATTAAGAATGACAGCTGATATATTATATCACTTCTGTTCCACACACAGCATGTAAAATAGGCGGTGCACATCCAACTGAGTAACTTAATAACCCACTAACAAATCTGAGGTTTGTTCACTCAAGGTTTTGGCAGGGAAAAGCCTTTCCATAAAAATACCATGCAACCTATCTATTGGGCTACACCACACAAAGTACAGCTTTCTCAAGCCTTCTTCCATGTCCGCGCTCTGCTCTGCTCACCAACAGCTACTGGTGAGAGGTAGCAGAGGCACTGTGTACAAAAATGAGATGCTGTGTTCTTCAACATACTGTACCCCATAGGACACAGTGGTGAAAATGCTGCCCACTCATAGTGTGGTGGTGGACTATATGTTAAGCTGGAGCTGGTAATTTACCTTATTATTGGGTTCCAAAGGAACTTCTGTGGTTGTCGAGCGTAGTCACCTCCTATTAACTGCATAGTGCCTGCTGGGTAGGGAGGGGTCTGAGGCTGGAGTTCCAGGCTCCCTGGGAGCAGTCAGGTTAAGAGGTAAAAGACAAATAAACATACCAACAAAGCAAGCAGAGGAATGAGTAATAGGAAGAGATTATGGTTTACTGAGGATTTCTTCAGATGTTTCTGGATATCAAATCCAGGTTTGACCAAACGTAATGTTTTGTGGTGTGGGAAGACAGTTTGTCAGAGAAGAAATCATCATCATCATCGTCATCATCATCATCGTCATCATCATCATCATCTTTATTTCATCTAAGATGAAAATCCAGAAATTTTGCACAAGGGAAAAAACCCCCACTTTTCTACAAACCAACAATTTAACCATTGTAACTGTGACATTTAGGAAATTACTTATCCTGAGACAAATTAGGTTCTCATATGTTCCTTAAGCAAAGTCTGCTGATATAGATACATATATATATATGTTTGAGAATTTGAACTCTTGCCATTTCTGTTAATAGGAAATATATTGCACAATTTTGGCTACTACAAAAAGAAGTCACTATTCAGGAATCCCTTCCTGTAGTTGGTGAGGTAGTAGATGAAGAAACAGAGAAGCACCTGCAAGCAGGAATGCTAGACTTTATATTCAGGTAGGACTCGTATGTATATCTCTGCTAGAAGACTCAGCCAACGCACTCTGCTTATCCTATGGGTTTGCGTAATGGTTAAGATCCAAACACTGATGGAAGAGCATTTAGATCAGTTATGCATTAGAGAGATTGATGTCTCTTTTGTTCCTTCTTTCTTTAACTGCACTCACTGATGAAGATCATGCAGATAATTAATTATGGCTATGAAAGAGAAAGGGCCATATTCCCTCCTCAGCTGTGACCCTGCACTGGCTTAGCATGAAGGAGGCTGCAGGGTCAAAGGAGCTCAGGAAAAAGCCTTTGGCAATAAATTATACTGAGATTATGTCCTGTAACCTAACTGCAGCTCTTCCATCGGTGATTAAAGATCAAGCATAGAGAGTTCTTAAAAAACTAAAAGTCATCGTTTCTCCCTGCAAGAAAAGTGTGGCTGGAGATGGATACGCTTCTCTGAGGCACTGCAGGGCAGATGATTCAGCAGCCTTTTCTGCACCAGGGCAGCCCCGACTGGATCACAGCTGCATCTGTAGGTGTTTCTCTTACTGTGTTTGAGGGAAATCTAGGACCCAAGTGTGTTACCTTGCCCTTTGTCAACTTGAAGTCGTCTTCTGTTCTTTCATTTGCTAAACAGGAATTCATACATGAGCTGCAGAGTGAGTTTTGTTAAGAAATAACCAGCAAACATCCACTTTTACAGATTAGACAAATGTTCATTTTTTAATGCAGTTTTGGTACATAAAGCCAGTTTGCCAGCCCACCCTGCCAGCGGCTGCTACCTCCAGCACCACTGGCAGAATGTAGCAAATGAGTTACCAAACTGGCCATAAATGGATCATCAGTCTGATCCAGGCAGCCTGTGATGCTAAGGAATGTGTGTGACCTGAACTCCTCGCCACTAGGGAAAACAAAACGCACTGCAAAGAGATCAGAACAAAAAGTGGCTGTTTCTGCAACAAAGGTCCTTACACTGCAGCTGGCATTGGTGTAGAATAGAAACATGGGAAGTGTCTGTGGGAAGGGAATACACATCAGGATGTCCACAGAGAGGACAGCCTCCACATTAATATAGATGATTGATAAAACCCAAGCCCAGATGTTTCATGGACCTCAGTGTGAGTCTTTCTAATTTTTAAAGTCCTTGTTTCTGACCATTTAGATTCTAGGAGTTGACTTCTGCGATACTGGGATGTTTCAGCTTAGGGAAATCACAGCCATGACGTGCTGTTATGTGCAGGGCGCAGGGTGAGCCACACTGCCCACCATGGCTGATGATGATGGATGTGAGAACATCTGGCCATAGCTGAGACCCAAAACATCTCTCACCTACAATGCTGGGAGCATCAAGCGGGACAGAGGGACCAGCCAGCAGTGACCTGCAGCTGAATCTCCAGATCACAGGTCTCCTGAGTCAGCAGGTCTCCTTGTGGACATTTCGACTGGACATGCTCCAACATGAGGGGGTGTTTTTTAGCTTGACTCTGTCTCTCTGCTCTGCAGCCTCCCTTCTGCACAATGAAGATAACAATTCCCGCACCATTCAAGCACACACTGATGACAAAATCATCTACCAGCACCTCAAATACTGCTGTGTGGAGTTCCAGAGAAGACCATACAAAAATAGCATATCTTTTGATCTTCAAACTCAGTTAAATGCAGTCCGCAGATGCAGTAAAATCCTCAAATTGTTCTGTGAGCACAAAAACAGTGGGGTTCGCCACTATGACACAAAGTGACAGGATTCGGAGGGAATTTGGCAGTTTTGAGACACTACTAAAAAAAAGTCAGGAAATTCGTTTGACTTTGAGTGGCAGGTTTTTGTGGGTCTGGCTGTTCTGTACTACCTGAAAACATACTTATTTGGGACATTGTCACTTTGAGAGGTTTCACAGTTTTAGCGGTGTGCCACCAGTGGCGCAGAGCAGTGCCAGCAGTGTGGCACAGCCCTGTAATCACTCTTTCATCACAAAACATCAGAGCAGATGGGCTCATCCCACTTAGTGGTGGTGAACCCCTCTGCACTTTGTTTTCAGCCTCAATCTCCTCCCAGGGCAGGAGTGGGTTCTCTTCCTATCAATAGGAAGGGTTGGATACCCCCATGGGTATCTTCCATTGTCATTTTTAAGCTGCCCTTTCCATCAGTTAAATGCCACAATGGAGCTGCTGTGCCAGGTCTATATGTGATCCATGCACCCCTAAGGTCACGGGACCCCACAATCTGTGCAGCAGGAGAGGTCCCACAACCATCAGAACAGAAGCTGGATCTCAGCTCTGCTCCTTCACACAGGGCTGCTCAGGACAGAGTGACGCTGTTTCCTCCAACGCATATAATGTTTTCCCATGTTCAAAATAACAGGGTAACAGCAAATTCAAGTTATTTGCTTCATAGTTTTGTGATTTCTTCCCTCCCCCCCTTCCCCCCATTTTTAATTCTGTCTTAATTTAAACCTGAACTATCAGGTTGCATTAAGAGGGAGGGCAGGCTCTGCACCGTCTCTCCTTTTCTCCAAGCCCTAGTTGATAGCTACCATTACAAAAATAAGAAAAAACATCCTCCGCAGAGATCACCTCCCCCTTGCATTTATGCCTGCATCACACAGTGCTTAAGACATAAAAAACTAGACTCCACGTGGGCAGGACTTGACTAACAGCCCATCTGCGGAGCAAAGAACTAAAGATAGGGCCCTGACGGCTTCTTCAGGTCAGCTCGGCGGGCGGCTGGGATTATTTTGATGCGGGGAGCGATTCCCGAGAGCAGGGTGGAAAAGGGCATCTCCTACAGAGCCGCGTCTCGTGCCGCGCCCTCAGGCGGGTTCGGCAGGGCTGCGGGGCCGAGATTCGGGAGGAAGGCGGCCGGGAGGGCGATGCTGGAGCCGCTCGGGAGCCCCGGGACCGGCGGGGAGACGCGGGGTGCACCGGGGGGGCGGTCACATCAAAGGTGAAGGGAGAAAAAAGAAAGGAAAAAGAGAGAGGGAGAGAAAGAGAGGAAGGGAGGGAAAAAAAGGAAAAAGAGGGAGAGAGAGGAAGAGAGAAAGAGAGAAAAACAGAGAAAGAGAGAGAAAGAGGAGAGAGAGAGAAAAACAGAGAAAGAGAAAAACAGAGAGAGAGAAAGAGAGAGAGAGAAAGAGAAAGAGAAAGAGAAAGAGAAAGAGAAAGAGAAAGAGAAGAGAAAGAGAAGAGAAAGAGAAAGAGAAAGAGAAAGAGAAAGAGAAAGAGAAAGAAAGAGAAAGAGAAAGAGAAAGAGAGAGAAAAAGAGAAAGAGAAAGAGAGAGAAGAGAGAAGAGAAGAGAAAGAGAGAGAGAGAAAAAGAAGAGAGATAAAGAGAGAAAGAAAAAGAGAAAGAGAAAAAGAGTGAGAAAGAAAAAGAGAGGGAAGGAAGCAAGCAAGGAAGGAAGGAAGAAAGGAAAAGAAAGAAAGGAAGGAAAAGAAAGGAAGGAAAAGAAAGGAAGGAAAAGAGAGAAAGGAAGGAAAAGAAAGGAAGGAAAAGAGAGAAAGGAAGGAAAAGGAAGGAAGGAAAAGGAAGGAAGGAAGGAAGGAAGGAAGGAAGGAAGGAAGGAAGGAAGGAAGGAAGGAAGGAAGGAAGGAAGGAAGGAAGGAAGGAAGGAAGGAAGGAAGAAAGAAAGAAAGAAAGAAAGAAAGAAAGAAAGAAAGAAAGAAAGAAAGAAAGAAAGAAAGAAAGAAAGAAAGAAAGAAAGAAAGAAAGAAAGAAAGAAAGAAAGAAAGAAAGAAAGAAAGAAAGAAAGAATAAAAAATGGAAGAGGGAAGAGGAAGGGGAAGGCAAAGGGAAAGGGATGGAGAAGGGAAGGAGAAGGGAAGGGGAAAAAGGTGAGGAAAATGGAAGGAAAAGAGAAGGAAAAGGCAAAAAGGTAAAGGGAAGGAAAAGGAGGAAAGGGAAGAAAGGGAAAGGGAAGGAAAGGGAAGAAAGGGAAAGGGAAGGGAAGGGAAGAAAGGGAAAGGGAAGATAAAGGAAGAAAGGGGAAGAGAAAGGGAAGCGAAGTCTTTTAAAATCAACTATCCGAAATAAATAACTTCACAATCACCACCACTAAGAGCGCAGCCGGGGTGCCGCGGGGCGGCGGGGCCCGTGCCCGGGTGGCTCTGCCCGCGGCTGCCGCGGCGCCTCCCGCGCGGGGCGGGGCGGGGCGGGCGGACAAAGCCGCGCCGGCCGCGGGGCGGGCGGGGGAGAGGGAGCGCGGCGGCGGCGGAGCAGGTGAGGAGGGCGGCGGGGCCGGCTCCGGGGCCGGGGGGGGCCGTACCGCGCGTGGGATGCTCCGTGCGCCGCGGGGGAGCGCGTCGCGCCCCGTGTCCCCCCGACCCCGCAGCCGCCTCCGCGGGGCGAGGCGCGGGCGTCGCGGGGGCGGCAGCCAAAGGGTCCGATGGGTCTGAAGGTAGTTTGGGAAGGGAGCGAAGCCGCCGCCGCGCTCCGTAATAGAAAGGAAGTGAAATTTAGTGCTAAAACTCTTTGAGTGGAAGCGAGCCCGCTATCCTGCGCCGGTTAAGCCAGAGAAAAACCTCAGGAGCGTTACGAGGCGAAGCATCGCTAGGGAGTCATTAGTTTCTAGAGGGCTTAAGGGCTGAGAAGCGTGTTGATGCGTTTGTTTGTGAAGAGTTGTTGCCTGGCTCCGCGATGCGTTGTGTCAAAGCAGGAAGGCGCCTAGTACCATGTGTATTTTGCTCCCTACAACTACCTGAAAGGAGGTTGTGGAGAGGAGGGAGCTGGCCTCTTCTCCCAAGTGACAGGGGACAGGACGAGAGGGAATGGCCTCAAGCTCCGCCAGGGGAGGTTCAGGCTGGACATTAGGAAAAAAATTTCCACGAAAAGGGTCATTGGGCACTGGAACAGGCTGCCCAGGGAGGTGGTTGAGTCACCTTCCCTGGAGGTGTTTAAAAGATGAGTGGATGAGGTGCTGAGGGACATGGACTAGTGATTTATAGGAATGGTTGGACTCAATGATCCAGTGGGTCCTTTCCAACCTAGTGATTCCATGATTCTATTTAAAATCATTCGATGTCATAAGCAGTTTGCACAATGCCGCTGAGTTGTGAGCGTCCGAAGCAGCTTCTGGTAAGGGAGGCTTGAAGGAAGCTTTCCCTGGGCACGCTGTGTGATAAGGAAGCTCCGTGATGAATACATCCCATTGCAGAGGATGCACCTAGAAGCCTGGTGAATCAGCATGCTGCATCCACTGACCGAGCACGGCAGCTCCTGCGAGGAAGGATGCTGGAGTACAGGGCGGGTATATTAACACTACCTCACATTGCGAGCTTTGTAAGCAGTAGTGGCACACGTGAGGTTGTGGAGTTAAACAAATTACCTCTAGTTTTTAATTTTAAACAGCTTCTTCTGACAGTTCAGCCAGCCCTCTGATGCTTTCTATGGTGAGTGAGTTATAGTCCTTTTTGTATTTCACTTGCTTCCCAAGGGGATATTTGCTTTTTATCTGTCACCCCAAACTGCAGCGAATGAAATGAGGCTAATAGCATAACCTCATAACTTAACATAGCAAGAAATCTGAAGTGGTAAGGAAGATGAAAACTTCTTACAAGAAATACTGCAGCAATTTTGCTATGTTTTAAGAGTAGACAAACACTGAGACAGAGATGACATTTTAGAAGTGGAATAGCAGAAAAATATGTCAAACAAAGCATTGCACAGCTTAAAGGTTATTTTGCAAGATACACTTGCTCTTTTAAAAGATAGTCTTTTGAAGTCAAGTGAACTGTGTAAAAACTTCTTTAGGAAGTGTGTCGCAGGGTGTGTCTTTTAGTCAGACTTCAACAAAGTGCAAAGTATTTAGAAGAACCATCTCTAGGGCATCTTGAGGTATTTATTATTCAATGCCTGTATGAGCAACTGTACTCACTGTCATGTCAGGATGCACAGGTCACAGGCCAAATGCTGTCCAAATCCTTGGTGTACATACGCTTGCTTTGTCTCTTCTCTGAGATACAGGGACTCCTGCTTCAGTCCTTGTTTATGTCTTTACTTACATAACTGGACGTGTCAGGCAGGCCTTCACCCAACCAGAGAGAAGATACTAAGAGCACAAATTGTCTTTGTCTCACACAGGGGCTGTCCACAACCACTGCCAGGATTCAAGGGTTGCTTGTCAGTAAAGCCCTTGTGGTGAAAATTGTCCCCAAAGTGGAGGACAGAAAGGTTATGATCCCTTAACTCACCTACTCCACATCCTGCACGCACAGGGTTTAAGTTACAGGAAGGTCTGTATCTTCCTAAAACACTCTATATTTATGGTACTGCTGCTGGGAGAGTGAAGTTTCATACTGTGTCTAGTAGAGAAAGTTCATTGAGATGCTATGTAATCTACTTAAATACAATCAAGGACTTCAGAAATTACTAGCAGTTGATTAATTTGGCTTTTCCTGAAAGCAAGTGTGGTTTCTTTCAGTTTGCCTCAAATTCAGCCTCATCAGCTGCTTTAGCTTCATAGGAAGACTAGAAACAGCTAATCACTTAGTAGAAGAGGCAGGGAGTCAAGGACAGCAACACAAAGGGCAGTGAACATCTTGTGGGCTTGGTGTCTGAGACACATACATCTTTTGGAGATGTTTCAGAGATGGGAATATATGGATATTTTTCTATGACCTCACTTTGTGGGGTGTGCATGGTAGGTTGGTATAAGTTGGCCAGTTGCTCTGTCAGAGTGTATCAGAACACCTGGTCCTGAATATGGCTTGGTCATTTGGGATGTCTTCTGCTTATTTAAAACTTCTGGCAGCCAGCCATTTAACAGGTACCTGTTCTTCAAGGTTAAGTCTTCCTGCAGCATATCTCTTCCCCTGAGAAGGACTGGGGACCCTTATACCATTGCTTTCACTCCTTAGGCAGAAGAGGCTTCCTGTCCACAAGGGCAGAGGGGACAGCTTACTCACAAGGTCATGGAGTCTTTCTAAAGTGAGTTGGGAATAACCTAGGCATTGATGATGCTGACTGATAGTGTGGGGCTGGAGTGGTTATTTCAGCCCTGTGATTTCATTTATAATGGCCTGATTTAACTGTCTGATATTCTAAATCCAAGTCCTTGCTCTGACAAGAAAACTCTCAAATCGAGTTTCCCTCAGGTCTTACAAGTCCAAGTGTTCTTGACTATTTATCATTCTCTCTTCTGGCTAATTTGGCATTTTTCTGTGGTATTTTCTGACCATTCCTCCAAAAGCCAGTGAAATATTTGGAGGAGTTAAAAAAGAAATTACACTACCTCTACCCACCCACCCCACCCCACTTCTAAACAGATAATTGCAAGAACTCTTCATCATTTTATCTTTAAAAAAACATTTAGGGGCCTTGAAAGTTACTAAAACGTTTGCTAAACATGTCATTCAAATTCACCTTAAAGTAGCTTTTATCCTGGCCCTACTTCTCTTAAACCTTGCAACAGTGAAGCCTTAATACAGTCAAGTCTTTACAAATAGCTTAATTCCAGAAGAGTGAGAAACATTAGACTGTAACACAATTAGGTGAGTGGAATGCATTTTTCCTTCAGGCACCTCTGGAGAGTGATACTATATCATGTTAAAAAACATACGTTGTCTCAAGCAGAGCTGGGCTGGGCCAGTATTCGCATGAGACATGGGAGGGAGAACTGCAGCTGGTGCCGAAAGCCCTGGTGGGGAGCATGTTTTTGGCCTTGCTCTGAGTCACCGCGGCCCAAAGGCCAACCATTACATGATGGCACATGTGTTGTTGTGATGAAGTTTGAATGGCATCCTGAGCATTTCAGCACCTTTATTTTATTTATTTATTTTTATGCATGTATGTATATAAAAGTCAGTGTTTTGGCTTAGCTCCTTTGGGGGTAGTTACAACTACCAATACAAAATCCTTGCAGCTTCAGCAGGGCTTGATCTCTCACTGGTGAAAAAGTGAGGTGATTTGGGGAAATCCATGTATGGCTTTCACATCCCTTTTGTCACGAGGTGTCTGTGGACCCTCCCTGCTGACAGTCTCCATGATGCTTATTTCTAGGAGTAGTGAACCTAAACACTGAACTTAGAACAACGGGTGCTCCGAGGGCAGCAAGAAAATCTGTTGGGTTTAGTCTGTCTGGAGGAAAAGTGGCTGGGGGAAGAGCCTCAAACAAGGTGTTCTTTTCAAGGGATTTGAAAAGACACTTCACAGACTGTAAAGAAGAAGCAGTGACTCATCTTCTGCATTTGGGAAAGTCAGGTGAGGGAAAAAGGGACTGGCAGCAGGGCTAAAGAGAGGGGAAAGGGGAACGCAAAACCTAAGGTGCAGGGAAAGGATCCAGAAAACAAGAATAATCTAGGAAAGCTGTCTGGACAGGCATTTATCATTGTTATCTAAAGATACAGTTGGATCTCAGAATGGCTCCACATTGCACTTGTCCCCAGTGAACTGAACCATAGCCCCAGCACGCAGTTGCAGGACAGGCAGGATTAAAGCACAGGCCTATTCTGGGAGCACTGCCCAGCGTCAGCAGCCAGCAGCAGAGCTGCCCTGAGCTATTTTTGTTATGGCCATGTCCAAAAAGTGTTTTAAAAAGTCTGAAGGGAAGCAATCTTACTAACAGAGCCCCTATAAAAAGAGCAGGGCTTCAGGTGGGGAAGTATGCTCAAATCTGATCAGCAGCTGCTGCTCTAAAGAGGGGACAGTGCTCCACAGTGGTTGGGTAATGATGCCTAATGGTGGTGAAGAGGAGAAGGAGGGGTGCTAGAGAAGATGGAAGCATGGCAAAGGTTGAGAGGTTGTGGGGAGAGCCTTAGTGATTCTGGCTGAACGCCCCGTCAGTCCCAGAAAAAAAGCTCCTGCATCTTGTGCTGAAGAGTTTTACGTTCATCCATCAGACTTTCCACTGAACCTTGAATGACTCCAGATTCCAAATTTATCCTATTTAAAGTTTAAGAACAGTTCTAGTGCTTTAAAGGAAGCTAGTCTTTAACTCAATCTCTTCTGAAAATGACTCACCATGTTATTTTTCCACCTTATATGAAGGAGCCAGTAGCATTTCTTTAGCAAGGCTATTTCAGTTACTGAGTTTATTATTTATCATTTACTCAAATTTAATTTACTCTTTTTTATATTTTTTTTTTCCTGAAGGGATAAAATTAGTAGGGTCCTAACACTGTGTAATCTACCATACATATACATTACAAGTTTCAGGTTGATCTTACTACCATTGCCAAACCACAGAAAAATAGCACGTTGCCAGAAAATACAAATCCTACATGGATTTGAGAGGTGAGGAAGGATGTGACATGCGGGTCAATCAGCTCTAAGCTTCAGATGCCTAAGTTGTTCTAATCTAGTAAATCTTGATGGAATTGTTGAAGACAGCAAGAAAAAATTCTGTCATTTCACCACATGGCTTGGTTGTGCAACATCTAATGTGAAATGGCCAAATATCTTCTCAGGCTACTCCTTCCAGAGGAATTTTACTAAAATAGGCTTTGATCTGGCAACCATTTTATGTCCCAATGCATACTGGGTTGAATAGCTAGTAGCAGCAATCTCTTCAGACAGTTTGAATCACACTGCAAGCAAAGCATGTCATTTTATCAAAGGAAAACAATATGTTTTGTTTGGCTTTACAATGTTCAGACTAAGTAGAAACACTCTGCGTAAACTTACTCTTGAAACTTCTTTTTAACATGGCACTTGAATCTAACCTTGGATCTCATGATTCATCTCCGCTCAGAATGTGGCATTCCTGGACGAGCTTACTGTTCTGAATCCAAGAATATTTACAGACCCATGCTAAGAGGCAAAACCCGAAGAAATAGATGAATATCTCTCTTGATTTCCACCAGTCTTGAATTCTTCATGTCTGACATGAGTTCAGAAGATGCTGTCTTGCAGGAGTACTTGCAAATGCAAATGTTGTTTGGCAGCATTTTGGTCTTGTGGGTTTAATGGCCAAATAAATACATTTCCAAACACCTGCAAATATTGTCTTCTTTGCTTTGTAAAATTGGAAACAGCTCATTAGCAGATGGCACGAGCACATCGTTAGTATTAATAGACCTGTACACACAAAAGGAGAACAGGTGACTTCTGTTTGTAATTAAGCTAATCACAGAGGCAGGGGAGAGCTTCTGTCTTATCATTAACAGTGCTTAAACTCAACTACTAGACCACACCAACAAAGCAAATATTATAGTTGCCTTGACATTTGATGCTCATACAGCTTTGCGTGCTTTGGGGTCCCTGTGGAGTGGATAGCGGCCAGGGCAGGATGTCCCATTCATGCAGCTCTCTTCCTCTTCAACAGGTTAGTCTGCAGCCTGCTGTAAAGCTGAATAATTTAATTATTACCAAGCAGCTGGATATTTTTAAAACCCTGACATAAATAAAATGTGCCGCATGTACAGGCTTAGTCTGTACTTTTTTTTTTTCCTGCAAGCTTACACATCTTTTTCCTGCAGCTCATGTAATTTCACTAACTGCTTACAGCCAGTTCTAGTCTACTTCTTTCAACACTGTTAACCCTTCACCTCCCTCATAAGCTTTGGTGTCACTCAAAATAATGAGAAATCTTTACCAAAAAAAAAAAAAGAGAGATCCGAGAGACTAGACTTTGGCAATTGTTTGTAAGCATCTTTACATCTTGTTAACAAACCACAGGAAATTTGCTGGGAATATATATTGCTATAGAGGAGACAGGGGTTGCAAGGTGCAGTTGCAAACAGTCTGGGAAATGTCAGAGGGAAAACTGCGTTCTGCTGACTTTTTGAACAGCAGCTCTAGGTTGACTCTCTCTCTTGGAAAACTACTGAAGTGCAGATTAAATAATTCCAGATGATGACAAAAAAAACCCCCTCTGTTAAGAAAACAGAGGGCCTGGGCTTTCAGCCACTTAGGGGTTGTTGGTTTTGTGCCTGGAAAGTTAACCCTGCACCCATTCACAGCTGCTGTTCTGGCTGGGGCTCTGGAGAGCCCCTCGGCTTTCTCACACGGTCCCTCTGGTGAGGGGTTTGTTACATTCTTTATCCCTGTTGTGTCTCTTATAACTTTGCTGCACCCTGACTGCACCACAAAATTGGCAGTAATTTTGTCAGTTTGCTTGTTCTTTCTGCCTTTGCTTAGGGGACCGAGTCGGCTCCTGTCTTTTTATAGACTGATTTGGGTTGGAAGGGACCTTAAATTAAAGATTCCGCTGATTTTTCAACAACCCCGACTCCAGGGCAGCGTTTAAGGGAATCCGTCCCTGGGTGGGCTCGAACCACCAACCTTTCGGTTAACAGCCGAACGCGCTAACCGATTGCGCCACAGAGACTCCGCGCGGGGCTTTGCTGACGTGGTTCCTGCCCTGCCTGCCTGTGACGCTCTAATACTGATTCTTCAAAAACTTCACCCCACCCTCCTCTTCCCCCACCCCCTCCTCCCTTTACGACCAAGCAGAGTATTAGCTGTTGTTTGACAACTTAACTCTTGTCTTCCAGCCTGTTCGTAGGTTCAGTAGGAAAGGTGAGGCACCAGGAAGGTGGTGTAGCAGAGGCTTTCAGTTTAGCCTTACCCCAGCCATGCAGCAGAGTCAGAAAATGCTGTGCCTTACCAAGTGAGAAGCAGTCTCTGCATTCAGGGGTTGAACACTCTGCTTTCTCAAACCAAGAGCTTTCAATCCGGGTGGCTGTGAAGAGTGCGGGGACTATGGAACAAAGTGAGACTAAAACCCAGCCTGAGTTTTGCCCAGAACCTGAGGTGTCAGCAGACAGAATAACTCTGTGCTTCAGACACTCGTGCCTTGCTAAGCATAAGCAGATTTATCATAGAATCACAGAATAACCAGGTTGGAAGAGTCCCACCGGATCATCGAGTCCAATCATTCCTATCAAGCACTAAACCATACCCCTCAGCACCTCGTCCACCCATGCCTTAAACACCTCCAGGGAAGGTGACTCAACCCGCTCCCGGGGCAGCCTGTTCCAGTGCCCAATGACCTCTTCCATGAAAAATTTTTTCCTAATGTCAAGCCTGAACCTCCCCTGGGGGAGCTTGAGGCTGTTCCCTCTTGTCCTGTCCCCTGTCACTTGGGAGAAGAGGCCAGCACCCTCCTCTCTACAACGTCCTTTCAGGTAGTTATAGAGAGCAATGAGGTCTCCCCTCAGCCTCCTCTTCTCCAGGCTAAACAACCCCAGCTCTCTCAGCCGCTCCTCATAAGGCTTGTTCTCCAGCCCCTTCACCAGCTTTGTTGCTCTTCTCTGGACTCGCTCCAGAGCCTCAACATCCTTCTTGTGGTGAGGGGCCCAGAAGTGAACACGGTATTCAAGGAGCGGTCGTTAAAGGAGCACTTGCAGCAGTCCTTGCTCAGGAGAGCAGATGTGTTTTTAAGGCTTGGTAGCTGATGGCAAAAGCAAGATGGCGTCAATAGAGAAGGGTATTGCTGAACTGCCTTCTCAGTGAGGACTAAACTACTAGCCCCTTGCATACCTCTCCTAGTTTCAGCTACTAAAATATGGTCTGGTCAACTAAGCTTTAGCACTTTCCTCAGGTTATAATGGTAAAATGTGTGACTGGTCTTACAACTGCCAAATACAGTGTTTGCCATTAGGACAGCAATAGAACCGTTCTGGCATGCAGTGCAGCTGTGCCTCCATAGTTGTAAGAGGTGTTGGTGATATTCAGAAAATAAGATTTTTTTTTTTCCCATGTGCAAGGTTTATTAGGAATGAACCCCAGGCACTGCAAATCTTCTCTTTATTTTATTTGCTAGCTGCTACAGATGAGACCATACTCATGATGGTGAGGCTATTTCATGTTTTAGTATTGGGGTATAGTTACTGCCAGCTAAAACAGCAGATCCTTTAAAAGCTAAAGCATCATCTCTGGTATCTTTCCTGTTCTGTATTTCTAAACAGAGCATGGTTTCAATCCCCAGCCTAGAAAGTGCATCAGTGCAGAGTTGGCTGCACTGAGCACAATCCCCTTGTTATCCTGATTTCTGATCTTGCCTATCTCCTGTGATATTCCTCCTCCTTTGACCCACACCTGTGGATTCCCCCACTATGCTTGGGGAACATCAATTCAAAATAAGTGACAGCTCAAGCATGGATGACATAGCTGACTTGTTTTGTCAGTCATCACTGAAGTGAATAGAGAGGAAGCCTGCCCATGGTGGGCACCTCTGCTAGAGGACCTCAGAGTTGTCCTTGCTAGCAGGAGTGGTAGGAAAGAAAATTACCTTGTCTGTATTTCTCCAAACTCTACATTTAAATAGAACTGCTTTTTTTTTTTTTAACTCTTGCATGTTATATTTAATTTGTGAACTCACCAAGATGTTATTTTTTTTCCCAGAATCATCAGACTTCCTGTAAAAGGCGAAATAGTCCTATTGCCCTTGGAGTAGAGCATGATATTATGGATTTCCAGCCACAGAAAGGGACATAGGTATCTGTCCTTTAAATGTGGATTTTAAAGTGAAAGATGCTTTATCTTGCCTGCTAGAGGTATAGAAGCATTGAAAAGTGAATGCTGTACTTGACTAAGGAAAAAATTCTTGTAGTAATGAAGGTAGGTATTCCTCTCCAGCTAACACTTGGGGAGAAGGAACACAGGCAGTTATTAGGCTTAAATGCTAATTTTATAGTAAAAGTTCCTCATGGACACACATATTTTGAAGACCAGATAGCATTTTCAAACCAAAAAGGCCTGGTTTTATGCAGAAAGATAAATGTTCTTCTTGTAATAGTTTTACAGTTAAGATTTGGCCCAAATCACTAGTTCTTAAGAAAATACCTCAAGTCTTCATATCAAGATGGAACAACCACTTCAACTTAAATAGAGGAAATGTAGGGCATAATAGCCATTACTTGCACAGATCTTGTTAACAAGAGCATAATTTCCTAATCACTCCCTTGAAAGCAAACCCAGATGACAGAAGCATAGTTGATCTCCTGCCAGACACCTCAACAGCTCCAATTTCACACCCAACCTCCCGCGGGAGTGCCAGGATAACCTCAACTATTCAGAGGAAAAAAAACCAACGTCTGAAGATTATAGTTCTTTATACTTGTATTTTTAAGTACAAAATCTGTCAGTTGGGATAGTACAAAAACTTGAGTAAGAAAAAACAGTGCAGGCATTTAGATGTGTACGTATTACACACCAAGGCAATATATAGCTCTGTAGGCAACATTGCCTCAGTTTATCTCACCATACCCCTGAATTAGGCCTCAAGGGTAAAGAAAGTTGACTTTTTCTTTTTTTAAAGATCTAGAATATTTAGAGGACAAAGGAATATATTCTATATTTTATTAGTGCTAGTCCTTCATAGTGAAGGCATGTGTGGGATTTAATGAGTCATGCAAAGGGCTTTGATCTTGCATCATCGTCATGATGTATCTGATGAAAACAGGAGCCTTCACTGGTGGTGGAGGCTCTTCACAGGCTGCAGTTCTATAAGTAGCAAAAATTGTTGTCAAGGTCACAGATGCATTAGTTTTCAATATAATGCATCTCTTATACAGATACATACTAAAAGCTGTCAGAATTCCCTCAGGTTGTTACAGCAGTGCTTTTAAAAGAGCAAACAACCAAGCAAGTTCACCCACTAATTGTTTCTAGACTATGTTGAAGGACATGAAATCATTAGAGACAACCTTAATTTTATTTATCTACCTTTTTTCCCCATTGGTTATCTGTTTTGTTTTAAACAGAGCACATGACAAGCTAACAAAATTATCCTCTTGCTCCAGAGAGGCTTTTTATAGGCTCCCTGAGTTTCTGGGTGGGATGAAGGGTGGAGCTAGTCATTTAGCCACACCCATGGTGAGGTTTATTAAAGGAAGTTTTCTAGGGGATGATCTTTTCTACTGTGTATCATAACTGGCAGTTTTATTTAACAATTTTATCTTTTTTTTTAAAAAAAAATTGTTACTATGTCAAGGCCTCGCAAAAGTTCCCATAGTGGGGATGCTCCTCTAAATGCCTCTTTGAAACAGCGAGATGTGGTAAGTCATGGAGTCTGCTTTACTACTTTAGTTTGATTTTATACATAGTACTTCTGTGGTAGAGAACAGAGTATTACTGTAATTTCCAAGGTCTGTGTTTTCTTTCCCTTGCTCTCTACAGTTTTGTGTTCCTGTGACACTAACTGAAATGGAGAAGAAACAACCTTGAACAACATCCCCAAACTTATTGGACTTTGGAGAGGTTCTTATTTGTTGTAGGGTGGTCAGGCTTTCAAGACTGATGACTTTGAGTGCTAATCAACACCACCTGTCCACAACACTAAGGTTAACGTGGCTGTTGTAATTGTACTGCTGTTTGCAAGCCACACCAGTACTAGTTTCTCAAGTGTGCGAATACAAGATATGCTACGCTTTACTGTACAATTGCTGGGACTTAGTCATAACTTTTTGATACACCCAGGAATCTTGCCATAATTTTTAGTTTGTACTGTATTCACAGTTTCCTTATATATACATGCAAATAATTGTTTATAAGTTGTTATATTCAGCAGAGGTTGCGTGAGTCACTGTGGATGTCCCTCAATGAGATTAGGTGCTATATTAGGTTTGTTTGCTATTGAACACAGGTGTTCAAGTTGGTACAGTAATTCTACAGTCAGGTCTGTATTAGTTTACCAGATGACTAGGTGAAATCTTTCATAATCGTTAATTGAAGTCAAATGCATTGTATCAAAAAGGGATCACAACAACGTAGGGTGTGTAGCATGGATGTATCAAGAATGCTGCTCAGCATAAAAAAATACCTGTTGCATTACACTGGTTACCTGTCGCTGGGCTTGTAAAGTAGAATTTGTAAGGAACTGGAAAGAGGAGAATGAATCTTAAAAATACCTTTTAGAAGCTTCTTTTGGGCCTCTCAGAAAACGGACTAAAGTCTGGACTTCTTTGAAAACTTCATCAGCAACCAGAGACAATTATCTTGAACGTTAACTTTTTCCTCTAATTACATAATTAGATTGGAGAACAATAAGTTTTCTCTTGGGACCCTTCAATGTAGAAGGACAAGTCATTGTTTTGGGCTTTTTTTTTATGGCATCCAAACATAAGAAGTGTTTGAGGGTCACTAGTCTACTAGTTATTCTCCAGAGTATACTAGTATAACTGCCACGTGCTACAAAAATAACCCAGGTGGTGGTTTCCATGAAACTGGTGGTGTTGACGGGATGTGTTTTTCAAGCTGTAAACAAAACTGAATTAAAGTAGCTGGCAAAAAGCTGACTGACAACCTCTTGGGCAAAATGGTATGACGTAAGTTGGAGAAGCTGTCAGAGTATTTTGACTTCGTGTGATCAGTAGACATGAGAAAATAAATGCATCTTGTGTTAGAATAGAGACATTTTCCACCTTGGTAACACTGGGGTTTTTTTTCTTTGTAGCTTTTGCTGTCAACATGAAACTTGTAGGATGCTTAACTTGAGCACTGTGGTAATTTCTGCTCTTTACCATGTGTTTTTACTGATATATAACAAATTGTGGCCATGCTGGATTGTGGTGAGAGGAGTCTTGCTTGACAGCATAGCCGTCTCCTGCAAGGGAGTCCTTTTGGCTTTATCTGCTGCCATTCTTCCGGGAGCTTGGTGTGCTGCAGTCAGATGGTTCCTAGGTATTTTTAAATGCTTTGCGTTTATTTGAAGTGCCTGATGTAGACCAAACTGTTTAAAAAATACTTTCTGTTGCTTGTTGTTGTATAAGTACAGTAAATGGGAGAGATGAAGGAAAATACTGTCAATACTGGTAGAGAACATTAGATTTCTCTGCTGTTGGGTACATTTGGATGGGTTTTCTGAATCAGAGAGAAGGCTTGACTTTTTTCAAGTGGGTAATGTAGAGTAACTGACTTTTTGACATTGCTGTGTAACTTAACATTTATTTTTAAATTTGGTCAGCCTTTCAAGCAGGGATTAAAGGGATTTCCATAATTTTGTGGCTTGAAAAGCAATATTCATGGAATAAAATCTTTATCCAGGGTAATTCTGACACTACCCTGCTATTCAACCCAAATGAATAAAGGGAACACGGACTGTCTATGGCCAATGACTTATTATATTTGATAAATTTAGATAAGTCTTCAAAGGGCTACTTTTGAGCAGATGAACTGCAAGCTTAAGGGTGCCATCTTCCTCTCCTGATTTTGATTTCTGGAGCCGTGTATCTACTGCAGTGAGTCCACAAAGATGACTTCTTGGTGCTATGCTAATTAAGAGGCAGATGGGCAATGACAATCTTTGATTAATTTATTTCTTTGAGATGGTATATGAAGGCTGACACTGACATCTGGATTGCTCTGATGTGGTATTTTGTTAGTCCCTTCACACTTAAATACTTCTGCTATGAGAAGATTCAAACACAAAGCTTGTGCATATGTGGGTGGTTGCTAAAATTAAGTCTTTTTTCTGGATTCTCCCTTCTTAATTCATGCACAGCAACACAAGTGCATTCAGAGCCAAGCTGGAGAAGGGATGTGGGGAGGTTTGCAGGTTCAGCTGGGGTGAGTGCAGGGCTGGAGGAGTCCTTGAGGGGAAGGGGCTGGTGTGGATGGCCTGAGGCTCCAAGGGAAAGAGGGAGGTTCCCAGCAGGATGAAGAAGGCACAGTGGAAGGAGAGCAGCCCTGTCACAATGGCAGCTTCTGAGTCTTGGCCCACATTTTAAACATTGCTGGCCCTGCAGTCTTCAGTGTCTCTCCTTGTTTGCCATCATCCCTTCTGTTACCACTAAGAAAAGGAGTTTTCTGATTCCTGAATGGGGACACAAATACATTTTCTCTCTCTGCTTTCTTGGGTCCACCAAAGTCAGTTTTAAGTGTGCTACTGGGAAGACCTGAGCTGACCTTGCTTAGCTGGGTGTCTTACTGCTTTATGAATCAGCACTCTGCTATGGACTCTCCTGTTCAATTGTTGTTTATTTAGGTTGTGTGATCCTGAGATCAGAGGGAGTTTACAGATCCTAAAGCCACTGCAGTTTCTCTAACATGACTGGATTTTCTTAAATAATATTTTTTCTCACAGCAGTGCTGTTAAAGGAGTCAGATGGCTTTTGACACCCATTTAAGCTTTTAAGCTTAAATGGGTGTCAAAAGCCAGCTGACTCCTTTAAGCTTTTAAGCTTAAATGATAAAGGTTGTACACTTGAGTTTCTTCAGTTGTTGTCCACCTGACAATCATGCAAATAACATCACATAGAAGAAGCCTGAAGTTCAGCTCCTTTGTCCAAGCTGGAGAAGTTACAAAAGATGCAATATACAATGAAAGCTCTCTTTAGATAACTGAGATCTACATAACAAACTGAGAAAGAGATATAAATGTCAGTTAGATGTCAGTTGGCCTGAGACAACAGTTTTGAGGTGTGTTTGAAAGATGCTTGAAGGCCAAGACAGGTAAAGAATGTGATTAGCATCCTGTGTGTGATTATAGAATGATGTATCGTCTCTGCTGCAGCAATAATCCTTCACTGAGATGCAGAGACTACAGACAACGAGTAATCATGTTAGAAAACCAGATAGAGAAATCCTATGATGGGCTAGTCAGGTGACAGGGGAACTTACTATGTAGCTGTGGAACAGACCAGATGATGTTTGTCTGGCTGATGGCAGTGATATCTCTTTGTCTCCCTCTGAAAGGAACGCATAGCTACTGGTACAGTTTCTGTCCATTAAAACAATGTGGCACAGAGGAGTTGATGCTGCTTTGTTACAGCATTCACTGTGTGGTACTGCAAGAAATTTGACTGGCTGCCTTTCACTCTTGGATTGGGAAGATCTTATTCCAGGTTTTATTTAATTCATCAGTACACAATAATACCTAAATAAAATGTATATTATGCAGTAGTCTAAATACATTCATTTAAATTCTCTATGATTGGTAGTACAGGGCCTCTGAGTTGCTTCCTGTGTAGTATGGTATTAATATTTTTTTATTCATGATCACCTCTCTACTTTTGATAGCTCACTTCTAAAATGTGAAATTGCAGAAAAAGTTTTGCTCAGAGCAACATCTAAGGTAAAACTGAATGGCATTTCTGCCTTTCTCATAGGCCTAAGTGTACAGGCTGGTCCTGAAATGTGCTGGCAAGCCTGCCCAGAAGCAATTGATGAGAGCTGGGTATCACCCTGTGTGCTTGCAGAGTGCTGCAGCGGGGCCTGGAGACGGCCAGAACTTTGTGGGAGAACCACCCCCTCTTTTCTGTTGTATCAGCATAAGCATTAGAGGCTTCCAGCCCACAAAGCTGATTTTATTAGAGCCTAAAAATACATGTTAGAAGAAAATGCACTTTTCAACCAGAGAGAGATCTGGTATGTGAGATTAAAGCTCTTTAATAATCTATACCTTCTGCGTCTGATGTACCCTGCGTAGTAGGGTCTTTACCTCCTATCTGTTCTAGTTCTCTAATTTTTTTGGCTTCTAAAGGTGAAGAAGTTCTGTGCTGTACCCAGGAGTTTTTATTTTTACTTCTTGCTGGCTACCTTTTGGTTCAGGTCCCTGGAATGAGCCCAATATTCTGCATGGGTATCTCCTGTTGTCCGCTTGTATATCACATTGGCCACTGAGGGGTTTCACTCCCAGCTCGCCCTGTGACATGCACCCACAGCTAAGTCCCACAACAGTCAAATAAATAGCTCTCTGTGTGTATATAAACATAAAAACTCTTTGAGTTGGATCCTCTCACTGTGCTACTGTATGCCTTTCCACTGGTATCAAGTAGAGACAGGCCCACCGCTTCTTGGGACGTGAACTCAAATGTGTGGCTTTATTCCAAACCAGCAAGTTGGCTGTAAAAGAAGCAGCAGCTTGAGTTTCTGAATTTATTGCCTTCTAGTATCAGAAAACTGTTATGCTGGCCAGCATGCCCTGTTTTCCTGTGTGGAATAGTTGGGAAAAGAACACAGCCCTTCAAAGAAGAAAATTTCTGGGATTTAAAATAGCTCACTTCCCAGTGTAACATCATGTCACTTGGTTAAAGTAGGGACAGCTTTAGATGTATTACTCTTTATGCTTCTTGTATGTTAAAATATGTTATCTCAGTCATTTTCTGGAAATTAGACTTCAACACCAATTTGTCATTGAAAAGGAGTAGGAAAGTTGAACCCTGGCAGTCTTCTCTGGGATACAGCAGCTTCTCAAAAGCAGCACATTACACTGAGGGAGCACAGAATAATGCTGAAGTAAAATGATGTGCTAGTGCTCTGGACAGGCAAAAGGCATTTAGTTTGATAAGTTGCCAAGTAGTGTCATTTGAGAACGTTGCAAAGACTTCCAGCTGTCTTGCATATGTTAACTAAATATCTGGGTGAATTAGAATTTGTTCCTGTGAATATTTCACCAGAAGTGACCTTGCCTGACCTGGTTGATTCAAGCTCACATGCAGCTTGTTGCAATATCCTAATAATATTTTTGACCAAAACTGCATTTCTCTGAGTGTCCTACCCTTTGCTGAAGTGGACTGTTTGCAGAAGCATAGCAGGGCTTTCCTCCCAGCTGCTTCCCAGCTTACTGTGAGAGATGCTGCCCTGCTCTGTTGACTCATGTGGAAGGTGTGGCATGTTTTGACCAGGAATGGAAGGGCGTAAGAAAGTCACAGCAAATTCTGAGACTGGCCCTGCAGGGAAATCAGTCTTATGGGAAAGCGTAGGTTGAATCTTGCATTTTTGCTATGTGTGTTAACAAGCAAGCTGCCTACCAAAAAGGGAGAAAAATTGGACTTATACCATGAGTACACACAAACTATTCATTGGCTTGTGAGAGGGAGACCTGCTTTCAAATGCTGTTGGATGCTTCGGCTGTGGACACTATCCGGCTGCTCATTTGTTCCATGAGTTACTACCTTGATTCATCTTGGACATGTTCAGTTTGGTAGAATCTTGTTACAGGGACTTCCAATAGCTGACTAATCTTGTTGAAAAGAGAAGGGCTTTGTTATATGACTGCATGCCTGGGAAATAAGGATTTAATTTTCAAGAGTTTCATTTAGAACCCCAAAATGCATGTTCACCTTTTGCATATGTATTTTACAACTAGCAGCGTTTGTTAAAGTAGTTCTACATGAAAATACCTGATAGTTGCCATCTTGGGAGCCCTGAATGTGAAGAGACTGAGTTAGTTTGTGCAAGACGGGAGGTATGCTGAGCACTCTTTCAGTCTCAGCTGAAGGAAGCTCTGGTCACTCCAAAGAAAAACAGCTTCTGGGAGGCTGCAACTACAGAACGTGCCATAGTTTGAAGAAAGCTTATTTAGCAATATTAATAGGGGCTAGGTTTTCTAGGACAGGTTACATGTGCCTCAGAAGAAATAGTAAGACTGGGTCTTCTGTACAGGATTTGCTGTACTGGCAGATTTATGAAAGGGAGAAAGAAAAACAAACAAAGAAAAATATCCAAACACCACAACTCCCCTAGCTTTGCTGCCCAATCTAAGCTAAAAGGCTTTTTCTTCTAGATGTGAAAAATTGGCCAGTATAGTTTAGTCAACTATAAGGGAACTAGTTTGTATGTAAATGAAAAATAAATTCCAAGTATCTGTTTCTGCAGTTAAGTGCTGACTTTTCTTGCTTAGTTTGGATAGCAAACAGAAAACAAGTGTCTGGGAAAGGCAGTGAGAGAAGTATCTATGCTTAAATTGTGTATACTATTGAAATTATTTTAGTGCTTCTCCAAATGAGCACTTACAGGCAGTGTGCTGAAGAAAAAGCTTTCCAGAGCAGAATGTTGTGGAATTTTAAATTCAATCTGATACTTTAGAATAACTTGGAAACTTCCCAGTTGGCTTTTTTGTAATGAGCAGAAATGATGCATGTGCCTTCAAGTTAGCACACTGGTTCACTGCGTCTGTTGTCTGCAGAACAACGTAAAGAAACGATAATTCCTGTGAGCTCTGTACTGCAGTCTCTTGGATGAAATACTGCAGTTCACAAACGCAACCCAGAAACTTCTAATTTGGTAGACTTCAAATACAAACTAGCTTTTCAAAACAAAGCAACATTGTCTTGAGAGGTTGAAGTTTGACAGCCAACCATTTGAACCCTCTCCCGTATGACTTTCTTTGATTGTGTAGTATCATGGAGTACCTAAATGGGATAACAAGCTGTCACTTTTATCTCTCAGACTGGAATGTTTTCCCTCAACTTGAAGCTCCCAAGCTGTGATCAGGTGGCAATGTTATTGTAACTGAAGGAGTAAAATACAGCTTTCATGTACTGTCCTGCTTTGAAGAACCCCTCAATGACACTCTTCATTTCTCCTAATATATGATTAGGGACCCGTTTCTAGCTCTATAAACACTCAAGATCCCAAAACCTCAATTGGCTCTGTGCTCCCTTTGTTTCAAATATACAGATTTTGCAGTTTTAGCTCTATGAATTACTTATATGGGGTCTTTACCACAATGCAAATACCTTCAAGCTTCAGTGCATTTAGCTTTCCCATTTTGCAGGCAGGATGCAAGGGTGTCCCCAGATGCTGAGAGATCTTTTACAAGTGCAGGCTTCAGATCCTTACTGAGGAGATAGGTAGCTATTACACTTGTCAGTGAAATACTGCTTCACTTAGCAATTAGAGCTACTGCCACCTGGATAGGGTAAGCAAGTCAACACTCAGTCTTTTGAAACATGAATAAATGCCAAACAGCATTTTTCTGCTTGCTCCCCCAAGGGATCCAGCCCTATCACCATACTTGGATTGTGTTACCTATGCCAAACACCATAAATGCTGACTCCTTTGTACATGTAGAAGGGTGTGAAGTGATGGTGTGCTGTTCCTCCACCTTGTAAATGAGGATGGTTGAAGGACTGGATCAAAATGTGAGTTTCTAAAGGGAATCTACCCATCAGCAGCTTGGAGGAGACCTAAAATATGCTCCTTCGAAGACTTTCATGACCATCTGGCTGTGATTGTCATTGGGACCACCTGAGAACTTTTCTCCACTGATTAAGTAAGGTAAAAGATTAACATAGCCCTTTTAGCAGAGATTGGCATGCACGGATGCTTGTCACACTGCAGATCTATGATAAAGTGGCTCTTACATGCCACCTAGGAAAACTGGATAGTTGGGACTGACTAGGTGAAAATGAGGAAAACTCTCAAACTATTCTGACTTTCAGTTTATGAGAGCTTATGTGGTGATCTGTGCAGCACAAATGAAGTGATGCTACACCCTTCAATGTGTCTTCATCTGTCATGAGAGCATCTTATCTAATCAGAGGTTCATAGTACATTTCCACAAACTGTAGCCTTACAGCCATCGTAAGCTTGCACATCTGCAATTGACTTCAAATAATCCATTGTGCCAACACAAAAGAGGAGTCTAAGAACTCTGCTTCACCAGTGCTGTAAAGAGCAAAACTTTGGGTTTTAGATTTATATATTAGATATTATTTATTACAAATATATTACGTATTTTAAATTTAGATTCTTAAAGACTGAAATAAAAATCAACAT
This sequence comes from Phaenicophaeus curvirostris, assembly GCF_032191515.1. Classification (NCBI taxonomy): domain Eukaryota; kingdom Metazoa; phylum Chordata; class Aves; order Cuculiformes; family Cuculidae; genus Phaenicophaeus; species Phaenicophaeus curvirostris. The sequence continues at coordinate 55,061,163 of NC_091394.1, forward strand.
AAGAGAATTTAGCTGTTTTCACCACCACCATAGATACTGGAATCTCTATTTACATCCTTGAGTTGGTCCCATCAGGAACTTGAGGCAGAGAAGGACATGCCAGAACTGTCAGAAGGGCTGAGGTATCTGAAGTGGCAGTACAGTATCTTAACTAGCTCTCTATTTTCTCGATAAGGCAAGCAGGCAATGAGTAGCCTGCAGCTATGATATTTTAACATGGAACCATTGGATGATGCAGATTGAAAGAGATCTTGTCTAACTCCTGTTCAAAGCCATCCCAAACAGATCAGGTTGCTTGGGAACGTGTTGAACCTTAATTGTCTCAAAGACGTTCAGACTTCCCAGCCTCAGTGGATGCAATGTTCAAACACCCTTGTGATGAAAACACTTTTCCGAATATGTAAGCAGAATTTGCCCTGTTTAAACTTGCCTGTTGCCTCTTGCAATGTCAGTGTGTGCTCCATCTTCTCTGCACCCTCCCCTTAGGTTGCAATGAGGCATCCACACACACCCTAGCCCTTCTTCAGGCTGGACAAACCCAACTCTTAGTCTGTCCTGTGTTGTGTGCTCCAGCCCCTTTAACCATCATGGTACAGCAGACTGGGCTCTGGTATGTCTACCACTGGTTTGTGCTTCCTCAATACGCAGGTACTCTGTTTCCACAAGCCCTGAATACAGGGCCATTCATTGCCATGAACCAGTACACTCAGCCTAGTTTAGGTTCAGCCTTCTCTAATGCGAGGGCATACTGCTGAGTCTTTTTCAACTTGTTGTCCACCAAGACTCCCAGGGTTTATTTCTCTGAAGTTGCTCTGCAGCTAGCTAGTACCCAGCATTGTCGTATCTTCCCGGGGGAAGAATTCGCATATGTGCTTTCCAGATGCATCTTTGCTGCTTTCCTGATCTGAAATAGGTAGTGAATGTTGCACTGCTTGAGAGAGTATTTTTACTTTTTACAGTAATTCTGTAACTTAGCAAAGATCACAGCTCGGTAAGCTAGACAACTTTTAGGCAGGGCTGCATGCTCGTAGCAGAGCAGTGTGTTACAACAGAGGGTTGGTAGGAGAATTTATCCCCCTCTGTGTGGCTACTGAACTGATTTTGCTTTGCTGACCTTATTGCTGTCTACAACTACCTGAAAGGAGGTTGTAGTGAGGTGGATGCTGGTCTCTTCTCGCAAACAACAAGTGATAGGATGAGAGGAAATGGCCTCAAATTGCACCAGGGGAGGTTTAGATTACATATTAGGAAAAATTTCTTTACTGAAAGAGTGGTGAAGCAATGGAACAGGCTGCCTAGGGAAGTGGTAGAGTCACCATACCTAGAGGCATTCAAAAAATGTGTAGGTATGGTGCTTCAGGACATGGTTTAGTGGGCATGGTGGTGTTGGGCTGATGGTTGGAGTTTCTCAGACATATCTAGAAATGTATGGTTTACAGTAAAGGGTGCCATTTAAATGTAAGTTACTTCTTGAGTTTAAACATCTGTCTTTTAAAGCTCTTAAACCAACTCATTCTTCAGAATTTTTCGCTGGTCCTGAAGCTGTTATGTTTTAGATTCCTGAAGAAGTTACGAGATTCCTGCAGTTTGCTGCAACTGCCTGTGTAACTTTAATATGAAAGTTACCTTTGACCACCTCCTACCATGCTTGTTCAGCAGGCTTGTTTTCAAAAAATGTCAGTTACACCCTTAGGACTCTTCATGTTAAACATCAGATTTTGCTGTCTTAAAAGAAACGTATACTTTAATCATTATTCCTCAAACCTTCTTTTTAATAGATTGTTGATTAGCCTACAAAAAATCCAGCTATAAAATGAAGCCTAAGCTGGGCACAAGAAGTCATAAATGTACTAGAAACTGGTGGTGGACTGACCTGGAATGAAGCAGCTGCTACTAGCTGTCTTCCACTTGTCTCTTACTCCTTCCATGTTGAACAGGGAAAAGCTGATGTGTGTTCTGCCATAGCTCTGTGCACCCACTAGGCTATATCTGAGGAGTTTTTCTGCTTTTACAGCTGAAGTATTTCAACCCACTCAATGAAATTGTTCCGTGTACTGGTTCCTGGCCAGTAATATCAGCGGGTAAGATCCTGGCTTCCTAGCTCTGCCAGCCCAACTGTTGATGGGGCCATGCTGTGTACTAAAACAGAGAATTGCCCTAGATTTATTATTTTAAATCTGCAAAAAACGTAACTTTGAAATTAGATCCTTTTCTTAGCCTGCTTCTTAGTGGATTGGATTTAGAGTTGTTCCAGCAGAACTGAAGGGCAGCGCAGAGATGCAAATAAGGAGCAAACAGTTAAGGCTGGAATGCCTTACAGCAACATCATTGCCAAACTCTTAATAATGTGAAACCTTAGTCAGTGCTGGCTTTTCTTGCCTCATTATAAAACATATGCATCACTGCAGCATAACTCTGTTTATAAAGAGAAAAGTATTAAAAAGAAATTAGTTTAATCATTCTAGTGTATGAAACAAAGCAGAAACCTGATCAAGTCTAGTTATTCTTAAACCAAGTGTTTTTTGGAATATGGTATAATCCCTACCAGAAAAACACATCAAAATGCATAATACATTGGTACATACAGAAGTGCATCAACAATAAACTGCAGTTCCATGTGCAAACCACAGGCAGGTATAGAATCATCGAATCACCAGGTTGGAAAAGACCCACCAAATCATCGAGTCCAACCATTCCTATCAGTCACTAAACCATGCCCCTCAGCACCTCATCCACCTGTCCCTTAAACACCTCCAGGGAAGGTGACTCAACCACCTCCCTGGGCAGCCTGCTCCAGTGAATGCATGTGGTGATGGTGTTGGACGTGAAAGCCAACAGATGTAGGAACTGATAATACAAGTAGAAATGTTTTTTTAATTAGTGTGATAAGAAATAAAAATGTAGATTTCAATGGCTCTGAACTGAAGTTTAAATAAAACAAAACAATGCCTCATATAATTGAATGAAGATTGTTTTCTCAAAGAGGAGGAAAGAGATAAACTTTTTTTTTTGGTTGAAATGAAGCTAGGGGTAATATGGCAGCCTGCTACTATATACAAAGAATGATAAATGCACATTCTCATCTGTGTTTCCTATTAGGTCTTTCACCTATTGCTTGATATACTGGTTTGACGTTGCTTGTTATGCAAAAAAAAGTTTGCCAAATCAGTCACACTAACTAAAATCACATGAACTGGGCCCTGTTACACCCTTTTTATGTTGAGAGATAATTACTGTGTGTCAAAGTTACTGGGCAGGAAGGCAGGGAAGTTACTCCTTACTAGGAGGAGAGCAGGTAGGCTGCTGCAAAAAGGTAGATATCGCGGCAGCTGGCAAAAGCTGTGAACCCAGCACTGTCTCCAAGGCATTCCAGTTTCTAAAATGTTGAGGAGGGAGGGAAGAGGACAGGACAGGACAACAGAGGTGAGAGAAGTTGGCTTACTGCTCTATGAGGAGAAAATCTAGTGGCTTCCCAAGCAGGGCAGTAGTGTGACTGGGAAAGGATGCATGTTTTTTTTCCTAGTAACCTGTTAAGTAGGACATGCTTGGATTTACTTTATATGTAAATGACCAACAGAATGGTTGCTTTGTAAATGAAAGGGTGGGAACAGAGTTTTGTAAGAAGTGTCTAGGACCTTTTTCATGCCAATAGATGACTTGAAATCAGAGCACTGACTGAGAAGCAGAACCACTGGGACAAAGCTGTGCTTGAAATGGCAAGAGCAAAAGAGGTAGGAAGCTCTGTCGTGCTCTTGGTAGCAGCATCTTGCATCTTCTGGGACTGCTTTCCTGGTGAAGCACTCTGGGTCAAGCTAGGGCATTCCTAATAATTTTGGAGTTGGAGATTAGTACTAAACTTAGCTCTGTTACTTGATTTCTTAGCTTTGAGTCTTTGTCTTTGTACCCTCCATATACTGCTGGAGACCCTGGTCCTGAGTAGGTAGGATTTAACCCAGGAACAGCGAGATGGCATAAGGTTGGGCTGTTAGTTAACAGTTAAGTTGAGAAATCTGTCCAACTGTTAAGCGTATGGGGTTTTTTGTTTTGTTTTTTGTGATTCATATGCAGCTCAAAACCAGCAGCTTTTCCCTTTGATTCTGGAAGCCTTTAAATTAATCTTTCAATTTATCTTTTCAACAGGAAAGCGTATGTAAATAGTGATATATATGGTTTTCTGATTTACACTCAGAATTGTCCATTTCTGTAATTTGTCAAGTTATTCTCCGCTCAGTAAATGCCTGGAATGTGGCCATGATGGGTTTGCGTGAATTCTTTCAGTTGCTAAAAATAAGTTGGTTTTCAAGTTGTTTTCTGTAACCTCAGAGGATATTTGAGGCAATAATAGGTGACTGTCAGCCTATATTGCAAATTGTTTTCATGCAACTTCACATTCCCACCCGTTGGCGATGGGGGGAGGAAAAGATCTGCACAATATGGTGGGAAGCATCCAGTCTGCTGAGACACAGTAGCAGAAGATGGGGCTCTGCCCACATGTGAAATACAGCTCCCTGAAACAGGGTTTGGAAAATATATTGTCGCATGTACTAGAAGGCGTTTGATTTAAATCACCTTAATAACGTTGGCCTAACTTTCCCTCCCTGGACCTTCAAACTAACACCTATGGGTACTACTTTCCATAGTATGACAATCCCGAGTGCTTACTAGAGGCTGTTATACCTAGTTTTCTTTGCTTTACTGTGTTTTTTCACTTAGTTGCTTGGCTTTTGTCTTGCTTTCTTATATCACTCTTGCCCATTCTTTGCTTTGTTTGGATGGTTTTGGTTTGGGTTTTTTTTTGTCAGTCTATTCAGAATTAAGTTACTATTTTACAGCACTTCAAAGAGTATTTTCATGGAAGTCCCTTCTGTGTCAGTCTGTGTGAATGGGCTTGATATGTAGCTAAGTTTATGGATGTAGCAATAGCTACTAGAAAATAAGTTCATGGGGAGAAAAAGTAGGCACTGATGGCAACCAGGTGAAAGTCTCCTGAGACCAGATAAGACCTGGAGAGCAATGGTCCAGTTGAATTCATTGAACATCCCAAGGTCATGTAAATTCCAAAAAGCAAAAGTCTGTCAGACTTGGTCAAGACCAGCACTAGCATGCGCTGGCATCAACAGCAGGTTGTGAAACTTGGAAGAAACTTCTGAGAAAGTGGCAAGTGTAGGGTACAGGGCTGCACATACACCTGGTGAAACAAGGGACCCCCTCAGGGACTTTGAGTGCCTGCCTGGAAGGCAGTGGCTCACAAGTCCAAACTCCCCAGCAGGGCTTGACCTCCCAATAGTCACTCCAGCAAGGTGATGCAAAATGTTGCAGGAGTGGTCTGTGGGAGCAGAATAACAGAATGCACTGTGTGGATAGTCATCAGCTATTAATAAAATCTGCCTAATTATGTTAATAACATTTACCAGTAAATGTTAGTCTGTTTTTCCCAACACAATTCCCCAGTCAAGAAAACAGATAGTCCAATACATGGGACTTGCAGCTCTGTGTGACTTTAATACACTGAACAAATAAGTTTGTGTCCTGAAAAAAATACATAAATTTTTTTTTTCTTACCAGTTTCACTGCATAGGATTTTCTGAGATGCCTCTTTATGTTATTGCTAAAGAAATAAATTTTTTTCCATTTTAAGGTCTTTTCCACTTTCTAGATCTCCTAGATCTTTATCTTCTTTCTTTTTACCCCTCGGCCTTTTTCCTAGCTTCACTAGTGTGGAAGGAGTAATTGCTTTAGATGTCTTTGTAGGTGACTCTTTAGAAGATGGGACCTTATTTTAAAATTTGTGTAGCCTCTGTGTGTTGAAGTTTTGGGAAACTAGGTTGTGCTTGCAAGTTTACCTAGAATGGTGATATGATGCCCCTGTCTGCAGCTGAGAGCTACATTGTGGTCTGGCACATAGTGGGAGGAAATGTGGTATCCTTTCCACTTCTTATTTTCATTGCATACATTTATTCCTCCACCCTTCCAAAGAAGACTTCAGCTCCCCATCGTTACCTTCCTCACACCCACTAACTAGGACCTCTGCTGCATTCCTTTGTCCACCTAAATTAAATTCCACCTTAATGATCCAATGTTTCCTACCACTCCCTTGCCTGGGTGCTGCTTTGGCATCTCAAGCCAGAAGTACAGGTTGAGGTGTTGGCATGGTTTTTGGAGCAGGTGGAGTCCTGGCAGTGCTAGCACACACAGCCGCAAGCAAGTGCTAATTACCTCATCTGGCCATAGCCATCACACTGCTCCATGTACTTCAGGTAAGTTACCTGTATGCAGGCAAGAAGACAGGAGCCGTTGCCAAGATATAGGTACAGATCAAACCAAAGAGGTACATACAGTAGCGACCTCCCAGTTCCTGAAGGGGGCTACAAGAAAGCTGGGGAGGGACTGTTTACAAAGGCTTGTGGTGATAGGCAATGGGTATAAACTGGGGAGGGTCAGATTTAGACTAGACATAAGGAGGAATTTCTTCACTAAGAGTGGTGAGGCGCTGGAACAGGTAACCCAAGGAAGTTGTGGCTGCCCCATCCCTGGAGGTGTTCAAGGCCAGGTTGGATGGGGCCTTGGGCAGCCTGATCTAGTGGGATGTGCCCCTGCCCATCACAGTGGGGCTGGAACTAGATGATTTTTAAGGTCCCTTCCAACCCAAACTATGATTCTATGATCGTCAGTTTTCAAGTTTTAGGAACCTCTGCTATGAGGACTTCTGGTTTTCTTTTTTTAAGATTATATGAAATGTTTGGTGTGGTGGCAATATTGAAATCACTCCCAAACTGAGGTCTGCTTGCTGAAGACAAGATAGTTATCTCTGTCTTCAATATGCCATAAATATTTCTCTCTCCAGAAAGTATAGTGTGGGAAACATTCCATGAGCAAACTAAGTCTCACGCTTCTCAGGGAATTGCCATACCTCTTCACTGCTGCTGCCTGTTAGAAGTTCTGGTGAACACCTTCTGATGTGAGATTACTTCTTCTGACTGTTGTCTTAAGGATGTCCCATCTTTAGGAATTACTGGAGTAGTGCTGTTAGATCCCAGTTTAAATTCATGGGCGTCTGCTTGAGCAAAAGCCGACATATCCTGATGGATTTGCTGTCCCTTTGCCAACAGCATGCCTGAGGTTTGTCAGCTGTGCTGGAATCACTTTCCACATTAAACAAATGCAGGGGCTAAAAAAAAAATGAGTACATTGAAAGGCAAAGCTTAAGAGGCTTGGAGAGACTCAAAGAAATGAAACAATAATATATTTAATAGCTAATTCCCATTCTGGTTTGGCTTTAAGGTAGCTTCAGCCTCACAGTCTGCTAGCAGCCTTCCTAAGTTCTCTGCCAGGATGAGTCACAGCTCCTGGAGCTGGCATCCTGTCCTTTAGACAAGCCATCTTTAAGTCTGTTTACCTTTCCCAGATAGTGATGAATTGGAGTGAGAATTGCTTTATGTTTTTGTTCTCTTTAAACTTAGGGTAAATTCACCTGTGGGAGCTTTTTGCATCCCTCAGACCCGATTCAATCCTAGCTCCACTGGGATCCTGTTTGGTGAAGTTTCATGCTCTTCTGCAGAGATAAATGCCTTTGGAATACCCCTCCCTGCTGGGCTGTCTCAACTAGTTGACTAGGAATGCAAAACAAGAAATAATCAGAGCCCTGGTCTGACTGTAAACCATTATTTACCTGGTAGGAATGATATTCCTGCTGACTGAGAAGGTAAATTAAGAAATCTAGCCACGTAACCCTAGTGTGTAATTCATGGCACAAAGTGAAACCCGTGTATGGTTGCTCCTGCTTATGTTTCTGTGCCCTGTAATGTAGCAATTCAGAGAGTTTGAGGATGAATCTAGCATTTGTAGGAATCACATCTACAGAGAAGGGGATGGGTCTTAATGTTCCTGCTAGGAGTGGGCAGTATTGTGATTTCACTGTTAAGTGAGACACTTCAAAGGATTGCCAGCATTTTTGTGGTGTTTTGGCAAAAACATAGGCTTTCATGAGTATCAGTTCATGTCTTTCTCAATGGTAGATTTTTTTTTTCCCTTCTGAAAAGCTGTTCAGGCAAGTGCAGCAAGGCTCCAGTTGCATGACACGACAGTCATAACTGATTGTCTGTGCTCCGAAGAAGCCTGTTCAGATGAAGAAACAGCAATGTGCCTGGCAATTATGAATAAACTCTGAATGTAACACTGCATAAGGGATCTCATAGATTTGCTACTGTATCAGAGGGACATCTGATTGTTGTGCAGATGTGTTAGACACAGAACTATTGTGAACACAGCTGAATTAGGGTATTGTAATGGAGAACTTTTCCTCTCGCTTCATTTTTAGCATATGGCTATTGCATCACTGCCCAACTGATACAGACAAAGACCATTTAGTGAATCTTTTCTTTCCTGTTTGCTTGTTGAACTGAAGGATTTCATGTTTTCTTTCCAGTACCAAATTGCTGCAAGGAATAATTCAATCCGGCAACCAGGGAAAGTGTTTGGATGCTCAAAGTAAGTACATTAGTGTATTTGTATGTGATTGTTAGAGTTCTAGTGACTGAAAAAGTACTCAAGAACTTGTTTGATGTCTATAAAGCATTAGCTAGATATGTTTGGTGTCAATGACTGATATTTCTTTGCAATATCTTTGAGTAGTTAATAGATTCAGGTCATCACACATTATTCATTCATGAAAGACTTTTCAGAAATAATTTTGGGGTTTTTAACTGGAATAAGAAGGAAAGGCTGGCAGAAAAGAATAACAACAACAACAAAAAAAAAACAAAAAAGGAAAACTAGAGGTGGACTTCTCTCTCCCCTTCCATTTGGGAGCTTTGAGAAACTGTGTTCTTGCTTTTGTTTTGTTAAATGTTAGCTCTTCTGCATGTTATTACTGCTGCCTTCACAATGTTAAGTGGGAAAGTAAACTACATGAAGTGCCACTGTACAGGGTTAGTAATTAATGTCAAACAGCATTTGTAAGGTGCTGCCCCTTTTTTAATTCCCGACTGTAGGAGTTTAAATCTCATCCCACCCGAGCTGGATGTTAACTTGAACAGTCCAGCTTGGCATCTGTGGGATCTGTGCATGGAGTCACCCGTGGAGGCTGGAGAGATCAATGATACTAGGAGATCAAAGGCCCACAAGGTGGCAATGTTTAGAAAGCCTTCAGAAAGGATGTGCCTGGAACAGATCTGGCCTTCCTGCTGTTGTCATTACTTGCTCCCCTTATATCATTGCCACTGCATCTGTGCTATTAAACATAATCTTTACTGTAGCCAAAACGGAGTATAGGATACCTGGTAATAAACCTCTTATTTGAACAGATTCACTACTGACAGTGCTCCCTGTACTGTGCTGGGCACTGTACATACCTTTTTCCCTTGGCAAGAAACATGCTGCAGCATTAATAGTTTGCGATACAGTGTGTGGTTTCTTTATTCATAGCTACTGATGAAAATGTGTAGCACTGAAATGGTGCTAGGGCTGTGTAATGAAGAACTTTCATTTTAAAACATATTGCTGCGTTTCAGCTGCTGCTTGAAATGCTGTTACACTTCGGATGCAGGAGGCATTTGAGTTGCTTTGTAGTTAAAAGTAAAAGACTGTCTGAGCTATTTTAAAGACTTGTTTCACAGTGAAGCTAGGGATTTGCTCCAAGTTATTTAATGCCCTGAAAGGAATTTAAATATGTTTGCAGAGAGATTTCTCCAGATACATGATAGACATGAGAGATGATTCAGGGTAAGTTCTTTGGGAAATACAAGAATTGCCTGTGTTCACGGGCTTAGAGGCAGGTAGGGAGAAGACTGACACTGGGAGAGTTAAATGAGGAGCCCCAGAGTTTAGGTTGCTCAGGCTGTGAGAGAAGAGTTACTTTCATAGCAATTAGAAGATATGCAGGGTTCAAGTGCACCTGGAGGTTCTCAGGAGGTAAATAGTCTGTCATTTAGAGGCAAAAGAGGCTTGTATGCTTTGAGAATGAAGCAATAGCTGCAGAATACAGGAGACTTCTTAAAAGCAAGAACTAGAAAAAAGTAATGTCTCCCTTCTGTTTACACACTCCTTCCTATGAAGGTGTGGTAGATGGAAATGCAGTAGGGCAATGTTCTGCGCTGAACTATGGTGGGTTTTAACCATTTCTTTCTACTCGTGCATGGAGTAGGCACTGCTGCTTAAAGTGAAGCTTCATCATTGTGGTTATACTAGTGTTGCCACAAGTACAGTACTTTGAAACAACAGGAAATTTAAAGAAAACTGTGAGCATTGAGATAGTGCCCGTGAGGAAACGTCCCGTGCACGTTTCCTGCAATAAGTAACCCTCTCTATGAAGAAACAGACAGCTTTCCAGTGTATTCCCTGTGGACTGCAGCTTACTGTGTAGCCTTTCCTCTCCAAAGCCCTTAGTCCTTATGGCCAATTATGTGTCAAAATAAAGATCTAGCTATCAGCCTTCTAGAAAGGCTGAAAAATTAGCTGGGCTATTACAATTGCAAAAGCCAAATCCATGAAGCATGCTATTATATTTTAGTCTTCACTCAAGAAACCTTTCAGTTGAGTTTCAGCACCTTTGAGCATGATAAATGGTTGTATTTTTTTCATGAACTTAAATTACATGGACGGCATGAGGGATGGATGTTGGAACATCCAGGGAATTTTACGGTTCGCACATCAGGCGCTCTCATGTATGAGATGCAGACAAGGGGGCTTTTGGCAGCTACAGTTCCTTATTTGATGTATTATCACTAAGACATTTACAGTACACCCTAGCACCCCACACCCGTAGTTTCTGCTGGAACATTAGCTCAGGAATTACCTGTTATAGTTCAATATTTGAGAAAGGAGAAGAGAAAGCAAACATATTAAAAATACATATACACATGTATATGAGGTATGTTTGTGTGATGAACTACTAATTCATGAAGTGTTCAGGAGAGATCTGAATGAAAAGGCTTGTATGAGCTTTTCTTTTCCCTGCACAAAACCAAATGTTTTCTGGTCATTCATGCTAAAGGTACGTACAGTTACTTAAACTGGGCAGACTAAGGAGGGCTTTCCTCTCACTTCTTTCTCCCTACCTCAAAGCACTAGCACTGGTGCAGAATAAAATACTACTTCTAACTAAGTGCACTTCGTTTCCCATTCAGTTCCCCACTGTTTGATTTCCCCAGACTGGTGCCCATAAAGTCCACCAAAGACTACCCAACTTCCCTAAGGGCTGCTTCGTACCTTCAGCCAAAGGACTGAAGTAGTATGAAATGGGTGAGCTTCTGGGCTGATCAGAGTGCTTCCAAAGTATTTTCATTATGTGGAAATGTGACAAAGTCCCCCAAAATGTAGTGGAGAACATCTGTTTAAGAGTCAGTCCTGCATAGGACATAGCTGCTTTTGATCCAACATGAGAAAACTGGAGACCTAAATTGTGAACGTAAGAGGGCAAAGTTAACCAAAGTGGAATGTTTGTTTATAGCTGTGCACTCGCCAACCCGTTCCCTTTTTAACCTAAGAATTGGGTAGCTTGGATAGCCTTTTATGGTACTGTCTGAAAATATTCTGAACTTTAGGGTGATATTTATTTTTGCAGTGCCCAATACAAAAATTATCCCACAGGAGCTCAGTAAAGCAGCTGACTCATCAGGAACATAACTTTTGCGTTTCAAAAAGATAACGTGTGGTTTTGTTCAAAGTTAATAATGAGATCCTTTCCAACGCAGAAGCTGTCAACAGCACTGACATACATTCACAGTTACAAAAACACATAGCCTTGTGGCTGGGGGATTTATTAAATAGAAACCTCATTTTCTACTGTAATGAGGAAAAGACTGTTTTCATGCCACTAGTACCTTTTGTGCTCAAAATACTACAGAAACCTTTCTTCATTTTCTACGCAATATGACTATTCAGAGGTCACTAAGTTGCTGCTTTGTGCCATGACTGAAAGCATGACAATATACAATAACATAAAAAAAGAATGATACCCTTATTTCTAGTCGTGTCTTGTTGCCTTCTGCATTTTGCCTATCAATGGTGCTTCATGTAAAATATAGAGAATGTTTATTAAAGGATGATTGAAATAATGACTTGCATTCTGCTCCAGCAGCAAAAAAAAAATCCTTTTTTGGAGGGGTGGGACACCTTAGAAAATATTACTCCTCGTTAGATACATCAGGTATTTGTAGTGCTGTAAAAAAAACTGTGTCATTTTTCAAAGCACTTTCTAGTTTTATAAACATAATCTTGTGTGCAGCACCTACCCTGATTCTGTGTAGCTGTCTTGAGTCTGCCCTCATGCTACATCTGTTAGGAAAATAGAGGGACTTTTTCTAGTACTTTTTGTCTCACTAGTCTGTTTGCAATAATGACTGTGAGTGCAGTCACTTACTGATCACTTTAATGTCCAGAAGATGCTAACAGCAAAATGAGAAGAAGATTTCACCTAGGGAAGGACAAGCAAAGGAAGCCACATGGAAGAATGTAAAAGGAAGATGGGAAGAGGAGGCTGGGCTGGCACAAGTGGTAACTGCACACAGCGGTGACCCTCAAGTGCTGCTGAGGAATATGACAAAACTGAGCTGCAACCAAAATGTTCAAAATACTGTTGTGGGTGTGCTGGAAGGTGTATTGAGCTCAGGGCACCATGGCTATGTTTCCATCTGTAGTTTCTTCTCTGTGAAGTACATGTGTCCCTGTTCTGTGGTGTGATAGGCACTGCATGTCTCACCTGACCTTCTCTCTGATACTGCTGCTGAAAGTCTGTACCACCACGTCAGGTGCTGGGATGCTGAGCTGCAGTGCTCACGGCCTCCAGCAGCAGGATAAAATCCAGGGGGCGGACAGGCTCCCAGAAACCCATCATGCCTGCCAGGAGCCCAAGAGTAGAGAAAGGCTTAAAAGAGCTAATTCAAATATTGCACTTACTTTTTTAAAGAGGTGGGGTTTTTTTGGTTCTTGCTGGCTTTTGTAGTTTGGGGTGGGTTTTTTTTGTTTGTTTTATCTTTTCTTAATCTAAGTATCAGCATTTTCCAGTATTCCTCTGCGATGACTGGGGCTGGAAACTCTGGTTTTCATTAGCTAACTGCTGAGATTCTTAGATAATTAATATGCTCCGTGGTCTGCAGCTTCCAGAAAATCACCCTATATACAGAGTCACGGTAAAGTGTGAGTTGCCTGCAACACACAACCTGCTAGTGAGATCAGGTGGAAGCAACATGCGTTCAATTTTGTAAGTTGTCCCTTAAATAAAAATGTTGCTTGTACTAATGGCTTTTTAGACACTTGTTCAGCTTTAGGTAGAGTGTAGGAAGGATGCTGTGTTCTGTGCACTGCTGTTGCATTACAATGGTGGCAAAATTAGAGGTTTTCAGTGTCTTGGGACCTAGTAATTTGTTGTCCTTGGTACATTTCCTGTTGTTCATTCAGGGCTTGCACTCATCCCAAATATTGTAACCATCTGTATGGCCTTGCACGTTTGTTCCTACCTGAGCCTGGAGTAGGCACAGAAAGAGACGTGTGGTGGGAGGCACTTGCACATGAGTAAAGTCGATGGCAGCCGGCTTAAGCCCTAAGAGCCTCAGCTGGAGTTTTACTTCTCTATGAACACCCATTCCTCATAGAAGGAAGTTGGCGGTGTCCCCACTTTAAGGTTTATGCAGTGGCTTCCATTAGAGCTTCATCCTCTTATATGAGGCCTGGATTTGGCACACTAATGACCTGAGCGGGCTGCGTGGATAAACACCTTCTGAAAAGCACTGCAGGAAATACCCTTACATTATATTGTGTGTTGTAAAAAGAATAACTGGCTCTCATCTTGTGTCTGCGTTCAAAGAACAATATTGACTGCATTCAAGTATTTTCAGACTTGGTCTGAAATCATAGCTAGGATTTTTTTGTCTAATATAAGAAGCTTCGTGTAATCACTCTGTTAAATCTACAGCTTATGTTTGACAAGTGGGTCATCGGTTAATGGAAGCAAGTAAATCCAGCTGTTTATCTTTTCAGTAAGATCATGTGTGTCTGTATGCTCTTGTCTACTGAGAATGGAGATGTCTACATTTTTAATGGCACTCACTCTATTTCAGAGTAGGGATATGAGCTTTATATTACATTTTTCTGTTCCCTGCATTTAAATAAAATAAAGTAGTGGTAATACTTCAGCTGGTATCACATTTGATCCACAAATTTATGGCAGCAGTTGTGGTACTATTAGTTACTAGATGTGATTTTAAAAAGTCATTAATTTGACTTTATAAGGAAAACTCAGTTGTACGTTGATCTCAAGTTTTCATGCTGCTTCATTTCTCCTCCTCAAGCCCCAGTATTTGTGAGCATTGCTGTTAGCAGATGTACCTTCCATTAAAGCAGGTGAGCAGTAGCTTTCTCCACACTAGCTTTGACTCTTAATAACGAAGCAAAGACATTTTGGCTACTTTGAAATTTTGGGATTTCAGAAGGTGCTTGGTAAGGTTTCTGTAAGGTGTTAGTATCTGAAGAAAGCACTTGCAGCACTAGTCTAATAAATGCCTCCAAGTGTTCACAGAAATTGGTGTATTATGTCAGGTTCCAAAAGTCCGCTTAGGGACTGACTGTCAGTGAGATGAGTTTACAGTTTGCAAATCTTTCTAATTTTTTTTTTTTATTCAAAGTACTAAGCTGAATGTAATGTGATTAAAGCTGTTTGTGAAAATTACTTTTCCTGTTCATTTGAAGGCGATTTTATTAACAAGATTTTGGTTAAACATAACAATAAACTTATAATAAACTTATTTCCATCAATAAATAAGGAAAATAAAACTTTGATTAGTAGTGGTATTGTGTAAAGTATTGTGAAATTATACTTGGAAGAACAGGTTCGTGCTCCCAAATGCTCTAGCATTTGCAAATAGTAATTGTTACTTGCATGCCTGTTGCAGGTCTAAATACTTAACAGCAAGTTAAAAAGCACGTGTGTAAGGAATTATAAGAACGTAAAGAACAGTGTGCCTCAGATTCTTGCATTTGACCTGTAATGAGCATGAAATAACTAAGATCAAGACCGGTGAGACAAATTTCTCTTCAATTGTGCGTAAAAGCATATATTTGCTCTAGGCCAAAGAGGAAGCACTCCCTGATTTTTTATTATTTTTTTTTTGTGAGCTGCCAATGGCAAGGAAATCCTTGCAACCCAGTTTTTCAGAGGTACCAAGGTGCCTCAGCCGTTTCAGCTCTTCAGTGTGTAAATGGCAACCGTGTGTCACACGAGGTGTGCGAATCCCACGTGTTGTGCAGCCCACAAATACAGATGTCACATCTGTGGTTGGCTGCATGCAAATGTGCATGCATCTTAGCAGGCAAGTACTGCAGCACATTCCTCTCAGCCTGGATGAAATGAGTTGTAATTAGCTAATGACAGTATGTTAGCCGGACAGTAGGTATGCTGGGGACTTTGTCTGTGGGAAGGAAGCCCATCTGACCCATGTTCTCTGCAGATGGTTGATGAAGGAAAGTGGGAATTGCCCCAGCACGTGTGAAAAAGGAAGGATAAAAAAGAATGGGAGAAAGAACAATGAGGAAACCTCAGGTGTGGAAGAAATCCTGAGATAATAAAAGGGAGGGCACGCTCGTCTAGTTGTACCAATGGAGAAAAGGGATATGATTTGCATAGCTCCAGAGCTGGAAGTACTGCATGGAACAGGAACCAAACTGTGGAGGAAAGAATGAGGACCCACCATAGAGATGCGGAGGGTGAAGCAGGAGAAGCTTGCACAGGTTTATGACAGTGAGTGGTTTGAGGAATCTGGTTATAACAGCAGGGCCTGTTTCTGTACTGGTAAAATGTGGAAAGCTGACAGAAATTACTTTCCAGAAAAAGCTATGAATGTCCCAGACAAAAAGCAGTTACCCAGACAAGGGGTAGGCAGCATACAAACAAGAAAGCACACCATTTTCAGTGTAACTTCTTGGCATTTGCTAATTTGATGGGCACATGAAACACATTTGCTTTATAAGAAAATTATTTGTAGTACACTGCAAGGACATGAGGAATCTATTTGTAGAGTATTTTGCAGCAAGGCACTGGATTCTTGGGCCAGGATTTGCAATTGCAGAAACACTCACACACTACTGAATGACTTGGCAGTGCAATTTTGATCCTGGTCCGGCATGAATATGCTCTGTATTTCTTTCACACTAGCTAGAGTATGTAATAATGTTTGTGTTGGCTTTTTGCTGGGTGTGGGACGACAGACTTTAATTAACAGTTTCCTGAGACAAAATAACCCCTTCAAATCTTGGTTTGTAATGATCCAGCCCTTTCTGTCAGGTGGTTGAATCATTAATAGGTACCCGAAAGCAAAATTGACCATCTTCTGGAAAGATTATTTTCTTGTGTCAGCCTTCTCTCTGCCTCTTTAGCAGTGGTGTCTTGGACAGTCTGGTAAATGTGGACAAATGTAACGTTCCTTGTGATGAGTTATAAAATCTGTGCAAGCTTCAGGTTCAGTATCTATGTGGTGATACTAGACAAAGTACAACACTGAATGCTGAACAGTGCTTAGCCAATAATCATTCCAAAGCATTTAAACTTCTCCTTATGTTATATGCAGGTACTGGATAGTCATGTTGGGCATTAAATTACTTGGATAACATGCAAATCAAATAGCTATCAGCTTCACAAATACTTGTACAAATACTAAGAGAGAATCATTGATCCCAAGAGCCATTTTTAACTCTTCTTGAATTCTTAGTATGTAATACCTGTGTGAAGTCAAGTTTTCAGTGAAGTAATAAAAGTAAAGGTTTGAAAGTTATCTGCCAATAAGGTATCACTTTAGTGTGGGATAAGCCATATCAGATTTTCATGTTATAAACCTTATCAAATGGTCTTGCAAACTTCTCATTTGTCCTCTGTTCCCCAGTGATGCTTTTCCGAAATACATCACTAGACTGAAATGTCTTCAAAGTATATTGCTCATATTCTCTGTGTAGAATCTAAGAAGGAAGATCAGAGTGGTAGATGATCCACTCCTGCACCGCAGTTTTTGTCTGCTTTTTTTCCAGATGCCTTTCTAGCTCCAAGAAAGCCAAAGATTCCTCAACAGCTGAAAATATGTAAAGAAATGCTAGATTTTTCCTCTGCTCTCACATGTCCAAACCCTTCCAGGCTCTTTCCATTTATAAGTTGTTTCATTGGTTTTGTTTAGGATATGGATGTCTGAAGCTCTGACTTTTTCCAACCGTAACAGTCATGAGCTGTACTGTATGGAAATTTGGAATTCCCAAATCCCTCTCTTCTAGAACACAAATCTCACTTTCATTTAATTAGGGTTTTATCATTCTCTGAAAAAGTGTAGGAATCCAGATTACTTGAATATTTTGAATGGTTTTGGTTTGACCCTTCATGGCCTTTACATCTGAACTCTGACAAAACAAGCTTGGAAAAAGTAGTTAACACCTCACTGTAAGTGGAAGTGGCAATGGTAAATCTGGAACACCTCCAGCCAAATAATGCCATGTAATGCATGTGAATGAGCCTAAGGCAATCTCCACCCTTAGTTCCTTTCAGTTAGTGCTAAAGGCAAAGTGTGAGAAGAGTTGTTACTTCAAGCATTTATTGATCACAGCCTCCATTTTCAGGTTTTCCAATAAAAGCAGCTGCTCAAGGTGTTTCTGAAACTCTGCTGTAGCCCAGAGGATATCACTGAACACAAATGTAACAGACACTAAAGAATTCAAAATTTTGATTTGGTCTGGAGATAACGGAAGTAAAAATTTCTTCTCTTTGGAACCATCCTTCACTGTTTCCTGCTGTCACTGGAGCTTTTTGTTATGTAGGAAGTGTTGGATAAGAATGTTTTGGGTATTTGGTGTGAAGTTCTTATGTCTGAAGTATGGAATCCTTTGATGTGTACTGGAGAATGCTTCTTTCTAAGTAGGAATTTTTTTTCTTTAAAACAGATGGATTTAGCTAAACTCTGAAAGGGTGAGATTATTAAGATGTGTGCTCAATTTACGTATTAAATTTCATCTAATCACTAACGTTAGAAGTATGTAACTAGTCTTAGAGTATCTCTTCTATTCCAGGGTTCCTGAAATCCTGGTTTTGTGAAATCCTGGTTTTGCAGACAGTATTTGAATCTTAAAATAATCCTCTGATTTCTATTTGATTTATACAATAACTATAAAAGGTAGCTGCTTCCTTTTTAAAGATAAATACCTACACTCTGTGGCTCTTTGAGGCCTCTCTCTTTAGTAAGGAATTCATACGTCAATGGTCTGATTGGATTTGCAGCATATTAGGCTAAATTTTCAAGAATGCTTAGCTGACAAAGACCCCAAGTTTTATTTTACTCTTCCTCACAGGCTAAGAACACTTCTTAAAATACTAAACGTGACCTCTGAAATATAAATATGTCCATATATTTAAAAATAGACTTGAATTACCTCATAGGGATGTGGTCCATGCACATTGTGTAATTGGGACAGCTCTCTTTCTATCTTTCCCTTTATCTGTCTCTCTCCAGGGAAAGCAAATAATCAAGACTTTGCTTAAAGTGGCAACACTATAATCCCCAAGGGTGGGAAGCTCATTCTTTATCTACAGGATGTCTGGAGTGATAAGTGGCTGTTTTAATAAATCTCATGCAGTGTTTCTTTGTCCTGACAAAATTATTATTTGCTGTTTGGTATGGCAAGTTTAAATGCAGCATGCCCTGAAATTTAAGGTGTAGAATGAAGTAATGGGATAGAGGTGGAAGAATTTATTCAGTACTTTGTAAAGAAAGAAAGTCTATAAAGTTGTAGTTTTGAATTTTCACTTGAAGTGATTTAATGCCACAGTGTCTCTCTAATAGAAATGCAGTTGCAGTTACCTCATTTGTGCTCCGTGTAGATAACATGCGAATCTGGATCTCTGAAGTCTTCTGTTCTTAATTTACTAAATGAAACTTTTATTCATGGCTTATACTATCAGAAATTAGGCTGATTCTGATGCAGCCTAATTAAGTACACTCATAGTTGTATCTGCCTTACTTTATTTCCTGCATGAGCAGATTCAGTATGTCTATGTACCTTAATGAATTGGAACTTCATTGAACAAACAAAGTGTGCCTAA
Source organism: Phaenicophaeus curvirostris (assembly GCF_032191515.1). NCBI lineage: Eukaryota > Metazoa > Chordata > Aves > Cuculiformes > Cuculidae > Phaenicophaeus > Phaenicophaeus curvirostris. The sequence goes on from NC_091394.1 coordinate 55,080,226, forward strand.
GACTTAACGGTGTAACTTCTAATACCTCTTCCCAAAGTTTCTTCCTGATTTGCTTTATTCACTTATTTTCAACTCTAGATGCTGTTGGCCACCTCCTTCAGAGAAACCCTGTTTCTGCACATATTTGTGCTATTTCTAGCACTCATATGTGAGTGTTTAACTTTGATTTTGCTCTACAGCGTGTGAATATGTTGCTTTGCAGAATTCTGTTAATCTTCATCCTGATAAAGGAAGACTATGAGAGTAGTTAACTTAGAGAAGCAGACTACATTGATCAGGACTGCTGCTTTACAGTAGGTGTTGTTATGTTCTGACTGTTTGTTTGCCTGAAGTTCAGTTTTGTCATTCTCTTTCCCAGTGGAAAAACTGCACTTGTGACAGGAGTGTTCATGAAACTGCTCTGAAAATTGAAGTACGTGGGCCAAAATCATTATGCTTATATGGTATTTGCTACAGTTGGAAGCTGTAGCTGAGGTGTATTTTGAGAGCAATGCAAGTAATGTTGTGCTGATTCCTTTACGAACTTGAGCATGAACAGAGATGACGGATGTGGGATGCTTGTTGGCCACTCTAGAGTTAAATACATTTTCTTGATCTCACTCCCTGTATTCCTCCCCCCATGAAGTTATCCAGGCAGTGGGGAATTTCTGTAGTCATTAATTATATTTATACTTTGGCTATGTCACACACAAAGCTGCCTAAAAACGTGTGCATTTTTTAAATCTTCTGACAAATATATCACCAGAAGTCTCTAGTGTGGCCACCACCTCTGTTTTCAGAGGCTGTGCACAGGTCACTTCTTATCAGTGTTAAAATACTCATAATTTATTTTCATATAGGCTGCCCAGTATAAAATCTGGCTTGTGCATGCCTGAGGTCTTTCTAACGCTGCATTTCTGGCTTTTAGGTGGTTTCACTCTCAAATTACACTGCATGGCTTTTTTACTGCTGTAAGGGAGGGAGGCCTAGAGTAAGTAAGGAGACGGGAACTGAAAATGAAAGCTCTGAGGAGGAAGGAGCAACCAGTATTTTGGAGAATGAAGTTTAGCTTATTGCAGTGCTTGCTAGTGCTTGCTCTTCCTAGTTCACCACAGCGGAAATCAAAGTGTTGCAATGCACGTACTGGGATAAGGTGGTGCCTTTTTCATCAGCAGCACACCTGGGACTTGCTGTATTCTCTGGGGGAAGTGTGGGAGCACTTCATAACCAAAGTCAGGTGGGAAATGGGGAACAGCAGGCTAATGTAGCATGGGAGCAGGTTACCCTGAGATGGTATGACGTCCTTATCCTTGAAGGTTTTCCAGATTTGCCTAGACTATGATCATGTCACCAAACACAACCCATTCTTGTGTTGGTGATGATCCTGCTCTGAGTGGGAGATTGGACTGGATTACCTCCATAGTTCTTTTCTAGCCGTTGCTTCTGTGGTTCTCGGTGCTTGAAGATATATTAATTTTATTATTCTACCATTCAGCATTAATTGCCTTCCTGGCTCTTTACTTTGCTTAATCTGCTTATCACCAGTAAGTATGATATTTTGGTACAGACTACAGGTGGGGCTTTTTATCACAGAATCACAGAATAACCAGGTTGGAAGAGACCCACCGGATCACCGAGTCCAACCGTTCCTACCAAACACTAAACCATATCCCTCAGTTGGATACCTCAATACCACGCAAGCCTTTTATTCTTCCAATTACTTGTCTATTTGTATGCCTACTGCGTGTAAAAATCCATAAAGGCACAGGCACCTAATAACAGCAACAAGTTCCTCCTTCTTGTTCTTTTTTGCTGGATCCATTTCTGAGACCTCTTTCCTCAGAACAATGAAAGTGGGAAGATAAAGACAAGAATCACATTTGTGGGTCACACGGCACTCGGAAACAGATGGAAGATGGAGGGAGTGACATGCATGTGGAAAATTCATATTGCACCCCGTGCCCTCCAGATTGTGCTAGATCGACCAAAGAAGCATGTGCTTTCTGAAAGCCAGTGGCAAACTTATTTTCCAAGTCCTGGCTCAGCCTTTATAAAGGTACAGTGCTGTGTTGAAATAGTGTTTTCTGACCTTGAATCTTAACACAAAGGCAAGAGGGGGTTTGAAGTGAGGCTGCTGTGCTGTCCTCAACTGCACTTCTCTCCTGTGGCTTTGGCAGTGCCTGTTTTAAACAGTTCTGGAAGCTTCAGTAAAAAAGCTTCTGTTCTTTGCCACTGGTGAAGAAATAAAAATATTTTTACAGTTTAGGGTAACAGTATTTCACTGCTCGCTGCCTAGCAGAGAAGGTAGGGTTATGTCTGCCAGCTAAAGACCTGCTATATAGATTACTTTTATATTCTGTCATCATGTAGCATTTCAGTCTTCTCCATGCTCTTGAGTGTTACTAAGATACTTATTGGCCTTTTTAGCAGAATGTATTTTGTTGCTTGTTTTGAAAAAGGCTCAGACAACTTTATCCATTGGGTTTACTGTTTCCACATGAGGGGAACATTTTTTATTATCAACTGCAAATGACCATAGGTTGGTTCCTTAAAGCAAAATTTGGGTATATTTGAACACCAAGACAGGTGGGGTTTTTTGTTATTTCTGGCAGGTTTTCAGAGGACCACAGAAAATTGACAGACTAACTTGGGTTTTGTTAGAGATTGCTCTGTGTGTGTTAATGTATACATCTGATAAATCCAAATAGTTTCTCAGTGGTTCTAGTCCTATGCAGTTGATATTTGTTGGTTGTATTCACCTTAAAGGCTCTCTGTGAATCTGGAGACTAGATCATGAGCATAATTGTACAAATGAAGCTTTCAGCAAAGTGTGGTTTTTGTTTCAAAGGTTAGAAAAAGATTAGGTAAGCTGTTGTAAAATTGCTTTCTTTGTGCAGAAAAAAAGAAATCTGACGTATAAATCTGATGATACTTCAGAACTTTTGACTTTTAAAAAAATATTAGCATATGCCTCTGAGAATGTATTAGAAATACTCATATTGCTCCCATTTGATCTCCTGCTTTAAGACTCGTTTTAAAGGAGTTGGATTTGGAGTTTCTTGGGGTTTTGTTTGGTTGGTTTTTATTTTTTTTTTTAAGATGTTGGGAGATCTGCCCATATATTTATTGCTCTTTTGTATCTACTGGACTTGAGGTCATACAGAGCTTTTTGGAGACTGTGCCCATAGTCACTGTTACTGGTTTCAGTTTAGAGAAAACAATTTGTAAATGGTTGCACAATTTGTTTTTCTACTGTGGTAAACATGAGTTGTGATGTGAGGGTAGGTTTTACCATAGTAAAGTTCAGATCTGCTTCTGAGGAAATGACAAGCATTGCTCTGTGGTTAGGTTTGAACTTTGAAGGACCTTGCTATTTAGGCAAGGGGAGATCTGCAGAAATCGGAGATACAGGGTGGGATAAGAAACCCTTTCAAGTGAAGGGGATAAAGAGTTGAGGGGTGATGTGAACGGTGGTGCTAACAGAGCTAGCAGTGCCAGCAGTTCAGTGATACCATCTTGGCAGGGGGTTTCCTTTTTCATTTCTGACTCAGGCAAGATTTTAAAGGACATGCCATCAAATGTGTAAGCCTGAGATCAGGAGAAAGCTGGAAATGTGCAATGTGGCTTGACAGGTGTTTCACTGTGTTCTCTGTGGAACTAGAAAGGCGGGGGGGGGGGCATGGGGCTTGGTACCTTGGACATCCTGGTACCTTGGGCATCCTGGTGCCTGGGGGTGGAAATACAGGCAGAGTAGCAGACACGGGACATGAGTCTGATTTCTGATATATTTGTAGTCTCATACCATTTAATATTTATGCACTTTTTAAAAAAATAAAGTGTCCTCTACATTAAACATAAAACCTGTTCTTGTGAACTGAGGCCAGTGGAGCTGGAAGACAAGGACAAGCTTTGTGCAGTGGAGATGGCCGTTCCCTCAGGCACCAAAACAGAGGGAAGATGTGAAGGAGAGATGGGCGGTGTTTTGCAGTCACGCTGCTGCCGTCTGGGCGTTGGAACAGAGCAGCGGGCTGGGGGATGCTTTTTTCGTGCTGATGGCAAAAGCTTGAGAGCTCAAAATAGCTCCTTAGTGTCAGGAAAAGGCAGGTGGAGATGAGGTATCGGGGAGAGCAGGAAGAGGATTGATGTATTGAGGAGGGAAAGGAGGGTTGGCGGGGGTAAGAAGGATGAGGATTGAAGTATGGGGGGGAAGAAGGAATGAGGATTGAGGTATGGGGTGGGAAAGGAGGATGAGAATTGAGGTATCAGGGAGAGGGGAAAGAAGAATGAGGACTGAGATAGGAATGGTTGATTTGATAGGAATGGTTGGACTCGATGATCCGGTGGGTCTCTTCCAACCTGGTTATTCTATGATTCTATGATATTGAAGGGGAAAAATGAGGATGAGGTGTTGGAGGGAGAAAGGAGGATGAAGACCGAGGTATCGGGGTGGGGGGGAGGAAAGGAGGATGTGAGGGTATCGGGACGAAAGGAGATTGAGATCTCGAGCTTTAGAGTCCTGGGCGGTTGTGGTTCAGACAGGGTGGCATCGCCGCTGCCGTAGGGCGAGGTGGGCAGAGGAGCGGCGCGGCCCCGCTCCCGGGGTGGGGAGAAAGGACGCGTTTCTGTGCCGCCCACGAGCCCCGGGAGGCGGCGGCGCGGGGGCACCGGGAGGCGCGGGGCTGCCCGCGGCGCTTTGTCTGCCCGCACCGGCGAGGACCCCGCCTCGCACCTCACCGGGGGTGGGGGGCGGCGGCGAGCGGCTCTCTTTGTGTGCGGGGCGGAGATGGGGGCGCCCCCCTTCTCCTCATCCCCATCCCCGTGCGCGGCGGCGATGGCGACCCCCCCTTCCCCCGCCCCCGCCGCGCGCAGCGGGCCGGTGTGGGGGGGGCGGGGGGCGCGGAGTCGGCGGGTTGCCATGGCGAGGGCCGGTCACGTGGGGCGGCGGCGGCGGGGCTGACGCGCGGGGCGGGGCGGGGCGGCGGGGCCGGGCGGGCGGCGAGAGTCGAGGCTGCCGCCACCGCCACCTTCCGCAACCCAGCAGCGCGGGGCTCCGCGGGGCCGCTGCAGCGCCAATGCCCGGGCCGACACAAGCCCTGTCCCCAAATGGCGAGAACAACAACGACATCATCCAGGATAACGGGACCATCATCCCTTTCAGGAAGCACACGGTGCGCGGGGAGCGCTCCTACAGGTACGGCGGGGGGTGCGAAGGGCGGTGCGGGATGCAGTCGTCCGTCCCCCCCCACCCCCGATGCGGGATTGCGGGATGCAGCCTGCCCCTACCCCGATGCGGGATTGCGGGATGCAGCCTCCACCCCCCCGCCCCTCCTCGATGCGGGATTGCGGGATGCAGCCTCCCCCTCCGGGCGATGCGGGATTGCGGGATGCAGGCTTCCCGCCCGGCCCCGGCGATGCGGGAGGACCGGGAGATGCTTTGTCCGGCTTGGGGGAAGCGCTTGCTGGATGGGCGGGGGATGCCCGCGGGGGCTGTCGAGCGGAAGAAAGGCTGTTAATAATAATACGATATAACGAAAAAGAGAAAAAGGAGGGAGGGAGGCAGCGCGGGCAGGCGGCGCCCGCTGCGGATCGCGGGGGCGGCGGGGGGACCGCACCGAGCGCTGCCCGTGTCCCCGGGGCCGCGGTGACAACCCTGCTCGCTGCGGGGAGGGGGCGGCTCCGTCCACCCCCCGCCCGCCCAGCCCCGCCTTGTGTTTATTTATCGTTTCTTTTTTTTCTTCTTTTTTTTTTTTTTTTTTGGTCGGGGGGGTGGGCACGTCCTTTTGTCGCAGTTGTAGGCATTGCTGATGAATCGCTCGGCATGCGCCGCTGGCAGCCCCTCTGCATTAACATCTCTGACAATATGTTCCGGCTGATAAGCTCATTAAAATTGTTTGCATTGTTTGATAAGGGTCGAGGTGCAGCTCGGAACGCAACTGGTTTTCTGTGCCCCTTGCTGCGGGCTCCAAGGGTGATGTGGCCGGTAGCTCCCCGTATGTTAATACACAGTTATGTTAAATACCGCCTGGGTGACAGCAAGCGATGCCACTGCAGAGAACACGCCCCTTAAAGCTCATTTTCAAACAGCAGGAAATGATGCTGCTTTCAAATATCTGACTAAAGTGGCGAGTTGTACGCTCGGTTAGATGAAAACAAATGTGGGTGACTTGGCTTGTTTTTCTGAAGAGAAATGCAACATTTTTTTTTCCGCTGAGGAATAATAGAGCTGCTACCAGTGTAGCTGACTATTAATAACCTTAACGGGGAGTCTCATTGTTGACCTAATGGGTGATTGTGAAATGACGGAGATCCCAGTGTGTGGTTTGTTTGAAAATTTAGTCTGTCCCTCTTTCTGAATCTGTTGACACTTTGTGTAATGAAGCCTGGATAGATGTATTTAGCACTAAGCAGCAAAATTGCTTTTGTAAAGACATACTCCTACGTGCAGAAAGATGGGAACTCTCACTTCTTATAGCTGAATTTCAGCTAAGCAGTGCAAGACTCTTGTTTTAGAGGAAAGCTGTTTCAATTATGCATCTAAGCAGAAAAACAATAGAATTGAAAGGAATTATTACGTGTCTATCTTTAGTTATTCTGACATGTGTCGTAGGTGCTACTGATTGCTGTCTCACTGCTTGCCTTCAGAAAGTTTCTTTGGAAAAGCTCTGTTGAACGGGGTTCTCCATTATCCTTTTGCAGTATTGTTGTATGTAATTTTCTGCAGCCATCAACAAGTCGGTTTTCTTGTCCTTCTGTCTCTCATATCATCCATTGAACTATGTCCAGAAGAGACGTTGTGAGGCTGCTGTTAAGCACGTGATGGCAGAAATAATTATATCATTTCCCCAGTTTTCCAGAAACTGTGAAGTTATTCTGCATTTGAATAGCCTTTCACCCAGAGTACTCCACCTCAGTCTTGCGGAGCTTTGTATCTGTGTCCCTATCTAGAGCAATCTAAAGGCATGCAGAACTACTAATGCTAATGTTGCATTTTGGGGCAGGAAATAAATAATCCAATTAAAGCTTTATCAGAGATAAACCTTTAATGCCCAAATAGGTTTCCACTGCAGATTCATATTTAGATTTTCTTTTGTGGAAACCTCCCCTAATCTGAAGAGTCATGGCACCCAAATCTGTTGATTCCCCCTTTCTCCAGTGGGGAGAATGATTTGTTTTTATCTGTAGCTCTGATGACTTTGTGAAGTGAATGTCAACCATAACAAAGAAACCCTAAAGAATATGTAAAAACTGGTGAAACTTCTCCTTGATATACTGGAAGGTAATGTGTTTTTAACTTAAATGAGTATGTTTTAGTAGCTAGGCTCATTTGGTCTTTGCCAAGTTTGAGTTGAAGCAGAAGATCACTAAGTCTTAAGAGATTAATGCCATCGGTATTGTGGCTACTGCCATGCTGGAGTGTTGGTGCCATGCTGACTTCAGAGCAGACTTATGGAACAGCCTATACAACTTTACCGTCTGACACATCAAGTTGGTATGCCTCTGATTGTCGGGCTGGTTTGTTCCATCTGCATCTAGGAATATGGAATAAATATATCATTAAACATAGCCTGAAGCATGGTGTTAGATCAGGAGTTGTACAGATCTAGAAGTACATAATTTGCTCACAATATACTTCTGCGTCCTGCGGCTTTTCTCTTAATTTAAACTGCACCTATCGTACGTATAGAGATCCAGTATTTGCTTTTCACTTCTCTCTCCTTTAACATCAGTGGGTTTTTTGCATTTTTACTTTTAACATACTGTGTTTCATAAAAATTAGTGTTTGATCAGAATAAATTTGTTTACCATTTTAGATGTTCTCGTTCGGATCTTCTCTGACCTAAATAAAAAACACCCCTCAAAACATTTAGTGTTTCAAATACCAGCTCCTACGAAAGATTTTATATCCCGCTCCCAAAGCAGGTATAGAAAGAGGTGAAGTTTATACCATTTTGCAGACTAGGAAGCTGGCGCAAAAGGAGGTGCCTTGAATTATTCACCAAGTTGAAGACGCAGCAGGGAATTGAACCTATTACCACATGAGTCCCAACCATGTGTTCTGTATGCAGAGCCACAAATAGTTTTCCCAAGTCTTCCAAAGGACATATTATATTTTGCAGACTGGGACATAGAGCCGAAGGTGTTACGTTTCGCATCCAGTCTCACGTAGCTGGTAAATGGAAACCAGGCACTTTGGCATAAAATTTAGTCACAGGGAGATGTTAACTTTCAGAGTAAATAACTACAGTCAGTCTGTATTTCTCTAGTGAAACGCTGTTTCAGGTGCTCTGGAGTCAGAAACTGACTTTAAAATTTGGTTGGGACTAAGGTGTCATTTTCTTGGACCAAAATAGGTTTGGGCTCATTTCTCAGAACAACATTACATTTAATTATAGTTTTACTTGTATGGTCAAAGAAGAATGAAGAAAAATCAGTGAGAAACCAAACCAACAGCTGTGTAGAGAACTGTTTTAAGCAGGGCATGTCTGTAGTACATTTTTGCCAGACTCAAGGCATCTTGTGGTGATCAGCTCATCATGTTTTTAAAAGCTAGCTATACAGAGCTTGAATATTTCCAGGTTTGAGTGGCATACCTAGCCTAAACCTCCAGTCTAAAATGGGAAAACTATTGTACCCTCCTTTGCAGGTTCCCATGCCTAACTTCTGATTTATCTGTTTGGTGCTAGAAAAATGGTTTTCTCGTCCTTCATATAGAATCATAGAATCACCAGGTTGGAAAAGACCTCTTGGATCATCGAGTCCAACCATTCCTATCTGCCTTTCAGGTAGAGAGCAATAAGATCTCCCCTCAGCCTCCTCTTCTCCAAGCTAAACAACCCGAACTCCTTCAGCGCTCCTTGTAAGACTTGTTCTCCAGCCCCTTCACCAGCTTGGTTGCTCTTCTCTGGACTCGCTCCAGAGTCTCAACATCCTTCTTGTGGTGAGGGGCCCAGAACTGAACACAGGATTCGAGGAGCGGTCTCACCAGTGCCGAGTACAGAGGGAGAATAACCTCCCTCAACCTGCTGGCCATGCTGTTTCTGATACAAGCCAAGATGCCACTGGCCTTCTTGGCCACCTGGGCACACTGCTGGCTCATGTTCAATCACTGTCAACCAACACCCCCAGGTCCTTCTCCTCCAGGCAGCTTTCTAGCCACTTTTTTCTTATGCTGCCTATATTTAGTTTTATATCCAGAACTGGCATGAAGGGGAGTGGGGAAGTGGGCTAATTTCCTGATTATTTTTCTTCAAATCTCTAAGCTAAAAATGAACTAAAACAAAACAAAAAAGAAACAAAGAAAACCCTTTCTTGTCTATGACCATATACCTTTCTTATGGTATCTGATTTAAATTCTTGGTTTTCCTAACTGTTGCCTTACTTTAAAAAATCGTTAAGCTGCTCAGTGTGCAATGGTGCAGTGTGTAATAATGAAAGCTGGACGGAAGTGGTGATTTCCTCACCCGCTGTTGAAATAAGCTGGGGGGTGTTACCGGGTGTATCTGGCTGTCTGAGTTTACTGCAGTGAGAGCTGATAACTTCCACGCTGGAAGTAGAGATTTACGTTAACAGCAAAATCTGTTTTGGTGTTTGCCTTCCTAACTCCCGATGAATTGCCGGACGCAGGCTGGCCCCACATGGCGGAGAGCATCCTTCTCTCGACAGGACGCATCCTTGCCCCTGTCTCTGGCGACTGTGCCATCCACACGTGTGCAGCTTTACTCAGCGTACAAAGGGAAACTTACTGCTTCGCTTTACTTGGGAACAAGGCATTTCTTGCTCTGAAATTAGGTTCCATTGAATATAGAAAGCTGGCAATTCCGCTGAAGTAAAAATGATCATTTTTGTTGTTAAAATTAATAGGTAAAGGCCCAAACATTCCTTGCTGAGAACTGGGAAGAAAATACAGAGTAAACAGTAGTGAGTTGTCTTTTCACTTTATAGTGCAGACAGGCATCATCTGAAACTGTAAATGCTAGTCAAAGCAAATGCTACTAAATATTTCAGTAACTGAAACGTTGTTTCCAGAGACGGTTGCTCTTGTCCTGACTGTAATTTTGCAGGTAATGAGAAGTTTGCCCTAGGTTTCACTTGAAGCAGGAGAAGGGCAATAATAAATATTTGTTTATAAAAAAGATCCCATAAATCTGGCTTGAGCTTTTCTAAAAGTGATATTTGTGATGATCCCCTTGTTTGTCAAGCATCTGCATTGCAATGGGATAGTTAGTAGCTATCCGAGAGGAGACTATGCTGATGACTTACATCCAGTAGCTACCAGCCAGCGTAAGAGGTATGGTGCAGAAGTGTTTTCTTGGTTCCTGTGAGCTTAGGTACCCTCTATTTTCTCTCTTCTTTCACTTTCATAAAGCTGGCTTCCTGCTGCTGCTGCCGTTCTCCTTTAATCTTGTTTTCTGATTAGGGAGTACTCTGCCTAGGGAGAGCAGTTTTGGTGAGTATCTGCTGTTGGGCAGGCCTGGCTCTCAAAAAGTAACTGGGAATCACACCTGACCGTATGTAAATGTCTCATCGAGTTGTGATGATGACTATGCTCGATACTGCATTGGCTGTTTGAAGCCTAGATAGTCTGTGCCTGCACTATTGGGCTGCTTCTTAAGCTGGATTTAGATCTTGAGATCATCTTCACAGTGTTTTGGGAGTTGAAGGTATTTGTTAAAATCAGGGGCTAACAAAGAGGTAGCTTTATGGAGGAGGAAGGAAAGAAAACAACTTGCCATAGACAACCCAGTTTATGTAGGGAAATTAAAGTGACTTTCAGACAGCACCATCTTCTTAACTTGCACCCAAGTGCTCTCAACAAAAAGGTCTGAGCATACCTAATTTGTACACAGGCTTTGTGGGTTTCAGAAACATCCTGTAGGTGGGAGGCTGCATTCTGGTTTTTGTTGTGTGATGTGGTTTTTTTAAGGTACTTCATAGAGCTGCATAGCAACAGCACTGTTTCTGGCATACTAACAAAAAAAAAGTGTGTTTAGGGTATGTGAGAAGTGAACCCGATGCTGTCACTTTTGGAAACAGACATTTTTGGCTTCTGCCTAGGTTCTTCAGTCTAGCCTTCCTGAAAAACAGGCGCTGAAAAATATACTGTGTTGTGAAAGAAAGGTGATTTGGAGGTGGGGCTGTGGACTAAGAGAGCCTGATTAAAATGATTTCTCAGAGTTTTTCCTTTGCTGCATGAATGGCTAGTTTGAGGGAGATGCAGCTACCTCATGACAGGCAGGCTGGACCACAACAGTGTTCTCTCAGGTGACATACCTGGTCTAACCTTTTGAGATATGAAACTTGTTTTGAGAGGCAAAAAGAAAAAATAAGTAGTAGGTTTACATTTCAAGCCTTGGCACTTGAACGGGTGACTTTTTAAAAATATCTTCAGAGGTTTGGGCTTTGAGGCTTGTGGAGGGAGGCTAGTTTAATTTGACAGCCTTTTTCTCCTTCCTCATGTCCAAAGCTAATTATAGCAAAACCTTGGTAAGGAAGGAGATAAATCGTGCGCCAGCTTTTCATTTTGGAGATGGAGCTTTCAGCTTTTGTTTGATAATTGAAAACGAGTGGTCTCTGAAGCATCTGTTCTCAATCATGCAAACCACTGAGTGGGATGGCACGAAGGCTGAAGTGCGGAGTAAGTGTAGTGGTGATGGTGGCAACAAGGCTCGTGCTGCACCAGGACAGTGTTTGGAAACTCATGTCTTCCTCGCTCATGGAATCCTGACCTCCAGCTAGCAGCACTAATTGTTTGCTTCCAGTATCAGTGCTAAGGAACGTAAACGGAAAACATCAGTGTTTCTTCTGGGGATTGTGTCAGCTGAGCACTGAGTAGCTGTTTGGGTCTTGCTTAGATCCCTGCTGCCTGACTCATCGATAAAGCATCTTCTTCATATTGTTTCATTATAATTAGGTGGGAGGAGGAGGGGAGTATCAACTATAAAAGTTTGCCAAACATGCGTTTAAATGTTGGGCTTTTGGAAGTGGTGGGGTTTTTATTTTTAATGCAATTCTCTTACGTTTGTGCTACTGCATTGCATATTTAATTCAAAATTACAATCTTGCCTGTAATATTTTGACAGAAGTTTATCGAGTTTCCATGTGGTATACCAAGTTATTAAATATCTGATGGAGAAGGTTCTGTATTCTGTAAGCACATTCATTACATGGCTTTGCTTAACTGCTTGGAAATTTTTTCTTGTTTGCCATAGAGTCCCATGCATAGTGAAGGGTGCTTTTGTGTTAATCTGTTTTTTTGCTATGCTATCCAAACAGGAAATGCAAACATTAATCAGTGAACAGAGACTTAAGGATGTAACTACTATAGGAAGTCCTACAACTGTGCCAAGTCATTCTGCTTGGAGAGGAGTGTACTGTGCAGGTTGTGGTCTTGATCTGGCCTTGCATACAGCTGCCTTGCATGGTTTATGCCTGTCGACTGGGAGAGGAAAGGGTTTTGAAATATGGGTGGGGCGATTGATGAAGAAGCTCGTGGATCTGGATCCTGCATGTGTGGAGGAGCGTGGATGGAAACATTGGTGTGAGCACATGTGAATTTAAACAGAAACTCGGAGTGGTCTTGCACAATATTTAAACAAGCTATGTGCACTGAAATATTCTTGGTTTGGAGTTTTTTTGGGACTCCTGCATAAAAACTGGGCCTTTCTCCAGTGTGGCAATTGACAGAGTAAAGGAATAGCTTATTTTGCTCTAATGGCGTAGTATAAAGCAATGCTGGATGTTCCTGTTTCGCCATATGGTTGCAGGCATTGTTTCAGAGGTTTAATTTTTAGTATTATGTTTCTTGGAAATTTGGAACCCTGAGAGCTAGTTAGCAAGATCTGTGGACTTCAGTCCCATCTTTTAGGAGTAATTCAAGTGCATATCCCCCCTACAGCAGGGTTCCTTAGTATTGCACAGATTTCCTACCCAAGCAGCTGTAATTGTTCAGAGATGCACATGAATGCAAATTCTTGACTGTCAGTGTGGAATGCAGTGTTGATGCTCAGAATGGCTTGCTGACAATATATATTAAACAATTTGGGGGGAATTCATTTTAGGCAAATTTTACATGGTTGTTATGCTTTGCTTCTTAAGGTTAATCTCTGTGGACTTGGTCCAGTAATATCATGAATAGGAAGCACTGTAATATGTGATGTAGAATATGCATTCGCTTTACTTATGCATTCAATGTTATACAAATCATAGCTTATTAAAACAACTATAAAATCTGTGAGTAATTGTTTGTATGGAAGTGGAGTGCATAACCCAGTGATATGAAAGTCCCGCAGGAGCTTTCGTGTACAGAAGGACTATGGTGTGTAGGAGTGCTGAGAACATGGAGGCAGTGATATTATAATTGGTGGAATAGAAGCGATAAACTTTCCTAAAAGGACAGCATTCACATGTAAATAACTGTTCTGTTGAAAAACCCTGTTCTGCAGAATGGCATTAAGTATACTTTATTAGATTATTGTTTAGGGTCCATATCACTCCTTGTCCATATAAGTGTTTCAAAGTTATGCAAGATGCAGATTCTGACGCAGCATCTGAGAACACTGTTTTCAGTCAACAGGTTCATGTTGTGTCAGTTGTCACTCAAGCAAGCATAAGGAGGTTTTTTTTTTTCCTCTTTAATATATATTTCTGCCTGCAGAAGTTTGGCTCTCCAATGTACATTTTTAATATATGTTTCCCAAGTGGGAAATGAGTTTCACAGTGATGGGAATGCTATAGAACTGCCTTGTCTCTTAAGCAGCTATTTTTAGTATAGTGAGGTGGATTTTTCCACTGCTACCTTAAGTACACCCCCTCCAGTTGTTCCTGAAGTGCTACACAGTATGGACCTGGTGGTGCTGGAGAACAAGATGAACGTGAGTCAGCAGTGCCTTCTTACAGGGAAGAAGGTCAAGCCAATGCTGGTCTGTATTAGCAGGCATGTAGCCAGCAGCTCTGGGGAAGTGGTTATTCCCTTCTTGTGCTTCTGAGACCACATCTTGCATCCTGTGCCTGAATTTGGCCTTCCCTGTTTGAGAAAGACAGTGACGTACTGAATTGAGTGGGACAGAGGGCCACCAGGATGGTTGGGGGCTGGAGCATGTGTGCTGGGTTTGGTGAGCCTGGAGAAAAGAGAGTTCAGGAGAAGGGAGGATCTCACTGCAGTTTTTAGCTGTCTCATGGGCGGGGGTGTAGAGAAGATAGTGCCAGGTTCTTCTCTGAGGTGCATGAAGAGAGGATGAGAGGCAATGGCAGTCAGCAGCTGCAACAGTAGAGATGGCTTTAGATAATGGGAGAAAATTTTTCACAGTGGGGCTGATCAAACACTGGTAGAGGTTACCCAGAGAGGCTGTGGAATATCTGTCCTTGGAGGGACTTGGAACTCAGCTGGATGGGACCACCGGCAGCCTTCTGTTGCTGGCTGTGCTGTAAATGGAGGTAGGAGCAAATGCTTCTGCAGTTCCCTGTCTACCTGAGTCGCTTTATGATCCTCTGTAACTATAATAAGCATAAACTGCTCTTGAGTTCAAAACACAGCACATAAAGCCAAGAAATCAGGCACTTAAAAAATGAATATGGCAACAAATATAATACTGTCACCAAGGTGATATCATCCTATCATCAAAGGTTTGAAATGGAAAAGAAAAATGTGTGTATGCAGTCTCAGTTTGACTGCATTATTTTCAACTGTTTTCTAGCTTAATTCTTGCAAAAGCTCTATTTCTTCTGTTGCTGCATTGTATTTATTACTTCATATTGGTTCCTCTAAATCTTGGGGAGCAGCTGCTGCAATTTAGTACCCAAGGATGAGCAAATGTTCATAGAAACACAGTACAACAGAGCGATAGTTTTGCAATGTCTTAAAATTAATTATGTACATTGCAATTAAAGATAACGTCTTGAAGTTAAAAGCTGATAAATTACTCCCTCTGCTTTTAATGAACTGTGCATTTTTTGCATGCAGAAAATAACAACATTATTGATAAATTTAATCTGCAGGAAAGGTTTAACTACAAGCACAGCTCTTAAACCATCAGTTGTGCACTTAGCCTGATGCGCTTTTACAGGGAGTGGTGCAGAACTGTCTTGTTGCATGACCTAAAGCAGCATTGAGGGAGCTAAAGAAACTAAATATTCACATTGCAGCACAGGTTATTACTTTCTAAAATGTACTTACATGTAGTTGAAGATAATTCAAGCAATAAACTTTTTACCCCCCTTGTTTATTGTGGTAGTTGAACTTGGTAATGCCTCTGTTTGCCAGCTGGAAGCAATACACTTCAGGAATTGACCTCAAGATATTCAGCAAAAGGAGGCCAAATCCTATTAAACAGGACGTCTCTGCTTCTTTTTGTTTAAGGTACAAGGCTTCACCGGGACTCATAAGTAAAACTGTTGTAACTGCTAGTAGTTCTGTCCTTAAATCACAGTTACATCAAAGGAGTGAGTGCTATCTAAAGAATATTATTTGGCAAAACAAAGCTTCAGGGATTTCCCCTTTTAGATAAGCAGGAGATCTTAAAAGTGAAATCTGAAAGACAACTCAGACTTCACAGACCTTCAAAGACCAACATGGTTGAAAAAAAAAAATCAGCTTTAAGGAAGCTTTACTTGATACTGGTCGTCTCAGCAATTGCATTGGTAGTGCAACAATGGTAAAATAACTTTGTGGTTACTGGCACACAGCAGGAGTAATACGTTACATAAATCACAGGTGGTTGAGGTAGCATGTTTATGAAGGGCAATTTACTTCATGAAGGATTAGTGAATTCTAGTTTTAGTTGTTCCAAAATTAATATAGCAGTTAAGAAGTTGCACTTAGAAGTTCAGCCCTGTTCTAGATAGTCCTCTGTAGGATTAATTCTTAAGTGCAAGTCATTTACTGGTAATACCTTGAGCATCAGAATAATTTCGGGGTGACTCCTTGTCTGTTATAGCATTAACTCATGAGAATGAGGGAATAGGTCAAGTTACTTTGGTATCCAAACCCAGAATTAAGTGTCATGGCTGGTAGTGTTAACATTTGAAATCTGTATGATATCAATAATGATTTGTAGGGAGCTTGTGCAAGCCAAAGACGAGGCCTATTTCAACACGATCAGAGATGTCAAAACTCCAAGATGATGATAATGATTACTATTATTATTATATTTAGTCTAGCTTTCACCAGCAGTGGAGGGAGAAGTGGGAGGGAGGTTGAACACAGAGCCTAGTAAAATGCTGTGTAGTGTGTTGGCCCAGTGGTCTGCAGAGGCAGTGCTGGCAGGGGATTTACAGGTGGTTCAGGTAGCAGATGTCAGCTGGAGCTTGGTGCTAGAAACCTGCATGCTGAGTGCCCTGCATACTCAGCAGGAAGCCTGGCACTTGTCCTCTGAATCCCAAATGGGGTTCAAAGAACCGTGGTAGCAGCGGGAACCCTGGACAACAATACTAGAGCTTAATATTTTACATTACAAAAATACACAGCCATGTTTTAGAGAATGATGCACCAGTGAAAGCAGCTAACATGATTGCCTGTTGCATCATCTGTTGTCACATGCTTGTTCACAACTGCAGGGAAAAGGTGGCTTAAAATAAATGTAGTCTTGTACCCCTTCTCAGTGTCACTGTCCTGCCACGTTTACTTGTTTGGGGGTGGAGCGAGGCTGGCTGCATTGCCTTGCAGCTCGGTGGCTTTGTGGTGCAGGCTATGCTCTGGCACCTTTGCCCATGAGTCCTGGGATGGTTGCATGGGCGGTTGCTGTGCTGTTTCTTGTCTTTTCCCAAGTTTCACACAACACGCCGTAAAAATGCCTACTTAGAAGGCCGCTTTCAAAGGGCCTTACCCTGTGCAGTAACAGGGAGTTGGAAGGGACCAACCAGGATTGAGTCCAACTCAGGATGTTCTGTGATTCTATAATGTGTATATTAAAGTTAGAATAAATGTTGCAGTGTGTAAATCGATGTGTATCTACATTTGTTTTTAATGTTAAAGAGAGAAAAGTCGATGCATGACAAAGTCCTTGCTCTCTGCATCGTATTACATCATGTGTGAGTAGAAAAGGTGTATTGTAGGAGTATTGTGGCTAGTGCAAGACCTTTCCCATGAGAGTGCTCTCCCAGTTAACTTTGTGTGCCTTGGACAACCAGGCTTTATTAAGTGTATTGCAGTCTCCTGTTAGGAAACAGCAGCTACGTGATAGAAGAAAGGCATTTTCCCTTATTTAATCCTTCCATTTTCCCTTCCCAGACTTATCCTCTTCTGAAATCCAGGGATGCTCAGTGCCTTTCTCTTGCTGAGTCACTGCCTTGCTGGCCTGGCTCTGAGCTGGGGTGTGAGGCACTTGGAGGCTGCTCAGGACCTTGTCAGGAGGGCTGTATAGTATTACAAAATCTCATTTGCCATTACGTTATGCTTGGAGTAAATCGATGAGTTACTTTAGTCTTTTGCCTCTGAACGTATACGTGTTAGGGGGAGGAGGCGAGTGACAAAAACCCGGGTAGGTCAAAACTAAATTAATTTGGTCACTTTATCTGACTCCAGCTAGCTGGATCTCGTCCCTGCTGAAAATCCCAAGCCTTCCCACAGCGTTCTCTGAACTGAAAAGGTGGAAATGGCAGGAGTTGGGAGCAGCATGCTGCCTGCTCTGCCAGAGCTGCTGTTGGGCTGCAGTGAGGCTGCTGTGCAGGTGGCTTGTGCCTCTGACATAATGCCTTGGGTGCCTGGCAGCATTGTTTTTTCTTAATTGGGGGTTCTGATTATTTTTATCCCTTCCTAACTGGGGTAGATGTTTCCCTGGTATAGATGCAGGTGACTGCTCAGGTGCCTGGGCATATCCACAGGGTTTTGCTTGGGAGTTGGTGCACTGCACTCAGGGGGCAGTGGCTTTGGGGACAAGCCCTTCTTGACTGCTCTCTTCATTTTCCAGTAATTCTGCATTTGCTAAAACATTTGGGAATCTACTCTCTGAAAATACAACTACTCATCTGTCATCTGGTGGGAGCAAAAAGATAGGAGGTTTCCCTGTTGTTTGCAGAACCCAGGCCAGGAACTGAGGCTTGCTAAAACATGTTGCCTCTCAAGGCATCCTTTTTCCACCATAAGTGTACTCAGCACTGCTGTTACTTTGCTTCATAGCATGTGTTTAACCCCTTAGGAATCCTATAGCAATGTCTGCATGTGTGCTTAGTAATCTTGTATTTTTTGTAAGAGAAAAAAATTAATAAAAAGTGAATTAAAGCTGCCATGTTTGTCTTGGTGAACTGAGAACTTCTCACAGAAGATTAGATGTTGGTTTATTCATCAGCTTTTTCAAGGTTTTCTAGTTACAAAATGTTCATAGAGTCTCTTCTGTTTTCCAAAATGCAGGTGTTTCTAATTGACTTGGGTTAACTATATTGTGCAAGCCTGAGAATTATTGTTCTCTGAATCGCCTTTCCCCCCAACCCTCATCTCCTTGTCTGTTGTGAAAGGTCAACTAGTTGCCAGTGTCTATTAGGAGAATTTCACAGGTCGAATGTCTTTCTTCAGGGCATCAGACCAGCAATTCAACCTTAGGGATCTTGGAGTTGAAAGGCTTGAGGGGGGTGGGTAATAATTGTAAGTAAAAGCAGATTTTTTTTTATTTTTTTTTTTAACATTGCAGCCTTGCCCAACTTGTGTGTGTCTCATACAGCCCACTTCAGGTGTTTTTGTGGTTCTCTATTAATAAAAAGTCTTCTTAATTTATAGTAACATTAATTTTATACTGAAATTTGTGCATCCTTTCCCCATGTTAATGAGGGCCTGTTCAGCACCAAGCACTGCTATTGCTTTGTTTGACTAAGTTGCAGTTTGAGGGTGCTGTGCACTGCTGTGGTTCAACCCTAATCCCTTCGAGTGAGTATGCTCTTGTGGAAATGGTAGTCACTAAAAAGTCTGAATTGCTTCCCTTTTGTGTAAACTGTTGATGTCTGCCTCTCTTGAACCTCTATCCTTTATTAAGAATGTATTTGTTTTAAACTGAAATTAATCTACTCATAGAAATAGATAAGGAGCCTTTTGGAATATGCAAATACTTTCAGCTACAGTTGAGATATCATGTAGTTAAGTGTTCATATTGTACTTTAGGAAGCAAAGGTGAACCCTGAAGAAAAGAAATTATGTTAGGATTGCTGTGGAGACACGATGTTACTTTTTACATTGCCATCATTGTTACTTTTTACATTGGAATGAAGGAATGAGAAGGAGAAATAAATTTTACTTATGCTATGCAAACATCACTGGCAGATCATAAAAATCAAATTGAAGTGAATCAGTAAATGTCCTTCTCAGATGTCCTAAAACAGTCCAAGCACTTAATCATTTTGTTGGAATTTGTAACTCTTCTCCTGATTTCAGTGATCTACCCCTATTTCTTAACTGGTTAGTGATTAACCTTAAAGCTATTTTGTAAAAATTATGCAGTAGACAGTGTAATACATTGCTTGTTATAGGGCTATCTCAGAGGTTTTGGCTCAAATTGTGAATATTGTTTGAATACTTTTGATTGTGTTTTTTCAGATTTGGGGCAACTGAATGTCTAGATAAGAACCAGTATTTTCTGCCTCATAGATAATGTGATAGAAAATATGTCCTGGTTGGGTTTTTGAGTTTTTTGGGTGTGGAGATTTGGGGGTTTTTGGGGGGGAGGGGGGTCTGTTGTTTTTTTTGTTTGTTGGGGTTTTTTTGTTTGTTTTTCTAAAGCTGTATGTATGAAAAGAAACCAGAATTACCACCAGTCTTTATAAGAGTTACTCAGATTTGGAATTTGGGTCTTTACTAGTCCTTAAGGTCCATCATAAGCATTTATGCAGGTCAGAAAATTCCAATGTTGGCAGGCAGCCTCTAATTTAAAAGAACAAAACTTAAAACATACCCCAATCCAATCAAAGTAAATCTTTAGTACTATAACCTCACTTGTATTGAAACAGGGAATTGTAATGAGAACAAAAGAAAACATGCTGTTTGCTGTGTTGAATGGTAATCCTGCAACATTAAAGCAATCAAGCATGGATTGCTTCAGTCTGTGTATGCTTCACAAATCATTTTAGGTCTTCAAGTAGGATCCATGTTGTGAAGCTAACATGGCATTCAGCAGTGAACGACATACATGGATAATAAAAGATTTTTAACATTTTGGGGCCATTTAGTAAGATCAGAACCGTGCACGAGAGATTTGACATTGAGCATTTTAAAAGGTCTGTATTTCTCCCAGTATTACAACCAGAGGGTTCTTTTCTCCTTTTTTTTCCATGGCAACACCTCATTGTGATTAATCTTGAACTGAGTTTCTGACCAGGTGGAGACTTTATATTTCGTTTGTGGCAAGTTTCTCTCCAGCTGGAGAGAGGGCTCTGGCTGTGGCCATTGGATTTGCTGTGGGAGTACAGCGTAAGTCAAAAAGGAGAGTAAGCTGTGCTGTCAGAACTGTGCTGGAGCTTTTTGTGTTGTTCTTCCATCCTCAGGCCTCGCTTTGGTAAAGACAGCCTTGAGCATAACTGGCCTCCAGTATCTATGGCTAACGCTGTATGCAGTGAATGCTAACAAAGCAGGCGGAGTCCAGCAGCAAGTCACTCGCCACTTCAGAATAACACAAAGGGGCGAATTTGCCTTCCACAAGGATGTGGCTGCTGAGGCTGGCAAGTTTCTTCATTCAGGGATTTTTGGTTTGCAGCAGATTTCATCTGAAAACCCTTTCCAACAGGAGCTGCAAGCAGTCTCCCTCAGCTATGTCTTAGCCTTTGTGCTGTATCTTCTGCTTCAGTAATTTTTGTTGGAAGATATTTCGTTTTACTAGGAGTGTCTATCCTGGTGCTATCAGATGCCAGCTTCCAGAAGGCTCCTCTTTCTGTTGTTGCACAGGCTTTCTACTGTGTTTAAAAATTTAACATTAGACTGTGCGTAATTGTACAAAACAGGAAGGCCTTGCAGGTTCAGGGGCAATGGTGTGTGTGAGGAGCTTTTGCAGTGCAGGTAGATCCATTGCTGTAATCCTTCCAGTCTTGCCATTATTTTACTGTTTTGGTGTAATGCAGCTTCTGCTGTCAACTGTTAGTTTCTCTGCAGAAAAATAAACATTCCTCTTGCAAAACCGTCCTTAAATACAGCTGGATAACACCTTGTAACAGCTGCAGTTAACAGTAGCAAGAGCAGTGGAAAATGCCCAATAGCTGAATGTTCAGAGCTGCATGTTAATGCCTTAACGAATCAATATTCCTTTGGGTGTAATGTTTACCATTGGACATGCTGAGCCACTGTACTTCTGATTGGGGTGATTGCTTAAGTATATACATGCTTTTCAGCACCTAAGTAATCCCCTGAACTCAGGACTGTGGTGCTTAGACTTGCATGTGTGAAATGTTTTTCTGAAATGGCCTGAACTAATTGGGCAAGACTCTTCCATGGCTTGTTTGTATTTACTGTGGATTTGAATTTCAGTTTCTTATAAGAATTATAAAACAAGGTAGAGGCCTTTGTGGTTAGGCAGTGCTGTAACAGCTAGAAGTTTTTAATCTCCACCTGTGTGCTCTGAAGCAGGGGACGTGTTATGCTGTCTTCGCTCTGCTTTTATTTGCTGTAGAATTGTCAGGCTTCTTTATGGGAGATGGAAGCTTAAAGATCTGTGAGGTGGATGCCGATTTTCAGGCTTGTATAAGCCTCATCATGGCCTTACGCTTGAGAGCCTTCAGCCTAAACAAGGGAAAGCCTAAGAAGATTTGAAAATGTAAATAATCTTATTGGGAAGTAGTAGTGTATTAGGACATAAAGTAAATTGTTAGCTACTTGGCCATTCAGAGTACAGCTTGTGAGTCCCCACCTGTCCAGCTGTTCTCTTAAGTTGCCGTACAGATGTTCATTGGTACATGTTTTAAATCTGGATTATATTTTCCAAAGCAGTCCAGCACATAAGGAACTGAGTCCTGGAGAAAACCCAGGTCCAGTTGTGGATGTCGAATGCAAGGATTCTTGTCTGTTGCTGAGTATGGCGGCTCTGCTACCTATGCCTGGCCATACTTTTTTCTTGTACCCCGCCCCCCTCCACGATCTGTCTGTGTGGCAAACAGGATATGTGTGTATCTGAGCACCAAATTAGAATGTGCTTACTGTAGAGGAAACCTTTCCCAGCTGAGTTTATTTAGAACATAACCGTTCAGAGGGTGGGGGCAGAAGAAGCAAAGATATGGTAAACTCGTTTTGAGAGATGATGAACTCCTTCCAGAGAAGAGGCCATGGAAGATTCAGACACATGTTAACAAGTCACTGAGAATAAATGACAATGGTGTGGTTTTGATTTCTGTTTAACAGAAAATCTAATTAATTTTGTATGCATTTGTTAAAAACTGTATTGATACACCCCCATGCTTATCTGTGTATACGAATGTGAAGGTTTTGTCTCTTAGAAACAGCCTGAACTCCTGTTTTGAGCCATAGACCATAATTTGTCTGCAAACACAGCGTGAGTTGTATTACAGATATCCTTCAGGGTATCATTGTAAACCTGAAGGTTATTTGTGTACTCACTGCTTCCTGAAGAGTTCCCCATCCCATGCACTGCAGCAAAGGAGGTTGCTTGTTCTCCTGTTGCCTGCAGAAGGATAGTTGTTTGTCTTTGTAATTGCTTTTGGAAGAGGATGATGAGGGAATTTCTGCTTCCTTCCTGTGTGTGTGAATTTTTTTTATCTTTTTACCAGAGTAGACTTGCTGCTTTCACTACAGGTACCTGATGGTTGTTCTGGGTTCTTTCCGGCCTCTAGAGGACAATTAAAGTTTGGATGAAGTAGTGGCAACTTCAAATTAGAGTAGCTTTATTTCAAATGTTAGCCTCTAAATATCTTTAGCTTGCTTAGAAGGAGACTGTCCCATGTTGATCTCTTGGTTAAATATTAAGCTCACTATTCTGAATCTTAAGTGAATATTTAAGTGGCTATTAAGCTGTTTACTTGAACTCATCTTACACACCATACTGAACACGTTAATTCAATAGTGACAGTGGTGATATCTTTCTGTTAGTTTCTTATCTATATAAAAAGGCAAAAATAGTAAAGTAAAAACCATGCTAACAATGATGTTTTATACTTCAGATGCCATTAGTAACAAAGGAGCTGCTTGCCTGCTCAGCCCCTTCCATTCTGATGTTGAAGCTAAGCATTCATGGTTAGCCTTTACGGTGTGGTTTTAAGAATACAAGGGCACTCCCTTTTTCGAAAACTTTGTTCTTAGCGCTCAGTTCAATCTAAGCACTTAGTGTGTGCCAAGAAAGCGACCTTTGCTAACTGTTGCAGTGAATGCAGTGCTATGTTCATGCAATTAGCTGTGCTTTCTGGGCCTGCAGGAAGAACTGAACAGGCCGAGGACAGGCTGATTTCTTCCGTACTTTGGAGGTGCCCCTACAGAAGTAGGTAGAGGGCTGAGCAGCCACTTTCTGAAGGAGTTACTGGCAGTAGTAGCCTGGCAATCAGAGCACAATTTTTTTAAGCCTGCTTTCCCTTACTAGCCTGTCTTTCCTTCTTTTTTACTTTTCTTTTTTTTCCTTTTAATCAGGCAGATTTGGGGTTTCTTTTCATGTTTTGGAAGGTAATGTCAGTAGATTTGAACAATTTGAATAATTTTCTTTGTTTGAAATTTGTTTTGTACAAATTGACCAATATTATGGACCTTGTCACTTTCTATTTTAAATGCATTTCCTGCTGCATGTTACTGTGCCAAGTTTCTTGCTGGTGAGTTTTTACACTTTTTATCTAGGTTGATCTAGCATACCTTAAAATCAAGTTGGCCTGCAGTCTTTGTATTGTCTACTGAATTGTCTGTCAAGCTTCAAACAGTTACATATTTGCAAATGCTCAGTGGAAATAGTCCATGCAGACTTCAGATCCCACAGAGGAAATACTGCTCTCTTTCACTGGGGGTGAAGATTGAGATTGAAGGCTGAGGTGGCAGGGCTGGCACCAAAGCTAGTCAGTTAAGTGTGAGCTACAAGGTGTCCGTTCCCACAAAACCCTTCCTTTCCAAGAATAACAATACAAATTTGACTGTTTGATTTCTGAGACTCCTTGTACTCAAGACTGTTACTAGTGGGCTGCCTGAAGCCCTGTAGTCTTTGAAACATTATTTACTCTTTTCATGAATGATCTTGGTGAAGCTCTTAGAAACTGTTGATGAAATAAACTTGAATGTGCTCATCTTTTTCTCGTAGCAATGTCCTACAACAGAAAGATGTGGCTAGTATAGAGTAACAGGGAATAAAATCCATATATGTTTCCAGTCTATACATTTGGGGACTGGCTACTATGAATTAGATTTACTTTCAGAAAAGAATCTTAACCATTTAGAAAGACATATTTAAGATGAAAAATCATTACATTATGTGACTGTGAAAATTCTCAGCAGAGTGCCATTTGCCAAGGTTTTGTTGAAACATTATCTGAACACAGTCAAACTGTTTGGCTGTGTTCAAGGCATGACCAGTAAGTGAAGGTCTGACTTGATAAGAGACTTGAAGGACTGATTTGTTTGATCTAGACTACCTGGGCATTGGGACAGACTGAGTGCTGTTCCTAACACATTATGAAATCAGCTCTGGAGAAGAAAAAAACATTAGAGCTGGGGGATAATATTGGTAGAACAAATGAGTTTAAGCTGAGAGAAGATGTTCCTAATGATCTAGAGGAATTGGGCTCTGCAGCAGCTTTCCAACCAGATGGTTGGTAGTGCAAGTCTCAGTTACTGTCAAGATAGAAGTTGGTAAGCTGATAAAAAATATTATCAGGTATTCACCCTGTACTGTAAGGAACTGAATTAATGATTCGAAAGGCACCTGTTCCAGTGAGAAATCAATATTTCGCTAAGTGGAACACCTATATCTTCTAGAAGTGATCTGAAAATTAAATACAGGTTTGGGCAGTCTGATTGTCCTCCAGTAGCAAAAAAATGACAAATAGATGTCAGATCACTATACTTGTGCAGCACTGTGTGATGATATCCCAGGTCTCTGATCCCATCTGTGTATCTTTAGCCTGTGTCTGATTCTTTTTTTCCTACCTGTTGGCATTAAGCTGAATACTGCAAGCTTGCATATTCTTTAAGTTCACAATAATAGCCAGAGAAATGCACTCATAGGTTCCAGGAGGACGTTGAGGCGGTTATGTATCATCAAAGAATAAAAATTAAGCCTCCTTTCTCAATAAATAAGAGAAAATTGTGCAGTGATGCAGCTTTCCCTTTTTTTTGGTTGTTGTTTGAACAAGAACTGTAAATTCATTGTATCCAGCAGGCAATTATCAAAATGTCAAAAATATTTATTGCCTTTTTCTTTCCTAGTTGGGGAATGGCGGTCAACGTGTACTCTACCTCTATAACCCAAGAAACTATGAGCAGACATGACATCATCGCATGGGTTAATGATATATTAGCTTTAAACTACACAAAAGTTGAACAACTCTGTTCAGGTAAGCAAGTGCAGTATGCTTTACAAATGTTTATTTTAAAACCACTTTAAGAGTCTTGATTTGTTGAAAATAGATAACTTAACTTCTGACATAAAACAGTTATTCTGAGAAAAGAGACTAATGTATGTGCAAAGGAAGCATTTTTGCATTCATGTTAATCACTGACAGATAAGGTGCTTTGAGAAAGCATAACAAACGCAGAGGGGAACAGGAGGAATGCAGTAGAAGATATATAGAAGTAATAAAAGGGATGACTAAGCAAGAAAAGAGTACACCGATAAGCTTTAAGATATAAAATATACCAGTGTGGTATCTTTTTAAATGGTAAGCAAACATAGTTGAAACGTAACAAAGCGATCTGAAACCCTGGACGAACAAAATTCTTCAGCACATTTTCCTTACTGGTAAGGGTCCACAAGTCCTTGCTGTTCTTTGCAGGAAAAGAACAGATATCTAACTGAATAAAAATGTGGATTTGAGGAAATGAGCCTTTAGCTGCTATGAGGGCTTTAGAGGTTTGTCAAAAAAATATGACTGTTTCTTTTTAAATGTAACTGAACTCTTGTTGTGGGTAAATTTGGTAATGAGCCCTGAAAAAAGGGGTAATGGTTTGAATAGTTTGGACAGTTTGGTTAATCAGAGTGGCAACTACAAGATACGCGTTAAACAATGGGTTTTCTGACTAGTTGATGACTAGAAATGACACAAATAAAGGCTGATGTTTCACTGACAATACAGATGCCCCTCGGGAGTGATTCTTTATGAATTCCTGCTGTGATTTTTAATTTTGAAGATGTTTGTGTTGGAGGAGGTCTAACTTCAATCACTACTTCCAGACAACTGACATTCTGGGAATATCTTATGTATGAAGACAATGCTCTAAGTACTAGTACATAAAACTGAAACCACATTTCAGCTGTTTACTGGTCCAGCTGAAATGCATAAGCAGGGTCCTATATTCATATACTTGAATTTATCTACTATTCTGGGTAGACGGTCTGTTTTGGAGATGTTCCCTGAAAGGTACAGAAAATCCTTTGAGGATGATAGCTTCATAGCATGCTCTTCAAAGTTTAGAAAACTAATCTCAGCTGCAGAATCAGGCTTGCATACTTGCAGGCTTGCACAATGACTGTAAAACTGAGATTGAAAAAGTCCAGGTTGAAGTGCATGTAAGTAACTCATATAAAGTAAATAAAGAAATAGAACATGGGAAATAATCTCTTTAACAATTATTAAGCTTGAAATGTAATTGTTATGTTTAGCTGTTATACTTACAAGTCCAGTATTTTCTTTTGGTGTATTATACATAAAGGAAATATTTGTGTGGGGATGTGTGTGCATGTGTGTGTAAATATGGGTGTAGCTATATATAGAGACAGATACAGATATACGCACACTTATAAGAAGTTAGAAGAAAATGGACGTTATCATCCCAAAATACCCAATGTTTGCCATTGTTTGAAACAGGAAGCATACTAGACAAGCTATTGACTTGTTCCTGCATGGTTATTTATATGCTTATAAACAGTTGAAAGGAAGCTTTTGAAGTGAATTCTCTATCTAGTTAAATGTGTGTGGGCCTACCAAAAAAAAAAAAAAAAAAAAGACATCCCTTTCCCAAAGTTAGAGGAGAGGTGATCTAAGAAAATTTTGATTATGGAGAACAGAATGATTTTAAAATATTTGAGACGATCAGATTGACAGACATCAGTTGAGTGGGACAAACAGGAGAAAAGCATGAAAAATGTTCACAAACCCACTGTCCCATTTCAATACACAGCTTATGAAACTTTTTGTGTGACCTGCAGTGAGAATTTTGGGACACACCACAAGGGAAAACTGAAAAAAGGTTGCCTCATTTAGAGCTCCTGTACGAAATGATATCTTTTCTTCCTTTAGAACTTCCCGGATTGTATTAATTGCTGCTGTTAACCTGATGTTTTTACATTCATATCTTAAGAAGTCAAAGCTGTAAACTTGAATTTCCCCATTCGGTTTGATAGTCAAGCCTGATGCTTACACATTCTCACTTTGATGTTAACGTTCATTACAATCCCAGATGGGGCTTTAATAGTTCCTTGTCTGAAGAAGCGTTGTAGCACAATCCTTCCTGTGGTCTGGAGGACTTTACTCTCTGAACTGATGAATCTAAACTCTGCTAAATTATTACTGACATTGGAGCACAGTAGTTTTATGGACTAGGTCCTTTCCATTTGAGACTGCCAGCTCTTGTTTCTCATGTGCAACATATGCATGTGTAGGGATTAAAGATAAATGGACAAGATGATTTGGAAACCTTTCTGTATTTAATATAGTTTACCATGTAAACTCATAGTAGTTTATTTAATGTACCTGTAGTTTATTTAGTGTAGTTTACAGGGTGCATACTAGGGGAACAGTAACACAAATGACACGCCAACTAACAAGCAAACCACCAGCAAGCAGCACGGCTCATCTAGCGTATTCATTCTGGCATTCCTTTCGCTGATGTTCCTTGAAGTACAGGCAGCTTTCATGCAGCTTAATGTTAGTTTCCATAAAATATGAGCATTTCTTCAGGACTTGAAAGAGAAGGACTATGTGGGAAACTCTTTACAACTATTAAGTATTTCACAGCATTAACAGGGAGCTGCAGAGCCACTGTAACTGAATTTTTATAACCTACTGTAAAACTTCTTTTTTTAGAAAAAAGCATCAAGAAGTGTTGTGCTGTTGTGACTCTTCAGTTCTTGTTCATTTTTCCTTAGTAAGGAGCAATGAGAAGGCCAGAAAAAGCAGGGGAGGGGAGGAAGGATTTTAAGTCTGAATGAATAACTCAAAGGCTTTACTTTTAGGAGACATAGGCCACCTAGATGTGGCATATGCTTGTGTTCAGCAGCTGACTGTGAGACCTCATGGGTGCCCACATTCTGCAGTCAGCCTAGCAATAATTTTGGACGTTCTGAGCTTAAGCAAGAAGGAATAATGTGACATTCTGCTTTTAGTAAAGACTTTATTTAGAGCGTACGTAGAGCTTAACATGGCAGCGCATAATAAAGACAGAAAAAACTATCGACCCTTTTTTTTCATTGCTGTGGAGAAGTAGCTTTGAAAATACACGTGCTGTAGCAATACCAGCCTGTTTCTCAATTGCCAGATAAAAGAACAGTTGCTAGGATGAGGAGCAGCAAAGGAAGAGGCTGGCTTAGTCATAAAGTATTTGTATTCTTTGGGAGTCTTACATGTGTTTTTGTCTCTGCTAAGTAGGCCGAGCAAAGTGCAGTGTCCCCTGAGCTTTTTGAATGCCTGCTGTAATAGTGATGTGCTGAACAGGCCAGGTTACGGATGGATGCCTGCAGCCTTCAAGAGTTTAAATTTAGTCTGTGGCTCCTCTGGTAATTTAGTTTTGACAACTTGAGAGAAAATCTCTTTCAGAATCTCAAAGCAATGCAATTCTCTTTAGTGTAGGTGAGTGTCATTTTGCCAGGTTTTGGTCTTCAGGTCTGACTTCCTGAAAGGTTAACCTGAATATGAAATTTATAATCTGTGGCTTTAATTGACGTCAGGGTGCATTGTCTTTAGATAGGCATTAGACTTGAGAGTATTTAATTTACTGCATCAATGAAAAATAATAGAAGACAACCAAGTGGGTTTAGTGTAGTAGGATCCTGTGTGCAATACTCATAGGCTTGGGAAACAGGATGAATTCAAATGAATTATGACAGAAGTTATTTCTTAGGAGTCATGCTGTTTTTGTAATGAATACACAGTGGCCTCTTAAAAATAATTCAGACTGAGCAGGTTATGACTGAAGTTTCTTTACTAAGGCTGATTTTCATCTTTAGGTTATACCAAGTGAAAGTGTTACAGGGCTTTTCATGAGTGGCTGCTACATGAGTGTAGTCACAGTAAGAGTAAGGCAGGAGACTATAGAGGACTTGTATATGAATTAAAAAGAAACAACACAATGTACAAGCTATATAAATTACGAGCAAGGAAGCTAGAAATGGTAAAAATATATAGAAAGGAAAATGTAGCTTGAAGTGAGGTATAATTTCTGGCTTAGCTAAACTTGTGTGATCCTTTGAAGTTAAGGAGGTGCAGAGTCTTTTCCTCTTCCTGCACCTGTAAATTCTCAATGGAATAATGAACTCGGAAGTTGTCTGGCCTCCAGTGCATACAGACCTTTGGTTTTTCAGGATTTGTATGCAAGGATTGAGGATTAAATACAGGATGGGATTTTTTTTTCCCTTGCTTTTAATAAATGACCATACTATAAAGAGAGCATGTGGTTTGACATTTTTAAGTTTTAGACTGTGATGCTTTTTCTGCAGATGCCCTGCGTGTATTGGCACAGAGAATTTTTCTTGTGGCGACTACTATAACTGGTACAGTATGTCAGTTGGTGTTCCTCCTGTGAAAATATGTAGTCCCTCTATACACAGATTTTGTTGGTACTGCATCACCCACCCTGAAGGGAAAGCAGACAGTGTGACGGTAGGGCTGATATCATTCTTCATTTGACTTTCTGTTGCCTCTCAGCATTTGGGGAAGAGCCCTAGCACAACCTCTGCCGCCTGTTATCTCTTGCCGTCAGTGCTGTGCAAGGAGGGTCCGTTCCTGGCTGGAAAGTGTCTGAAGTGTTCTGCTTCCAGTGACTGTGTTGTGGGGCTGGTCACCACTGATTGCAAGGCAGCAGTTGTGCCCCCAGCACTACCCAGCCTCAGGCCACTTGGTAGCAGCAGGGAGTGAGATGCCAAGCACACTTCATCCTGAGCAGCGCTTTGTGAGAATGGGCTGTTCTCTCTTGCATGCAGCATAGAGCCTTCTGAGCAGGGCTGAGGTGGCTGGAGAAGGGTACTAGCCAGACAGATGGTAAGAAGGGCTTTTTCTTGTGCATGTCAATTGTGTATATGTACATGCAAACAAGGTGTATTCTGTGGCTTAGTTGCATAAGATTTGTTTTTCCGTGTCTCGGAAGGTGTATTTTGCTTAGTGCCTGTCTTAACCCATAACTTCCTAAACATGAGTTACTAAAATCTGCACAATAAGACCCTGTTGGAGGATTTGGTGCAAGCGTGATTCCTGTATGACCCAGTGTGCTAGTGCCTGTAAAGCTGAAGCGTGTTTCAACATCAGTGGTTTTGGTTTTTACCAGTTTGCAGCCTTACACAGTCTGGGTCTTTAGAGCAACTTGGAAACATGATTAAAATGTGGCTTGATCCCATTTGCACTCTGAAACCAAGCCATGTTACAAGGAACTGGCATGTTGTCCTGAAGTCATGCATCACAGAAGATGCTTAGTGTCAATGACTCTCTAATGTCTTCCATATGATGCTTAGGATTAGAGGGATATGATGGATGTTAATGATTGGATTTTAAGATTGTTTCCAAAACTTTGAGGAAGCTTGCAAATCAGTATCATGAGACTTTCAGCCAATAATATTTTTTAAAATGTCATTCATTAAGAATTCGGGAGGAATAAAACTTTTAACAAGAGTTCTGCTTTTTTAAAGAACTATTATTTATTTACCAATAGTACTCATTTGCAATCAGTTGCTTGATCTCCCCCCTTTGAAAGAGCTTGTTAGCTTTCTGTATGTTACTTTTTTTTTAAGGCACGATGAGTTAGGGGGCTATTTTAAGTTAGATGGGAACTGTATTTTCTGGAATTGTTCTGATCTTCTCGTTCAAAAATTAATGAATTCCAAAATAAATTATTGCTAAAAATTAAGTATTAGAAATTCTGCTTTGTATAATTTATAAGCGGCTTAATGATTTACATATTTAAGAAAGAGAATACAAGTTAACACAGGGGAAACCTCCCTTCCATGTGCATTATTTAAAATGATCAGTGAATATTCTAGATTGTCACACAAATGCCCCACCTGTGTGGAACAGGGCTCTCTGAAGCAGATGTCAGTTAGACGGGTATATCTCTATAACCATTGGTGAGGTCATAGTTCTGTAGGCTGTTATCTGTGGTGGCAGTGTTGCTTTCAGAAGTTCCCATCTGTAGGCAGGCGCTCACTCTGCCCTCACTGAGGCAGCTGTGCTCACGCACGGGTCTGCAGGGCTGCACTCTAGTCTGCATCAATTTTATTTTCTAAGTGCCTTCCCGAGGCTGTTGCTGGGAAGGGTGAAGTGCCGACCAGGATGACTTCATTGATGCGCAGCCCCATGAACGCTTGATTCTCTACAACTAAGCAGGCAGTAAATTGAGATGGACCTGAATATTCATCAGGAAATGGGTGGAAACCTTTTGAATTGTGTCTGTGTGTCAGTTGGAGAAACAGAATTCCAGTAGGTCAAGGAACTACTGGAGAGTGTCCAGCAGAGGACCACAAAGATGATTAGGGTACTAGAATGTCTCTCTTATGAGGAAAGGCTGAGACACCTGAGTCTGTTTAGCCTGGAGAAGGGAGGACTGAGAGGGGATCTTATCAATGCTTATAAATATGTAGGGGATGGGTGTCAAGAGGATGGGGCCAGGATCTTAACAGTGCCCAGCAATGGGACGGGAGTCAATGGGCACAAACTGGAGCACAGGAAGCTCCACCCCAAAATGAGGAAAAACCTTCTTTACTGTGAGGGTGATGGAGCACTGGAGCAGGCTGCCTAGAGAGGTTGTAGAATCTCCCTCTATGGAGATATTCAAAACCCATCTGGATGTGGTCCTGTGCAGACCTACTGTAGGTAGACTTGATTTAGTGGGGGGTTGGACTTAGATGATCTCCACAGGTCTTTTCCAAACTCAGCCATTCTGTGATTCTGTGATTGTGTTGACCTTTATCCTAAGTCATATAGGTGCTGATGGGAATGCAAACAGGAATTTGAAGATTGTTGTCTCTAATGGAGTGCTCACCATGAACTGTGCTATTTCTTAAACACATCACTATATGTAACATAATGACATGCTCGCTTCAAAAAAAAATTTGAGTGACATAACAAAACACCCATATTTGAAATCTAAATGGAAGTCTGTGCTGTGATATCTAAGTCAAAAACCTATGTTAATGTCACTCCCATGGAAGCAATTCTAGGAAAGCCAAAGTAAAAGGCAAGCAGCAAGTGCTGCTGTATTATAAACAATGATTGCTGACCTTTATTTTATTCCCTTTCTTGTCAAAACTATTAGGTCACGCATGCTCCTTGCAAATTACTGCCTTTTTTTATCACTGTTGTTGTCCCAGCAACAGAAATAGCGGGTGTGTGCAGTTTCCCATTAGTGTTAGCAACCATTGCTCTAGTGAACTGAAGTGCTGATGACTAGTATGCCTGCAAATCATCATGTATTTTCCAAATGCATGGTCAGGTTGTTGCAGCTTTGGAGGGAATTAATATTTTGAAGGAATTTGTATCCGATGTGACTGAATATATGTTTTTAGATTATCTTGAAAGTATTTCCTTAAAGCAAGCATGCAAACAAAAAATTCTAATTACAGAAAAAGGTAGGGTCAGCTGTTTTCCCAAATGGGATTTTTCAAAAATAAGTATGTGAAAATCAAAATGAGGCCTGGTTAAAAGGCTTAAACTTGAATTGCTTGCCATTTTAGAACAAAATTCTTACTAAATATTTACAGCATCTTCTAGTGTAGCAGCTAGCTCCTTTTGCTGTTGCTTTCAACATCAGGGTTAAAATAAAGCAGCCACACACACAGACAGGCTCTGTCTTTTCATGGGCCTTTTGTGATTCCATGTTGACTGGTGTGGTTTATGTGACTTTCTGGGATTTTGCTCCCGCACACTGCAGGGGTGAATGGGGAGGGACAGTCTTCTGACACTTGATGTGAAGGACTGACCTGACTGTTCCTATAGGGAACAATTATTAACTTGAGCATAACTGAGCTTATATTACAGTATTTCTACTATATGTTTTATTAAATAAAGAAGTTAGTTTGCAGTTAATGTTTTTGTTTTCCTTTAGAAGTATATAAACATAAATGCCAAAAATACCAAGGATCCAATAAACATAAATGCCAAAAATGCCAAGGAACCAATCTTGCTCTCCAGCTGAAATCTAGGAGCTTTACCAAGCAGTAAAACTTGCAGTAAAACGGGATTCTCTTGTTTTCATTATCTCCTTTAATTTCCTTATGCTTTAAATAGTCAGAAGCAGAAGTAACTTTGATTTTCAAGGAAGTACTTGTTTGCTTTTTTGGATTCGTGAGCCTCCAAATGGGAGAGGAGAAAGGAGGAAAACTGAAAATCTGTAGTGATGCAGAGTGCATGTGCTTCAGAGCAAATTGTAGCTCAGTGTAGACAGTCTGAGAAGGAGATGTAGAAGCAGGGAAAGAAAAGTCTAGGGCAAAAGCTAGAAATGGCTTTATCATTGTTTACTTCAGAGGGGACTAGCAAAATATCATCTGCAGTTCTGGAAATGCTGTAAAAATGTTGTGATTTTATAGATTGGGTATAAGCTTCTAGCTTTACCAGTGTGTGTGACAGAACTCTTCAATTGTAATAATTTTAACGACTACCTTTAAAATTCTTGATCTGTTCTTTTCAGTCTTAATTCTGCCCCAGAATCCCTTCACCTCTGGCAGCTGCCTGCCTGCCCAGCCCTGGGCGTGCAGTCCCCTCGCTGGTCCTTGCTACTTGCTCAGCCATGAGCCTGGGGTGGGAAGCTCAGCAAACACCTGCAAACTCTGCAGCGCTGCTGGGCTATTTCTGCTCACAATTAGGCCAAAAGCTGTGGCTGCTGGAGTTGCAATCCAGCACAGCCATCTTTGCACGTTCGTTTTGGAGTCTGGCGTGTGAATCTCTTCTGTAACTAATGGCTGCATCAATATTCTAGATCAAATCACAAAAGGACTTTTTGCCAGTGATTCTAAATTGCTTGTTGGCTAATACAAGATAAGACGTTTTTAACATTGATCCATCTTCCACAGTGCTACCAGCTGTAGTTTTCATCTTTCATTTGAGTAGATTTCAAATTTTTTCTGTTAGGGCAGGAGCATGTTTTCTTGCATAGAAGTGTTTTGGCCATAAAATCATAGAATCATAGAATAACCAGGTTGGAAGAGACCCACCGGATCATCGAGTCCAACCATTCCTATCAAACGCTAAACCATGCCCCTCAGCACCTCATCCACCCGTGCCTTAAACACCTCCAGGGAAGGTGACTCAACCACCTCCCTGGGCAGCCTGTTCCAGTGCCCAATGACCCTTTCTGTGAAGAATTTTTTCCTAATGTCCAGCCTAAACCTCCCCTGGCAGAGCTTGAGGCCATTCTTGACATGTAGTCACACAGCTCCTGTGTGTAAATTTTTTTAGGGTACGGGGGATGGGTGAGGATGTTAGTATTCAGGATTTTTTTGCAGAAGTTGTAAGGAACTTTAAAAGTCTTGAATGAAACATAATGACATAAAAATCCTTTTGCTCATGTAAATTATACAAGAGGTGTGTCACAGGCCATGATGTCATTATCTCTACTGCCATTTTATTTAGGTTCTGTTAAAAATACCCCATTCCCGTGCATCTACATTGAGCAGCAGTTGTGTAGTAAATTAAATAACCCTAGTGTGCTGTCCAGGATGCAGAGATACACATGTCTGTGTGCTGTGGTTGTGAGGCAAAGGCATTGAAATCTTGTATCACTCTAGTAAGGCTGCTTTTCCTGCTGTCTCCAGGAAATCTCAGTGATGGGCAGCATAGAAAGTAGTGTCCCAATTCTACTACGCTGACCTTCCATGTTTGAATGCAATGTGACAGCTACAAGCTTTAAGGGGTAAAATTTTACCTTAGAAGTAGCTACTTATGTGATATTAAATATGTACATAACCTCAATGTCCTAAATCATAGAATCCTAGAATAGTTTGGGTTGGAAGGGACCTTAAAAATCACCCAGTTCCAACCCCTTGCCGTAGGCAGGGACACCTCCCACTAGATCAGGCTGCCCAAGGCCCCATCTAATTTGGCCTTGAACACCTCCAGGAATGGGGCAGCCACAACTTCCCTGGGCAACCTGTGCCAGTGCTTCACCACTCAGTCCCAGTTGACTGTAATGGTATATTTACTTCCTCCTGTTGCTGCGGGATGCAGGTCTCTGCCTTTTGGGGGTCAAAAAGAGTTTTCTGTCCTTGTAGTTTACAGTGTTTAGTTCAGTCCGTGTTTTTATGTTGCCTCTGTACTTCAGGAAGGAGCATTTTAACGCATTCTGTTTGCTGATGTAATAAAATCCTCCCACTGGGGAAATGGCCCAGCAGCCAGCTTCAGTGTTGTGTCAGAGACCAGGCCCAGGATTTGCTGCCCGCGAGTGTTGTGCAGACCCAGGACCATCTCCTGGCTGGCAAAAGTATAGAAATAATTGCCAACACGACAGGAAGGAAACACAAGTACATACCGTAACTAGTCCTAAACCTGAGAAGACTCTATCTAAAGACATGCAGAAGGCATTTGCATTGCCAGTAGAAGGGAAAAAAAATCTCATGCGAACACTTTAGGTTTCTAATTTTCTAAAAGGATCTAGATGAAAGGTTGCACAGTACATTTTCCAGGCCTCCAGGCAATTGCTTAGATATCGGAGTAAAGCTTATAATTGGGGGATGGGGAGGATGAAAGGACAGAGTTAGGAACAAATTCAATTTATAACATGAAATGATTGCATAATAATCCTTTTGCATGAAATTAAATAGTAATAAATGTAGTCGAGACATGTGTTATCTGTATATCTATGCTTTTAATTATAATGTCATTTTTCTGTTGCCACGTATTTAGCAGTCCTCTTGCTAAGGATGAATTTTGACTAACTAATTATGTTTATGTAGCTTTCTATAAGAAGATGCAAATTTGTCATCTGGTGTTTGTAACTTGCTAGAAGGTCGTCTTCCTTTAGAGAATATTTTACTTTGATTCCTAACTATATCTAAACCATTGCAAAGAGCTAAGCATAAGGTGTCCTTGAAAAAACAGATTTTTTAGTAACAGTTGAAGCATGAAGAGAATTTTTTTAAATGCCAGTGGTTTTCAGCACTAAAGCTTGATCTTGGTGATTATCAAACAAAACTTGCATCAGTATTTTAGGAAACTTTTTTGGAGTCCAAACTTTGCTTCAGTTTTGGGGAAATTGAGCTCTGTAACCCTTCATGTGATGGTTGAGTGGATACAGAAAATGAGAACCGTCTCATGCATAAAGTTGGTCCTGTAGAAACACATGCATACTCATGAAGAAAAATGTCTTAAAGTTTTTAAGTTATTGTTGCCCCTCCTGTAAAACCGGGCAAGCCAGATGTCTGCTTTGTTAATTTGGTTCCTGTATAAGCACTAGGCAGAGGTGGTGTTTTTGATACACATCGTTGTTGTTGATACTGAGCTACACTGTTAGGTGGGATCCAGACATTTGTTTGTCAAAACTGATCTGGACTAAATGCCTTCACTGAATCTTTGCTCAGCATAAAGTATTTTGTGGAAAACTCTTCCAAAAAAAAATGGAAATTGGTTTTCCTCTCGATTTCCTCAAACATTTTCAGCTTTAAGTTCTAAAGGTTTGTGTGTGTCAGCAGGAAAGACTTATTTGGCAGATGACAGTGATGCGATGATGCTGCAGTAGGAAGCTCCCTGCATATAAGAGAAGTCTATCCCTGTTAGCTGTACTCAGTACACTGTTTAGAAATTTTTCCATGTACTTGCAGTTCTGTGTGTATACACACACAGGCACACACACACCTACTTACTAACATGTATGTTTAGCTAGCTCTCAAAGTTGAACTTACAAACCTTATTGTTTTGAATGAGAACTAAAGCTGTCTAGTATACTTTATCTTCTGAAATGTATGGGTGGACTGCACTAGAGTCTGGTTATTTCAATGCTTTTCTCAGGAGATGAAAATGAGTAACAATGTTTGTTTTAGAGGGGTGGGAGCTGGTTAGTGTGCTTTAACAAGCTGGAACTTTACGGTTTTCATTTTTAATTGTGGTTTGATATAATTTTAAACAATTGCCTTGGACTTGAATGGCATTTGGCTATAAGTGCATGAAGAAAGAAGGTCTTGGGTTGGTCAAATTCAGGGTGCTCTGAGGGTTGAGGGAGCTTATTAAGAAATTTCCATTTTGACTATGATCATCTCACTGTCGGGACAGTCCTACTGGGTATAGGGACTCCAAGAACATCAGTTCTAAATAGAAGAAAGATTTACTTTGCATTAATTATGGTGGTTCTTCAGATGCAACACAACAGTGCATCATGCATCTGGTCTGAATGGAGAGAAGAAAAAAAAAAGCACTAATATGTCACACTGTTCCATGTAGACAAGTAGAGCTTGGGTGCAAAGTGTTAGGTTGAATTACAGCAGGGACTTGTTCAGCACAGTTGCTTTCTGCTCATGCTTTTGCTAATGACATTAGATGCCATTTGGTCTTAGCTGGCTGCATCTGGATTAACATCAATGTGTTCTCATGTTATAGGAGCAGCTTACTGCCAGTTCATGGACATGTTGTTCCCAGGGTGCATTAGCTTGAAGAAAGTAAAGTTTCAAGCAAAGCTGGAGCATGAATACATTCACAACTTCAAACTTCTGCAAGCATCATTTAAGAGAATGAATGTGGATAAGGTAGGCGTTCTGTATTTGTATTTTAATCACTACAAATTTTAAAAGTTGTATAAATTGGATGAAGTCAATAAATTGGTGAAATAAACTTTAAAATAATTGAAGACCACTTTTTCAACTTGCGGACTGAGAACTGGAGTAAGTGAAGATGTTCTTGAACTTCCATTATCTGAAAAGGGTATTTAGGCATGAAGGAAAAGAATTGGAATGCTCCATTTCAGTAAAAAGTGAAAATTGAGCCCATGTGTCCACTGAGGAATTCTGCAGCCTAACTTATTATATCTTGATATCAGAGACTCTTTTGATAAAATACCACATGTTGGAAATTCCCTACCATCAGTGACCCTTAATTTTAGGTACAGTAAAATTATTGGTGACTTGAATTTCCAACCAAATAACTTGGAAATATGCTGTTCTTGGAAGTATTCTATATTTCTTGTACGAAACAGAATTTAAAGTATCGGAGAGCTGGAATAATTTATCCAATTGATAGCTTGGCCAGCATGTGATCTTGTAAAGTTAAGAATGGAGAGCTCTTAGGAAATGGCTTGTTCTGCCATGAGATACTGTTTTATGTTTGAATGTGAAAATTTGGTGAGCTCACCAATATAAATGTGTTGATAAAAATTAATAACAAAATTTATGTTATACTTTTAGTATAGACCCTCATTATTTTCTGAAATATTGTGGATCCTTCTATTTATGCTGTAACTTGTTAGTGAAACATTGGAAAGCCTAATAAAGTTAATATTGTCAATTTTTCTGTGCCCAGGAAAAAAACCCCAAAACTTTCTATATTTTTGCAATGCAGAATTAAGATGAAAAAGAACAACCTAAAAGGACATGCAGAATGCTACATCAGTCCTTCTAGGAGTATTGTAGGCTTATAAAATGCTTCACAGTTGGCTTAACCTTTAAGAAGAAATGAAAATTACAATAATTCTAGGTACTCTTTTTCCAGCTGAAAATCGAATGCATTCAGGAGGCATTAAGGCCTTTAATCAGCTACATGAATTAAGCAAGGCATGGCAGCCCTCCTTCTGCAGCATTCCCTTCATAGTTGCTGTTGGCTCACAGCGTCTGGGAAGGTTTAACCTCCTGCAGAGCGATGTTGAACCACCTCCTTACACTAATATTGGCCCAAGGCAGCTTTAGGAACCTCCATTTAACAGGATATGAATACGAAGGCATCTTCATGGCCTTTCTTTTGTTTTACTGAAATTTTACAGGCATTTTAGTCAACTTCTGCATGTCCCATGTCTATGTATAGCTTTATGTGGAGTGGAAAAAAAATTACAAGGTTAGAACCTCAGGGTTAGTGCATGTGATAAACACACTACCAAAATGCAGGTTGGTTTGAACTTCAGTATGTCTTGGAAAAGCTGCTGGGTGTTCTGTAGTTCAAACCATAGGGCAGAGAGCAAGAAACTCCCGTCCAGACCTTTTGAAGAATGTTCATTTTTAGTATGCCCAACTGTAGCGCATCCATTAAAACCAGAAATCCCTGGTTAGTTGAACGTAGTGTTACTCCCAGAACAGCTTCATTCATCGTGTCTGCCATTGCTATAAGTAAGGAGTAACTGTAGAAGAGCAGTTATAAAGGCTTACACACACCTACTTTATAGCCACTTCAAAGGCTGGGTCTTCGGTTTTTATTTTATTTCTTATGAGCACTTCTAATCCACTGTGATTTCCTTTCTTTTAGAAAGAATGCAATGGCTGAGGAATATATGCTGATATAGTTAGAAGATTTTTTTTTTCCAGATTAGTGTGTATATATGATTTTTATATTTAATAATGGCAATTATATACTATTGTAACCTTTATTCTACTTTTCAGGTAATTCCTGTGGAAAAACTGGTCAAAGGGCGCTTCCAGGACAACTTAGATTTCATTCAGTGGTTTAAGAAATTCTTTGATGCAAACTATGATGGGAAGGAGTATGATCCTGTGGAAGCTCGACAAGGCCAAGATGCTCTTCCCCCACCAGATCCTGGTGAACAGATCTTCAACCTGCCCAAAAAGTCTCACCATGCAAACTCTCCAACTGCAGGTATTTTGTGGTTTAAGGAATTCCACTTCTGTCTCTGAAGACAATTATAAACTGTGATCAATTTTACATGTATACTAGGTGAAAAATATTTCCTCGTGCAAGTGGGCCATTCTTTTTGCCTTGGCTTAGTATCTGAGATGGCAGAATTTAACTTATGGCGTGCTCTAGTTTGGCCCAGCCCTATTGGGCCTAGGGTGTCCCCCACTGAACCCTTGATGTAAATTAATGTGGATTCTAGTGATGTCTGATGGTGGAGACAAAGGAATTTAATCTTCTCGTCAGTGAATGTTGTGTGTGTAAGTGTATTCAAGAAGATTAAATGGAGTGTGGAGACCTAACCCCATCTGACCAAAATGATATTCTGCACCATATGACATTGTGGGAATTATGATATTTGTCCCAAGTGACTGTTACATGTGTTGGAGCCCTGTTTTCCCCGAGATGGCTATAGAAAGTAGAGATGGCCAATGGGAAGTAATGAATTAATTTCTTGTTTTGCTTTGCCTGCGTGAGTGGCTGTTTTTTAGGCATGAAACTGTCTTTATCTTGACCTGTGAATTTTCTTTCTTTTCCCGTTCTGATTCTGTCCCCCACCCCACTGCTGGGGAGTGAGTGAGTGGCTGGCCAGGGGCTCAGCTGCCTACTGGGCTTAAACCACAACAGTGTTTCTGGAAACAGGCAAAGGACTAAACCTAATCTTCCATATTTATGTAGTACAGGCATGTTAGGTCACTAAGCAGATGTCATTTTTTGATAACTAAGAGTTAAGTGAGCAGGAGTGCAGCTAATTATTTAAACTAAAAAAAAAAAACCGAAAAAAATTGAAACAAACAAACAAAAAACACCACCACAATAAACCCCAGATTAGTAAATAGATGTTACTGGGATTGATGTAGGTATGTAGGTTTGTGCATACAGAAATAGACATGCACACACACACTTAGTGATCTGTCCTGGTCTACCATATTCATCCTGACCCGGTACTCAAAGAATGATTTTCATTTGGCTTAGTTCAATGATCTGTCTTCTCATGCACGCAGTGTTGAAAAAGGGGAGGGCCAGGTATGAAGCACCCTCTGTTTTAGGCTGGCTTACTCTCTGGAATCATACCCAGATTTCAGCATTTCATGCTCTGATCACTTCTGATGTCAATGTGGGGCATACTTGGCCAGCTGCCTTCAGCTTATTAGTGTTTCCAGGAAATGGAGCACTAATAGCAGGCCGGTGTTGCTCTGAGCTTTTAAAGCTTCTTTACGTCTTTGTTTTACACCATCACGTGTCTGAACTCTTGAATTTCAGGGCCTGGTAAGCTATAATTTCCTGTGCGATGTTTTGCACTCCCTTTGAAAATGAAAAAACCCAAGTGCTAATGTCAGGATGCTGTCCAGTTGAGAAATTAGAAAATACACGTCTATTGAATACAGACTTCACCGTGCTTATTAATTCTTCTTGCAGATGGTCGTTTTTTACCAAAGTCAAAAATGTGTCATCCAAATTAAAGCTGTGGATTTGACAATCCTAGGGAAATAGAATAGCTGCTGGAGTGGAACCAGCCATCTAATGCGGAGGATAAAACAGTGATGTCGTGTTGTGTTGCTGGTTGCATGAAGAACATGTCCTGTGCCTTCCCAGCCCTTGTATGAGACAGGAGAACTGAGATATAGTGTGATGTGTTTTGGTAAAATTCTGTGGCTGTGAGAATTAGCTTCTTCATGGAAGAACTTTCTTCATTACTAACTTAAATATTGTCCAGGCAGGATGCTAGTTTAATTTCTGCTGAGCTGTGAAGTGTGGTACAGATGTTACCTGATGTTAGTAAAATAAGATTTTGAGCTTTTATTGCCACTTGTGTTTTAGAACATGATTATTTCAGTTAGATGTCAATCATTCTTAGGATTATTAGATTTCTGGATGAGCACATTTTCATTTCACTGATGTAGTGTGCCTTTGTGTCTCACCTCACCACATCATGTGGGCTGGTGGCTTGAAAGGATGGGAGCTCTTACTGGGTGCCTGTCAATAGAGAACACTCTGGAAGGAGTGCTATATGTATCTGCAAGCATGTATGTGCCTCATCTCCTGCTGTTTGGGAGTAAATTGGGATAATGCAAGAAGTCCTGTGTGACTAAGAAGTTGCCATGAAAGATGTAGCTCTCTACCTCTGTCTTGTGCTCGTGCACACCTAGCGGGAAATGAAGGAGCACCAATTGTGGTTGTTATGGGAACAATAATATACCCATCTGAGCAAAACAAATTAAGCTGTTCATATGAAAAAGACAAAAAGGTAAGTACTTATGAGTTCTCCTGCAGCAGGTTAAGAATTTCCCACCCTATCCAGAACTCAAAGAGGAAATATATGTCCATGAGTTAAATACAACGTCATAGTTTAAACTGCTATCTATGACTTTTATGTTGATTATTATTTCCTGAGTCTTCAGTGAAATGGCTGAGGTTTTGGGCACATCTTTACTTCCACTGACTTTGTTGTGGAAACAGTGAGCATTGTGGGCTGTTTGATGCAAAATCTCTTACACCGGTGCAGCAAGGATTTTCCAGCATCTGTAGCAGTTTGACCCGGTAGCAGTAGCTTGCCTCTTTTTTTTTTTTTTTTTGGTACATTTTGACACATTGGGATTTTTGTCATTCTTTGTGCATTTCGCACTATGTTAACACTGAAGCTTTGAAACTTTAGCACTTGTCTGGGTTCATTAACAAAACAAAAAGAAGCAATAGTGAGGAAAAAATGAAGAACCCAGAAGATCTTTCAGCATAATCTAAAAGTTTTTAAACAGTGTGCAGTACACATACCTAAGTGTATGCAGGAGCAAGCAGACGTATGGGCAAGCATTCACGCTGTATTTTTGGTTTTGTCAGACTTTTCAGTATGCCTACTCTGCACTGATCAAACACATATATTTGGAAAGTAATAACTTATTATCTACTAGTAATTTCATATGTGTTTCAGATGATTCCTGGTGTGTTGATCTCTAATTATTCATAACGACTTTATAACGCTCTGTTATAACACTGTATTTTCAGAGGTGGACTTACAGTATATCTTTCAAGTAACAAAGAAACCTATCAAATTCCTGAAGCCTGCCCTGAAAGTTTACCTGCAAAGGTGCTGACATGAGTTAGAATTATTTTTGGTATTTTAATCTGACACTAAAGCTTGAAAAGACCCATGGTATCAGGTAGTTACTTTTTGTACCTATACATAGCTATTTACCCGTATCTGCAAATAATGAGCATGGTCATTATTTAATTTTAAAACGTGCTTTTAAAACAAACCAAAACTCAGGAAACCTGAAAATGCACCAGGTTTTGTATTAATTGGGGAGCAGACCAGCAGCCAACAGCTCTACCCCTTCCAAAGGCAATCCGACTGAGGAGTCGACGCAGGTCAAGGGTAATGCAGCTTGGAAATGGAAGCATAAATAGGTCCCTACAACTAATCTGCTGTGCCACCCTCGCATTGCCTCATCCCTTCCTTGAGAGGTAGAGCCGATTTGTTGCCGAGTTGATGGGTGTACGGAGTGAATGGAGTTGGTAACAGGTGTAAAAGGCTCATTCTAGAAAAATGTGGGAGCAGTAAGGATTTGCCAGGTAAATGCAGCTCCCTGCTGTGGGAACAAGTATGTTTTCATCCTTTGAGAAGTGGAGCCAGCAGCACAGACCACCACTGCAGGCTCTCTGCCAACAGCACCACAGCTGCTTTTAGATATAATACCATCTGCCAGCCCTGAGCTTACTTTCGATCTCCTACAGCCTCCACTCTCCCCCGATGCAGTGGTAAACAGCCTACGGATGTAGAGTGAAAATTATGGTAAGGGATTAAAATATTAGGGCGTTGTTGTTTGTGCCAGTGCTAATGCTTCCTGTGGAAAACAGCAGAAAAATCTTCATCTGATCAAATTGAAAACGGTGATCAGGCTGTCAGGATTTTAGCTTAGTGCCTTATGTAAGTATTCCTGTGAGTCAGAGCAAATCTCTGTGGAGCACTGCTTTGTGTATGGGTGTGGAGTGTCAAAAATACACGGGTAAAAGACAGCTTAATAAAATTAATTATTTACATATAAGATAAAAATGTGAGAGGTTCTTAGATTTTAAGGCTGTTAGACGTTTTAGTTTGAAGTATTCACTGAGAGCAGGATGACTAAAGCAGCACTGGAAAATACTGGAGGATCACATGAGGGCTAAAAATACTCGTGCTATGACAGGGAAAATAACCAGGGCAGAATGAACTGTTTGTGCACGAATGCTTTATATATAATGTTCGTGGCATCAAAAAGCCAATCA
Source organism: Phaenicophaeus curvirostris (assembly GCF_032191515.1). NCBI lineage: Eukaryota > Metazoa > Chordata > Aves > Cuculiformes > Cuculidae > Phaenicophaeus > Phaenicophaeus curvirostris. Next base: position 55,124,527 of record NC_091394.1, read on the forward strand.
TGCAAGAAAAATACTGATTTTCTTTAGGGAAATGGCACAATCTACTGTAGCAGATGTGCTGTAAATTAATTTTGCGGGATAAAAATACTCAACAAATCCAATCCTTATTTTAGCAGCTGGTGATGCGATTAGGACTTCTGAGGGTCTAGAGAACTCCTAATGTTTTTGGTTGGGTTTTTTTTGCTGGCTTTCAACAAAAACATGCCACCTTTTTCCCCAGGTGGCAGGCAGTTGGTATTGGCAGTGACAACCTCTGCTCACCGTGATGCAGTGTTGCAGGACAGCGTGGCAGAGCTAGATATGAGAAGAGCTGCGGGGTGACAAACTGAAAATGCTTTTGTGTCTAGTTCATACGAGGCGAAGGAGTTGCACTAGCCCATGGGAACAGCATGTGCAGTGACAGTGCTGGCCCTGGAGGTAGAGAAGAAAGTGGCTCAGCCTTAATACAGACACAGTCCCTCTGCCAGCATGAGGAGAATTTAAATTTTAAAAGCACTGAGCCTAAGAATCTGGACTACAAAGCAGTGCTGCTTGCAGTGCAGGAGCCAGGGCCTTTTTTCTAGAAAGAAAATTGTGTTTGAAATAACAGTGGTGAAAATTCCTGTCTTAATTTTCAGTGTATTGTGGGTGTGGCTTGAATGCCTGTGTCCCTTAAATTTTTGCATGATCTTTTGCATTTCAGTATGCTTTTTTCATGTATTTTCTTTCACATTTTAACTTTTGGGATTGCTTTTTCCTTATAACTAAACAGATGGTTGAATTTTATATAATGCAACCTTTAAAGAGTGTTTCAGATTTTAAATTGTTAGTTGTTAAATTTTTAAACTGTTAAGCCTATGTGGAGTAGTTTCAGATATTGAAGATGAATGCTGTAGAAGATGTTTCTGTAGAAAATACGGCTTTTGGTTGAGAAAAAAATTAGTGGTTGCCATTAAAATGTTAGTTATTTCAAATCTAAAGAAAACTTTCGTTATGTGATAGGGGGGGAATGTCTGTGGTTAGTTCCCATCTACCAAATCTCATTTATTAAAGATTAACTGAGGGAGCAGTGCCATCAGGAAAACATTTTCATCTGACAAGTTGACTACATTGCGTGTTCTTGATTGGATCGCTCTGAAATTTGTAAAAGATGCTTCAGTTCAAGTATTTGTACCCGCTTCTCTCTGCCAGCTCTCTGGCAGTGGTGATCAATGTCAAGCCCATCAGACTGCACTGTAGCCAGCGCAGTGGAGGTGTGGAGAGCTGAGAGGACAGAGGAGTCCTTCCACCCCAGGGAAGTTAGTACTACAAAATTATTAGGCAGCTGTACAGCAGCAAGTTTGGATGCTGAAAGTAGGGTCATATTTTGTCTGAGATCATTTCATTCTCATTAAGCATCATTTGTCATCACTTATACCATTAAGCATCCCTAGATTCAGCTGTTTCTAACATCCCAGTGTAAATGCAAAACTAAGCATGTATGAATATTCATTTGCTCTTCTCACCCATTTGTTTTAAGGGGATAGAGTTTTTCTTTAGCTTTTGAAGAAGTTGCTGTTTCTCTGGCCTCTTGGTGGGTTTGTTTTCTCTTCTGTGGCATGGCTTAGGAATATTCCCTTTATGCAGTCCTTTAATTTGGCTGAAGATATACTGCAAGTGATTCCCAGATTCCACTGAAGCAAAGGTCATGAGGGCTTAGCCAAGTCTTGTGCTTGCTTATTGCTTCCATTGCTCTCCTCTCCATGTTCACGCACATCCACATTGTATTCATGCACGTGCTTCCTTGGAATTTTACAAAAATATTTAACAGGATACTAATTACTCATATAGCTTCAAGGAAGATTTCTCTTTAAGCGTTAAATAGGTCTCTTGTCTGCAAGACTCTGCCTGTGATGTTAAGGGACCTGGAATTGCCAGCCTAGCTTTGCTGTACCCAAAACCTGCACGGTGCCAACACCCACTATTTTATATTTCAGAAGCATACATCTCTTTGTAAAGCATATGTCTTTCGTAAAAAAATAGCAAAACTGAAACTGGAGGGGATATATTTAATTATGATGGAACTGATTATAATTGTTCCTGGAGCACCACAGATAGAAAACTGTAATGCATTTCAAAGCTGATTAATCTAACTAATTTCAGTACAGGAAGAAAATTTCTTTCAACTGTGAATTTATTTTTCCCATTTCTGCTGGTGTGATATGAGCAGATACAAAAAGTTATCCAGGTGCTGATTGAAGCAGCTGTGTGATACTCTTTAAAAAAAAAACAACCCCCCTCCATTTGTACCCTGTATTGACTGAAAATCAGAGCATGCTGTAATAGAAGTTCTTGCAGAACAGTGAGGTTGGGAAAGCACCTGTGAGATCATCCAGTCCAACCCCTCTCCTCAAATCACAGTCACCTAGAACTGATTGCCCAGGACCCACGTCCATTCAGGTTTTGAATATCTCCAAGGATGGAGACTTCCAACATCTCTGGACAACTTGTTCCAGTATTTGATTACCCTCATAGTAAAGAATTTTTTTCTTTTGCTTAAATGGAATTCCTTGCATTTCAATTTGTGCCTGCTGCCTCTTGTCTTTTGACTAGGCAGCACTGAAAATAGCCTAGCTCTCTTGGTTTTGCACCCTGTCTTCAAGATCCCCCTGAGCTTTCTCTTATCCGAGCTGAGCAGTCCCAGCTCTCTCAGCTTTTCATCACATGAGAGCTGCTCCAGTCCCTCAGTCATCTTTGCGGCCCTTTGTTGGATTCTACGGTATGTCTATGTCTCTGTTGTACTCGGGAGCCCAGAACTGGCCCCAGCACTCCAGATGTGCCTCACCAGTGCTGAGTAAAGGAGGAGAGGATCACCTCCCTCAATCTAGTGGCAACTCTCTTCCCAGTGCAGCCCAGGAGGCTGTTTGCCTTCCTTCCTGTGGGGAAGCTGGCTCATGCTCAGCTTTGTGTCCACCAGGATCCCCAAGTCCTTTTCTGCCATGATGCTTTCCAGACTGTTGGCTGCCAGCATGTACTGACTGGGTCACAGGGCAGGACTCTGCACTTCTTCTGGACATATACAATAAACCTGAAAAGGAATTGGTACTGGGTAACAATTGTGGCACTGATTACAATGCAGTTCTCTCAAAGGTCAGTGAAAAAAGTTGGTTATCAGATATTTTGTATATAAAATATTTTTATAGTATTTTGTGCTTTCTCAGAGTATGTAAATGGTTTATATATAAAAATTATCATAGCGGGTATGATGTTGGACAGAATTTAAACTACTCAGATTATATAGCCCCTCTGAGCAATGTATTAGGAGTTACTCCAAACTTTCCCTAATTGACTGCAAAGCCATTGTGGTGCTCAATAGCAAAGTCATTATGTCTACCAAGATCTTTCTTCTCCATTTAGATATCTGGCTGTCTCAATTACTTTGCACTACTCTGCCCAACCAGCACCCTAGATTTCTTGTATGAAATTAAGCTTTTGTTAGAATGGGAGGCTTACCCCTCTCTCTCTCTCTCTTTTTTTTTAAATTAGAAATCCCTAGGAGGTCTCAGTTGCAAATTAATTCTTTCTAGCTGTCACTGATACAGTCTGAAACACTCAGGTTATTTAGCTGGTTTTTATCTGCATGGCTAAAATTAGAATATCGTGTTCATTTAAGAACTGATCCTGAGCAGTGGAGCAGAAGTCTATTTCTTTTGATTTGTCTAGACTTCATTAAGCTTATAACACTTTGCTGTAGAAAATCAAAAGGCTTTATTGCTTTCAAAGGAGAGCAGATTATAATGCATTGGTACTATACAGTCCTCTCTGCACACAGTGTTGGTGTGAGCTTGCTCAGCACCCTCTGGGAGGGCGCCTCAGCTGCAAATTAGAGAGAATACCTGGGGATTAAATGTTTGTGCTTGCTCTGCCTTTAACTGTCTCTGCAGGTTAAAAAGAGGTATGTATTTAATGATTCGACTTTCTGTGATCGCTTTCCTAATCTACAAAGAACTAGGTCGCTTCGCAGGGCTGTTGAGCATGAAAGGGAGTGATATACTTTGGCTGCACGTGCCTTGCTTAGGTCTTGCATCATGAACCCCCAGAAGAAATGGTGAGGAGCTGATAGGCCAGGGCATGCTGTCCTAGAAAAGCCAAGCAGCTTCTCCTGTGCGGGTGTGCAGGTGCTTGCTGCCTAGAGAAAATCTAGTGCTGCCTTCAAGTAATTGGTAGAGTGGGGAGCTGCGTCAACCAGACAGCGTTTCACATCTGAAGGTCCATAGCTTGTTTTATAGCATTTAATTTTTAGTTGATATCCTGAACTACTTCTTGTAGGTGTACAATACAATAAGAAATAAACATTGATACCTTGGTTTAGTATGGATCTGTATTACGTTAAGTTTTGTATGGGTAACTTCTGCAGTTTCATGTGATACAAGTATTCATTAAGTAACTTCAGGCCCAACTAGAATGCTGCAGGGGAAGTGATTATTTCATGAGTGCTTATCTTGCATATTTCAACACCATTTTTTTTTTCTCTTTATCTGCTAATACAAATGAAAATTGTTTTTCTGGCTTTGAGAGCACCTTAACAGTCCTCTTCTGGAGCAGCTTGTTTATAGTTAGTTGAGATATGGACTCAACCTGGGAAATGCATAATGAAGGCAGGATGGTAAAGTTTATGAAATTGCCTAAAAAAAAAGAAATAGTAGCAAAAGATCTTGGCATTTTTAATATTTTCCCACAAATTATTTGTTCTTTGTTGATTTAAATATGATGTGAAAAGTATAATTTCAGACATTACCACAACATTGAATTTTCCTGACTTTAGCAAGTCTGTGTACTGTATCTGAAATCTACTAGAGGCAAGTTTGTGTCTTTAAGGATTTAGACATGGAAGTTGTTGGACTGGTATCACCAGTTCCTAAAGAAAAGAAATTATTTGTCTTTTAAGGAACATAGAAAAGGAGGGTGGGCATCTTGTACTGAAATTTTTACAGAATGCTGAATTATCATATTGTTTATTTATGTTCTGTTGGCATTCGATGATCCAGTTAATACAGTTATCCTTGGAGGCAGGAGATGCTCGTTACAGGGGCAGGCCTGTGCCTAAATGGGTAAAGCCTAAGCTAGCGTGATTAAATAACCCCTTGCTACTCTCCTATCCCATCACGTTTCAGCTCTTCCAAGGACCTTCCCCATCACTTTTCAGCTCTTCCAAGGAGCCACTGTACCCAGTTCTAGATCAGGAAGACTGTGTGAGCTCCGTGGTTTGGTCATATGGGCAGGCTCACAAGTCGTCTTTCTTCTTCTGCCTTTCCCCTCCTCCTTGTGGTTTCATCCTAGCAATGCCTTTGTGAAATACTTGGTTTACAGGGAGTTGCTTTATTGAAGTGTTGGCTGGCACTGGGGATACGTTATGGAAATGACAACTTTGAACAAATTTGTAGTGTGCCATAAATGGAATAATCTTATGGGAGGAGCAGCTGGGGAGACATGGGGTTGAAGGTGACTGCTGAGAAAGTTGGGGCAAATCCATCCAGAATTAGTGAACTGCTAGCTCAGAGCTCAGCTTGGGAGCTGAGTGCTTGCTGGATTTGGGCTTTCTTCGTCTCCCTGTGTGTCCTAGGCTTCAGAACCAACAGCATTTCATAGAATCATAGAATAACCAGGTTGGAAGAGACAAACCGGATCATTGAATCCAACCATTCCTATCAAATACTAAACCATGCCCCTTAGCACCTCGTCCACCCGTGCCTTAAACACCTCCAGGGAAGGTGACTCAACCACCTCCCTGGGCAGCCTGTTCCAGTGCCCAATGACCCTTTCTGTGAAAAATTTTTTCCTAATGTCCAGCCTAAATCTCCCCTGGTGGAGCTTGAGGCCATTTCCTTTTGTCCTGTCCCCTGTCACTTGGGAGAAGATGCTGGAGAATGCTGGAGAATGGTCATGGAGCCCATCCACATGTCCACGGAGCCCATCCACGTGTCCAGACAACTCTGTTTTGCTCTTTGTAAGCAACAGTGATAAATGTAGGTGCTGCGGAGCTGGACTTCTGATTCATATGCCTCCTTAATAAAGCAAATAAAGTATGTTGGAGAGAGGGCTAGGTTTCTGTTCTGTCTTCTTATCCCAAGTAGTTTTTGTACCAGATGTATGTTCACTGCATCTGAAATGAATTCCTATTCAGAAGGAATAAGGAAAAGGGTGTGAGTCAGAGTCCAATGGTGGTGGCAGCTGAGGCAAAGTGGCTTCCATGAACCAGGCACTAGTGTGCTGGGGCTGAGCAACTAAATCAAACAGCCAGCAACAAGGAGAGAAAAGATGGAGAGGCAGAGTCAGATGTGAGGAGCTGGCTGTGAGATTCGTGTGAACACAGATGTTCCTCTGCTTGGGTATTTGTGTGCCACAGGTTGTGTGAGAAAGAGTACCTGTGTGCACAGGGTACTTGCCATTTTATGCTGGTAAAAATGTTGTTCTGTATTCTGGCAGATTTACAGTGCAAGTAATTAAACAAATAGAAAAACCTACGCAGATCAAAACTCATCTCTTGGTCACCATAGCAACTGTGAGTTCACGGATGGATTTAATTCTGTGTGCACTGCCTGAATTTTAACGCCCTTGTCTCAAGAATGGTTTACAACTGAAAATTAGGAAAGCACAGTTTAGCTGAGTTTTTCAAGTCTATCTTCCTCCAGGGGAATTTAAGATAGATATTTACACTAAGTATTGGGCTGGGGGAATGTTCAGTTAACAGTGTCATTTTTAAAGACTGAGGTTGCTGACAGCTAAGGAAACTTTATACTGTTAGTTTGATGTTTGTTTATTTTAATTTCAGAGGTACTTCATTCTGAGTAGTAAATCCAAAGTAAAACTACTAGGAAATATGGCTTTTTCTTTCCCAAGGTAAAACAGCACTGGAACTTCTTCCACTGCTGTCTTGAAGTAAGAGAGAATGGCTGTCTGCAAAAGGAACTCTTTCTTTTCCTTATCAGGTTAATAGTAATGTATTTATCGTGAGGATAAGTCTTTATTATTATTTATTCATTCTGCTTTTCAGGTGCTGCTAAATCCAGTCCAGCTTCTAAACCAGGATCAACACCTTCTCGCCCATCTTCAGCAAAAAAAGCTGCACCAAGCAGCTCAGCATCCAAATCAGATAAAGATTTGGAAACTCAAGTCATACAGCTCAGTGAACAGGTAAATTTGCTTTAGGCGTGAAATTAGATGCATTCATTGTCACAGACAAGCATGAAATCTAATATTGCCCTCTGTTGAGTGATGCTCTCCAGAATTATGAAGGGACAAAAGATTGAAATAGCTCAACTGGTAAGGAAAAAAAAAAAGTGATGTAATGTTAAAAATCACATCTGACAGATGACTGGTGTTTGCCAGTGTTTTTAAGAGGTGATCATAGGAATGACAGGTAAGTATGATAATTTAATTAGGTTTTGAAATGTATCTTTTATTTAACCTGGACTAGTGTCTTTGCTCTTGTGTATTACAAATTTGAAATAGAAATAGATAATTTTAATGGGCCATTGTGGAGAAGCCTGTTTGTAATACCAAGGTGTCAGAGATTCGCAGCTGAATCGAGACTAGCTCCTTGCACTCTGCTTTCTGAAAGGAGGGCATTAAGAAGTAATAGGCCCTTTTAATTTAGAATGCGGTCTACCTTTGTCAGAATACTGTTATATTACAAATAAAGTTCTGCAATGTAATTAATAAATGTTCAGACTTTCTGTAAGATTAGGAACGTAGGGGCTTAATTTTCCTTTGTGCTATGGAGCTTTACACCACTCTGTTATTCCTGAACATGAAAATGTCTGCACCAGACATGACTGACTATCTGCATCTGACTTAAGACTCTGCTCCCAGGAAGGTGTAAATGCCAGTAGTATAAATGAGGCTTGATATCTGTATTTGTACTGAACGAGGGCAAATGGAAAGGAAAAACCTCATATTTTAGAGTCTGAACTGCCTGGCAGCTGTGTTCAGGAAGGAGTTGTTATTCTGGATCAAGTATAATATTCCACAATTAAGGGCATTTCATTTCAGGTCAATGTACAACAATGAACAACACAATTTTCATTTGTTGGGGCACTGTTTGCTGATTTTTGGTTACTGTTACACACTTCCAGGTGATGGATGGATAGCCACATCCCAAACACGGTGTACTATGGATTCAGGATATAATTCTGAGCAGCAGAGAACACAACAGGGTCCATCAGCCTTCTTAATGGGCTTTTGATTGTTGCTGTAACAGAAAAGTTTTTAAATGTTGCACGAGGATTGGATGTATATGTATTTCATGGAATGTTTGGGGTTTTTTTTTTGTAAGAGTGCAATAGTGGAGTCCAAATGTCAGCTTAATGCAAATTAAACCATGACATTTGTCCTCAGAAGTCAGAACGTGTAAACTTCAAGAGGAAGATTTGGTTGGGATCTAAGCGACGTGAAAATATTTGATCTTTACTAAAATAGGCAGTCACTATCACATCTACCGCTGATGTATTCCTAGCATGCTCCATGTGTGAAAACCTTAAGCTTTTTATACAAATAACCCTGAGGGAAAACTGATGATTTCCCCCATCACCAATAAGGAGAAGAAATATTGAGGGTTTGGAAAGCTGGTATTTTAATAGCTAGTTTTTGAGACCTCTTCTAGCTAGAATGGTCTGGAAGGATTTATTTGTAATGCTAGCATCGTTCGGTATTTTAGTTCCCACTAATGGTTACTTGTGCACTCTGGGCATATAACACAAGCCAAAAAAAAATCTATCCTGCAAGCAACCTAGCCAGTTTTTTTCTGACCCCCAGTCTGAAAATGCTGGAAGTCCCAAATTGCCCAAGTTTTGCCACTCTCCAGCAAACTGGGACATGAGAGCAGCAGCCACTTACCCCTTTGCTGTCTTGATTATGAGTAGGAAATGTTGGATGGTGTCTGTGGATAATTCCTGTGTGCCTGCAACAGATTTCTTTTTTTTTTTTTTTTTAGCCCTTTCATGGGTGTCAGCTAAGGGAAATTGAAACGTCTGAACTTCCATGCAATTTGTACTGGAAAAAATTAAGTAGTGGGGCTACCCATACACTATATTTTACCACAGGGTTATTTAATGAGCTATTTGCAATAATTGTAAGCCATCCATAACATTTGCTAGTTTAACAGCTCCCAACAATCTTAAAGTTTCTCTTAAAATGGTCTTAGCTATTGCCTTGGTCTGTGCTAGTAAATTAAACACTTCCAAGGAATGTCACTTTGCACTGGAATTTGATTGCCCATAGCATTAAAATGCTGAAGTGGTCCCTGCTGTGGTTTTGGTCTTTGCCAGCTAGTATTCTTTCAAACAGTTTGAGTGCAGTTGAGGAGACCACACAGACCAGGGACCATTACGTATGGAGAAAGGACCTTTACATATGGCAAGTGACCCCAGAACCATTAACTATGTGCTAGTATACACGCAGTTTCTGAAAACAGCACCAGCTTGGCTGTCTCTCTCCAATATGTATTTAATCACCAGTCTGGTTCTGCAGTCCTGTGAGTATTCATACTACCAGTAAGTACTGTCAGAGAAAAAAACAGTTAGTAGGAACTGTTGCCTTTGCACCCATTAACTGGATTGCAGAGGGGTACTTCTGGTCTAGAAATAGAGCATTGGAATTAATGAACGTGCACTCTTTCTTATAGAGGATTAGCCTTTTCACATGTGAATAGAAGGAAAAAGTAGCATGTGGATGTACTAATTACCTGAAGAAAAATAAATTAATATGTCAGATGCAAGTAGCTGATAGGTAACTGGAAAGTGTATCTGATTTGGTTATAATGATGTTTATTGTATACTGTAGTAAATTAACTGTGAGCATATATGCATAGTTGAGCGATTCAGTGTCTTAAAATGGAGCTAATGTGTAGAATGAAAACAGGAGAATGCCTTCATAGTAAAGAGGTCAGAAGGGGAGGCAGTGAGCTGTTAGCTACCAATGTTTTAGCTGAAGTTTGTTGTTTTCCCAAGCTCTAGCAAGCACAGAGCAAGAGATCTGGAAGCAGTTACATTCTTGTTCTGTCGGGATGCATGCATTGCTCTCAAGGAATATGCTGCTGCAGATCCAGAAGATCTGCAGATCTCTTAAATGTGAGATCTTTATTGTCAGACCAAAATGTTGTAAACTCTTCCATTTTGCTATTCCTACTTTCATGAATAAATAGTTAATTTTAAGGTGACTGGTCACTGTATCAGATTCAGACTGTAAAGGGAAGACTTGGGTGTCACACTCGGGCAGCTGGTCAGAAATGGGTTAGCACATGAATGAGATGTTCTGAGATCCTGCCGTGGTAACAGGTCGGTTCTGCTGTCTGACACCTCTGAGAGTGCAATCAAAGGTCAGAAAAAGGTATTGCTAGCTCAGCAGTGTTGGAAAAATTAACTGATAGGATTTAGTAGGCTGTCAGAGCATTGTTAGAACTCTGCTGGTGTTTTTACTAGTGAAGGAAATAAATTAGCTTGCAGTAGAACTGGCAACACCGAAATTTATATTGTAGCAGTTCACCAAAATGTAGTCTGATCTCATTTCATTTATTTAGCATATTTTAGTTAGAAAATAATTTTATAATTGCCGGCCTTAAAATGTGGATGCTACTTTGTCTGTAATTTGGGTATGATCAGGGTCACAGAATCACAGTCAGTATGCTTACTGTAGACAGCTTTATCTGTGATTATTTCTGTTGTTTATCACATTGCTGTCCTCCCAGTTTGAGAGCTACTTACACATTTTCCTGATTGTGTATACCCCGTTGGACAGTAGTTTATCTGTTATGGTCTTACAAAATTATTCTTTTTTAAACATATATGTATGTATATATGTATAAAAATATATTGCAACATTTGTCATGATTTATATGAAGCCTAATCATTAACTACTGTCACCCATAAATGACTTGCATCCTAGTGATGAAATTGACAGTACAGCTTGAAGATTCTTGTGAACAAGGTTACAAAGAGAAAGATACTTGGCATTCGAGAGAATTTGTTGATAGAAACAGCACGTCAGTCAGAGCAGAAAGTCCGTGGTACAGGCGGTCATGGCATCAGACTGCTGACACACAGGTCTTTTAATGTATGGTAAGTGGGGAGGCAGAAAAGGAGAGGTAAAAAAAAGCACAGCAGTACTCGTATTTGTGACTAGAGGACGTTTTAATTTCCTAACTAGACCCTTTCCCTTGGTGAGCTGTTCTGCTAGATCTACGTATATTTGGGCAAGGAGGTATTCTAGGTTTCCCAAAACTACTCATTGATCCAGGCAAAATAGAATCATAGAATGTTCTAAGTTGGAAGGGACCCACAAAGATCATCAAGTCCAACTCCTGTCCCTGCAAAGGACAACCCCAACATTCACACCATGTGTCTGAGGACATTGTCCAAATGCTTTTTGAATGTGTCAGGCTTAGTGTCATTATTGTTTCCCTGGCGAGCCTGTTCCAATGCTCCATCACCCTCTGGGAGAAGAACTTTTCCCTAATATCCAGTCTCAATGTCCCTTGGCACATCTTCCTGCCATTCCTTGGGTCCTGCCATTGGTCACCAGAGAGAAGAGATCAGCGTCTGCTCTTCCTCCTCCCCTTGTGAGGAAGCAATAGACCTCAATGAGGTCTACCCTCAGTCTCCTGCAGGCTGAACAGACCAAGTGACTTCAGCTGCTTCTCATACAGCTTTCCCTCTAAAACTTTTGCTAGCTTTATGGCCCTCTTCTGGACACTCTCCAGTACCTTTATATCCTTTTTATACTGTGGCGACCAAAACTGTACACACTACTCAAGGTGGGGCTGCACCAGTGAGCAATGGAACAGGACAGTCGCCTCCCTCGACTGGCTAGCAATGCACCCCAGGACACGGCTGGCCCTCTTGGCTGTCAGGGCACACTGTTGGCTCCTGTCCAACTTGCCATTGACCAGAACCCCCAGATCCCTTTCCAGCCTCTCACTCCGCAGTCTGTTTGTATATCCGGGGTTGCCATGTCCGTAGGTGCAAAATCCAGCACAAATAATTCAAGTACTAAGCTGAAAGTTTTATTAATTACCATTACGTGACACTTCTGGCAGCTTTGTTTGGAGACAAGTTTTAAGCAGCCTTGATTCCTGAACTGCTGCTTTGGGTATCAGGATGAAAGAGCTCTGAGAAAATTGACCATTTAATTGGGGAGCCTGATTTACTGTTCTCTATTGTGTAAGGTTCAATCTAGCACTTCAGAAAAAGAAGTGGAATTCACTTTTATGCTATAAAATTTAATACATATTTAAGATTGCTTAGCATGCATAATTTTAGGCTGAGGTTTTTTGTCTGTAGTGCACCTTAACTGATGCATCGTGTCTTGGTTTTTATGCAGGTACATTCATTAAAACTTGCACTTGAAGGTGTGGAGAAGGAAAGGGATTTCTACTTTGGCAAATTAAGGGAGATTGAACTTCTCTGCCAAGAACACGGGGGAGAGAATAATGACCTTGTCAATCGGCTAATGGAAGTCCTTTATGCTTCAGAAGAACATGTAAGTTCAAGCTTAGTGTCTTTTATTTAGACAAAACCACTTAATTTCCTAAAAATTTATTGGCACGGTATATGGTCATATCCTATACTTAGCTCAGCAGAATTGTAGCAGCTAGAATTCCATGACTCCTCCCCACAAAAGGAAGCTTGCAAACAACAAACTTTTCAAGTTTGAGAAGGGATTCAGGAGGCTGGTTGCTTTTCACTACCTTGTAGCTTTTGAATTCTAGATTTGCTGAAGTTGATCTGAAATGGGAGGATGTGTGTTGCAATTTGAAGTTTATTTCATATGGTTGTGAGCCCTAGTTTGGGGTTTTTTTCTGTCTTTTGCCATTCTGCATTAAGGCTTTCACTCATGTTCTTTAATGTTTTGACAATAACAGAAATTCTGACAGAGGTGCTATTCAAAGTCTACAGCTGTGAAACTTCTCTAGCCCGTGTGGCAGTGTTGCAATATGTACAGTGCAGGTTGCCAAATACATAATTATATCTACAAAGATAATGCTCTTTAGCATTTTTTATCATGTTGCTATAGGCAAAATTCTTCCTTGTGCAAACCTAATAATCCTTCATTACCAAAATTTCAGAAATGTATTGTTTGCAGGATTAAACAAGAATCTCGTTGCATTTTAGACTTAGTGCTGTAGACAGTGAACAAAGCAGGAAGCTGCAAAGGTTGATGGTTAAATTCCTGAGATACATTCAGGGATAATGATTCAGTGGAGATTTAGCTGAACTACTCCCATTCATGTTAACTAAATCCCTATACGCACTGTACTGACAATTGACCCTTCTGTCTTCAGCGGATGATGGCTTTGGCTCTGAAGCATATAAGCATCAACTTAATCTCTCAGCATCACTGTGGTACGGTCAGATGTCTTATAGCTGTTCCCAGAAAGCTTTTGTCACGCCTTTTTTTATTAAAAATAGTGAAAAAAGCACTTACTAATTTATGTACTTTTCTAAAAAAGACTAGTAGAGCATAAATGAAAGTTAGGTGCAAGAGTGAGATGAGCTTGTTGCTAACAGGGGCCACTGCTCAGATGAGAAGTGACAGGGGAAAGAGGATTTGTACAATGGTGCAGGGTGAGTGCTAGAGAGGAAAAGGAGGAGGAAACCATTACTTTCACAGGAATAAACAATAGGACAAATTTGCCAGGCACGTGAAAACAGGCCAAAAGAATTACATACATTATATATATATATGTGTGTGTATATATAGTGGTCAGAGAAAATGTCTTCTGTATTCAAGAATGGTGATTGATTTATAAAGCAGGGCCAGAAAAATCCCCCTTTTCCCCCTATCCCTATCACATCTGTCTATTTGCTTTAATACCAAGTGATTCCAGGCCAAGGAATGCATTTGTTGCTTTTCTTCCTTCAGTCTTCCTTACTGGCAGAATACATTATAAAATGTTCTGCTTCAGTCCACATCCCAGTGTTTTCTCTGATTCCCCCCTCCAAGCCTTTCTCTGTTGAAAACATCATCTGTGCCTGCTCATGAACTACATGCGGTGACTGTGCCTCTATCTGAAATGTGTTTGCAGTTGGAGGCTGGGTATGTCACCTCAGCAGGAGAATGCTGCTCCCTCAAAGAAGAATCAGAGACCATTCTCCATGTAATTTTTTTTGTATCTTTTAGTGGGAGACTTGATCTCCGCATCTACCTCGGTGCATTTCTTCCTCAGCTTAGCAGATGGACTGTCATTTGCTGAGGAAAGACCCCAGTGCCTCAGCACTAAACCAAAATACTGTGGTTCCCTTGCTGATGCTGTCTACTTCTTGTTTTCAGACTTTGCTGTCTCATTGCCCTGCTTTGTCCTTCAGTTCTGTTTTTTATCTCCCTGTAATGAATTTGTCCCAAGTTAAATTCTATATCTCACAGCATTTTGCAGATTAATCCCTCAGTAACAGCAGTTTGGCTTTCCCAGTCCCCAGATGGGAAATAGCCCCAATTCCCAAACCACAGGCAACTCCAGCATTCCTAGTTTCTTGCTAATGAATTCAGCGTAAATCCAGCTTAGGTTTTTTTTTGGTTTTGTTTTTTTTTTAATCTCTGTTTCAGTGTGTCTCAAATATACAGAGGCAAAGTGGAAAAAAAGGATTACGTTAATTTTCAGGATTTTACTATTTTAAGTAGTACAGTGGCCGTGAGGCTTTTCTTTAGGAATGGGAAGCTTAGTGATGCAGCTTGCACATACCGCACAAGTTATCCCTGACCAAAGCCTTGTGCTTGAATATCATGACTAACTTAAATATGTTTTCTGTTCATACTTGCAGTACTGATAGCAGCCTCAAACTCTTCCTTCCTAGCTGTAATTTCACAGGCGTGGCATCTACTGTATACAGCACAGCATAGAGATTATGTCCTATGTTTCATGCCAGCTGTTCTTATTCAGTAGGGACAAGCCTCCCTTTATACTTACTTTTCTCTTAGTCTTAATCCTCCTAAAAGAAAATATAAGGGAAAAAAGTCTGGAGAGCAATTGAAGTGGTCAAATCTCCCAGTAAGTCATAGGTCCTCCATCAGCATTGTAGGCTATCAGGTGAATTCTGTGTAGAACAATTCACAGAACGCAAGTGTAGAGTTTATTCCCTGTAAAAAGCATTCTCCAGAGGTCTGATTATCACAGTATTGCACTGAAGAGATTTTTAGCAGGTTCATATCATGGTATGTGTATGTTAATTACTTTTGTTTAATTCCAAGTCCTAATGTAGTTCCAACCATGTAACTTCATAAGCTTCTGTTTTATTTCTACATTTTTAAGGCTGTTCTTTTTATCACTATTATTTTTGGTATTGATTTTTGTGAGTTTTGGAGTCTTACAGCAGAAATATCAATCCATTTTGGTTTCTCATTTCTAGAGGCTCCCTTTTCTATTCCCTGTTATGGTTCTGTTTTAAACCTCAACATTACATGTATCTTGCTTATGCAAGAGGGATGTAGTATCTGCTAGATACAAACATTTCATGTTTGGCTGATTAGTCTGTAATCCTTTGTAATTTTTAATTACAATTGCTCACCTATAATCCTACTTCTTCAACAAAACCATCAAAGTTGACAGAGAACAATGTTTAAAAAGGATACATTTGGGTGGTGGGGAGAACTGGCTCCTAGCTATGACTGCTATAGACAGCATTGAGTCCTTGGGTAGCATGTTAAAGTATTTAGTTGTATGGTCTTGCTGTAGAAGAGATTCAGACTGATGAATTGGAAGCTTCTACTTGCCTAGATTGGCTGTTTTGGTTCGGTTCATGCAGACGGTGGGTGCATTGCTGCTATTTGATCTATCAGTTGCTCAGCTCAAGTTTCCAAAGCACTTGCTGAAAATGCAGTTGGTTTTGTATCTTTCTACTCTAGCACTTATTACATGTGCTGCTGCTTTTGCTAAAGGTACACACCCCTCAGCAGCTGGTTTTCATAAAGTCTAGCTCTTCAGCCTATGGGCACACCTGCATAGTTTGAGGCAGATGGATCGAAGGGTCAGAAGAGAGAACCTCTCATTGTGGGAGAGAGAGATGACCATGGTCGTGTGATCCAAGCCAGGAATAAATGCTCTAAATAGATCTTCCACTACTTTCCTTATTAGGAGATGCTATTCAAGGATGTTCCACAGTCCCAAAGTAATTGGGCATAGTGACTCTCGTCTTTCCCATTTCATATATTTATACAAGCTGTGCATACTTAGAAGCACGTGTCCAAAACTCAACAGTTTCTGAGGTAGTCACATAAGATTTACCACTTCCATCCAAGGTAAGCCTGGCAAGAGTGGAGCCGCCACTCTTCAGAGCTGCAGAGTAGGTTCCCAAGCCCCTCCCAGTAGTTAGAGGCTTTTCCTATTTTATGCATGAAAGGATAGCGTGTACGTGACCTATAAAATCTGCATGGGTGGGTTTTGTAGTAGGTGTGTCTTAGAAATGCTGCATACGTAGAGCCTATGGAACAGATGCATTCCAGAGCAGGTCACCTCAACACATAAGGATGGTCAGCATAGATTGGGATTAAGGGAACAGAGTTTACCGTGGCTAAAGGACCTTCAGTTTTCCCACCCTATAAGGCAGGGTCACATTCTCACAGCTGTCAGCTTCTCTCTATGAAACTCCTGTTCTCTGCAAGTCTTGCAGCCTTGCAGCCCATCATGGAAGTTGTGATTTTTAGATACGAAGCAAAAAGCAGTTTTGACATCCTGTACCTACTGCATGTAACAAGGGCATCGCTTCTCCCAAGGGGCCATAAGGTGCTAAGCTGCACTTGTCTTGACTGACATATGTGGCTTCTACCTGAAAGTATCACCTGAGTGATAGAAAGCTTGCTTTCAATTGGAATTTGGCTCTTTCTGTATGTGGTAAGCAGCTGAATATTTGTTATATCAGCAAATATTAGGAACCTTATTCACATGTTCCTGCCCTTCAGAAATATGAATATTTTATTGCCAGAAGGGGAGTATTTTCTTATTACATAAGCTGTTCTGAACTATTCTGGGAAAACTCAAATTCTAGCCTCCTTTTTCTTTTAAAATTTGCCTCAAATTTGAAGTCTTAGTAGTATCAATTTGTTAAAGTCACTCGCTTCTAATGAAAATTGCCAGGAGTCAGGAAAGTTCTGCAGAGGTACCAGATTAAGGATGCTGTATATTGGATAGCAGTACGATGTCTTGGAATAGTGTTTTCCTTTGGAACTGCCTACAGCAGAACGCTGCTAACGCAGGGCAGAAAGTAGATTTGTAGAATCTTTTCAGTGAACCATGATATGAAGAGATGGAAGACACTTGAGAAAATAAAAAAAACCTGTAAACCCAGCTGTGCTTAATGAGAACACAGAAGTAATGCCCTAATTGTCAGCCAGCCTTTCTGAGCTATCCAGGCCAACTCAAGGTATTAAGTCTGTTGCCTCTAAACTGGAAATTGTTTGAAACTGGTATCACCTGCAATGAGGATCCAGTCTTCCTTTTGGTCAGGGATTCTTCTCACAGTAGCAAGGCATATCATAGAATGATTTGGGTTGGAAGGGATCTTAAAGATTACCCAGTTCCAACCCCCCTGCCATGGACAGGGACACCCACTAGATCGGGATACTCAAATCCCCTTCCAACCTGGCCTTGAAGACTTCCAGAGAGCGTGGGCATTCACAGTTTCCCCAGGCAACCTGTTCCAGTGCCTCAGCACCCTCATCACGAAGATTTTCTTCCTAAGGTCTAGTCTAAATATTCCGTTCTCCAATTTAAAGCCATCACTCCTTGTCCTATCACTACATGCCCTTATAAAAAGTTCCTCCTCAGCTTTCTTGTAGCCTCCCTTCAAGTACTGGAAGGCTGCTCTAAGGTCTCCTCAGAGCCTTGTCTTCTCCAGGTTGAACAACCACAACTCTTTCAGCCTGTTGCATATATGCAGAGAGACAGCTCTGGAAAATACTGTGTGTGAGAACTGATTGCAAAAGGGAAGTGTTTATTAGTAATTAGTGCTTTTAACAATACCTCTGTAAAACAGTGAATACTGGGCTCTTTTTTTTTTTTTTTGAAAGAAAATGTGTTTGAAAGTCTTTGGCCATACTTTCTGGATACTGCTAAAAGTCACTGTTCTGGTAACCTTTGAACTCTGGTCTAGCATCAGTACATTGTTTAGGGAAGTAGTATAACTGACCTCAAAAGGAGGCTGAGTTTAACTTTTAAAGTAGGTGATTGCAGAAGTGTCTTGTCCATTTAGTGAGAGTGAAGATTGTGTGAAAACTGTAGCAGACGGGTTCAGAAGTGCTTGGACAAACTGAAAATGGGAGGATGTCAGGATGCTGTGTTAAAGCATCTAACTGTTGAGCATCTTTGTGTCAAGATATTCAAAATGGTCATTTACCAGAACGACTAACACTTGGTGATGCTGAAAACTGATGCATTTTCTGGAGAAGTATTGGCGTTGCGTATGCATTGATTAAAAACAAAGTAAATACATTTTATTGTAATATCACCACATGCTGCTTTTCTCAGGTTGCAGCTCATTTTGCACTTACGTGCATGAAAATTAGAAGTTAAGCTTTAGGCTACAGCGAACACTGTGAGGTGGCAAGATTACATGAGAAAGGCTTTCTGCTGAGGAATATCTTGGGGTTTCTTTCTCCCTGCAGGAGAGCCACACAGAAGAGCATGAAGGTGAAGAGCAAGTCCATGAACAGCCCCAGCAGCAGGAGGAGTACTGACTCACCCAGCGTCTCTGACAATTTTCATTTTGTGTGAGAACTTTCTTCTGGAGAATGGAACATGTGTGGCCTCAAACTTGAAATCGGTTCACTCCCAGTCTGCCATTAACATTTATGTACCATAGTGAGTGCCAGCCAACCACTGCATTCTGTACCCATACTTTGCCAAGATGCATTTGCAGACGTCTTCTTTCAGTGTATCTTCCCAAGAGGTTGTAGGGCTACATCACCTACTGTACATCACTGCAACTTCACCACTTGGCTGCTTGAGATTTGTTCTGCTCTTTAAGAAATATATATATTTATTTTTTTTCTTTTTCATCTTAAATATGATACACTTGTAACTTGTTCTAACATATTTATATTGGCATTTTGTGTGGCAAGAAGTACCGTACCACTAGCTGTGTCTCTCACTTTGTGGTGCTTTTGCGTTTTCTAGTACATCTGCATTGGGGAAATAAGTTCGATCAAACAATTGGAACAAAGGGATACAGTGGAAGTCATACTCAAGCCATAACGATGAGGTGTGTTTTGGAGGAAAATGCTCATGTTGCTCACGGTTATTCCTTTCCTGCTTTCACAAAATGGAAGGGAGAGCATCTGTTTCACTAGGAGAGATTTCAATCCCTGTGTTAGAAGGCTTGTTAGAAAGCTGCATGGTATGTTTTTTGGCTTGTTTCTGGAGGAACAGACATCCACTTAAGTTTTTTGAAAACTCTCCCAGTTTCCTGACTAGTCAATAGACATTTCCCAGCTTTTCTTCCTTCCTGAGGAATCCAGTCCCAGCCTCCAGCTGCAGCTCTGCCTCCGCAGAGCTCAGTGCTGATGGAGGAGAGAAATCTCCTTGACACGAGCATTGCTGCAGGACATGATCTCTGCTGTCACACTTGGCTTCTCACCCCTCAGAAGAGGGCAAAGTAGGCCAGCCATTTCTTTTCACTCTCCTTCCCCCGCCCCCTCTGCCACCTAGGCCATACAATCATGGAAGAGAGAAAATTTCCTCACTAGTGCAAGGCATGGGGGAAAAAAACAGCAACAGCGCTAGCCCTGAACTCCCTTTAAGTGAGTGGTGGACAACTCATGGGTATTGAGGCTGCTTCCAAAGCACCTAGAGGCAGCGAGGAGGCCTTCTGGAGATGGAGCACACGTTAGAGGGGGACCAGGCGACTGAGGGGCACAGAGCCGGTTCTGCGCTTGGCTGACCTTCCTCTGGCAAGACTGGCATGGTGCAGAGTGACATCTGCCATGGAGATGTCTGCAGTGAAACTTCCCTTCCAATGTGGTCCCATTGCCCTGTTCTAAATGATGGTATTTTATAAATAGAGGTATCTTGAAGGGTGTAAAGCATTCCTTATTTTTCTCATAAAACTGCACACTGTGGTCTCTGAATATTTTTAATGCTTGGTATTGTTCTCTCACTTGATTTTCTTAATTGTGGATGTTACGCTGGTTTAGCAGGTACATTGAAGTCCCATCGCAATCAGCAGTCACTGAAAAACTCAGAAGCCTATTGAACAGCTAAATCATCTTGGTCCCTTATGGGCTCCTAAAGCATAAGTTCCCTGCTTATGCTTCCATAGAAGGGTTTTCAATTAATCAGCCCCCTGGCACACACAGACATTAACACGCAGTTTTCTGTTCCTAATCAATCTTCTGCAGCTAAGTGGCTCTTAGTAAAATGCGAGATTCCTGCTGTTGTGTTGCACCACAGACAATATATAAAATACTGTTAAGCATTAGAACAGGTATTTCCATTCAGTTCCTTGGTCACTCCCCCTACTCAGCAAAAGTTCCTTTTACTGCAGGCTGAAGGTTTTTCCCTTTTCTGCCTCCAGCATTGACCTCGCTTCTTACTTGATGATGAGGTGAAAATGCTGCAAGCTCCAGGCCAGCACCTTCCTGTTTCAATTGGTTACAAATAAGATCTGGTTTATAAAAATGTGTATATTCCAAAATGAGTATTTCCTAGAATCGCCACAAATGGGGGAATTGTCATTTTTCTTGTATTTGTGTTTATTAGAACATATGTACTTATTACAATTGTCATTGTAATAAACAGTAGTTCTTCATAATACTGTTGAACTGAAGAGCAGTTACTAATTTTCTCCAGTCTCCTTTAACCTGTCTGGGATTTCTGATGGGGCAAGGAGTTTGGGATCAGGCTATAAACTTAATTTCTTCAGCACGAGTCTCTCTGCTTACCGCAGTTCGTTCTGCTTATGCTCGAGGAGATGCATGGAGAGCATTTTAAGAGAATATGTTTTTTAAAGGTGCAAATGGTTGGGTTGCTGAGCTCCTGGGAGGGTTCCTAGCCAGGCTGTTGTGATTCTCTCCTTTTCTCTCTTTGAAGTGCGTATGGAAAAAAATTATAAAAAGCTGAACTTCATTTCTTGAAAATTCCTTATCCCATTTCTGGTTGAAAAATTGTAGCCCTCTCACTGCTCGTACCAAGGGGGAAGTGACTGATGTAGGAAGCCGGGGCAGGAAGGTACCTCTGGGGCACTGGAAATTTGGCTGTACTGAGGGGAGAGCGATGCTCTGAAAGGGAAAGAGTTGTCCTTCTCCCCACCCAACCCCTGTGAGTAACCCATTCTTCCATTATGGTTTTAATATGAGTTTGTAATTACCTTTACTAAATAGCACACCATAAAGCTTTGGTTATATATTAAATGTAAACTGAAAGGAATGTAAACATATGTATTGTTAATTATAAATAGATAAGTAATGACATAATAGATACAAAAAGTCTTATTCAGATGTATCAGTCATTTTACATTATCCACAAATTGTCGCATGGTAGAGTAGATTTTTGTCTGAACATGTGAATAACTTGACTTGCGTTTATCTTTTTACATATTTAATAAAAAAAAATATGTTAAAATCTGCCTAGCTCTAGAGACTATTCAAAACATTCTAGACTACTACTTTACATCTTTTTGTTTCATTAGTGACTGCATATGGGATCAGGAAGAAAAAAGCAGCTGCTTTTAAAAAACAGTTCACTTATTCACACGTAGGGAGTATTTGTTTCCCCAAGAGCTCATCAACTGGTAGCCCCTTCTACAAGTCAAAAAAGAACATGCATGTATGCATGTGCATGTAAAAACAACATTCTTCTTTATGGTAAATGCTTTCCAATTTCAGAGTACTAAATCTCTTCTATATCAGTTTTGATAGCAAAAGCAAAACTCATAGCAGCCAGGATGTGAAGGAGAGAACAATAGCAAAGGCACTGAAGGTCCCAGTGGACTTTTCTTGCAATGGGCAAGTATTCAGGGCTGAATTTTCAGTGCAGTACCTAAAAACCACCCACATTTAGATGAAAATACTTTTTTTTTACAAGAAAAAGGGCAAACTTCATTATAATTGCCACTGCTCTTATCTTCTGCAGCATGAGTGATGTTGCTGCAGTAGTTGCTGCTCAATCTCCAGAGATTTGAGCCTTGGGTCAAGACCTGTTTCTGCAATGGCTTGAAGCTGCCTGGTTGTGTTGCCACCATTAGAGAAATCAGCCCAAGCCCCCTTGCTGCCTCCAGGTATCCAAGGGACTGAAGCTGAACCGCTCCCCCACTTAAGGAAGGTTTCTCATAGAAGGGGAAGGATGAAACTAGAACTAGAGGAGCCCATTTCCAACCCAGACACTCAAACCTGGGAGAGCAGCACTAGTTTAGCTGCTTTTTGTAAGACTAAGGGGGAGGTATGTCTTTGGGTTAGTGCAAATGCTCAACAGCATAAAAAAAGAAGTAAACTATTTTCCATTTCAAATAGTTGAAAACTTTCTGCCACAATGTTATGACCAGAAATAAAACTTAAGTCATCTTCATACCACTATCTGACCAGAAAATAAATCTGCTATCCTACCACCCTATAAACAAAGCATTTTTATTCCCATTCATTGAACCAGTTACCATCTAAGATGGCTAGCAATTCAATGTATACTCAGTGCAATACGTAATCCATTTTTATCCTTGTCTTTATAGAGATTATAGCGACAAGGTCCTTTAAAAAGGAAAATGAAGGCAATTTGGCATGTCTTCAAGTAGAATGTGAAAAAGCTGTTACGAGCTTCATTTCCTTTAAAAGTGATACTGTATCTGTCTTTAAAAAGGTACAAGTGCAGGCAGGTTGTGACAGTTCAAGTTTTATAATTTAATTTAATGAAATACTTCAAAATACTCCATTACAGTGCATTGAATTGTGCTGCTTCTGTGACTCTTATTTCCAATTGTTTCGTAAATAAGTGCAAGACAGAGAGAAAGGGAAGTCTGTCCACAGAGTTCCTCCAGTACAACTGCATCCAATCCAGAGGTATTTTTGTTTATTTTATTCTAATTCTTTTCTCGTCAAGTCTTCCTCCAGATAATTTTGATGGACAGATTAAATACAAACTGCTGAAATAGGTGAGAGTTTTGTGGCGGTGTATCTGATGTTGGATGTAATACAGTGTCAAACAGTGAGACTGCTGGGTGCATGCCTACATCAAACTTGGCATTTCCTTTCAATGAGAAAAGCCTTTTTTAGCATCTCTCATGAAATAAATAGCCCCAAGAAACAGAGTCCTTGGGCAGTCAGGGAGCACCTCAGTGGAGACCCCACATTTCCTGGGAATCATGTAGGGAAGCAGCGTGGCCACCCTACCCATGGAGAGGAAGGATGGGGGATGCCTCTTGTTGATCCAGCTGCAGTCCTGGAACTGGACCACAACAGAGGGGGTGGGAGCCTCCCTTCCCTGCCCCAAGGGCTCAGCAAAGTCTCCAAACCAGCATTAACAGGATGACCTGTGTCCTCTGCCAAACCCGCACCTTCAGCTGCTTGAACTGACTGGAGTGTGAGGTTCATCTGGGGGTGGGTCCCTTAATATGCTTGTTTGGTAAGTGGAACATAAATCTCTCAAACCATAAGATACTGTGTGGCTTCAAATTGGTGGGCGGAATATTTAGACTAGGCATTAGGAAGAAATTCTTCACAATGAGGCTGGTGAGACACTGGAACAGGCTGCCCAGAGAAGTTGTGGCTGCCCCATCCCTGGAGGTGTTCAAGACCAGGTTGGATGGGGCTTTGAGCAGCCTGGGCTGGTGGGAGGTGTCCCTACCCAGGGCAGAGGGGCTGGAACTGGATCATCTTTAAGGTCTCTTCCAACCCAAACCATTCTATGATTTATAAGTTGATGAGGTATTTCTGCTTTATAAAGAGAGGAAGCTGGTGTGCAGGCTTGTCCCCTGGTACGCACGGTAAGGGAAATCAGCCTTACTGATGTTGTGGTAGGTCAACTACTGTAACAGGCCCTGCAAATTTAAATTGAAGCTGTTCTTGAAGAGCTGGTTCTCAGCTGAAAATATTAATAGGAGTTTCTGATGTAGCGGTAACGTTAACTGTCTCTGCAAGAAATGCAATATAGAGCTCACATTGGGGAAAGTGGACAGATTGTTTCATTAGTGCTTCAAGGCCACAAAGCCCCTCTGGCTAGGGCAGCACATGAAAAGAGATGAAACTCAAATTCTTACTCCTTCCTCTGAGGCATGCAGAAAACCTACATATATTATAGATGAAGTGAGCAGTTTACATCCGCATGCAAACATGTAATGTCTAAAAAAAGCTTTTCTTGTCTCAGTTTTTTTTTATCATTATCTAAAACCACAAGACTTTGTTTCAAGCACACAGGCAAATAATTATTTGCTTAGCATTTCACACTCACAGATGAGATTTGACTGACTAGTTCTGCAATGAAATAAGAGAATCTTTAAAGGTTTATTGCCCAAATTTATTCTCAGCTGTTACCTTTGTGGGGTATATTGTGTTTTGCTACTGAAATATCACCCACGTGATTGTTACTGCCTAGAAAATATGTATAAAGGCCAACTGCTGCTCTATGGAGCCTGCATTTCTGACAGATACAGATCAGCTGAGACTCATCTTCATGCCAGGGAAATAATCATATGTTTCAAAAACACTTTACTGTACCCATTGCTATCTGAGCTCTTTCTCTTTTCTTCATGCATTCATTTGAGATGAGGAAAATAGTGAATGTGCGTAAGCCCTTCAGGAGGCTGTATGGAAGAAATGAGTTGTGAGAAAATAAATACGGAAAGTGGAGCAGGCACAGATGTCTGCGGGGGGGTGGACATACAGGCAGGGTTTGCCTTGCAGGGGTCCCACTGGTAACTAGGCTGGGCAAAGCCAGTGCTGGTTATAAACCATCAAGGACATCACTTAACCTGCCATGGATTTAACCAGGACTTTGGACAAAGTGGCGAAGAGGAGGAAAACAAAACCTTCAGAGAGAGTAGTAACACAGCATTAGTGAGGAGAATAAATATCAGCAGCAGAATGACTTGGGAAACACTTCTCTGCTGGATGAGAATCTTCCTCTGAGATGAAGCATCTTGCTGCATAGCTCATTGTCAAAGTGGCTCATTTATCTGAACTATTCTACTCTTTGGTTATTTTAATCAGACTAATTCCAACTATTTATTACATCAGAAGAGTTGCAAATCTCCGCATCAAGTGTTACAGTCTGATTATAGTGCAGGTGTTTATTCTTGGACACGTTTCTTCAGGGAAAAGATGTAAATGTTCAAGTGCTCACTCAGCTGCCTGCCCTGAAGAGAAAGCATAGAGATTAGCAAACAGTTTTGTTCGTGCTTCACAATTCACCATCTCTCTTCTCTTACTCAGAAGGGGGAGGACCCAACCACAGTCCTTGTGTATTTAAGGTACATGGGGACTTACAAGCATGCATGCAAAAGAGCCGTGGTCTTTACATTCCTCTTGCAGCACACTGATGGGAAGTTAAGTCACTAAAGGCCAGATCCACAGATGATACAAACTATGATGGACCTGGGCCCCTGCAGTCAATAGAGAATTTTGACCAGGTATTTCCATTCTGGCCCATATCGGTGCTGGTGTAAAATCTACTACGATGCCGATTTCTGCTGACAAAAGGTCTCTGTCAAAGGCAGGAAGAAACATCCTTACATCCCAATGGTGTGTCTTAAATAAAAGAATGCTAAGCAAATCCCTGTGAAATTAGACGTTTCCTATGCAAGATGTTTTACTTGAAAGCAAACCCCCATTAAGACACTTTTCTAAGTATTATTTGACAGTGCTCTTTAGAAAAAAAAAGGCATTAACTGAGGAAAAATAAAGTTAAGCAGTAATTCAGATGACAATAAATGACAAAACAGTTATCTAGCAGACACAAACAATGTGCTGGCAAGACTGAATGAACTGGAAAACCATTCACATCAGCTAGAAACATGCTAACAGGGGGCCAAGAAAGGATTAGAAAGTGGGACAGCTATTTTGCTTGCAGATTCAAAGGAAAGTTAACCTTATTTTATGAATGCTATTAATTTTACTTTGCATTTTACCTTCCTATTTTTTTCAGTTTTGAAATCTCTTAACCTCAGGAAGGGGAAAGGGAAAAGGGGTGGGAGAATTAATGCCACTTGGGTCAACTGATACATACAATTAGTCCATAAATATTCTGATTGTGATGGGTTTAAAGCTGAAACCAGTCAGCGACATTGGAATCATTCAAGTCACTGCATGTGCAAAAAGGCACTGCCTGTAGTAAACTGACTTGTTTTTAACTTTAGCCTAAATAAAGCAATATCTAGAAAGAATGCCGTAACTGAACATTCAGACTCATGGACAACGTCCCAACTCGATGAGTAGAAAGCATGACCAGACCCCACCTTCCTCCCCCAGCCCTGCACAGCTCTCCACTTTGGAGGTGCCAGCTCACCACGCAGACCCCATAGTGCAGGTGGGCAGCCGTGATCACCGTGGTGAACACAGCAAGCACCACTTCTTCTGTCCAGCCCAGGAGCCCGGAGATGGCTGCATAGACCACCAGCGCCAGCGGGAAGAGGAACCAGTGGAAAAGCTCTGGCTGGGTGCTGCTCATCTGGCAGATGATCACCTTGCACTGTTGGAGCAAAAGGCACCAGGTGAGAAGCACTGGGTCAGCTCGGCGGGTCTAAGCAAAAGTACATCCATTTTCTCTGTGATTTGCTTTTGATGAGGGGAAAACAAGGCTTAAATTCAAAATGAAGCTTGTTTCTGTTGAGAAGGCTGCTATAGATACACCTTTGTGCCTTATTGTCTGACAGTCTTAAAGGACTTTATTACAAGTAATTTAAAATACGCACTTCTTTTCTGGCGACAGTGTTTTGACATGCTCCACTTTGTGAGTGGAAGCACATCTTCACAAAAGGGGAGGCTTTTTGGCACCTCATGCTTTCACACCAGCTCATAAAGATGTGATCCCAAATCAAATGTGCCACCACTTAATTACTGGGAGAGCGTACTGGTGTTTTAATCACATGGCCTGACAGAAATATATTCTGATTCATTGTACAGAAAAGAGAGAAGTTAACATAGGCTACTTTTAAATCCTCTTTTTCTTTTCTAGCACTCCTTCATGTACTAAAACACCATTTTCTGGGCTCAATTATGGCAGTGGACTCCCTGGAGATGTAGCTGGGGGCCCAAGGAAAGGGATCCCACTCAGAATGGTAGGAAAAATGAATATATGGTGCATTGTTTAACTGAAAGCAATTAGCTCAATTTTACTGAGTTCTTGAAACACAATGAGTAGAAGTTCAGGTTTTTTAAAACTAGCTATGTATGCTTGTTTTACCTCCCTTATACTCCTTAATATGTGTCTCATATACACTATTCTCTTTAAAAAAAAAAAGGAATTTAAGCACAGCTGAATTTTTTTTTATTTAAGTCTCTATCAAAATTTAAATGTGGTTAAAAATAGCTTTTATATATCTGAAAACAGTAGAAGAATGAAAAATTCATTCCCTGTGCAGTGCCTTAAATCCTATGAGGGCAGCAGGAGTCTGACTATCGGAAAAAATACTGGCTTTACTGTTGGTGCTGTGGAAGCTGACAAATGCTAAAATAAACGATGAAAAAGTAATTTAATGTTCAATATTGCAAGAAGTAAGCAATTATATGTAATGTAAATAATTTTGCTTACAATGCATTATCAGTATTGATTATGATTTTTTTTAAAATAACACTAGTTCTGTGAGTCTTTTGGGAATCGGTCCAAGAGGTATAAGAAATTGCTAAAGCAATCATATGCTATAATTTTTCTGCATGAATAATTGCACCTGCCCAGAGGTTTGCTTTCACGTTGTATTAAACCATTATTATACCACGTTAAGTACAGTACTTGATTTTTCATAAAGATTGCTCATTAATATTTGGAGCAATTCACCTTCAGTGTATCACAGGACTGCAAAATGGGCTGCGCTTTTTACTCCTCCCTCAATTCCTTATTCCCCCTGGTCCTGAAAAACTGACTCACAAGTACAAGTGAGGCAGAAACAGCACTAGAAGATGAAAGCACTGGAGTCTGGAGAGGCACACTGGAAAGAAAATGTAATGCTACGTGATTATGCCCTGTGTTTTTCCATCCTCCTGGCCTACACCTTGCCCCTCCTGAATTTAAACCTCTCTGGTAGCTGTTGTCTGTACCCCAAGGCAGGTCCTCAGTGTCCTCTCTTATAGTTTCCTCTGGGAGGTTCCTCATGAAGCATCTCCTGAGTTTAAGCTGCCTCTGCTCATCTGCTGGCCGCCACACTGGATGTGGTGAGCCCACTACGGTGATGGCTGAAGGTTCCTTCTGCCAGACCTGAACCATGTACTCAAACACGTGCCTTTGAGGGCTTCCTAAGTCGGAGCTGTGACAGTTGTGCTCTGTGGTGCTCTTGGACCTGGATATTTCTGAGAGTTGCCCTATGAGCAAATCATAAAGCGAAGTCTGAGCTTCTTGGCAAGAAGTGTGGTCAACCCATAGGCAGTCCCATTGCTGGCAGTGAGGACTGAGGAAAGAAGCTCTCCTCTCATAGATAAGCAACTTTTCTTTTTTAGGTCTCGGAGGCCTTTTTTTCCTTAGTTTGGCAAAAAAATGCTGGAAATGGCCAATCTTTCTGCCCACTCCCAGGAGGCCATCGCCTTCCCTACTCATCCTGATGTTGCACGGCTATGAGGCCAGATCTGAGATCAGGCAGCTAGCCTAAGGGATCTGCTGGGCAACTAAATGTGTTATCAAAGGCATGAGAAGTTCAAGATCCTGGTACGCAGAGAAACACGGGCTGCAGTTTGTGGTTTACAGAACATAATGGAAACCCAGTGTATAAGACTATCATGGAGAAGAAGAGCATTGCTATGACAAGTCTTACTCTGGTGCTGGAGGAAATATGTGTATAAGGGACCAGAGGAGGTGAAAGGAAATGCAAGCTTGGCCTTGGCTTTTAAAATGTTATGAATTCCAACTAACACCCATACATTTTTAATGCTTGCTTTTAAAATGTTAAAAATTTCAACTAACATGCCTGCTTTTAAAATTCACACAAACCTCTAACACTGCAGCAGCGGTTTTGGTAAAGGAAAAAACAAGGCCTGAAGAATATGCGTTGCACTCAATGTCTAATAAACTGCAGTCTACAAAGAAGCTTCTGGTTTGCCAGACTATTTTACTTCTGCAAGCATTGTGCCAAAATTGCTCTCAGTTGGTCAAGACATACGTGCAGAACCTGCCAGCTGCCAAACTGGAAATTCTTCTCCCCACTGGTATGAAATAATTGCTTCTCTCATTTAGGAATCTACAATGTTCTCTTAAGAACAGGGGGTAGGTTTGATAATGAAAAGTCGATACAATAAACCTTAGATGCCTGAAAAAAACCTAACTTCTGTCAGTTTAAGTCCTTAATATGGAACTTAATATGTGATTTGTGCCCCTTAGAAATGTACATTTACAAGATACATTTAACAAACTTCACAATTATATTTTCTTTTCTGCTCCTGAATACAAATTTATAGCGGGGTTGTGCTTTTTCTTTTAAAATGCTCTATTTGCAAAGATCTCTCTCATAATGCTAGGCAATTCCGGACTTTCTCTTTTTAAATTGGAAACAGCACTGCTCAGTGACATGATTTTAGATGCTAGACTTATCTTTAGACTTATCTTTCTAAAATGACAATTGGCAATATCCTTTAGGGATTTTTAGTGTTAACTTGAGGAACACCTTTCTTCTTGGCTACAGCTCCCTTGCCTCTGTCCTGGCAAGAAAAGAGGCTCCAGAGAAGAAAATCCTGGATTAATTGCAGTTCTCAGCATTACAGTCCGGCTGCCTGTGTTGCTACTTCACCAAGGTTTATGTTACCTCACAGGCATTACAAGGGGTAAATTGGTTACAATGATGGGGTATAGGAGAAACTAATCTGTGAGAAGAGACCCAATGACAAGTCCCCTGCATCTCTTCCCATCTTTCCCTGAAAATGCTGTCAGTGATACGGCCTTATTCTGAACAGAAAAGTGAAAATGTGGGATCAGCTGAACTGTAGGATACAGGAATGCATGAACCATGCTAATGGGCACAACAGCAGGGGGAAGCTACGCTTCCTTTACACTTTCTGGTAAATCTATGCCTATGTTGAGCTTTCATTTACTTTAAACAAGTCCTCAGTTCTGCCTGTGTGTTGCAGAATTTCTCTTCTGTTTCTGGAAGTAAGGCCTCCCCAGGGCAGTTCACAAAACCCTGGAAAAAAAAGATCCCTCATAAAAATGTTGTGCTGCGGTAGAGGAAGTATTGCAGTAAGTGTCCCTAGTCCAAACAGCTGCTGTGGTGTATTTTCATTGGAGAGAGGGTAACACAAGGGTAGAAGAGGACTGTGATTCTGCTTTTAACTACAGTTTCTGTTCTCTTCTGTTTATTCTCGTAAAAATAGAAAGCTATCTTTAAATAACACCACCACCACAAACATACTTACAATAACGTTTGAGAAAGCAACCCCAACCATCCATAAAAACAACCTTGGTTGCTTTACTAATATGTTTCCTGGAGAAAAAAACACCCAGACTGTAAGAAGAATGAAGAGCAACAGAGGTGACACAAGAGGTAGGAGTCCTTCATACAAAGAATCATTCTTCAGCGTTTTCTTTATATGTGCTCTGTAAATAAATACAATGATTTTATGGAGCAAGAAAATTTATCCATTCTATTTCTGCACAGTAACTTCAAACTCTAGCCTAAACTCAGCCCAAGAATTCATTTTGCAACACAGCTACCTGTGCAAATATGCCAGATACACAGACATTTTACAAGAAATTGTATATCCAAGTAACAGTTATTTCTGGGGTAAAATTATACTGCTTTATTCATACAGCTTCTGGTCAGCTTCACCTGTTCATCATTGCCTGGCAATGAACCACTAGGCTTACAAAGAGAGCTACAGTGCTTTGTTGTAGTTGTCACCCAAACACAGAGTGTGCAGGTTTGCTATGACTTCAAAATGTGTATTTTTTACAGGATGAAGCTTCCAACATGAGAATGAAATTATTTCAGCCAACACACCCCACATTTTCAGTGGCAACACAATCATGCACATGGCTGGCAGGCGTTGCTGTTGTTCAGATCTAGAGGTGATGCTGCTAGACAGCCCAACACCATTGCTAAAGTACAGCCTAAAGGGGAGGGGGGGGGTTGCTAATTAGGAAAATTAATGAAGCATTGTGTTTTCTTGGATATTTTAAGCTGTCTTTTTAAAGTAGTACCATTAAAGGTAGTAAATTACTGTTTTCTGTCAGCTAGGAAAGAGGGAACTGTAAGATCAAGAGCTTTTGCACCTATCTTGCATCTTTTTCACTCAGACAAAACTCACTGAGAGGATCTAGAAAGAGTCAGATATTTCATTTACTGAAGTTCACTATCATTTAATGATTTCTTCATAGCAATAGTTCACAAGAGCCATTCTGTATTTGAAGCATACAGGGAAATGTCCTGTTTAAAATCTCTGATCATTTGTATTTATAGAAACAGATGGACAAAAATCCAATAAATATGTTTTCCATTCCAAAACCAATATTCTTCTGATAAAGCAACAACTGAGAAAATGCAGCAGGATGAAGAAAGGGAGGTGATGACTGGGAAACTCAAATCCCTCATCACCAAATAGCTTGTGTGCGCATCCTTCCAAGCAGCCCAGACTGGATGTTCAGTCTTCCATTGAGAGGAATGACAAACCCACTGGAAGGCCTGCAAGAAACTATGTCAGATGCTGACTTGAAAAAGAAACACTAAACAAGCTCCTGGCAGGAGAGGAAAAACAGCAAAAACTAAATATTCTTCGGGGTAAATGCTACTACTGCCAGCGACTGACATGCCCCAGGTGCTGTCCTCCTCCTCTCTGTCTTCCCTGAGCTGGAGTCCCTTGCACCACTGGTCCCCACCTGGCTCCTGCCACTGCTCCCAGCACCCTGTCCCAAGGCTCAGCCTTTCTGTTGGTCTTCAGCCTTTCCTGCCCCACATCTCCCAACTCTCCAGGCTTCCTGCCCCAAACTTGGGGCTATTCATGCTTTTATTAACTACCCTGAGTACTGCGCCATGGAAAGAGCTGTGTAGGAGCGATGTGTTATTGTCTTGTAGTCTCTCCAAAATTTAAAAGTTTAATATTAATTTCCACTAATTCCTCAAGACAGGCAGCGACAGCCCCTCCTCAAGGATATTTAGGATCTGAGAGACCTGATGTGACATATGAGTGAACTGAGCTGGCAAATACTAGAGGAAGGCAGGCAGAATTAGTAAAAATAGGCCATCGGAGTATAAACCAAATACATATAAAATTCCTAGGGGCAGCAAGCCAATTCTTAGATGTAATCACAGCTTGCCACCTGCCTAGCCTCTATCTGATGACAATTATCTGCAGACTTTGCAGAGGAGAGATTCACAGAAGGATCGGGAAGACAATAAAGGATTTCATGGAGTGCAGGATGATCAGCTACGGAATTTCATATAGCACAGGTAGAAGTTACATCTCACATCTGACTGCAAATAAAATGCAGTGTTTATAACTACAGAGCTTTTGTCAGTTTACTGTGCAGGACCAATATGAGACTGCCTGGAGAATGGCAAGTGAAAGGAAAAGGAAAAGAGTTATAAATATGGAAAAGAAAGCAGTCACATTCTCAAAATTGATCAGAAAAACCTTTTACTACAAAATCAGGACAGCATCTGGCTGAAAGAAGTGAGGCTACTTCAAGCATTACATTTATTTCTCAAGTGAAGAAACCATTAAATACATAGAATTAAACAGAGGGGGCCAGAACTTATTTAAAGTTAATTAACTTACCTGTGAATGTTGTATAGTGTTTGTGGTAATGAAAGTAATAAACTGAAGCCTGGAAAAGAAAAAGAGTCCTATGTAATGATTTACAGTCCTGCTACATTGGTGACATCAGAGTTTTCTCATATGACAATAGATCTAGTGTGTTATTTTAAAAATTACTCAGTACTCATTACAGGATAGAAACTGAGCCTGGAGGCTTCAGGCAACAATAAAGCCTTCCTTATTTTACCAAAATTTAGCTGCCAAAAATAGCTGCTGATACAGATTTTCTTATGTAATGAGTGACAAGACCAGGAAGATTTTTTAAAATCCTGATGTGGCTGGTAGGTGGGATTGGTTATTTGTCATACGGGTTCTTCTGCTGCACCCAAGAAAGATCAAAGCC
Source organism: Phaenicophaeus curvirostris (assembly GCF_032191515.1). NCBI lineage: Eukaryota > Metazoa > Chordata > Aves > Cuculiformes > Cuculidae > Phaenicophaeus > Phaenicophaeus curvirostris. Next base: position 55,157,738 of record NC_091394.1, read on the forward strand.
CTGTTTTATATGAGCTGCTCTCTGTTTATGTAGAAAAGAACTCCAAATTTGACACCAAAAGCTGTCTAGTGGCATGTAGACAACCTCAAACAGTGCTGCTCACTGAGGAAACGATAGGTTTATAATTCAATATACTAAGGTTTAACTAATGATCTGCTTTGCTGATACAATTTATTTTCAAAGTATGCCATCCTTAGAACAAGTGAGCTTTTTACTGCTTTTTTTAATATACAGCTGTGACCTTGCTGGAGCTCAGCTTTAACCCACAAAGGACAAAGCATGCGCCTTCGCTAGCACTGTGTCTATCTGCATCGCTGTTGATGTTACCAGCACAGCAGATAGCAATGCAAGAGCTGCCTGAAGATCCAGTTGTACCCTAACACCCACCTCCAAAATATGTTGGTCCACCCAACAGTCACAGAATACTTCCAGCAAGAAATGGAAGTTCGAGGTTTAAACAAAGAAGCCACATTATCAGTCAGCCTAACTGAGTGAAAATATATGTAATATTTTTTTAATCTGTCACACACTTTATTTATATGTTTCCCTGCAGAGCAATTTGGGTTTGGTTTGGGTTTTTTCCCCACTTTCTGTCTATTAATTTTTTTTCTCTGGTCTTTTTTCTGCTTGGAGATCGCTCTAGATAGCATATTTCTGCCTGGCTTTTATATTACAATATAAGGCATGAGGACTGGCTTTGGTGCACTAAATTAATACAGAAATCCTCTTTTGTTACGTGCAAGAAAAGCACTCTGAAGTAAACCTTCTGGTTAAAAAAAATCTCATATAGGAAACACAGTATATTGTTTGTACAGAAAAGTAGCAAAGTTTAATCTCATTATTAGAAATAAGGAAAAGTAAGAAGGAAGAGAGGAAAGAACTGATTTCAGATGACTTTGTGCTTGGTCTAATGTGGCATAGCAGACTCTGGAGGTATGTCAGTGTTTATTGTTCAGTCCTCATCAAAAACATACCCAAGTGTTCATCATGCTCTGGCCAGAGTGGCAACTCAAGAGAAGGAAAGCTAAAAAACCAAAAATGTGGAGCTTAGGATCATGGGAAAATTGGAGGAGTAAAAAAAGGATGCAATGGATAATCTATTTCTCCAGAATTTTTGGTTCTCCTTTAAAGAGAAAGAAACAAAGAATTGGAAAAAAAAAACCCCAATATTCGGCTTGTAAGTAATTTCAGATACGGCATTTTTACATGTTTACTTCTTTGTTTTGCTTTTTAAATGGAGTAAAATAAATAGCTCTGATGCTTTACGACATCAGGAACTCTTTATGAAACAGCTGAAGGATGTGCAGTTGAAGCAATATCCCACGTACTCTTTAAACAGATTTCTAAAATTCACAAGCTTAGTGCTTTCAGAGTGATCTGTGTTTAACACGCACTTCAGTTAACTGTGTTTTCTATTAGGCAGAGAGGGCTAGTTCAATAAAATGTTATGTACAGCAGTTCCAACATCTGTATCACATTAGAGCAGACATGAGACAAAACATTGACTCTTGAGGTTAAATCTAAATTTCCTGCTGCAATCCTGAAGTTTGATTTGTTAGGAGAAAAGCAACCGAGAGGAACAGAAATAGAGACTAGAACTAGAAATAGAATTCAAAGAGCAATGGTTGCCAACAATTTGTTATTTTTATGAAGTGCCATTTTAGTTAGAAATAACACGCTGACCACAAACAATCCCCCAGCTAGCTAAAAAGCACTTTTGGACTGGGGCAGTTACACCAGCTACTCCTCTGTGTTTTCATACAACTTTCCTTTTAGCAGAGCGGGAACTGAAGATGCGGCAGGGAAAGCAAAGCATGTTCCCCTGTTTCTTATGGGATTTTCAAAATTCCATCATTTCCTACAACACGTTGCTTTCCCATCTTTTTTTAGTTAGGAGGCCTGGCTTGGGGGCTGCTTTTGGTACTCATTAAGTCTGCTTTTTAATTGGCATTAAGGATCCCTTTGTGTCCAGGAGCTAAACTGCTGCTTCCGCATTGCTGCCATTCCCTGCTGCCCTGGGGAACAAAAGGTGCAGCCTGGAAAGCAAACCCACTGCTGTCTCTGACACTCAGCCACCCAGGCACTGCCCAAGTGATGATGATGGAGCTTTTTTTACTGTCCTAAAAGCACAGATTTTATTTTAAAATCATTAAAAAAGAAGTTTAGGGTATTAGACATTTATAACACATTACAGAAAACAGAGCTCATCAAGTGTTTCTTAGAAGTATTGCAGCTCTTCCAGTATATTTTTAATTTCTCCTTTAATATTTTCCCCTGTTTTCCAGATGATTTAAATTCTGAGACCCAACTGTAAGAACACAGGCAGAAATACTAAAGCACAGATGGGTGACACAGATAGAAAGAGAATTCTTGTGTCATGCCAGGCTGAAGGTATCAAGCCCAAATCCTCGGATTTAGGTACAATCCTGTGGTCAGTCCTCTGCCTTGCACTATGTTGACTCCATTTTAAGAGAAATAAGCATTTGCAAAGCTCTTTATCAGGAATTATTCTGTCCACGTTGAAAAAAAAAACACAAACAAAAAACCAGACAAAAAGTAATAAAAAAGCATAAAATAAATATCATAAATAAAGGCATTGTCTTGTTTTCATATATATATATATAAACATACATATACATACACAGACATACGTGTGCATATATGTCTTTGTGTGTAAAGGGGATCAGAAAGATAATTTACATCAATTCTAGTGACAACTTGAGATTTTATCTGTTGCTTTCAAATTAATTTCTAAATGGTAAGATGTTGTATATTGCTGAGAGGATTAAAAAAAAAAAAAACAACCAAAAAACTGGCATGTAATGGATACAATAGTAAATTAGTCCCCTATGTTAGTCTAGACTAACAACAGGCATGTATTTAAGTTTAATTACATGAGGGCATCTTAAACCTTTCTGTAACTAAACTTAAGGACTGCTGAAGACCTGCAGACAGCCAGGCTGTGTTTCTGTGACACGCTGCAGTTACTTGGTGTGGCTGCTCAGCTTGAGTTAATTCAGACACTTCTGCAAAATACAGGCTTGATTGTTGTACAGAAGGAGAGAGTATGGCCAGAATGGAACTGCTGATGCTACTGTCAGTTCTAGAAAATGCTGGTTCAGTGACCAACATAAAAGCCCTGCGCTGGTGTTCAGACAAAGCGACGAGGAAACCTACTGCAGGTAGCCAAGTTCCTGAATACACCGATCTTCAAATTTTACTGCTTCCAAGGAAGGGCAATGTTTATGTTAGCTATTCATCATCTTCTCCACACTTTTGTTATCCTAAATCATGTATGGTATTAAGTTCCTGACAAGCAGAACATATTTGTTAAGAGTTGGCTCTTCCAATATTGGCTACAAGTTCAAAAATGAGGCGGTTGCAACACAGGAGTGTAATTTTAGGTGATCACCACACTAGAAACTGCAGGACTTCATCCAGGAAAGTATCCTTCCTTGCACCGGCAGTGCTCAAAAAAAAGACTCCTCAGCTTATCGCTTCCGCTTGGGAGGTAGTCAAGGCATCTGTGCAGACCTTCTCTCAGGCATATTGCAGAAGCTGAGCTCTTTAACAGTAGCTAGTTGCAGTTGCATTTCAGCTTACAAAAGGAATACTACACCTTCCTTTCCTGTTCTTCAATTGCACACACCTCCACATGGCCAGCAGAACATTTGGCCTTTCTATTCTCTGGGCTGATAGTCAATGCTTCCTTTAAAGAAATGGGATGTTAAATACATCATTTATCTTTCTTGGCCACTAGAAAAAAAAAATTAATCTTTAAAAATATTTAGGTCTCAATACCAGCTTGGAAAAATATTTTAATACTTTCTCCATGATTTTTTTCCAAATTTCTTCCGCATTTAGAGCAGCTAGATGCATGAAAATATCTTAACATGCTGAATGTTTAGCACACTGATCAGTGCCTGAAAGCAACGTTCACCAAAAGGTGAACATTTAGAAGCCCTTGCAACTGGAATAGCAGCTTTTTATGGAACAGTGTGATTTTCTCAGGCATGTCTTGAGAAGACAACTCTCTTAATTCGTTGTGCTAACAGATTAATGCACATTGAGCTGCCCGCTAACTATAAAATTGTGGTTTGTTATTACATAAAATGGCAAACTTAGAACCACTTAGTAATTGGAAAAAAAAATTAGAAAATGAGCATATAATTTTCAGGCTTAATTGAGCCTGTGAAGTCTGAGTATATTAAGCAATTTAAGGACAGATGAACAATTCACTCAAACAGATCTACACGGTATGAAATGATTTTACAGGGATTAAGAGCACAGTATAAACATGACCACTGTCCTCACACACAAAGTTGATGTATGTTTTAGACATATAGCAGCTAAGATACTTCTTGAGTATAAAGATTGTAAAGGGATACGTTTATCATGCTTGTTGATTTTATAGCTTATTTTCAGTGTCTAAGGAAGTACACACTGCATTTATCCCTCTTGAACTGAGCTGTAAACTAACAATTAGCATTTGTAGAGGTTTATTATAGACTGAGAAATTAGTTTATGTATGTAAATGCTTCTTTGATGTAGTCTTGTTCACACAGCATGTCCACATAATTCTCTTTTTCTGGGCACAGCAAGAACCGAGCATTGGAGAAATTATGCCTTTATTTGAAAAGCCTCGGCTGGCTTTCAGAAGGACTCCACTGGGTGAGCTCCTTTGACTTCCTTCTAGGGCTCCCACTGCCCATAGAATGACTCCTCACAGCTAACACCACTGAACCCACTCCCACTTATAATTAGCACCCTGTGACACTGCTCTGCCTCTGGCTTTCAGCACTCTGGTTTATTGTTCTGACTGGTTCGGATGAGTTACTCCAAACGTGAACTCAGCTGCTTCTTATATGTATCTCGAGTGACAGGTGAGTATTTCACACCCTTTACTTCAGTGAAGTCTCGTACAATCTGTCACAACAATGGTTTAATAAATGTTAAACTGGTGACAGACATGTAGAAGCCAACTCACGTTAACCACACTTCTCAAACAAGGCTAGTCAAGGCCTGTTGAAGTGATAACATTTTGAAAACATATCACTTAACATTTCATCATTCAACTGCCCATCAGTAAGGCAGAGCGACAGGGGCTTTGTAATGGAAACTATAGGAAATCATTACAGAATGATTTATCTGTATGTATGAGGCAGAAATTATTTATATGTAATATATGTAAATGAAAAAAAAAAGGAAAACCTCCTTCCACTGTCAGAAATGAACCTAGGCTGACTTTGTGATGATGGCTGCTTTGCATTGCTGTAAAAAAACCCTGAGACCTTGCTATGGAAGTTCACAGGGTCACAAGTTTTCCAAGAATGGTATGAGAGTGCAGGCTGCCTCATGCAGCAGCACCTCCCTGAAGCAGAGGGGAATGCTCCAGCCGAAAGAAATGCGCCTGCTTGCGGTGATACAGATATGCTGAATAGATTTATAGGACATAACTGTCCTGTTAAGCACTAGACTTAAGGACTTCCAGAGATACTCAAATAAATAAAATTATGGTTACATTTCTACTTTAACACAGATAGGGGCAAAAAAAGCCCCCAACATTCTAATCCAAAGAAATATGAGTGTCAGACTATTCCTGTTTGACTGTGGCCTTCCAAACAATTTCTGACACCAAAAAAAGGGCAGACTGTTGTATAATTACCCACCACCTGGACTGTATCCTCCTTTGATAGTTAAGATACAGGACACAGTTTAAGGACAAGGCAGTTTTAGGTGGATAACTGTGCTTTCCCAGTGTGACAGAATGCAAATACTTGAATGCATATTTCAAATGTTGTGGCTTGGTCTCATTATTAGGTTTTTTGCTGCTATTATGTTTTAATTTATGTATCCATTCCCTCTTTTATATACTTTAGTAGCTCAAAGAGTCAACTTCAAGGAACACACACACTGCAAAAATTAGCACAGACCCCAATCCAATACACATCATAGGAAAAAATTCTGAATGCTTTGGCCCTCTCTCAAAATGGAAGTACAAGTTTCAGATCTCTGACAGATGTTAGTTCTCCATTCACATTTCATGTTCAAACCACCACTTTGAAAATTTCTCTCAGCCTCGCCGCAGCCTTGAATAGCCAGATCTGGGCATTGCTGACCAGGTAGAGTGGACTCAAACGTGCCACCATGTCTGGATTGCAGAACTGTCTGCCTACCCGTGTCACACACTGATGAAGTGCAACATATCCACTCCTTGCTATAGTGATCCTTTAACAACAAAGCGTGTTCTTGTGGGTGCAATTAATACCGAGGAGGAACAGGAATCTTTCTGGGATCCAGGAATCATTTTTCCAACCTGGCTTCCTAAGGAATGAAGCTGACGTTTATAACACTTTCCTTCTTTGTATGTGTCCCACCATAACTTCTGAGCCCTCTGGCCAATTCTGAATAAATTGAATAGACTGAAAGAAATTTCCCATAAGTTGCATGCATATGTAAAATCAGGTAGAGGAAAACAGACACATAAATGCCTCCAGTGAGGAGACAAGTGCATCCTGTATGAATGCAAGTATGAATGTCTCAAGAATGGGAAAAGCTTCCTTCAGAACATGCACCTATTACAGGTCATTTCATTACAATGTGAGACAGAAACTATCATCAATTAGTAATGCTGCTCCCTGAACTACTGATATTTTTACCTGTCAGTGAAAATCTTTTTATGAAGTCCGTACTATCATTTGTAGTATCAGGCTTTATGGGAGGAATTGACAGTTTTAAAATGCTTTCTACTGCTCTCAACCTGATAGCACAGTGACAGGGAATGCTAGACATTCAGGGTACCCTGGAGGGGTTAAAATAAATGGCAGCTTTCAGCCCAGTGCTGCCTTTTGAAGGGACCCTAGTTAGCCAGATAATGCTACAGGACAATTGTGGTTAAATCCCAAGAGAGCTTTCTGAGTGTCATCCACAGGAGCCTTGCTGAGAGCTGGAATAATTAGTTCCAGATGAGCACACAAGCACATAATTTTAGAAAGGTCTGGCTGCTTTCATGTTAGGAGAGAAAAGGTGTTTCTGTCTACAAGCCAGGACAACACACTCTGAAAACAGCAGAATGGCCTTGTTCATTTGTTTGGTGTTCAGCTAGGTGTGCGTTTCAGAGCAGCAGGATGGAATTGTATTCACTGCATGTGAAAATTACGGGTTTCTGTTCGCTGTCTGGCTGAAAAAATTCCATGAAATATTATGCAGAAGTTTCTCTGCTTCACAGCTGAGTCCTCTGTAGTCACTGTTCAGCAGCCCGAGACTTGGCCTTCCTACAGATATTCACAGTGTGCTACAGTTCCCAGGGACATACATAAAGCTCTCTCTTGGGAGGCTTTCCTAAAACATCTAATCTAAACACCGGTATTGCTGCACTTTTATGTATATCTTTGTGTGTTCTGGCACCTGATAAAAATTCCATTATTTTCAGTATGTGACTGTCACCTGGTAACACCACAGCTTCCTCCGAGGAGGTGCTTTTGCAGAGTTCATCTTTAGGTTATATGTGGACTATTCTTTCAGTTCCCCCCAGATACTCCAGAAAAGACATCTGAAAAACTCCACTTTTGTGTATCCCATTTGGATTTCTTCCCACTGCAGAAAGACCTAGCTACAGCCCAGCTGTTCTCGGAGAAGTACATCTGAACTCCTGGTGTGTACAGAACAGTAAAAGCACAAAACGATGTGCAAAACCTCTGCCAAGTATTGATGGAGCAGCTACAGGTTCATTGTTAGAAGGACCACTAGTGACTACTAAATGCCATGTGATGGTTAAGGACAGCCAGTTATGGTTTAATGGCTCCCCTTGGGGTCCTGGGAAACTAACTTGTAAAAAGCATCAGAGGCCCACTACATCGCTTTGTTTTTTTTAACTAGCCATGAAGGCATTCAACTGAGCGTACCAGAGAGTGGGCTTTCAGATACACTGATACAAACAGGTCTGGCTGACCAAGACACAAGTGCTGCAGCCTCTTTAGGGGAGAGAATATTTAAATCGTCCTTTCTGCTCAGCCCTTAGTGTAGGTTAGACCCATACTTCTTCTGTAGTCACATTGGGGTCCCAGAATTTACTGCAAGGTTTTAAAAACTTTATGTATCCATATTCACTGCACACAGTTTATGCGACGACAACCACCCTGATCACTATCACTGAGATGAGATTCAAACCTGTGATGAAATGACACTGCTTTCTGGATGAGTACGATCCTCAGTGGAAGAATTCTACTTCTTTAATATTTATATTTAGAGTCTGTTTCTAAGAGATTTACTAAGTATTGTGACGATTTTGTAGTATGGAGTCAACCAAAATATTTTCTTACACACTTTAAATCCATATTTAACTATAATTAAGCTGCAAATGTTGCCCTGTTAATGGCACTGTGGATAGTATGCGAGACATGTTTTTAAAGAAATATTTGGGCTCTTACTTATGCCTGCTCTGCTTGGGACAATAAGGGAAGAAATACTCAATTCTCCTCTCATAGATCCATCCTTGCAAGCGTACCACAGCAGACAGAAGCAGTACTTCTTCCTAATGCTAACGGAACACTCCGTCAAACCTTGCTTTGCAGCTGTTTTTTGTAGAGTATGAGAAAGGATGCTTGCTTCTGCAGATTTGATGACACTGACACCCTTCCCTACCACACACCTGCTTGATATGTTGAACAGTTTGAATTAAAACTTCATCTATGGTTTCCCAAGCGCAAGGGAAGCCATCAATGTACTCTCTGAACAGGCTGTCATGTGCCTTAGTGACAGGAACAAAAGCAGTGATGTGCATAGCACGGAACAAGTGTGTTCAATGGACTAGCCCATTCTCATTAGACCTAACACCAACCCAGGACTAACTTGCCACTTCTGAGAGAGCTGCCATCAGTCTGCTTTAGGACTTATGTTGCTCCCTGTCCCTAAGTGCCCTGCAAGCCACCAGAGGGCATGGTATAGCTGCACCTCTGCCAAGCTGAGAAATTTTGTTGACTACTGAAAAGGGGGGGATGTCCCTTCCTTTCTTCCTTTTCCTCAGAGCACTCAAAACAGGCCTGACAGAAAAAAAAAAAAAACACAAACCCATACAATCTTGGTCACACACTGTCAGTTTTATACTCTGGGCAAAGCTCAAAGGATCGTAAAAAAGCACGTCCTTGTACAAGCTGTTCACAGAAAGCACAGCCTGAACACAGGGTCCTTTCCAAGCTGGGAATTTGGGGAAGCACCACTGAGGCTGAAGGCAGTACCTGCTGAGGACCTCACCACACAAAAGGCTGGTAAGAGTACATGTCAATGCAGTGAATTCAAAAGTCCCCTTGGAAATGCTGGGACAGTTCCTAGTTAGCATCAGCATTAGGTGAACACCTATAATCAAGCCTTGCATTTGACTCAAGGTCTGAAGCTGTTTCTTGGGATGTAAGTCTAGGCAGGCTTTCTTTTTGGTGTCGCCTTCTCATTATTTGTATGTTCCATATAAAAAACCCCTAAAATTTATATACTAATTTCTTCACCTTCCAAGCAACACATCAAAGCCATTTTGCATATGTGCATTTTTACCACAGACTACCATGTTTTTAACTTATTAAAATGTAATTTCTCTTGTTCTCAGTCTAGCGACAGCAGTTAAAAAATGTTTGATGCGTACCTCAAAATACACTGACAGTATCAAATGATGAGCAGATAGGCTATTGCTTTGTAAACAAAATGCATCACTTCTGTTCAACAAATAATTCTAAAGAAGAGCCTAGGAAGCAACCAGGTCTTTTTCAGATTTACAGTTGTGCCTCCTAAAATTATTTAACAAAACATTAAACTTATAATAGATGAGGTCCAACACAAAAAAAATGAGACTGTGCCTGTAACTCTTTTTGTTTAACAAATTAAGAAAATCAGCTAGAATAACTTTCCAAACAGTTCCCTTCTGACTTGACACACAGTTGCATATGATGCTGACAACATTCAAAGCATTTGAACATCCATCATTTTTCCTTTCACATTGAGTACCAACTTGGCCTTTGGGAACAGAGAGCCAGGTCTGGTGAATAGTTTGGGTGCTCAAGCACAGTGATGTTGTTATTAGCTAAAAGCTTCTTCATAGACAAAGCACTGTGGTCTGTTACACACCGATGTTTTCTGACCGAGGGTAAGAACACATCTATATTTGAACACATGTCCACTTGTACAAAGCGAAGTGATGGAATTGAGCCTTGTCTCACTGTGACAGGTTAGAACATCTTCTATAACTACCTCTTCATCTCTCCACTCCCACTCTTGGTTCCCAAACTATACAGTTAGTTTCATTTTTTTGAGTCAGACCTTGTATGCAAATGTGAGTGATCCTTGACTGAAGAAATATGAGGAGCCCCTCAGACTCTGAAAGACAGCCGGCTGGGTGGCTTACAGCACTGAACTCCATGTGCAGATAAAGAACATTTTCTGTATTACTGGTGGGCAACAGATATTAATTCAGTGTGGAAAAATGTTTCTAAAATTATCTACTTTTTTAAAGATTTCCACTATTAGCCTTTCTAATCAGCTCTATTCATGTATTTTTTTGGGCTAGCCAACACTTACAAAAAAAAAAAAAAGAAAAGAAGGAAATACAAGAAATATCTAATCAAAATAATTACAAAAAAGAACAGTTTTCCATGGATCTGGACACTTACCTATAAGCATGATGACTAATGCATCTGTGATGTAGTAATCAAACAGGAAAGGCTTCTGCCAGACTTCCACACCAAAAACACCAGTGAGTAGATATGCTGCAATTAATACCTACAGGAAAAGGATAAAGTATTTTAATCCTTTACTTCTACAGGCACAGAATTTTGCTTATCACCTTAGTACAAATGCAAGATTAAAAAAAAAACAAACAAAAAACAACTGCTATTTTCCCCCTGGCTCCACTTTACAGGACATTATGCTGCCATCCCAAAACAATTACTTCTGGGCAGCAAAGCAGCTTCCAGGGTCACCAAAAAACTTATTTTAAATGTATTAAATACACTAAGTAAGCAACTTCCCTGGTAATGTTTGTATCTTTTGGCTTGTGGTATTACTAAAATTCGTTTGCAAAACACCCAATTTCTAAATCCTTTCTTCATGTCAAGTCTCCCCACTGCAAATACACTTTCTTGTCTTTGTATACAGACTTCACTATTAGCAATGTGGTTATTTTTGCAGCTCAGCACCCTGAATTGATCATGTCAGAATAACTGAGAGGGGAAGAAAATCTAAGCTCACCTGAAATAATGAAAGAATTAAATTGCATGTGAAGACATAAAATAAAAGGGAGGGAGATGAAGTCTTCCCTGGTTTTTAATTTGTTTGACAGGTAATATCATTACAGTACACAAAAAGAAACATGCAGTCAAACTGCATTAGAAGTAAAAGGATTCAAATACATGAGTCATGAGTCACCTGATGAAGTGCCACCAGCTTCAGTAGAGATGTAGATGCAGATGTCTCTTCACAGTTAATTTTGTGACCCAGCTGAGGTCAGAGACCTAAATGCAATCAAAACCCCATAGCTCCTATAGCAATACCTTTCACATCCATTTTATTACTTGTAGCAGCACTGCCTACAATTTATGGCACAAACTGATGAATTTTTACGATTTTAAGTGTGTAACGTGCAAGCACAGCACTGACTGTGATGCAGTGGTTCCCAAGCTCTTGCATCCTTGATCCCCTCAACTTGAGGGACCCTCCTCTCTCCCTTGAAATCTATTTGCTGGCTCAGATCAGGCCATCACCCTCTGCAATCCCTTCTGCTTGCCAGCACCCAACTGGGATGACTGCTGCCCCACTCCTTCTCTAAGCTATTTTGTTTTCAGCTGTTTAGTTTTTCTATAGGACTCATAAGGGGGCATACGTTTCATGCTATATGTCTCAACCTCCTAAACTACTCTTAGACTTGGATTAGGAATGAATTACCAGCATTTACTTTAGCTCTAAATCAAAACAATCTTAATTGTAACGCCATTTAGAAGACTGCATATTCATATGTTCATTCTCAGGCAACATTCAGTCACCTTAATATCGCTTCTCATTTTGCGATGACAAATATTTTCCAGCTTTACTTGTATGACAGATTTTACTACTTTTTGGTTAGTTTTTTTAAAATACTCAATTTTACTGTGTTATGGGTTTTTGCTTCATTTTTAACTTCATTAAACACATTTCCAGTCTTCTAAATTAAATTGTTTGCTTTAATTTAAAGGTATACTGGTATCGTTTTTACATAACGGGCTCTTCAAGATCACAGATTAATAGCAGAATACTGATGTCCATTAAACTCCCTATTCCATGTAGATATCGCTATACTTAACTTCACTTACTTCCTTTATCTAAAAGATTTTTGCCTTATCAGTACATAACTTTTAAGGAGTTTTACTTGAATGGGACATCGCAGAACTGGGCCATCGAAGATAGTAAGTCAAATTTTGGTCTAAATGAAGGACATTTATAATGGGTTTCACAACTGACTACAGCAGAGCTAACATTTGGCTTGCTGAAAAAATTGCATTATATTATCCATAAGACATGACGGATGGACTCCTGGCCACATCAAAGTTGATGGCAAAATTCCAGCTGGCTTTGATGGAGCCTGAATTTACCCTCACACGTTGAATTTGGAACAGACATTTTTGGCAGATTATAAAAGAGGAACTTCAGTATTATGTGTTAATATAGACAGTGCTTTTGGCAGTGGAGTCATAAGTATCACTGTCAGATATCAGCACATGTCTAGGAACAGGAGCGTAGGTACAATGGACTCTCTTGGGGAAGTCCCATGCCCTGGGATTTTTGATGCAGCACTCACAGATTGAGACTGTCTCCTATTTAACAGATGTTGTGTATGAAAAAACACCCTCTGGCTTCAAATTTTTGTTATGTTGTTTTTTAAGGACTTACAACTGAGATACTGGTATCACTGAAATCCGTAAGAATAATTATTTTGACTTCACTGAGGCAATCTCAAAGACCCCCTTCATAAAGCTGGATGGATGAGAAAACAGCTGTCCCACTTGATCTAAGCTATCTTATCCAAAACTGAAGATTGTAAAAAATATTAGACAAAAGCTAAGTGTGTTAATCAGCTCTATACATTCATAACTGTTTTTAAAGGCACTGCTGGTAAAAAAATAAACAGTTAAAACATACAGCAGTGTTCCTCAATGAATCATTATACTTAAGAAAAGACGGCCACCTTTCTTGTTCATCTCTCTGATATCAATCAGCTTTAGCACTTTTCAGATACAAATCTAACCTTCAGCAAGTAGAAATAATTACAACCATCGGTAAAATGGTAAGTTCAAATTAAATAACACAAGTAAGGGTTGCATAGCAAGTTAGTGTCAGATGTATACAGTCTGGGATTCCAACTCACTGCAGCATCTGATGAGGCAAATTTTTGGCTTGCTAGCACCTTATCTATGAGGAGACAATAGTCCTTAATGCATACAAGGATCCAGCACGGTGTTAATTTGTAGGCCTTTTGATATGGCAGCCAATGTAAGCAGAGGTATCACTACATCGTATTAAGGAAAAATTAATATTTTGTTCCCCTACTATGAACTCAACAGCAGTGGCTTATGAAAAACAACAGCGGGATTAGGGAAGTACTTCATTAGAGAAATATTAAATTTTTTTAAATAAAAACAGATTTTCAAACCATCCAGAGGACATCTGTGAAAACATATGACAGGAAGCCTTTCTCAGAAAAGCTTTATCTTTTTTCTCTAAGAAACTTAATTTGTAGGTATTAACTTTCCTTGGTTGGGCTTGTGACAAGATTTCTCACAGAACATAGCAAGGGTTTCTTTTTTTAGCCTTCTCTTCATAGCCTTCAGCCTATGAATTTTGGGGTTTTGTGCTGACTTGAAAGTGTATGAAAATGTCTAGATGCTACAGCGTAGAGAGGCTCCCCTGTCTGCATCCTCCTCTGCCCACTGAGGAGTCAGCAGGAGATCGTTCATTGTGCTGGAGGGAGGAGAGACGGGAAGAGCTTTCACTGTTGTAGACACCTCCTCCTTGATTCTGGATCCTCAAGTGTAACAGTCCTCTGACCAAGTATCTCTCAGACATATTACAGGCATTTTTCAAGTTTACACACCACAGTTTCCCGTAAATGGCTGTCTGCAATCAAAGCTAATTGGAGTGCCAATTACAGCCCAGCCAGCATAATTAGGTTACCAATTCTGATGAGTCATCAAGTCACAGAAAAATGTGATCTGCATAAGTCCCACAAATTTCTGTATTTATAATGAGGTATTTTTTCATGAGGAACAGCAGCTCTTTTTATACCACTATTAACACAGAGCCAGTGAGTGAGCTGTCTGTGTTTATATACAGTGGAGCTGACTCAGCAGCAGTGTCCTGGGAGCTACACGCCAATTAAGTTTTCATCAAGGTCAACATTTATCTGTTTACACACTTATATCAATTACTGTATTTCCTGAGCTTTGTGGGGATAACGAAGTCCAAAGTTCCTGGCTACCATCAATTTTAAAAGCAAATGCAGGAGACTAGACCACCTGAATGTCTGACATGCCAATGCAATAGCATCACACTGTTGGTGAAATTATTTAAGACAGAGCAGAGGCACATTTGCACAGCAATCCATCTGGGAATGCTATGGAGGAAATAGTGAACTAAACACCAGGAATCAGTCTCAAAGCAGCCTGCGAGTGCTTCCACACTCTCTGCCTCTGAATGTGACTGTGGGAATATCTGGCAGAGAAGCTGCGGAGGAAAAAACCAGCAAGGGGAACATTACCTTTCTTACTCAGCATCAGCCATTTGCTAATGTCCTCTGTATCCTCTCCTCCAAGTAGCTAGAGAGAACAGCTACCTTTAATAGCGTACCCATCACACAGAATTGCTGAATGGGTTCACCAAGCAAGAGTAAGGCAATGTTTGTTGAGGAATTAAGAATTAACTAGACTAGCTAGTACATCATGCACTTTCTGGAGTGCACGAAATGCATTTGGGGATAATGGAAAAAAATACTGCCTTGATCCCCAATTCCTGTCTTATCTTTGTTCATAAGCAATCACAACTCCAAAAGCTGTATTTACAGATGGGAAAATTGACATACAGACATTTCAATAGTGCAGTCTTCCACCACTGTTGATAATTGTGCTATATAGCATCAAAAAATCTTTGCATTTATATGCTTATCATTTTGACTGTAGGGAAATCATCACAGAAGTTGCTAGAAAGTGAGCATACAGGACAGCAAGGCAGCATCAGAGGGGAACGGGAAACAGCACTTGTTAGCACCTTGCAACTGAATTAATCAAAGCAGTTTACAAACTTTGTTGCAATTCAGCCTCACCACAAATCTGTCAGGGAAAAGTTATTACTGTTCTTTCCCAGATGGGAAATCAGTCACAGAGGCATAGGTCACTAAAAGCCTCTGACAGAGTTAACAGTACTGCTCCACAAGTTGATATCCACTCCCATATTTAACCACTAATACAGTTTGGATGTTGTAGCAATCCAAATGAGTTTTCTAAACATTCACATGTATATGTACAGTCATCATCTTAGCAACAAGTGACATTGGTTTGAATATAGCTATCCCTCTCCTGATGGAAAAGCTTCACTAAGAAGCCTTACATAGACATGACTGAAACTTGCAGACCAGCTGGCTGCCTAATGTCTTAGTCCTGAGCCAACTTCTTCTCCCTGAACCTGTTTTGTAGGGGACAAAACAGATGCACCACATCTGGACCACCATCTCTGAGTTGTTCTCAAACCACTGGATTCTGATTATGTTTACAGAAATACATCTGTAGCCATTATTTCAAATAGTGTATTTCCATTAAAACATATATTTGAATATTTGTCAAACTTCTTTTCAATTATGTATATTTGGCTGCACCTTTCACCTAATCGCTGTGAAAACTCAGAAGACTGGGTGTGCTCTTCAGGCTGCAAGAGCCTGGCTACCTAAGAAACAGATAAGCCAGCCCAGAAATCCCAGCACTGGGCCCCTGGCAGTGCAATGAGCTTGTTACTGCTGCTATTCATCTGTGCACTGAGGCCACCACTCCCGATGGCTCCCTGGGCATGTTTCTGAAGAGGTCCATCTCAAGGTACAGCTGGATGTAAGCCAGCCAACAACACAGCTGGAGACTGGCTGTGGACTGATACATAATTCACATTACTGAACACCATTCCCAGAGAGGAAACCTCTAATGGTGTGACTTTGACTCTTTTCCAAGGATAAAACTCACTTTACAATAGTTAATGCTCACTGTATAGGCACAATGCTATTTCCATTACCACATTTGATGTAAAAGATGGTAGAATTCAGAAGGTCTGGTATTGTATACTGTATAATTACTATTAATAAACACTATTTGGACAAATTCACATAATGCCCCAGAAACTAGTGGTGGTGGGAAAATCATTTATAGCTTCAGATAGCATAATAATTTTTGTTAATACCACAAATCAAATGGACTTATATTATGTTCTCATGGGCACTATTTGACTGCTAGGTTTGCTGCAAGTGGTTTTCTTCCTCCAGGCAATGAACCTCTGATGCTGACAATTTGCTCAAGAGCATTCCTTCTTTGCAAATGCAGGGAATATTTCTGAATTACTTTTAGGATTATGCTATTTCACATTCAAAATCTTGGCCAAATACATTTGCCTTGAACTCTATTTTTCTATTACTATAATATTATGAAAACACTAATATAGTTAAAAAAACCCAAAACTAAAATAGGAATGATCAATACTTACCAATTGGCTTATATCGTATCCCCAAGGAAGAAAAAGAACTCCTGTGTTATATTTCTCCCAGTGTGAACACATAAAGTTAAACAAGACAATGCTTAGATACATATACATTCTGTATACAGAAACTCCAGACTTCCCATTGTCACGGGAAAAGAGAGAAAAAAAAGAAAGCACAAAAATGGAGGTAGCCCAACTATCCAGTCCATGGTCAAATAATTCTCCCAGAGGAGTACTAGACTTAGTCCTTCGAGCATGTTTCCCATCTATGCAGTCTAGAAGGATTGGGAAAGGAAAAGAAACAAAGAATTAGAGCACAACAAATAGATTCATTTTCTTCACATACACTTCACCACTGCATATATAACATATGGAAAAGATACGCCGATGACAGCCAGCTGAAGCACAACACTCTCTTCAATATCAACATGTTAGAATTCCTCACAAAATACTCACTTCAGTTATTAAGTAACTTTCTGTCCTTACCTCAGTTCTTAAAACTAAATGCCACCTTCCTTACAAGCTTTAGAAAGACATTGATAATTACTTGTCTCCAATGGTCTTCAACACTTTCATGTCAGTCCCTGGAATCAGTTTCTCAATGAAAATGTTGAAAAGGGTCCGTAGGACTTCTCATCCCTCCATTGGTGTTGTGGAACCTCTGAGACTTCAGACCACTTGCGGGGGTAGATTCACTAAGGCAGTTAGGTTGCCTAACGCTAAATGCCTCAATGAATTAGCAGTTATGTGGCAGCCTCAAGGAGAAAATTGCACAAAACCTATTTGCGCCTGTGCCTACATAAGATATTTTAAAAGTCTTTCAGTTGATATCTTAGGATAAAAGTGCTGGCAGTGTGTCAGGAGGCCAAGATGGCCAATAGCATCCTGGCTTGTATCAGAAATAGCGTGGACAGTAAGAGCAGGGAAGTGATTGCTCCTCTGTACTCAGCACGTTGAATACTGTGTTCAGTGTTGGGCCCCTCACTAAAACAAGCATGGAGGTGCTGCAGTGTGTCCAAAGAAGGGTAAGGAAGCTGGTGAAGGGTTTGGAGCACAAGTCTTATGAAAAGTGGCAGAGGGAACTGGGATTGTTCAGCCTGGAGAAAAAGAGTCTGAGGGGAGACTTTATGACTCTTTTCAACTACTTGAAAGGAGGTTGTAGAGATGTGGGTGTCAGTTTCTTCTCCCAGGTGATAGGATGAGAGGAAATGGCCTCCAGCTGTATGAGGGGAGGATATTAGGAAAAATTTCATCACTGAAAGCGTTGTCAAGCATTGGAAGAGGCTGCCTAGGGAAGTGGGTGAGTCACCATCCCTAGAAATATTTAAAAGATGTGTAGATGTGGCACTTGGGGACGTGTTTTACCGGTGGACTTAGTGTTAGGTTAACAGTTGGACAATGACCTTAAAGATCTTTTCCAGTAAAATTATTCTTCAATTATACGAGTTTAGGAATACTTTACTGTTAAGGTCAGTTATATTTTGATCACTATTAATACTTAAGTGTTTGGAATATGCCCAAACACTGCACTGGATCTCACTCTGAGATCCTCACTCTGAGGATGGAGTTGTACAATATGATTTGAGTCGATCTGAGAACTCGCTGTTGTTGACCTGCAGCCTTCTCAGCTGGTGGAAAGACAGCAAACATTACATTTTCTTCTAGGTCACTGAAAAGAATTGGCCCTGTGAATGGTACAAAAAGCAAGGGAAATGGCACAGGGGAGGGGCAGTGAATGAAGGGGGTCTAGCAGCTGTAACCTTTCTTGGTTGTATTGTCAAACCATACTGTTAGTCTCTTCTCTGAAACAGTGCCAGTGAGAAATAGAAATACTTCCTTCTTAAAGTTAAGTGTAAATATGCAGAATGAACCTCTTAGGAAAAAGTACACAGAACAAACCTTACAGAATATTATCTTTATCCTGAATCTCAAAATAACATGGAGTTGGTTTTTTTTTCTTTCATATTACTTAGAAGGTGCTATAGTTAACAATTATTAGCTATTGACAGCATTAGCAACCCAAAACTGACTAGAGGTACAACTCCACAGAGTGAGACCAAAGATTCCACAGCTGCTATAGATCACATGCTACTTACTTCTCCAGATCATTTGGCAGTACTCTGAGTTTTGCTTAATGTAAATATACATCAGGGACCTAAAGCCGGAAAACATGGGATTTGATTTTGTGCAGATTTTAGACTATCCCCCTATTATAATACCTGGAGAGCTGTGAGATATCCTTCACTTGAATACAAAACTCGACACAGTTCTCGCAACTCTAAAAATTAAAGATCTCATAGAGGATTTAAAATATGTCTTGCCCCCCTCCAAAGCCACATTCTCTATCAACATTGCCACTGAATCATCACATCTTAGTAAGAAGTACAGAAACAAAACTGTGGTTTTTTAACCAAGCTTGAGGTTACTTGAATAAAACTGTTATAAATCTAGAAATTCTTTATTCTATTTCAGTATTTCTGAAACTTAACTAGCAAATAGGTATGTAAACATCCACAAACAGTGTATGGTCTTTCGTATTTCAAGAACATCTCTCCCAAATCAGAGAGAATTCAGTTATAGAGGTAGCACTTTCTTAATGAGAATGATAGATTAGTCTTTTCATAAACTATTTTACGTTGTCACAAAATAGTAATCACATTGGATACTAAAACATGTACATAAGTGAAAAAGTGGGTTTAGTTTTGCAGGAACATTTCACTAAAAAGAGTTAGGCTTATAATGGGGTCATGAAATACAGTACTGGTAATTACAATGGGCATGAGGAAAAATACAGGAACTGTATAACATATAAGTAAAATTGGATTTCACAAATCCTTTCCCACATTTTCCATGTGGCCTCCCTAACTGTTTAAGAGATTGAAATATTTTCTGGTTTAGGTTTTAGTTTGAAACCATTCATGCCAACAATAGTGTATATTCAATAGTGGAAACACACTGTCCCACACTTCCACTGCTTTAGAATTATTAAACTATGATTCTGCCTCATGAAGGTTCATGAATCTCTAGTTCTACTGAAGTTTATATAACTTCTAAATAGTGGAATTCAAAATAACAGTAAAGAGCATTCCATATTATGGAAATGGAAATGATAACAAACTACCTTAACAAAGAGAGGGGGAAAGACCAGCATGCTAGGGAATCTGGAGAGAGTAACTGTGTCATTAAAAAGAAGCTGAGAGAGATTAGAGCCGCATATTTGGTAGGTTATTATGGCTCTCTGCAGTCTTCCAAAGGGAAAACTTTGGCCATGCAGAATTAAATCTGAGACTAAATATTTCACAAAGGGGCTTGGAAAGCAGACACAAAAATCTACATATAAATCAGTTCATTAAAGCTTTGGTTGTCAACATCGTATTCCTTGTCTACCAAGTATGAGGAGCTATAGGCCTCACTGGCAACTAACATCTACATTAAGAACCTCAGAAGTTGAATTTCCAGTAAGCTTTCTGGGGTGTCATACACTAACAGCTCCAATACACAATTCTTATTTACAAAACAATGGCCACTTCATTAAATTCCCTACAATCACATAAAGAACAGTTTTCACAAAAGAAACTGGTGCTCCAGTTTATGGTTATAGAGAGCTGTTAGGGAAATCTGGCTGGTAGTCAGCTTCAAAGGATGATTGTCCCAATGATTTTTATGGTACAAATACAAAGAAATACTGGACAAAATAATTTTGGCACAAACTCGCCATCTGAACAGAAACTGCAAGGCATTCATAATGCAGGGGGAGATATCTGCACAAAAGGATACACCAGGTTAATCGAGATGGCTCTACATGCATGGGACTGACAGCAAAAGGGAGCAGCATCTTTGCACAATTCTGCAGTGTAAATCTAGAACACATTTACATCTAGCCTTAGTATCTTAAGTATGACACACATATCTTAAGTATGGCTACATAAAAAAACTTCACCTCCATAAGAAGCTCAGGCCTGTCACCACATTCATACCATCATATCATACCATCTCCAGTGCCATAATTCATGAGCACTGAAATGCCAAACAGGTTAAACCACTGTGCTATGTTCATTTTCCTTTTTCACAGCTTTGCCCTTTACTTTCCCCATCTTTGAAAGCACCCTCTGCTAATGCAAGCATCAGGGAGCTTCTCGGAATGTCACTGACAGGGGACAAAGATTTTTAACCCAACAACGACTGATTTCCATTGTTTCTCTAAAAAGATTCGAACATTCAAAAGAGATAAATCAACAGTCACAGAACCTCTAATACATCACTAAAAAAATGCTTTTTATTTAGCCTTGTTTTTCCTGTTGGCTTTGTTTGGTTTTTTGTTTTTCTTCTGGAAAGAGATCAATAAGTTATGCACTATCCTCTTCATTTTGATGGTCCAGAGCACTAATGAACTAGTAGATAAAACTATATGAAGATGTCAGACATACGAATTATTTCATTGTACTTTACCTAAAGCATAAGCACAAAAGGTGGCAAAAGCACTGAACAGCCACACCCAGGTGGGAACACGTCCAGGACTGGTACCTGAAATAAACAGGGTAGTGAGTCAAAGTAGCAGTGGTTAACATCAAAGAAGTCCACTGAGATAATTATATACATATGAACAAGCTGCCAGTGATTAGTCCACGTGTTGATATGAGATCCCCATTTTCAACCATCAGTGGGGGTATGCTCTCTTTAACCTTCCTCTTCAGACTGATGGACCTGTAGAAGCCCTTCCTGTCAGTCTTCACTTCCCTTGCCAAGTCCAGCTCCAGCTGTGTCGTGGCCTTCCTGACTTCATCCCTACACAACCAGACAGCATCCCTATACACGTCCCAGGTTCCCTGACCCTGTTTGCACTGCCTGTGCAGTTCCCTCTTGTTCTTCAGTTTGACCAGCAGCTCTCGACTTAGCCCCATATATTAGCACCCCTTTTTTTCCCCCTTGAAAAAAAAAGGAAAAGGAAGCTGAATTGGGCAGAACCCAGGGTTCTGTTATTGCTCTGCTGAAAGTAATAACTCACAGTTATTGTTGCTGTTTTAAAGAAATCGATCCTTTTTCCAAAGTGTGTTCTATTAACTTAAACATAATCCAATAAGGACTACAACTGCACTAAACAAGGGTGTATGCAAAGCCCTCTCAGTTTTCTGGCATCTGGCACCAAGCACAGGGAATACTTGCATGCAGAGGTGTGTCCCTCCTGAAGCAGAAGATGCCAGTACCTAAAACAGTGCCGTCATCACCTTTCTCTCAATGCTTCATCTTGCCACTCTGAAAGATGGCATTTCCTGGCTCCTAGCTGCAAATTTTCATACTGTAGAATAAAAGCCAGCTGTCCAGTAAATTAGGTCTTATATTTCTGATCCTTCATATGGGCTCGATACATGATACTCAAAAGGCTCATTAGGTTGCATGTACATTTTCAATCAATTGAGAAATGATGGGCACTGTTCTCGTGTGAAATTGAGAATAGGCCTGCACATAGAAATCTCAACTCTAACAGACTTAATCACGATTTCAAAAGTCTTCAAGCTCAATGTGTACCTGTTGGGAATGTGTCAATATATAATATTGATATATAATATCAATATATAACCCAATTAAAAGACCTGTGCAGGATCTTCTTTTATTATAGAACTTAGCAAATATCAGTTTCATTGATAAAAAACCCAAGTGTTTAAGCATGAGGCCAGGTAATTACACAACATGCTGATCCTGAAAACTTACTGATCATATTTTTTCACCAAAACTGCTGTCAAATATCCCTCCCTCCAGAGTTCTGATAAAAGTACAAACAGCTCATGTCACAGGGTGCCTCCTGGATCTAACCACAGGCATAAAAAGATCACAGGCAGCAAAAAAAAACCCAAACATAATTGCTTCAGGAAATAAAAGCGTTAAGTCTTCTCCAAATTGCCTAAAGAAAAACAAAGCTGTTTATATATTAATCACCTGAGAGATGCTTCCTACTTATTGTAGACTCCAACAGCTGGTCTGAGAAGTTCAGAACTGAATATGCCCTATGCTCAGAAGCAATCAGCTTCAAAAAGTTTTTTACTTGGTCTGCCATGAGGAGCAAATACAGCCTTGGACTGAAAGTCATAAAATTTCAAGAGATATTTGTTTAAAACCTATTTCTTCTTTGTCTAGAAGCAGTCTTGAATGGGAGGGTATGGAAAAATGAAAGGGGAATTAACTTGCTCAGGTGTTGATTTAGGTATGAGAAAATGTGAAACCAATGAAAATTTTATGAAGAACATTAGGATGGGTTTTGACTGTGTATTTAAATCCTGGCATACACTTTAAATAAAATGAGATATTATCGTAGACTTCAAGAAGCACATGCTGAAACCCATATTTAGGGATGAAAATAAATGAGGTTTTCCAATAAAGTTATCTAAATTTATAATGCCATGTGTGTGAGGTCAGACCCTCCTATATGCACATGAAGCCTCATTAAGGGAATGAGTGGAAGATTCAAGTATCTGATACCTCTCTGTATTGTTCTGAATTATGACATAAACAGCTCACTAACTCTGAAAAATAACCGTATGAGGACATTTACCTGAGGCAGTGTAGTCCCAGTCATAAAAAGATATTAGAAAATACGTAACTAAAACCATGACAAATCCAGAGAATGTTAACAGGTTGGGAGCAATCCACAAAGGCACTATCTGTTATAAAAAGAGAAAGAAAAAAAAAATCTAAGAAAAAAATATATTTCAAACTGTAAGTCCTATTTTAATTAAATATTTTCTATTTTTACCAGGAAAGGAGAAGGCTGTACATGACATAACCAGTGTTCACATTTGTGAACATTTTCCCATTTCCAAATTAAAATACAGTGTCCATTTCTGAAATTTGTTTTCAAATGTAATACTTTTGCCTGATCCTTGTGATTGCAGTAAAAATATCATTGTAAAATGCTGTATTTCCTATGTTACACACTATTTTCCCAGCCACCAAGGAGAGCTTCTACCAATTGTGTGTATCACAACCGAAAGAAGACTGCAGCACCCCAGTGTGGTAATTCAGCATCCACATAGCAGGTTTTATAAGTGTTCTGTTCCCACACTATAACAAGGAAATGTCCTCTTCTGAAATATGTTAATAATTTCCAACTCAAAACAAAAATCAGACAATTCAACAAAATCAGACATTGAGTGCATTAGTTTTTAAGATCAAAACAAGCAGCTCCCTACTTCTCTAGACAGTAATTTTCTGCAGAGTCTCCCTCTTCAGTCATAAATTATAAACACTCCATTAATTCATTTGACTTTATAGACTGCTGAAAAGGACTCCCCGTCTTTGCCTAAGCCTCTAAGTTTCGTGCCATTAACTGTTCTCAGCTATTCACCTCCTGAGTCTTAGAGGTATTCCCTACACTCAACAGGGATCCTTTCCGGTAACACCCTTCCCAAGCAACACAGTTTCTCCAAAATATTTCTTGAAATAGCATACACAGTTTTCTATAAGATTTTTAGAAAGAATATATTCTGTGCAAACATGAAGCCATTATTTTAAACCCACTTTCTTGCTAACATCATGTATTTTAAGAAAGAAACCTTCAAAGGATGTTGTTATACTTGCAATCCCTTTGGCTAGGAGACCCACCATGAAAAACAGTTACAGGAGGAAAACAGCCCCTCCTGCTGTTAAACCTCTAAATATACTTTTTGGATCCTTGCCAAACCTAATCTGTCAAGGTATTTAGAGAGTATTCCAGTTGAAAAATCCCTTTTGTTATATTTAACGCCTCTTATTTTTCTGGTCAATGTTTTACTACCATCACCCTATTTCATAATTCAAAAATTACGGGATGCTAGAGGTTAACCTGTTAAATATGTTGCAAAAAGACTGTCTGAATTTACTAGTATCCCATAGAAGGCTATGTTGCAATTTTTATTATCTAATTAACAGGCAGTCAAAGTCTAATACATCAATGCTCTACATGATTAGTGCAACTGGAGATGCCACTGGGGAGAATCACAGCTGCTTTCTGGCAAATACACTGTATACTTGAACCTTTTAAAATACTTTTAGTTCCACAAAATACTAACTGTTTTCTGTTTTAATGGGTCTACAGTCATTCATGCTAAAAGCCTTAGTACAAACAGCACATGCTTTAATATAATCAACTGCCTATTTGAATAATAAACATTAAAGTACACATATTTATCTAAAGCTCTGTTCAAACTTGAAGTATTCATTAACTAAATCACTTAAGACCACTAAAATTCTACTCATGCCCAATTCTAGTGATAAAATCAAAGTTTGTAAAGGCAATTCCAGGGGGAGAGGGGAGGCATAATTTACTTCAATGGGGCTGGCACACACCTCTGTATCCCAGTGGGATTTCCTATTTTTCTTCTCATTGTCCTGCACAAATATGATTTCTCATGAATACAAATAAAGAAGGAAGAGGAATACTCAGTTTGTATAGCAGCTAAGTAATACTATTCATTATCTGTCAGATGGCACGTGATCATGCTTTATTATAAACCACAAACCTTAATTACAGGCAGCAGGACGAGCATTGAACCAATTCATTATTTAAGAAGAAATACCTATACCTATAGCTGCATAATCAGGATAGTTTTAAATAACATGTAGAGGAATTTAATTGTTACTGTACTGTTTCATACAGGTGTCACTATAATTTCATTCAAAGTGGAAAAGCTATCATGGACGGGAGTATCTCAGAGCACTTCAAGCCCATTATAGAATCCAAGCATGAAACTATACCTTTCTATTTCAGCATTCAACGCATTTTGGAAGCACATACTTGCAAAAATCACACACAACTGACACAGGCAGCACAGAATTACATCCTTGGAAGAGGAAAGAGAGGAAGGTAATGCTCAAGATTCCCAGATGAATTTCTGATGTAAATGCACGAATTCTTTGCTTTCCTAATATCCCCACTACAGGTAAATGAGGTCAGCTATGGCAACATCCTAGCTCATAAATTCTCACATCTTCTCTAATGTCACGCTCTTCTTAATTTTTCATAACACAGGAAACCCATTTTTCAATTAACTCAGTGTTATGGAATACAGAAAAACTTGTGTTACAATTAGGACTAAATAGACACATGAAAGGCCAGACCTAAATCACAAGACTTGGTTCTCACAGGCTTTTTTTTTTTTTGCTTGATTGTCTCTGTGAATTGTAGGTTGTTGGGGTTTTTTAAGTCCTCTAGAATCTAGTGAAAATAGTCCCTGTGGAATGTTTATTTTCACCAAACTGGCAATTAAAAGAGAATTGGTTCATATCTGTCTGCCACCCTATGCAAATGGAGGTATTAGGATGTCTGAACTTACTTCTCCCAGTCATTAAGAAGCACACTTGTACAGCTCAATTTTGAATGAACATATTATATGCAGTATTTCTTCTTAAAAAAATTATCCCATCTTTACTCTATCTCCCTATTGCAAGGCAGAAAAACAGAAATAAGATGACATACCATAAAATGTAAATTCAATATTATATGCTAGATCACTGAATATTATACTTGAGATCATGTTCACAGTCTAGTTATAATGCTTACAACAAGTACAAGTTAAAAAAAAAATCAATAAAGAGTAAATGAATTAAAAGTTTCTTCTTCTAAAAGTAAGATTTTATCACATTTATTACAATACCACTATTTTACTTACACTTCAAGTGAAAAAGTATTTTTTGATGAACAGATGAGCAGAATTTTCCTGGACTGAGTTTGGGACAACAGTTACTGCCACACCTGGTTTCAGCACCTGGCCAGGAACACAACCATTCTAGCAGCTTCAAGTGCTACTAGTATTTTACAGTCAGTTGAATTTTCTCCAATAACTTTGGCACTCTCTCAGCTTTGATTTTTAACTTCAGGAACAACCAAGAAGACTCTACTGCAATCTCCATTTCATATTGCCTTCCAGTTTGCAACTGCATTTCCAGTTCTTCTGCAGGACTCTGATTTGACTCAGCAGTATCCTTTAGCATCAGAATGATTCCTTCTACAAAAGCTGAGAGCAATTTAATTCCTTCTGATGCATCACTGTGGCACTCTTGCACTATGAGGCAGAGCAGAACATTCATTGCTCTACCTTCAGGGTTCAAACTGAATAAAATGCCAAAGTACAGACACCACCAGCTCCAGTTTCTGGTTCTGTACTCCTACCTCTCAGTTTTGGGAACAGGTCCTGTGTTCTGCTTTGGGTTCTTATCCAGCACAAACTGAATAAGATTATGCTCAGCTAAAATTTAAGGAGGTTTAAAAGACTGTTAATTTAAAAAATCATTAAGAAAAAAAAATATTAGAAGATCTCTAAAGGATGTTTTTCAGTGACAACATTTTCCCTTCAGTCTCAAAAGAGATGAATACCCATGGATCTTCTAAACCAAGTGCAAATGCACAGTAAAGCCTCTGCTCATCTCCCATGCTGGACACCAGAGAGCTGGAGGGAATCTTTTCTGCCTCCCTGGTTTCCCTGATATTGTGATGGAAAAGGAAAGGGAATCTCTGAACTGAATTACTGAATTCAGGTTCAAATCTTTGAATTTCTTTTCTCTCATCATCTTCAGGTTGTTTTTCAGTTCTGAAGTTAGTCTCTATGAGACACTTCCATGAAATTATATTGTGGTTATGAACAATGCGTTATGATTTTCCTGCTGCATCAAGCATAAGTAACACCTGAGTTGTAGAACACAAACATGGCAAATCCAATAGCACTCTGATCACATATATCCTTTTTAGTTTGCATAAAGCCTTGTTTTCAAGTCTACTCCTATTTCCTCTGAAGAGGCAGGTGCAGAAGTTATTGCTTCCTTGGAGATCAAGGAAGTTCATATTTATTTGAGATACAGCCCATTTTTTTTGCCAACGGCAGCAAGGAAATTGTGAGTGGTTTTATTTTTAAAAACTGCAGATCATAATGCATTCAAGAGATGCTATCTTTGAATCATTATGGTGATCATGGTAACCGCTCTCATTTTCAGCTTCTTAGAGAAACGCCTCGCTCCCTTGAGCAAGTGCCCTTGGGAGAAAATGAGACAGCACCTGCATAAAATCATGTGCAAAGCACGGAGATAAACCCATGTTGTTGTTAGGTGGCATATGCTGCACAAAAATAATTTCTACTAAGTAAACCTTTCAATGTCTGCAAAGTTGTTTAATGAAAGATGTAATAACAAAAGATGTAAAAATGAAACACGTGCTTTTTAGGTAGCAATCAAAGATAAATAAACCTTTTTTTCTGAAAGACTCCCCTCAAGATCCAAACACACTCATCTTAAATATAGGTATATATCATGTAACATTTTTCCTTAATACAGACGTTTTAATTTCAGCTTTATTAGTCAACATGTGTTTTTAAATTAAAATACATACTGTGTTTAAAATGAATTCTTATGTTATGATGCAAGGCTTCTATTAAATAAAATTATTACCTTAATAATTTTGTTCCAGATGGGTTGCATAATATACACAGATAAAGGATTGGTATCCACAGCATTGTACTGTGAAGAAAAAAGCAAACATGTTAAACAAAGCACTAAAGAACATATTTTTCCATCGCTGTATATCCCTTCAGCATCTAAGAACAATTACGCTGAGTGTGTCTGATGTAAACTTATTTTTTTCTGATGAACATTAATACAGTTTTAATTTAATTTAAAAGCACTGGGCTGGTTTACAATAACCTTGTTAGCAACTCTATTTTCTAACACAGAGGTTTAGGCTGATGAGTTGGCAAACAGTTCTGTGTCACATTTTACTTGCAAATTCTTATTCGTCTTACGAGTTATCTTATAAGACTCTGTATTTCTACTATATTTTGTATTTAATACCTTTATGTGGACTACCAGTAATGCATAGCCTGAGAAGCAGTTCATTGTTAGTGTGTAGAACAGATAGTGCATAGAGAATATGGTCATGAGTGGGATGTTATATTGCAGAGAGAAGCAGCTTTTGACATAGTCAAAACAGTCCCATTTGGACTACGCTAATTAATGCAAGGCAATGTTATAATAAAAAAAAGCTCTAAAATAGCACAATTCAATACCACAATAACATTTCCCTACTAGTCAGGCTTGTAAAACTATTATATGTGTTTTATAAATTCCAGTAAGTATACATTTGCAGTTCTTGCAAACAAAATATCTCAAAAACCCAAGCCCACCCTAAATTGCTGTTGTTTACTTTCTCCTCAGAGGATAGTATCAAGGTTTATCCCACCTTAAGATTTCAGGGCACAAACTCAGAACAATCTGCAGAAGAATGATCTTAGCTCATAATACCAGTCACAGCCACATGCTTGAACCTTAGCGGGTCCACAGAGGAAGAAGTTAGTCACCAGTGGGGTGGTACATATCATTCTATCAGAAATTACTGGACTATGAAAGTGCATATATGGCTTAAGTTTATAGCATGATGCGTATGACTCACATTAGATTCAGATATATCTAAATACAGCTTTGTCCAAATATCATGTGGGAATAAGAAAGGGATGTGTTAGAACACAATTTGTCAAAGCTGCTTATGTGCAGAAGAGCTGATAATAGAGGCTCTTGTTTCACCTAACTTCATCTAAAATCTAATTGTTCTCTCTCTGATTAATCTATTGACCTCTCTCAGAGAACTACTCTTCGGGTGCCGCTGCCTCTGGAAGTACTTTTTTGAAGTCATTAATTATCAAAGGAGCCTAGACACTTGTCTTAGACTTAGGCACCTTTTAGGTGACTGAAGTCTGCCAAGATTAAACTCAGTTTCAGTATTTCTATTCACCAAGCTTTTACACACATACTTAACCTAAAGACAGCTGAGCTAAGAGCTTCCAGTGGCCAAGTGCAAGAGGAATAAAAGAATAATGTAGCTTGCCTCAGGTTTTGAATGCACAGGGTATGACTTTTCACCTAATCTTTCTGAGGATATCAGGCTACAGAGTGCTTAAGAACTCCTCCACACATTTCTTTTTTTTTGTATACAAAGGATACATTTTGATTTCTTTCTGGACAAAAGCACCTGTTTTGTTATTTTCTAATTTGTGGTTAAGTTTTAATCACAGCTAATAAATGTAGTATACTCATAAAATTATTATAACACACCTACAAGTTGTGAATACAATGGTGGCAAATATCCAAGAAATCACCTATCAACTGCTGGCCCGACTGCCTTTCCACAGGGAATAAAATGTATGGATAGTGAAGTGTACATCACTGATTTCTTTTTCTAGTACTGGAAGTGTTACTTTCAAACACTGATTATTACAACTGATTGATCTTTTGATGGTCCAGCTTGCATGCAAATTAACCCAGCTTGAACTGTCCGTGGGCTTTGCTTATGTTTATGTCAAAAATAATAATAATACCAAGCCATACAATACCTATCCCTATAGAACAGTCAGCTAGTACTTAATTCACATGAGAACTACGGAAATCCTCTGAAAATGAAGAAAGTACAAGGTATCCATTAGTACTACTGAGTTTCCAGGTAATCAGGAATCTGCGCAAAGTTTCTATGTAGTTATTTCCCATTTCCCTATCTCAGCTGGTACTCAGAGACTATGTGAGGTATGTGGTAATTTACTGACCAGCGAATTCAATTAATTCGGCCATACCTCCACAGAGAATGCACAAAGGTCAAAACATGTGCTTTTCCCTCCTGCTTTGGCTTTTTCCTTCTCCCCTGCATCCCAAGCCTTCAAAGTCATGAATAAAATCACAAAATCCTAGTTATAAAATAATAGAAAGATGAGGCTTTCTACCCAAAGTACCAACTGGCTGTCCAGAACTCTTCTTTGCTAGCAGGAGGGAAAAAAAGGAAAATCAATCTAATCTCTTTAAAAATTATTTTCTTATACAGAAAACATAAGAGATTATATAGAGATTATATAATTCCTGTATTTTCTTAAATGAAAAATAGAAGAGATTATGTAGTTTTCCAAGATATCTCTATATAATAGATATGAACATAACACACAGTCAGCTTTTTGTTTGCTTGACCATTTCCAAACTCAATCACCAAAAATTGAAATAGTCCTAAAAAAAAAAATAATTACAACCTGCTTCTGTCACCTAAAGACATTTCAAGACCCATCACACTTCACCCTGTTCATTCCTATGTCTGTGGCTAAACTGTGGTTTCCTGGGCAGCTAAGGAACAAAGGAACATTCAGCAAATGTGCAGAAGAAATTTGCTCTTCCCTTGTCAGCAATCTGTTTTAGCCAGACCAAAGGAAACACCCATGGAAAAAGCATATTGTTAGCTCTCTGTCATGGCAAAAATAAAACTTGACAAATAAAATCTGCTATACAGTTTAACACTCTGCTTTTTCTGCTACTAACCTCAAGGCCATGAAATCCTCAAGATTTTAATGCTCGTGGCTGCTCAGAAAAGCAAAATTACTGAGTAACATCCTCACACTGTGATCAATGAACAGAGTGCGCTGAGCCTGATGTAAAAAAAGTACTGTCATTTGCTATGGCATAATTCTGTCCCTTTCAGGGCACTTACAGTCAAAAACAGAAGCGGGGGATAAGTCTGTTGCAGGTTTTTTAGTGCAAGATGAGTGCTAACTACTCCCCAGCAAAAATTTTCTGCACTAGAAACGGAGTCTTGATTGTCCTTCAGCAAAGAAGTGCTTGGATTTATAGGAAAGCTCTGTTAATTATTTTTGAAAGAAGTAATAGTTGGGAGGGAATGGCAGTAGTGAGGGAATAGGAAAAATTACATTAACTGATTCCATCTTACTCCCAAGTTCAAAAATGCGTCTGCTGGTATTTTTTTAAATAGCTGATATCTCCTCAGAACTCATCTGCTTTCCCTCTCTGTTAATAACAGATTCTGGCTGAGCTAGAAATGCGAATACAGACAGCAGACACATACACACACATACACACTGATTCAGGTGGCATACCTAAAATGTCCTTTTACCCTGCGTTCCTGCATCTTAATCTCCATCCAGCACAACATCAAGTCTGTACCGGTCAGCTGTGTTGGAGGGGGAAAGAAAGATGAGAGGGTTAAAGTGGAGGTGGGGAAAAGATAAAAACAGTAAGACAAGTAAGAGTTAGGAATGAAAAGTTACTGGGAAAAAAAATATGAAGAAACAACTGAAAAAAAAAAAAACCATGAAGGGAAAGAAAAATGAGCCAAAGCAAAGGTTTGGCTGGCTATGCAGAAGCGAGACAACTTTTCTGGAGTGGTAGAGCAGAGCCGACCCATTCGCAGGGCAAAAGCACTCACAGTGACCAAGGTTCGCACTGCTAAATACAAGACGGACAGTATCTTCTGTTGCTCATCCACACAGCTTAGAAATACTTCCCCTCACTGCAAACTGGTCACATCCACACTTCACAGCACTTGGTGGAGGGGTTTTGGTTCTCATTACCTGCCCCTGCACACCTAATATATCATTAGCATTGACTAGGTTTCTGTTCAAATTATCTAAAACAATCTGGAGACTACACTGTCACCCAGCAATATCACATTTTCAGAGCACGAGGGGTGAGAGTTGTGGGTTGTGCACATTCAGAGATCCAAATGTCCAATGCTGGGAGAGTGCTTGAAGGATGGCAAAAGCCAAAATATGGTGTGTGATGCCTCCAGAATGGACCATTTCCAAAACAAAGCCTAGCTGCTGCCTTGGAAAGACCTTCTGGGAAAGGAAAAACTAGGGAGTGAACTAACCATTAACCAGAGCAGATGGATCTTCTCTGAGCTTTCTGAGCTTCCCCGGCCTCCCAGTGTGGAGGTATCCCTACAATAAAATTTTAGAGTGACTGCAATGAAGAGGAAAATATAAAGCAGGCCCACACAAACTTCAGAATCAGGATAGAAACTGTAAGAAAAGTAGCTGCATTTACTGCTGGGAGATGGTTATTTTAACTCAAGCTGGTCCTTATGCTAACAGACTATTCCTTCTACGTACTTAGAATTAGCTTATTCCAGGTAGCATCGCACTGTGCCATACAGTCCTATCCATTCAGAGACAGAGCAAAACTGTTGTGAATTGTTTACATTAATATTGTTGGCATCAAAATGACTCTGTAGGTTTCAATTTCATAGTAGTAGCAACAAATCTGCAACACTTGTACATTCCTGCCCAGAAATGAGCAAATTTTAATTTTTCATTAACTTCATGAATCAGCACATGATTTATCAGCTTCATTGTATACACTTGAAGACTGAGGCACAGATGGGCTGTGACTCACCCCAAGAGTATATAGTAAAGGATACAGCCATTATATTATTAGTCATGTCATATTTATATACATAATTCACATATAAGCAATAGCAGTTTATTCAAATAAAGTCTGTCATGTTAGCTCAACTTTATACTTGAGTTCACTTTTACAAAAGGAAATAAAGAAGTCTATTAAAAATGTAAAGGCTGAAAAGCCTCTTTTCCAGAAAAACTAATATTTAAAGCAAGTATATATCATATAGCAAACACAGTAAGTTGCAGTATATTGAATGCCTGGTTCTGTGATCCCTCCAATATTTCATGTGAAGTTAGATGCTTATCATGGAAGAATACATTAGCGCTTCCCACATGTAAAAGAAGGGGACTATCTAATGACGACATAAGGACTTAGGAGAAGAACATAAATACTGTGATAACTGAGCTTTTCCTGCAAGCAAACTCAGGCAGGTAGAGAAGAGCCCCAGCTGATGTTCTAATAACTGATCAGTCCTGCAAGCTTGGGAAATCTCTTAAATCAAGTATCCATTGTATTTGCGTTACACACATGAAAAAAAAACTATTAGTGAGCAGTACCTGGCAAAAAATCAAATGATGGAATAGGGTGAGAGCATGTGAAGAAGTTACTACAAGAAAAACAATTGTTTGCCTCACAATGCACAATAGCAAATATAACTTTATATCATTACCTCATGATGAGTATTTGATGAATTGAGGTAACCCTTGACTAAATGTAAAAGGATAAGCTACTATTTTCTATGGGGGAAGCAGTAAAATGAGAGCAGCTGAAATGCAGTCATTTCCCCCCCACCTCACCTTATTCTACAAAAATTATCTTGTTCCCTCATTCTAGAATTGGTTCAAAGTATTATCAAAGTTTTAAAGAGTTATCAAAGTTTTAAATGAACTTTGAACCTGTAGTCATTTACATCTGCTCAAAAGCACTGAAAAGCACAGGGGACAACTAATTTTCCCCTCCTCCTAAATTATCTTTTCATTAAGACAGTAGAAGACAGCCTAAACCTGCTGATAATTAATCCATCAAATTCAAAATAAGCAAAATTACAGTCTTTAAACAAGTGATCTATTGAAAATAATAACTCCACAGAGTGATTTTCCACAATACTTGCATGATGGCGCACTTCCACAATGCCACTTGGACACCTACTGATCACTTCTCCAGCACATATAAATGTGAGCTTGTTGTCATTTGGCTTTTACATATATGCAGGGATCTGCACCACAAATGGAAAATTTTGAGGGATCTGCTGATGGAAAAGGTTTGAAAATGGATGTTCTACAGCATATATTTGAAATAAAATAAAAAAGATCTAAGCAAGTGAAGAGGTTTTACTGTCTTCAATGTATGACCCAGCTGTCCCTCCCACGGTCATTGCAGAGTGGGCAGCCCCTTCCTTGGGTGCCCTGGGCAGAGGCTCTCGGCTGCCAAGCACAGCAGCCAGGTCCCAGCTCTGCTCCCTGAGAGCTTTTGGCTGCTCTGGGAGCTCTGCTAGTGGGACAGGATGGGCTACTAGGCCCTGCTCTGCTGCCCCATCACGGCACTCTGACAGCTACCTACACCTTCCTGTGGCTTCTTTTATTACATCTCCTCTCTGATCATGTAATTTCACAATACCTGTGTTTAGTAACTGATAGGAAAGGGGACGGGATGAATGAAGATGGATCAGGCAAGGAAAATTCTCTTTTATATTAGAGGAAGGTTTTTGTGGTTTTGAAGGCTGCAAAATGTCCCTCCCAATTCAGGGCATCAGCCAATTGCTATGAGCCAGAACTCTCCCTTCTGGGCAAGTTGTTTCATACTTACACAACATGAACTTTCCTTCTGGGATATCTTACACTTCTGAAACTACACAAACATTAAAGAAAACACTGAACTACTGACACACCTGGTAACAATTTTCCATCCACCTTTCAAATTCCTAGAATACAGTAAACACATGGGTTTTAATTCTACTGCATATACATTTTTATGGGTTTGTAGACATTATGGGATGTAGTCTTAGGTTTTAACAAAAGCTTCACAAAGGGAAAGAAGAGAAGTATGCTATAAAACAATAGCAGAGCTATACAACATTGTGGATGTCAAATGAATACCAAATGTTCAGCAGTTTAAAAATGCTGATGTATTCCAAACCACAATCGTGCTATTTCTAATAATAAAATTACTTTAAGTTGCATCAACATTTCAGTAATTATTCATAAATAATGGCTTGGATTTTATATTTCCTATTGCTTAAATAGTTCAGACTACCCTGCCTTTTCCCCCAACCACACATCTATGCTTCTATTTAGTCATTGATACCTAAGTCCAGGAGTTGCAAGCCCCTAGAACATCTAGGTCTGAAACATATGACATATGAGCAGAAACTGAAGCACAAGGTTTGTAATTTAGCCTGGAAAAGGGAAAGTGCTGGTGGGCATGTAATTGCATCCTCCAGTGCAAATGTTTGTCTCTGGGAGTCTAAGGTTGTAGACTCTGTTCCCTGATGGCTGCGCTGTCTGCACCAGGGCTGGAGGTGACTACACTATAAGGGATGAGGCTGCTCAAGTCAGGCTCCTGAGCAGTTCTCTCTTCCCTCACTTTGCTCCTTTCAGTTCCATTAGCCTGTGCGTAGCTACAGCTTGGAAATACGGTTAAATTTTCCTTGATCTTAAACTATTCCAAACAAAATACTCCAAACCTAATAACTGGACAACTCAATAATTTTGACTAGTATTACTAAGTTGCTAGGAAGTGGTTATTATATAAATTGCTGCCCTGTCATTGTTTCTTTGTAGACAAATTCATCATTCAGACCTCCTCATTTTCAGGAAACCTGACACCTGCATTGGGCCACATGCAACATCCTGTCACTTATAGGAGACATGTATGAACTAATGTTCATGAGGTCATGGGGCACATGGAGTTGTGGGCTGAAATAGGCTGCTCTTAGGAAGCCACGACTGCTAGTGGCACATCCCCTTGCCTGCAGAGAAGTGTCACTGCCTCAAGACCACAGAATCATGGGTTAGGATCACAGGATAATTCAGCTCAAAGGGACTGTAGCAGGTCTTTAGCCCTACTTCCTTCTCAAAGTAGGCTCAGCCATGAGCTCAAACCAGGTGCTTAGTGCTTTATCCAGCCGGGTCTTGAAAAGCTCCAAGGATGGTGACTGTTCAGCCTCTCTGGGCAGTCTGTGGCACTGCCTTACTGTGTTCCCATGGAAAATTTTCTATTTATATCCAACATGAAGACATCTTGT
This sequence comes from Phaenicophaeus curvirostris, assembly GCF_032191515.1. Classification (NCBI taxonomy): domain Eukaryota; kingdom Metazoa; phylum Chordata; class Aves; order Cuculiformes; family Cuculidae; genus Phaenicophaeus; species Phaenicophaeus curvirostris. The sequence continues at coordinate 55,193,907 of NC_091394.1, forward strand.
GCCTGTTGTCTCTTGTCTTGCCACCATGCACTGTTATAAGGAGCCTGGCTCCATCTTCTCAAGGACCTCCCCATAGATGTTGGGGCACTGATGCTAGGTGCCCCTAAAGATGTCTCATATCCAGGCCAAACAAGCCCCAGTACCTCAGCCTGTCATGAAAGGACAAGTGCTCCAGCCCCAACTACTTTGGTGGCCTCCACTGAAGCTGCCCCAGTTTGTCGATGTCTTTCTTGTACTGTAGACCCAAAACGGGACAGTGTTCCACATGTGGCCAAACAAAAAGGGACAATTACTTCCCCCTTACTTAATGGCTGTGCTACTCTTAATATAACTCAGGATGCTGTTGACCCTCTTTGCTGCCAGGGTATGCTCAAGGTTTGTGTTCAGCTTCCTCCCTACCACAATCTCATTTGCCAGGAGTAAGGGGCTGATGGACTGCAGATCTGCCGGCTAGATATGCTTGAAATGTGGGATCTATGAGAGGCATTAGAGCCACATTACAGCTGGAAGAGAAGCACATTTTGTGTAAAGAAGTCATAATGTGCTGACCCCAGCAGTGAGGTTCTTGCTTACTACGTGAGACTAGATAGATCTGACCCTTTACTGGGAGGACTGTAAGCACCTGAACCAGGATAACACTGGAAGTAGCAATCATTTTTTAATCAACAGGAGTTATGCTAAGGATGCTGCTTAACTTACCTTTGGGAAAAGGCTTTGTTTAGTGGGACACGTTCAATCACTCAACAGTGAAGCCAAAATGATGGAAAAGAATACAAAACCATGAAAAAATATTGAGGAAGGCAGATGTACATTTGTTGCTGTAATGGGACAAAGGTAGAGGATGGCCCAGATTGGCAAAAGTACAAACCCTGATAAAAAGCAAGACATGCACACTGTCAAGGAACTGCATGAAAAGATCCATAACCATCCCTATTCAAAGGATCTCCCGTATGGCAAAGAAGTTTATTACTATGTATGTTTTGTGTAGGCTGGTCTTCTGGCTGGCTGGAAAACTAAAAGACAGTAGGATTCTGTGCCACATCTATTTGTGTGCATGTACAAACATGTTTTTGAGGGTGCCAGCAGCCCTTTAAAGATCAAACAGTAGACTGAATTCCCATGCAACTGGAGCTTTGCCTGAGTATGTACCTAAATCTCTGGGGAACCCAAAGAAACTGCATGAGGCTCAAAGGAGCAGACACATTAAAAGTGGGTTACAGTTTTCGTATGGGATGCTAAACAGGGGTTGTGTACCACATGGGCTAAAGAGTTGTGTGATCTAGTATACTGAGACATATGACAGAAGACATTTCATAGAAAGACAGAAAAATCAAATTTCTTGTGGAGACATTTTACAGAGAAGAAGGCCTGGATGCTGTGGGACTGATTGATACTGAGCAATTCTAGCAAGGCCTTGAAACAGAGAACTGAAAGATAAACAAAGGCCAGCTGAAAGGAATACAAGAGCTAGTTCGGTGGGAATGAGCACCAGTTGAAAGAAAAACAATTAAAGATAACTATCAACATAGTTAATTTTAGTGTAACTTGGTTTTTTAACATGCACAGTAGTTTAGCCAATAATATGTTAGTAATAGCTTTATGGACAGTTACCTTTAGCCAATAATACACTGTAGATACCCTCGTGGGATCCCAGTTATGTAACTAAAAAGGGTTTATAAAGAAACAGCTAGGCTTAATAAAATGTCTTTGATCCATCAGATTGAAGTCCGTGTGATCAATCCCCTCAATTTCTCTCTCTACAAAACAATTCTTTTAAGAATGTTTCTCCTAGATTTATAATAAATAATCCACATCCAAATCACAGATACATCTTTGCAATTAGTCTTCTATTAAAGCACAGATGAATAAACAAAATTAAATACATATGAATACATAAATGTGTATCTATGCATATCCTACTCATAAAAATCCAATAAGCATTTCAGAACACGAACGTCTCCTGATAAAGCAATAAAATGAAACTATGTGGTTGGTATCGGCACTTTCATGAGACTCAACAAGGCATATAACTCTTTATATCCATGGTGTTTGTTCCAAAAGCATCCTAATGAAGCTTTGCAAATTCATGGGCATACTGTGGCAGCCAAAAAACACATACAATTGCACCATCATTGGGAAAAATGTCCCACGGTGAGTAATATCTAATGCAACATTCCTGTGGTGTGATTTCATCATATTGTTGGCTCATTAGCATTAGCATACGATAAATGGAAGGAAGATAATGATCACTGAGCTCTTGAAATGTTACATTATGTCAGCTACCACTACAAAAAGATGAGGAGTAAGAACTAGTGTGCGCATAAAATTGGTCTTTCAGAGTTCAGTTGGCCCATGACTCTTCACATGAACACAATAACAGAAAATATAAGGGTACTAAATGATTTGTTTTATTTATTTCACACATGATTCAACAACTTTTAATTACACCCCCACTATTCCAGTCCATCAAAGTAATATGAAGAAGACTGCAAGACTTTGTTTGCAGAACAGTGGACTGTTGACTTACTAGCTCTATGGAAGATGGAACATGTTAGCTTTCACTGCCTCGAATATTCAAGGGCTTCACTAAACCCAAATGGTTTGAAAAAAACAAACTACATCAGATAAACCTGATGATAACTGCTTTTAAACACATTTGGAATCAAAATTTAGGAAAAAAAGTTTAAAATTCCATCTGCAAGAACACTATAAAACCACCGTATTCAACATGCAGTTTAAGCTTGGACTCGATGATAATGAAGATCTTTTCCAATGTAAATGATTTTATAACTCAAATTGCCCACGCACAATCATAGAATAGTTTGGACTGGAAGGAACCTTTAGAGATTATTTGGTCCAACCCCCCTGACATGAATAAGGACATCTTCAATTAGATCAGATTGATCAGAGCTCTATCCATCCTGACCTTGAATGTTTCCAGGGATGGGGCACCTACCACCTCTCTGGACAACCTGTTCCAGTGTTTCACCACCCTCATCGTGAAAAAATTCTTTCTTATATCTAATCTAAATCTACCCTCTTTTAGATTAAGATCATTACCTCTTGTCCCATCACAACGGGCCCTATTAAAAAGTCTGTCCCAAACTTTCTTATAAGCCCCCTTTAAGTACTGAAATACTGTGATAAGGTCTCCCTAGAGTCTTCCCTTCTCTAGGCTGAACAACCCCAACTCTCTCAGCCTTTCCTCATAGGAGAGGTGTTCCATCCCTCTGATCATTGTTGTAGCCCTCCTCTGGACCCACTCCAACCGGTCCATGTTTTTCTTGTACTGAGGATTCCAGAGCTGGACCTCCAGGTCAGGTCTCACCAGAGTGGAGTAGAAGGGTAGAATCACTTCCAGATAAGTATGCAAATGAAAATCTCCTAACCCAGATTTTCAAAATCATGTAAAATACTTGTTGTACTGGAGTTGAAAGCAAAACTCCTATCAGCTGATGCGTTTCTAAATCTCATAGTTACACAAGTAGCCTTGGAAATGCATAGACTCCTAACAGAAATCCCATCTTGTATTTTTCCAGATGGACCAATCTTGAACTTCCACTAGGTAATTCACTAGATTATACTCAACACATTTTGCCCTTTTGGTATAAGTCAATATGAGAGAAACAATCAAGCCTTGAAACGTGATCATCATACATCTGATCTTGTTTCTCTAACCTACCAAAATAAGGGCTGGATGTAACTTGAGAGGTCCTCTAGCCCAGTGTATTCACTTAATGTGGGATCACATTTAGCAGATGTTCAGGAAGCAGATCAAGTTCCCATGAGGTAACAAGCCACTGGCTTCCACTTGCTTGTGATAAAAAAACCACGTAGGCAGATGAAAACAGAACAGGTTATTCAAAACTTTGCTAAAAAAAGGTTTAAGCAACTGCTTATTAATACTCGACAATAGATTTTAGATGCTCCCTGAGAGAAACCTAGCCATTTCTTAAGACAGATAAAATGATGGCACAATACCCTCCTAATACCTGTTCCAGTGCCTCGGTACCCTAATCGACCCAAGGCTGCCACAGCATCTGCCTTGAATATCTTTGTGCAGCCAATCTTTACATGTTGTCTTTCTTTAAAAGGGTGTGCATGAAGATTAGCTGGCTGTTACGCTCTTACTTCCCAAGTACTCAGACTGTTCCTCAGTTTGCCTTTTCTAAGCCTCTTAATATTACTAATGCCATTTTGTGGATTGTAAACTGTGTGCCAAAGCAAGCAGTTCATGTTATTATTCCATCTGATACCTGATCAGTACCTCAGGTACAGCAATGTATGCAACCCTTTGACACATCTCTTACGCTTCACACTTAAGAGCTTTTTTACTATTTTTATTACAACAGCCACAACACTGCTGACACACTGATCCCCGGGTATATTTTGCAGTCTACTGTCTCTCATTTTATGCACAAAATGTTGATTTTCTTTCCCATAAACACTGTACCTTGTTTACTGATTTTCTTTGTATTGATTTCTGGCCATTATATCCCTTCTTCATGAACATTTTAAATCATAAGCCTATTCTTCAAAGTGTTTTAGCGTCCTATGAAAATTTTACAAGACTTATCTGCCTTTTGTTAATTAATGAAAGTATTGAACAGCAACTGAGCTAGGCCAGAGGGACAGCTCTGTAGGCAATATTCCATTTGATAGAACCTCCTACATTTACAGAGAACTTAAAATTAATCTTTAGTGTAATGTATTTCCATTTTAGACGTATTTCATCTTACTTACCCTTACCCACTTTACTTACAAGAATGTAGGGCAGCATCAGAAGTCTCACTGAAATGAAACCACATATACCTCATTTACTGCCCTCCTCTTCTCCACACAGGGAATTACCCTCTAAAAAACAGCTTAGAGGATAGAAACATACCAAGATGAAAATGTGGACTCCTAGACCTTAATTTTTAATGTTACCTCTGATTTTTTAAATTTTATTTTCCAAGGCCTATTCTTTGAGTCAAGTCTTTATAGTTAGTCTTCAGGTCTCCCTTATTCTGAAAGAGGTTAAAGGTTTCTGGCTTGGAAAACCTCAGCTCATAGGTGCTGTAGAAAAGTTGATTCAAGGCAGATTTGCAAGGGAAATCCTAAGATCACAGTGATGAGAGGAGGCAATGGCAACAAGAGCTCATCATTAACATTATTGCATTCTTGTGAGAAGAGGGGGATAAAAATAAAGAACGAGATTTTGCTTTTATTTGTACTCATCACCTGGCCATCTCTAAGCTACTTGTTTCCAACAGAAATCCAAACAGGCAGAAAAAAGGCAGTTGTGCAATCCCACAGATGTTCCTTAAGAACTGCAAAATGCTGATAACAGAAACATAAAAGTACGAATGACATGACCCAAGTCCTAAAATTGCGGTTGGTTGTAGCATTTTGGCTGTGTCAATCCAAATCCTAGGGAACAGGACAAAATCCAAGTACCAGCTTCTGCTCTACAGTTGCAGCAAATCACCTGAGTACGCAACTGTTCTGAAATCAGTACCTGCCCACCTGCCCCACAGGCAAGAAGACAGCAGAATTACCTACCAGTAATAGCCAGGGTTGCATCTGAACTGTCTTGTCGACACATCTCTACCTGTTCTCCGTGTGCTTTTGAACAGGAAAAGGGAAACTGAATCTCTGAATCCCCATTAAGATGCAGAATGAACGGGAATATATTTGTAAAGTGAAATAGCTAGCCCTAAGGATCCAGCGCCCATGCTATAAAGGCTTCAGGAGGTTTTACACTGAACTAGTTCCAGCATGATACCGTGGACTGAACGTATTTGGTGTACATAAATATTCCTAGTACAGCTGGTTCAGGCTCACTCAACGGCAATGCTATTTGTGTGCTCTGTGCTATAAACCAAAGCTTGGTAACCGGGCAAAACTCGCTTCAGAAGCATAACATACATGCACTTGATGATGCTAAAGGGTGCTGTAGTCCTTGCATTCATTAAATTTGCCATTCCCATTGCACAGAACTGCACTGGTTTTGTTGCCAAGGCCTTCCTCCAACGGCAAGCAGGAGACAGAAAGTGTCTGAGACATACAATTGTGGCATTCATGGCAATGGAATGAGTTCTGCTGTGTGAAAATTATGAAAACAGAGCAGTATTATTTTCAGGCAAAATTAACCTTTATGAAATGGAGTTGACGATTACACAAATTTGTCTTTTAAAACGCATTATGATCAGCTCCCAGTTATCTGTGGATAAATTGTGCAAAGTGCAGCGCATATTAAGCCACTGATAATGCTGCGATGTGATGCATAATGGGAGAGAGAGATGCCTTTAGCTAGTCTCCTAGGCCTGGAAGCAATACATTGTTTTATTTCAACACTGAACAGGTGCTAATAAATCATTCCATAGATCTCACAAGGCCAGTCCATGCACCCCTCCAGTGTAGTCTAGAGCTAGGTCCACCAGGAAATACACTACAGAGATATCCAGGTGGCTGTAGAAAGAGGTAACTCACATCTACTGGGCCCAGTATATGAATTTAGCAACAGCCCTTTTAACTCAGCAGTAAAGGTGACAGCAATCTCCTCAGTGGGGCTGGGAAGCTGGAGAAGCAGGATGAGGTGAGGCTCTAGCTCAAGGGGAGAACACAGTAATAGCAGCCAGAGGGCAACAAGAAGTTGAAGAGCGTGTTTCAGGCTTGGGAAATGGTGGGAATAAAGCTGTGGTTGTGGTTGCAGCCCTGGGTGTGGGAGGGTGAGGAGGAGATGTTGGTAGTGATTAGTGTCTCCTTACTGTACAGCTTTTGCATTTTTTGAGGACTTTAACCAGTTGTGAGCAGCACTTCAGGAATGGGCAGAGTTGCTATCACATGCTTTGCCCTTCTGCAGCCTGGAGCACCAGGAAGATGGTTCAGATGCCCCACCAGTTCAGCAGCACTGACCTCATTGTCACTGTTTCTCTGAGTGTAACCTGTGTCATTTGGATTTATGTATTTATTTACTTCCAGGATGTCCCAGTCCCTAGTCACCTCAGATAATACAGAACTAACTATTTGATTTCACCTTTCTAAAACCTGTACTTACCGTAGTTTTCCAGAACACAGTTCAACAGATACTTTTCAAGTGTGCTGGCCAACTCCTACATTAAGAAAAGTACCTAACATATTTTCTGGCCTTTGCGATGCTCCCAAAAAATCAAAGCAATTTTAATACACTCAACTTAAATGTTTTGATATGTGATTTTGTCTTTTGGTAATAATTTACTCTGTAATTAATAAGTGGCACACAATGATTAAAAGTTTTTTTAAAAAAAACCTTATTTTGATTATTCATCATCTGCATTTGCTTGTGGCTACTTTCATTCAAGTTCAAGTACTAAAGAAGAGCATATTACAAGCATTCCTCGTATTTGTACTACAAACACAAATATTTTAGGAAAGTTACTTAAATAATAGTGTCTGTTTATGCTAAAAAGAGCTTTTCATTCTTCCTCCGGTGATGGTTGTAGCTCTACTGTTCAGGCACAGGCCTGTGTAACTTAAACCCAGCAGCCAGATGCAGCTTGCAGCATGTTCTACCATACTCACACTAGAGACACACAAACAGGTTGGTACATTTTAAAATACTGCTTTGTGTAACAAGTTACTAGTAAGTGACCTGGAGGAGGCTGCTGAAACCACAGTTACTCCACAATCACTACTTCTGCAGGCTGGTAGGAGCTGGGAGAAGCTGGTTGGAGGCCAGGTTGGGAGGGACCGTGGTAAAAGCAAGAAGGCAAGAAGCATGGGAGCTCCAGGTAGGGGCTGCTTTGGGAAACTGAACATAAAATAAGAGGTTGCACATTGTGCTGGTGGAAGCTGGTGTGCTAATCACGCTTTTAACAGGCAGTGAGGTGAAGATGCGTGGTACAGCCCATCTCAGACACCTGCACTTCAAATCAAGCAGATTTCATAGAATCATAGAATAATTTGGGTTGGAAGGGACCTTAAAGATTATCCAGTTCCCACCCCTCTGTGATCGCCAGGGACATCCCACTAGGTCAGGCTGCCCAAGGCCCCATCCAACCTGGCCTTGAACACCTCCTGGGATGGGGCAGCCACAACTTCCCTGGGCAACCTGTGCCAGAGCCTCACCACTCTCGTGGTTAAGAAATTCTTCCTTATGCCTAGTCTAAATCTGCCCCTCTCCAGTTTATAGCCATAATTTGGATATTCCTCTGCTTCACGGCTGCAACGTCCTGGGAACAAACTGAAGCAACTCACGAGTCTGCTGGTAAATCAAATCGTCTAATGATCCACCCATGCACTTGAATTGTGCAGGCTTGTTACTTACAAACACGAGGTTTCTTTCCAATTATTTAAATTAAGCTGGGGGGGGGGGGGGCGGTTCTGGCTTTCTTATTCACTTCTCCAAGCCAAAGCATTCCCGTGTACAAAGAACTCGCAGACAAGAATCAGCAATGCACACTTTCTTCCCGAAACACTGACTTACACCCAGCCTGCGCTTCTTCCAAACGCGCAGGGCTTACAAAGATGCTGCTACTCGCTCCGAGCCCAGTCAACTCCGCTCCCAGCACTTCGCCGACACCAGTTCCCACCCTCCCCCTCCCGGCTCCGAGCGGGGCGCGGGGCGAGCGGGCGGGAGGGATGCTCGGAGCCGGGTCCGGCGCTCAGCCGCGCCCCGTTACCTTGTACCGGCGAAAGCCGTCCAGCTGCCGGGCGCTGACATACCGCCAGGGCCGCATCGCCGCGCCGGGAGCCGCCGAGCCGAGCGGGCGGGGCGGGAGGCGGCGGGGCGGGCGCGGGGCGGCTCCTCCGCGCCCCGGGGTGCGGCCGCGCAGCCACCTGCCGGCGGCGTCCTCCGACCGCCCCGACCCTTCGGGGCGGAGAAGACCTGCGAGGGAATCGGCCCCTCGGTACCGCTCGGCAGCGCGCCTAGAATCGCAGAATCGGTAAGGTTGGAAAAGACCTGGAAGGTCATCCACTCGGTACCACTCCTAGAATCACAGTCATCAAAGCTGGAAAAGACCTCAAAGATCATCCACTCGGTACCACTTGGTATCGCTCATAGAATTATAGAATCATCAAGACTGGAAAAGACCTCAAAGATCATCCACTCGGTACCACTCCTAGAATCACAATCATCAAAGCTGGAAAAGACCTCAAAGATCATCCACTCGGTACCACTTGGTATCACTCACAGAATTATAGAATCATCGAGACTGAAAAAGACCTCAAAGATCATCCACTCGGTACCACTTGGTATCACTCATAGAATTATAGAATCATCAAGACTGGAAAAGACCTCAAAGATCATCCACTTGGTACCACTCGGTATCACTCATAGAATTACAGAATCATCAAGACTGGAAAAGACCTCAAAGATCATCCACTCGGTACCACTCTGTATCACTCACAGAATTATAGAATCATCAAGACTGGAAAAGACCTCAAAGATCATCCACTTGGTACCACTCGGTATCACTCATAGAATTATAGAATCATCAAGACTGGAAAAAACCTCAAAGATCATCCACTCGGTACCACTCGGTATCACTCATAGAATTATAGAATCATCAAGACTGGAAAAAACCTCAAAGATCATCCACTCGGTACCACACTTAGAATCACACCCATTAAAGCTGGAAAAGACCTAAAAAATCATCCAATCGGTACCACTCAGTATCGCTCCTAAAATTATAGAATCATCAAGACTGGAAAAGACCTCAAAGATCATCCACTGGGCACCACTCAGTATCACTCCTAGAATCATAGAATCATTAAGGTTGGAAAAGACCTCTAAGATCATCCATTTGATACCATTCCTAGAACCACCGAATGGCTAAGGTTGGAAAAGACCACTCAGATCATCCACTCAGCACCACTTGGAATCACTCATAGAATTATAGAATCATCAAGACTGGAAAAGACCTCAAAGATCATCCACTCGGTACCACTCCTAGAATCACAATCATCAAAGCTGGAAAAGACCTAAAAAATCATCCAATCGGTACCACTCAGTATCACTCCTAGAATTATAGAATCATTAAGGTTGGAAAGGACCTCTCAGATCATCCACTAGGTACCACTCGATATCACTCATTGAATTATAGAATCACCGAGACTGGAAAGGACCTCAAAGGTCATCCACTTGGTACTACTCCTAGAATCACAATCATCAAGACTGGAAAAGACCTGTAAGGTCATCCACTCGGTACCACTCCTAGAATCACAATCATCAAAGCTGGAAAAGACCTAAAAGATCATCCACTCAGTACCACTCGGTATCACTCCTAAAATCATAGAATCATTAAGGTTGGAAAAGACCTCTCAGATCGTCCACTCGGTACCACTTGGTATCACTCCTAGAATCATAGAACCGTTAAGGCTGGAAAAGACCTCTGAGATCATCCACTCAGTACCACTCGGTATCACTCCTAAAATCATAGAATCATTAAGGTTGGAAAAGACCTCTCAGATTGTCCACTCGGTACCACTCGGTATCACTCCTAGAATCATAGAATTGTTAAGGTTGGAAAAGACCTGTAAGGTCATCCACTTGGTACCACTCCCAGAATCAGCCAATCGTTAAGGTGTGAAAAGACCTATAAGGTCATTCACTTGGTACCAGTCCTAGAATCATAGAATCATTAAGGTCAGAAAAGGCCTCTAAGATCATCCACTTGGTTCCACTCAGTACCACTCACAGAATCATTAAGGTTGGAAAAAAACTGTAAGATCATCCACTCGGTATCGCTCCTAGAATCACAGAATTGTTAAGGTTGGAAAAGACCGCTCAGATCATCTACTCGGTACCACTCGGTATCGCTCCTAGAATCATAGAATTGTTAAGGTTGGAAAAGACCTGTAAGGTCATCCACTCAGTACCAGGATAGCCTGCAGCGGGCTTTCATGGTCTCAGCAAGCCCTGATCCAAGCAACGTTGCAGTATCAGGCCCCCAAACTATTTCACTGTTAAATGAGTATTAAAGATGCCATGTTTATAGTATGTGGGAAGACATGGCATATAGAAAATGTTATTTATGTAACATGTTTTAGAAATAGATGACACTAAGGATTAAAGACTTCCTTGGCATTCCTTTCCAGCAATAATCTGCATATTGCATCTCTTCATTAAAACACCTGCACCAGAGCCCTTCATACCACATCAGCCTGCAATACATTCTGCACCTTCTCATTTCCACAGAAGCAAGACACTGGTGTAGGCAAAAGACAGGAAAACATTGGGAGTAATGTTTCAGGTGCAAATGCATTTAAGCATATGCCATGACACCTTGTGTTATCTTTGCTGTACACTATTAAAAGGAGAGCTGAAATTATACACTGAGATCTTATTCACCAAATGGAACCTATCCAGAAAGAAAATCAATTAAAATCCATTACTTGCACCTCATGAGCTCTTCCAGGCACCTAATGCATTGTGATAGCCAGTGTTATTTTACAAACAATGCATGTTTAATAGGAATTATATACAAGTTAAAATCGCTAAGTGCAAGCTGTGTACAATGGTTCTTGTTCTCTATTATTAATTACACATTAATCACTTGAAATGTGCTTACACCTACATTCTGCTTTCAACAGCAGCATCTGAACTTCTGCTCTTGAAAACGATCCAGAACTGAAGCACTCAGCTTCAGGTTACTGAATTAAAGTTCAGTTCCAGTTAGGAACGCTAAAGTATTTGGAGCCCCTATTTTTCAGGAGCCAATTCTACTTTTAATTAGTGTTTGTACCCTGGATTTTGATTTTGGATCCCCTTTACCTCTCACTGTTACTATTGTGTTTTTATTGAATTAACCTACAAGAACATCTAAGAAAAGGCTTGCGACTTCTACTGTACTCAGCGCAATTTTTTGTGCAAGTTAGTTACTAAAACTGACCATTCTATAGTTATCACTTTCATTTCTTAACTCCAGCACCCATGAGCCTCAAACACAAATGCAGAAAACTGTCAGAACAACTATTAGGAGCATGATGCACATTGGCAGAAAAGCCAGAAGGTCACTGTCAGCCAGAAGGTCACTGTCAGAGCCTGTTCCAGCTGGGACTTCTGCCTCAGACAGTTGCAATGGTGATAGCTGTTGGTTGCTGAGTGGAGAGGGGCACCAGGTGCCTGAAGCAGTGTTGCAGTTTGGTATGTCCCAAGCACAGCTGCCAATGAATGAAGATTGTGGGTGCGTGGGTACCATCCCTCCATAGGGACTTGGAAAAGAGCAGGGGGTCTAAGTGACCGAAGGGGCATGCGCAAGCCTGGAGAGGGGAAGCACAAAGAGGAGACTGAGCATGCAAAGGTCCACCGACCCATTCCAGGTGCCCACTGCCCAAAGCAACAAGAGAGCATGCACTAAAGAGAACTTTCCAGAACAACTCACAATGCGTGCGCAGGGTCCCTTCTCAATCACTGCCCCACAGGTGGGATGGGGCAAACCCAGGAATCCGGGAGGATATAAAAGACAGACTGGGACGTGTCACAATTTCCACTGATTGCCTTGAATGTTTGTGTCTATATGGGAAAAGAAAAAAAAAATCTTACTGTGAGAAACACTCATTCACTGGTAAAATATTAAAAAGAACAACGTCTTCGAAGCAAAGATAATAATATTTTAATAATATTTTTATTTTACAATTCAGCACTGAATTGGATGCCCTTCTAAAAAATGCATAAGGTCCTACAAAAGCAGCGCGTATATATACTAGTTTGAAACAAAGAATATATTCAACCATGTCCAGAGACACCCATAAATCTCTTCAAGGTTGCTCATTATATTTTTGGTGTATTCAACCATGTCCAGAGAATCCTGTCAGGTTATTGTTGCCAACTGTATCTTGTTAGACAGCTAAGCATCATGTCTGGATATCGTCTACATATTATTTCTTGACACATGACAGATTTATATGACAAGATAATTAAACATGCACACCAGCTGCAGCAAAACTTATCAACTAATTCACACAATTCAGCCCCTCTTACTTATTACATTTTTTGCTGAAGCCCATAGCTTTGCTCTAATTTACATAATATTGATTGCAATTTCTCATCTTGTTCTTCTTTCTTTTGGTCTCGTTTCTTCAACACCGTAATTTTCTGGACCATCTCACTCTGGCCTGGGGTTGTCATCCGTGGATTTATTGGCGTGCTGGTTAGCTGCATTCCTTCTACTACACTGGAAGTCAGTCTTATAAAACACGGTATAAGGCATGGTAAAAAGAGTAACCCAGCGAATGAACACAATAAAAAGAAACCTACTTTTTTCCACCAGGCTACCCCCAAGAGATTATCCCACCATCCAGAATCTAACATAGACTTCCATTTCTGCACTGGGACATGTGAAATTTTATATGTCCCAATGTCCTTCCTTGGTGAAACACATCCATTCTTATCCCTTAGGTCACCCTATTCCCAGCCTTATTCCTCCTTTTCCCAAGTTTCTTCCTACCCACAATTGTATTTTCCCCAAGTTACAAGTGGTTAAACTTCACGAGTCATAGCAATACTTATTTATGTGAATGTGGTAATTAAGATTGGAGGTCCCTCTAATATGCAGACATTGGTAACATTTAGAACATTCATTTAGAGATCCTGGGGTACAACTGGAGGTGAACACAACCCAAAGTAGGAGAGTCCAGGCAGCCATTGCAAGCCAAGGTCTGGTATAGCATATATTTCCGTCACTCAATGCCTATTGGATTGCAGCCAACAGCAGAGTTTTAGATTCTTCTTGGCGGCAAATATAGAGGCTAACCCAGTCTTGCCCTTGGCTTAGTGACACCTGAAATCACCTTTTAGATTTTCACAGGGCTGCCACTTCCAACACACTCCACAGTACCACCAGGTGGTTAATTCAGTTTACCTAGTCCATTATTATATGTAACACAGGTAAATGTCCTTACAGATTTCGCCAACCAATTTTGCTTGTACAAAGGATTCACAGTCCACTCTCTGGAAGGCGGGGCCACTGGCATGAGTCCACCCCTTCTCTTTAGTCCTTATGGCTGCTTCTATTGTCAGAAATACCAGGAAGGGTCCTTTCCACGTCGGGGCTAGAGTAACTAGGACCCAGTCCTAGGTTGTATTTGATGCAGGCTGAAATCCAGAGGAGCTGTTTGGGGTAGCAAACCACGCTTTCTTAAATCTGCAAGAGATTGAGTTATTCCATGCAAATAGTCTCTAAGGTACATATCATTGATCTTAGAGATTGGTTCACTCACCCTCTTATTTCCGCCTTTGTACCTTCAGGAGTTCTGTTTCTAAGAGCTAATGCTCATATTTCCAAGGCTGCACATATCAATTGCAGGGCCTTAGAAGTAAAATATGTTCCCTTATCAGAGTCCATTCTTTCTACTACTCCATGCAGGGGCATTTCGTATGGAGGCACACCCAAGTCTTTCCTTGGGGCAGTTCTGATTCGTCTTAAAAACTGATCACACAGAGCCTGAGCTCCCCAATGAGTTTCTGAATGTAGCCTGGATAACATTCCTCTGGTAACTGCTTTGTTTAACATTTGTCTCCCATCTGGCAGGATCCACTTACCTTCCTGGGTTTTTACACATCCCATATTTTGGAGAGACTTCTCTTCTTCTGCAAATACTGGCAATTTGACTGACATTTCTTTACCAGGCATTAAAATTCGCATCCTAATAGCCCCTCCTTTGAGTGCTGCTTCTTTTGCCTGCTCATTACCTCTATCTTCTAAAGCATTCCCCTTTTGATGTCCAGTTACGTGTACTATTGCAATCTCTTCTGGCTTACTTAGGGTCTCGAGTACCACCAATATAAACTGTTCATACATAGTTCCTTTCCCCTGGAGGTAACCAATCCCCATTCTTTCCATATTTTCCCAAAGGTATGGACAACTCTGAAGGCATATCTGGAGTCCATATTGTTCCATTTTTCCCTCCTAATAATTCCAGGGCTCATTTAAGGGCATATAGTTCACTCGTATGGGCCAACCAAATGTCAGGGAGTCTCCCTTTTTCTATTACACTATTCTGTATGCCATCTATTATTGCATCATGATGACCCATCTATAAAGACTCTCTCTCCTTCAGGTAAAGGTTCCTCTCTCAAATCCTCTCGTACTTTAGTCTGATCTCCGTATAGGTACTGGGAGGGATTGAGACTTTTATCTGTAGTCAAAATTAAATCACCTTTCTCCATTAGGATGGCTTCATATTTCAAAATTCTAGAGTCAGTCAGCCACCTATCAGACTTTTGGGTCAAAATTGTCCTAACTATGTGAGGGGTAGACACAATTAGTGCCCCTCCAAAGGTCAGCTTCCTATTTTCTTCTACCAGCAAGGCTGTGGCCACTATTGCCTGTACACAAGTTGGCCAGCCTTGTGAAACTGGATCTAGTAATTTGGACAGGTAGGCCACCGGTGTATTATCCCCCCCATATCTGGGCTAACACACCATAAGAAATCCCATTCTCGACATTTACATATAAATGAAATGGCTTTTCCAAAGAGGGGAGGTGCCTGCATTAATTTTTGTTTTAACTCTTTAAATTGCTGTTGCTCCTCCTGTGTCCACTCGTATCTTTCAGTCTCCTCCTGTAATTTCTCATATAAAAACTTAACATGTTGACTAAAATTTTCAATCCATAGTCTGCAATACCCCAGCAAACCTAAAAACTTTCTTATCTCCTTTTTGCTCTTCGTAAGGGTAAGTGCTATAATGGCAGATATTCATTCTGGATTTATTCTCCTCTTCCCTTCACTAATCAGATGCCCCAAATATCTTACTTCCTTTTCCACGAACTGTAACTTAGTTTTTGTTACTCAAAGACCCCTTTTCCCTAGAAAGTTTAATAGCTGAATGGTGGCAGATTGAACTTCTGTTTCCTTTTCCCCTGATACTAACAGATCATCTACATACTGGAGCAGTTTGATTCTGGGAGAAAGGGTAATTTCCTCAAGGACTTGTTCCAAGACCTGTCTGAAAAGGTTGGGGGATTCTGTGAATCCTTGGGGCAGAGTAGTCCAGCGAAACTGTTGCTTTCTCCCTGTCATGGGATCCTTCCGTTCAAAAGCAAACAGATCTCGGCTTTCCAATGCCAAAGGGCAAGTCCAAAAGGCATCTTTAAGATCTACTACACTGAACCATTTATGGTCATAGGGAATTTTACTTAACAGTGTGTAAGGATTGGGCACAACCGGGTGATGAGCTTGCACTATCTTGTTTAATTCCCTTAAATCCTGTACTAATCTCCAATTTCCATCTTTCTTTCTGACTGGTAAGATAGGGGTATTATGCCAGGACATACATGGCTCCAAGACGCCATCCTTCAATAGCCCTTCAATTACAGGCTGGAGTCCCTTTCTCCCTTCTAGTGATATGAGGTATTGCTTTACACACACAGGCTGACTTTCCTTCCTTAATTCCACCTTCAAAGGGGGTATATTTAACCCTCCCCTGTTTCCCTCCGCAACCCAAACTATCGGGTCTCTCTCTTCCTCATCTTGAATTGTTAATTTGAACAATCGAACTACCATTCTATTATCCTATGGGACTATCCCGATCCCTAATGAAATTTGCAAGTCTCTCCCTAGCAAATTCACTCCTGCCTCTGGTACCACCACTAAATCAGCCATAACTTCTCTGTCATTTCCTTGGATCGTTACTTGTTCTACAACGGGAACTGGGAATCCTTCCCCTTTTATTCTGACTATATTAGTTGTAAGTCTTCCTGGTTTACATCTTTGTGGGATCTTTGTAACACCTGTCCTTTCCACTCCTGAGTCTACTAAAAATACGTATTCTTCTTTCTGGCGTCCTAATTTTAAATTTATCAAGGGCTCAATATGATGCTTAGACCCCAGAAAATAGAGCCCCTGACACCCCTAGTCTTGAAAATGATCATCCCGCACCATCATTTGGAATGCTCTGTTTTCTCTTTGTTGCACTGGGCACTCCCTCTTGAAATGTCCTTCCCTCCTGCAGTAATAACACTGTCTGGGGCCTACTGTCCAGCTAGGAGAGGCTTCTCTTCACCCTGGTGTGGTCCTGGCCCCCCCATACCTTGATTTATAATGGGGCACGCGACTTTGATCAGATAACCTTTCCTTCTTTTTCTCCACTTCAGGCTGTCTCTTTATTACCACCTCAACAGTCGCTACCATCAACTTAGCTTTTGCCTTCTGCTTTTCATCATCCCTCCTGATATACACTTTCTGAGCCTCCCGTAATAACTCATTCAAATCTCGATCATGCCAACCCTCCAGTTCTTCCAACTTCTTCTTTATATCTGGCCAAGCCTTTATCACAAAATTCACTTTTAACAGTTCCTGCCCTGCATCACTCCCAGGGTCTATTCCTGAGTATTGCTGCATATCTTTCCTTAGCCTCTCCAACCACTCTGTAGCTGGCTCCTCTTTTTGCTGTTTGCTTTCAAAAGCTTTTTCAAAGTTCTGTCCCTTGAGGTCAGCTTCCCTTATTCCTCGGATAACCAACCTCCTATAATCAGACATATTGTTTCTCCCCTCCATATTATTTTGGTTCCATACAGGTCTAGTTACAGGAAATTTTTGCTCTCCGGACCCCCCCACCTTGAGCACCTGGAGGATTCTCCCGCTCTGAGATCCTGATTCCAACTGTCCGTATCATTTGTCTCTCCTCTGATGTAAATAGGGCCCCGAGGATAAACTGCATTTCATCCCAAGTACAGAGATTGGGGCCTAGGAACTGATCAAGCTGTTCTGACAGTCCCAATGGGTTTTCTAATAGCCTCTTCATTTCCTTTTTAAATTCCCAGACCTCAGTGCTGGGCAGGAGCACATTCACAAATCGCACTCCTCCTGGGGCTTCTAACATGGGTACTTCCCTTAAGGGAAACATTCCTCCTTTAGATGCCTCCTTCAAGGAAGGCAAAGAGAAATTCTGAACATCCCTTTTAATCTGATCCAATTCAGCAGCCCGAGACCTCCGTACTTCCCCTGTCGAGAGGGCGGATAATTCTACAGGACTATCCTCCCCCCTGTACTATTTTCTTCACTGCTCGCTTCTTTAGTTTCCCCCATTCCATTTTGATTATTGGATACTTCCCTAGGATTGTATGGGGGTGGTAAATGGTCTAGGGGTTCCCATTTATTCTCTTTGTCCTCTCCGAGGTCCCTTGTAACATATAGCATGGGACCCCTTCACATGTGTACTATAAGCACTCTCCTCTTGACTTACAGGTTCTTTGTTATTTATGTATAGATTCAAAGCCAGACAAATCCAATCGACCCAAACTTCAGCCAGTAAAGTGGGTCAGGCCTAATGGGTTCCTTTACCCACTCAAACCTACAACATTGTCTTTTAATCTCAAAGTATATTGTCTCTGGCACACTCCTTTCATTAATATCTGTTAAAATCCCATTGGCTATTGTCTGTGCCTGAGCCTAACAGTTGCTGATCTGATAAAAGACACTGGAGTGCAGAGTGTTACTAAATCACTTTGCCGTAAAAGGGGGGAGAAAGAAAAAGAAAAAAAAATGAACCCAAACCCTTTTCTTGTAAGATCACACATATACTTTAAAACAACTTTTCCAAAAATATTCAAATATTTTATGCCGGTTAGGGTCGACCAAAAAGTCCACCTCCTCAAACACATGTAAACTATTGAACAACGAACAGTCTTCCTTAATTCTCAGTGTTCTAAGAAGGTGACCAGAGTTTTAAAAGTTTACCAATCAGAGGCATGTGTCTTTGTTGCTTAAACCTTTTACACACAACCAATGACCACTGCTGATTAAACCTTTTCTCCCTCCTTCTCTTCATGTATCTTTCCCACCACTGATCACACTTTCTATTACACATAATATACACACACACACACTAAGCCTGTGCGTATTGTTCCCGAGTTATACACACACAACAATAAAACTGCCTGCAGAAATAATCGCACAACAGATTTTGGATAAATCAATAGCTGGCACTCTATTAAAATTTTTAAGGATCATTTCCCTCATCTTGACATAATTTACTAGTTTGTGTTCTTGACATGCTGTCTGTGTAACAGGTGTTAGGTTAACAACAAAGTCATAAAAATTCTAAGACAAAACTTACACTCACTTCATTCATCTCCTCCCATCAACTTTAGTTCAAAACCACAATCACTTCATAGCAGTGCTATGTCTCAGGCACACACATACAGAGTTATGAAGTATACCAAAGTTAAAATCAATTATCAATATTCGATTTCTTATTATACCTTCTGAGTTCAAAACCAAAATGGCACACAATTCTTGTATCAATTATTAGTAGGTACTCAGAACCACCCCCTACCAAAAACAAGACAGTGGGAACTTTAACGCCTGCTACCAAAACCCAAGAAATCGTATGTTTTCAATCAGTAAGGCTCTTTGAATTATTCTTGAAGAGTCCCTACGGCACTGCAAATTCAAAGTTTCCAAAGGCATACTCTGGGTTCCAGTACCCGGTATACCAGCACTGCACAGGACGTCTCCTGGCTAGCCCCAAATTTAACTCAGTTCAAGAATACCTTTATAATCTGCCATGGCCCTTGTCTTTTCCCTGGGTGCTACCTTGCCCCCATTCCCTAAGCATCACCCCTAAAGGACTGTCGGGTGGAATGCTCGAAGAGGGATCCTCAGATTCCTCTCTCCTTTTTGACTCTCCCTTACTGAGTCTGTTTCCTATTACACCATTTTCCCGCCGGCACACCGTTTGCCTGGAACCCTTTCGCTTTGTCCCTTCACCGGCCAGTCTCCTCGCGGAGATATGGAACCGCGGTTAGAAGGACTCCACAATCACTTCGCAGGGAACCCTGCGTCTCACTCACACACACTTTCAGTCCTGCTCTCCCAGCCGCCCACACAATACTTAACAGTCACTTTTCTTACCCGGGTCCCGTACACAGGATTACTCGGCTGCCGCGCGCAATTCAGATCTGTTAGTTCATTAAATTACCTTCTCCCCTTCTTTGCTTCCAGAGTCCTCTCCCTGGACAAGGTTCACTGCTCCTCTCGGGGCAGGACAGTAGATTGGAGACTGCTAAAAGCAGCAGGGCGCGCCTCTCTGCTCCCACTGTCCCGTCACGCAGAGACAGGATCACTTATCCCAGACGAGCCCCCAAATTGTGAGAAACACTCATTCACTGGTAAAATATAAAAAGGACATAGTCTTCGAAGCAAAGATAATAATATTTTTATTTTACAATTCAGCGCTGAAATGGATGCCCTTCTAAAAAAGGCATAAGGTCCTACAAAAAACAGCGAGTATATATACTAGTTTGAAACAAAGAATATATTCAACCATGTCCGGAGACACCCGTAAATCTCTTCAAGGTTGCTCATTATATTTTTGGTGTATTCAACCATGTCCGGAGACTCCCGTCAGGTTATTGTTGCCAACTGTATCTTGTTAGACAGCTAAGCATCATGTCTGGATATCATCTACATATTATTTCTCGATACATGACAGATTTATATGACAAGATAATTAAACAGGCACACCAGCTGCAGCAAAACTTATCAACTAATTCACACATTACCTTTCCTATCTTTTCTCTGCTCTCTCTTTCACTTCTTTTCCTTCTCTCTTCTCTTTCCCTCTGTTCTCCATGCATCAGTCCCACACTGAACTCTCTCATGGCTCTGAAGCAGGTTAAGTTGCCTCTTTGCTGAGTCGGTTTTCTGATTGTTGCCATTCTTGTTGGGCTCTTGGTTGCTGGCAGTGCCTTGTGAAGTGTTAATAAAGCCGTTATTGTCTCACTGGCCCCCTGTGTGGTCGCCTCACTCAGCCCTGGGCTGCACGCAGTTCCCTCCAGAGCATTTGAGGCGTTTTCCTTTGTCTGCCTGGCTTCCCGAGTCAGCAGCAGAACATGTTCACCCGTTCTCACAGAGTGGGTCCGCAGCAGGACATGGCCATCATAAAGTGTGTTTTCTTTTAGCAAGACTCTAAATTTATGTTAGGGGAAGGTCATAGAATCATAGAATGCTCTGTGTTGGAAGGGACCATAATGATCATCCAGTGCCAACCCCCTGAAACGGGCAGGGACACCTACCACCAGACCAGGCTGCTCAGGACCCCATCCAACCTGGCCTTGAACACCTCCAGGGATGGGGCAGCCACAACTTCCCTGGGCAACCTGTGCCAGTGTCTCACCACCCTCATCATGAAGAATTTCTTCCTAATGTCTAGTCTAAATCTTCCCCCCTCCAATTTAAAGCTATTCTGTCCCCTCCAGCCCTATCACTACATGCCCTTGTAAACAGTTCCTCCCCAGCTTTCTTGTAGCCCCTTTGATTTAAGAAATTTCTTTAATTTTAGGCATCACACTGCATACAAATGGGTGACCCTTAAGATCAAGCATGCAGGCTGGCCAAGCCCAGCTGCAAGCAAAAGCCACAGCCATGTTTGCTGCTACACCTGATGTTCACACTGTTTCCACGCTCACCCCTGTGTATGTGTAGGGGTTTTCCTATGGTTATGTTTTTCTATCTAAAGTGTTTTAGACCTCTTTTCCAGTTAGTGGTCTGAGCTGTGATCCAAGCTGTCTGTCCTATATGCAGGACTGTGGGGAGAGCAGTGAAAGCTGCCTTAGTGCTGTAGCACATTCCCTCGTGTCCTTCCTGGAAAATTAATGAGTTGTAGCCTGAGGAAAAGGGAGCTCTAACTGGCACCAGCACATGGGTATTATAACATGAACAAACTTCCATTTCATGAGTTTGAGTGTGGATGAAATGAGTGTTAAGACAAAAGTCCAAATCAGTGCACAGTTAACTTTCACTCCAGAAAAAGCTTAAGTTTTTTAAACAACTGTGGCTGGGATGTTTGTGACAATTCAAACTTTACATCAATTACCCAAACATGGCTTATCTGCAGCTCAGGGGAAAATAATTCAAGGACACATTTGAACCCAGTCAAGTCAGTAGGGGAATTCTCAGGTCTTCAGTACTGTTTACTAATTATGCATAGTACTGAGAGGAAACCAATGATTTATTATTTTGAAAGAGCAGGCATATACATGCAAGAAAAAGTTAGAAAGAGCAATTATTTCACAGATATGAATGGTATTAAAAAATAGAAAAAAGAAAAGAAACCAAACATCAACACAAGTCATATTTTTCATCCATCAAAACGGCAGGAAAAGAGATGAGGGCTCAGGATGGCTTAGAACGGATCCTTGGCTTTCAGTTTTCACACTCTGTTACAAGATATATTAATAAATTAATGACAGAGTTTCTTGCAGAGGGAAAACTGCCTAGTATGGCAACTTTGGCTTTTAATAATTTATGAGTGTGTCTTGTTTATTTCCTAACTTAAAGCTGCCTGCTATGCAATAGCCTTTATCTAGGAGGCATCTAATAGTATATCCCTGCCTACTTCAAGAAGATAAGAAAAAGCAGAGAGAAATTGTGCAGAGAGCAACCCCAAAATCATTAGCTATCAAAGCAGCTGAAGAAAGAGCTAACATCCTGAGAGGAATGTCTGGTAAAGACAAAGCAGTGTGGGATACCTTAAATTTCCCTGGAATGTGTAACATGTAGGACTTGGGCAGTGCTTCCCTCCCCATTGCTGCTGTGTCTCTGCTGTAAAAGAAGAAAGCTTTCCTGAGGTGTCTAGAATCAGTTTAGAGGCTCAACTTTCTTGAGGCTCTCTCTAAGTTTATCTTGATCTCTTGACCCGGTTTATAAGTCATGGCTGTTTAACCTAGTATTGGCACTGAATGCTAGAAAATGATCACAGCTTTCCTCAGAAATTGCTTTTATCTGTTCTAAAGCCAGTTGTCCATTTGCAGCGTTAGTTTGCCCATGGGCAGACAAGCTACATGAAGATAGACTCCTACTGGGAGTTCACTAAGGGATCTTAAAGATGACCTGAAATTTTGATTGAATGAGAGCTACTTTTACTATATCAACAAAAGTATCGAAACCCCATTTTGTGAATTTCAGAATATGGCTAGAAAAAAACCCAAAAACGTTAAGTAGTGTAACCTGATTACAATTTGCTAACACAACAAGGCTTGCAAACCATGCAAATTGGCATCTTGGCTTGTATCAGAAACGGCGTGACCAGCAGGTCCAGGGAGCTTATTCTCCCTCTGTACTCGGCACTGGTGAGACCGCTCCTCGAATCCTGTGTTCAGTTCTGGGCCCCTCACCACAAGAAGGATGTTGAGGCTCTGGAGTGAGTCCAGAGAAGAGCAACAAAGCTGGTGAGGGGGCTGGAGAACAGGCCTTATGAGGAGCGGCTGAGAGAGCTGGGGTTGTTTAGCCTGGAGAAGAGGAGGCTGAGGGGAGACCTCATTGCTCTCTATAACTACCTGAAAGGAGGTTGTAGAGAGGAGGGTGCTGGCCTCTTCTCCCAAGTGACAGGGGACAGGACAAGAGGGAATGGCCTCAAGCTCCGCCAGGGGAGGTTTAGGCTGGACATTAGGAAAAACTTCTTCACAGAAGGGGTCATTGGGCACTGGAACAGGCTGCCCAGGGAGGTGGTTGAGTCACCTTCCCTGGAGGTGTTTAAGGCACGGGTGGACGAGGTGCTAAGGGGCATGGTTTAGTGTTTGATAGGAGTGGTTGGACTCGATGATCCGGTGGGTCTCTTCCAACCTGGTTATTCTATAATGGGAAATGCAGTGAGCCACTTCTGTGGACCATGGTCCTTTCTCTGCCTTTATTCTAGAGCTCACCTGATGTGCTGGGCCTTGCGCTGGGCAAATAGCCACCATGTCAGTAGGCACTCCTTGGTGAGACATGTAGGATTCTGCAGATGCATGATATGTGGCCTGGCCTGGTTTTCACAGTTTGTGTTCTTCGTGATGCTGGAGTTAATTAAAAGCCATGGATATTATGGTGTGTTGGATGTGCCCAGCTGCTGCCCTACAGTAAAGAGACAGGTGATTCTGGGCAGGCACAGGCTCCCATGTTCCCAGCAGAGGCAGTTTGTTTGGAAACTTGCAGAATGCCTATCCAGTTTCTATGTGGAAAGGAAAAGTCATAGAATCATAGAATGGTTTGTGTTGCAAGGGACCTTAAAGATCCTCATCCAGTTTCAACCAGACGAGGCTGCTCAAGGCCTCATCCAGCCTGGCCTTGAACACCTCCAGGGACAGGGCTGCCTCAACTTCCCTGAAAAACCTGTTCCATTGCCTCACCACACTCATCATGAAGAATTTCTTCCTAATGTCTAGTCTAAATCTTCGCCCCTCCAATATAAAGCCATTCCCCGTCATCCTATCACTACATGCCCTTGTAAACAGTCTCTCTCCAGCTTTCTTGTAGCCCCTTCAGGTACTGGAAGGCTGCTATACGGTCTCCTCAGAGCCTTCTCTTCTCCAGGCTGAACAACCCCAGTTCTCTCAGCTTGTCCTCATATGGGAAGTGCTCCAGCCCTCTGATCATCCTTGTAGCCCTCCTCTGGACCCCTTCCAACAGTTCCATATCCTTCATATGTTTGGGATTCCAGAACTGGACACAATACTCCAGGTGGGGTCTCACAAGAGCAGAGTAGAGGGCAGAATCACCTCCCTTGACCTGCTGGCCAAGCTTCTGATGCAGCGCAGGATACAGTTGGCCTTCTGGGCTGTGAGCACACACTGCCGGCTCATGTCAAGCTTCTCATCAACCAGCACCCCAAAGTCCTTCTCTGCAGGGCAGTGCTCAACATCTACACATCTTTTAAATACCTTCTGGGATGGTGATGTGAATCCATGCCACTGGCCTTTCCTTCAGCAGTACAGATATGCTAGGCTTAAGCCGTGCTTAAGATGAACTTTTTAAACTGAAAAGATCTTCTTAACCATAGGCAGCCAGCATGCCCTATCCACTTTTCAATGCATTCTTCTTCCTTAGGCATGGCATTGTTTACGGTTTTTTCAAGAACAACCTTTGCAAATTCTTCAACAGAAGGGTATGCCATAGTCAAGGTTAAACCAATTACACTAAAGTAGTAGTAGTACTGGACTTAAAAAAGAAAATTCAGATTCTGAAGTTACTAAAATATTATAAAGTCCAGCATTATCAGTACCTCAGTAATTTTAATATCTTGTTTAATTAAACTAGCAGGAAGAACTTTGGGACTGAACTGGTCTAATGCCTGAAGTTTAAAAAAAGGCCACTTTTTTCCAGCTCTGAATTTTTTTTCTCCAGTTAGAGCCAAAACAGAGTACTTTGATAGATGTTCAGTTTCAGCTTTGAAAATCTTATTTTATTCCCTTTTATCTCATTACACTTCAGAGACATCTTATAAAAAGTAGGCAAACATGCTTCCCAAATGTTACCGTCTGTTAGAAAGTTATGTACTCATATTTCGTTTATAGCACAGAATACAAAGAAATAGCAGGAGAAGACATAAAAACGTCAACAATTTTTAAGATGCCATAGGCAGTGCTTGGTGGTGGGATGATGAGATGACTGGGCTTGGGCTGACTGCACAGCTAGCTGGCAGACAGGAAGCCCCTGAGGCTGGAGACCCTCATGGTGTTATGGCCTGGGGCAAGGGCTGGTAAAAAGATGCCTCCTGGGTATGTTGATTCATTTAAAACCTATTTTTGCTTTTGATTCTTAAACGATCCGCTATGAATTTTTAATTTGCATGAATGTAAGAACTTGACTCCATTTGCTTCACTGAAATCAGGCATCCCCTGAGGGTATTTTTCCTTTTTTTTCACACTTCTACAGCTTGCCTCAGCACAGCATATGGTACTGTGAAATGGTACAATTTAATTTACAGCAGAACTGACAGTGCAGCATTGGGATTAAGAAGTCTGAAGTGTTTCATGTTGTTTCCTAGGAAACCTTAGAAAACCAGGAGTCATCAAACTGTAACATGGTCTACAGGAGAAAATGTTATTTGGGATCTAGCCTTGGCCTTAGGATCACTTCTTGCCTGATAGATTCATAAAAATCCAGCTGTAAGACAGAAAGATTTTCTGATTAGATTCTAAACTATTTCATGATTTTTTTTTCTTCTCTATCTCACGCCAATTAAGTAGCTGGGATGTTTATGACTTTTAAAACTTTACTAAAGAAGTAACTCAAACCAAAAAACCTTTCTCTATGTTTGAATTTTATATTGTCTGTACCAGGCTTTACATGCTGGAAAGCTTTTTTTACATGCTGGACAGGCACATTTAATCAATGTAAACAAGTCCTCCAAACTTCAAAACCTCCAAAATCTTTTGTTTCATTTGTATAAAATACATTCTGTTTTCTGAGAAGTTCTTCCTACACATGGATTGAGAAACAACAATGCAATCAATAGCACTACTGAAAAATAAATGCTTTTTTTTCCCTGAACTTCACTAAAGAAATCAAGTTTTACGGTTAACAGGAATTTTATATTTTTCATAGAATTTTCATGGAAAAAAATACAGAAAATATAATATTTCTTAATGTTCCTTGAGCAGCAGTGAACTTAGAACACAAAGACAGGTGATCAGCTTATCAGATAAAACAGACTCAAACTGTTATTGAAGCCTGTGAGAACATAGACATGCTTTTTTTCATAGGTAGATAAAAAAAAATTCTTCAAAAATTATATAGGCAATTGCATTATGACTTTCAAGAGTATAATGCACAGAATTTTTTAACACTTAAATAATAATGTATTAAGAAACATAAAGAATAATGTATTAAGAAACATAAAGAATAATGTATTAAGAAACATAAATTTTTGTCAACAAGATCAGCATCTATTACTGCTTGTCCACAGAAACATTATTTTAAACAATCACAGCTATATTTTAATTCCTAATATATAGGGTGATTTTCAGACCCATTTCCTCTGTTTCCATGTCAGTACTTTGTGAATAACATGAAAACAAATATGGGAATTCTATTGATCAAGCCACCTGCTTGGGATTCTACGAAAATAAGTTCCTCCCAAGTGTGAGCATCTTGGAAGCATCAGGAATTCATAGAATCATGGAATGGTTTGGGTTGGAAGGGACAGGGAGATCTTCCACTAGATCAGGTTGCTCAAAGCCTCATCCAAATGGACCTTGAAGATTTCCAGGGATGGGGCATCCATCTAGACAAGCTGTTCCAGTGACTCGCCATCCTCACAAGAATTTTTTTTCTCCCAATATCTAACAGAAATTCACCTTCTTTCATTTTAAAACCATTATACCTCATACTATCAACTACACTCCCTGACAAAGAGCCCCTCCCCAGCTTTCCTTCAGAGGCCCTCCTTAAGAACTGGAAGGCTGCTGTAAGGTCTTCCCAGAGCCTTCTCTTCTCTAGGCTGAACAACCCCAACTCTCTCAGCCTGTCCTCATATGGAAGATGCTCCAGCCCTCTGATCACCTTTGTGGCCCTCCTCTGGACTTACTGTAACAGAACCTTGTCCTTCTTCTGCTGAGGGCTCCAGAACTGGACACAATACTCCAGATGAGGTCTCACCAGAGCAAAATATAAAGGTGAAATTACCTCACATGGCCTACTGATCACATTTCTTTTGATGCAGCCCAGGATACAGTTGGCTTTCTGGACTGCAAGCACACATTGCCAGCTCACATTGAGCTTCTCATCCACCAGCACCCCAAGTCCTTCTCCCAAGGGCTGCTCTCAATCCATTCTCTGCCCAGCCTTTATTTGTGCTTGAGATTGCCTTGACCCTGACGTGCGACCTGGCACTTTGTCTTGTTGAACTTCATGAGGTTACCACAGGCCCATCTCTTGAGCCTGCCAACATCCAATGGATGGCATCCCTTCCCTCCAGCATGTCAACTGTGCCACACAGTTTGGTGTTGTTCGCAAACTTGCTGAGGGTGCCTTCAATCCCACTGTCCCTGTCAGTGACAAAGATGTTAAACAATACTGGTTTCAATACCAGCCCCTGAGGAAAGTGACTTCTAACTGATCTCCACTTGAACACTGAGCTGTAGACCACAACTCTTTGGGTGTGACCATCCAGCAAACTCCTTATCCCCAGAGTGGTCTGTCCATCAAATCCGTATCTCTCCAAATTATTGACCAGAATGTTGGAGAGAATTGTTTATGTACAGAAAAAAAATAACAGAGTCACTAAGCACACCAGACTCCTGTCTGGTCCACGTATTTCTCTGTGATTTAGCTCTAACATAGACTATTTAACTGAACAGTGCAATAACGTACTTCAAATATCAAAGAAAACCACTGTGATGATATATGATAGAATTCATTTGTCAGTCTGGTAATTTCAGGAGAAATATTGCACATGTTTGGAAGGATGAGAACCCAGCAGTTTTAACTTTGTTTTGAACACAACAATCAAAGGCAGTATGGGGTTTGGATGATGATGCTTCTGGCTCTCCTCTCTCTGAAAAATCCACTCTAATTACTGGCAGCTTTGTAGAGAGAATGTGAGCTGGGGATTGGCCACAGGGTGCCTTGGAAAAAATACAAACTGCAAACTATAGACATAGATGTATGCAATTAGGCTTTAATAATAAAAATTGCAGTCATACAGTACCTTCTATCAAAATGTAAGTGCTTTACAAATTCTAATTAAACTATGAGATAAAATTATTTTGTTTTACAGAGAGTATTATTCTCAACTGCTTAACAGCACCAGGGACAGCCTAAGTGAACTTCTAAAGAACATAAAAAATACAATTAAAAATAACTGATCTCTGTCCCTTGTCTGCCAGTGTTTCCACTTGTATTAGGAGAATATTCTCAAAGGTCATCAGCCTTTATTTCCTTCACATAATCGCAGTTATCATTTTATGGAATTCCACAGAATTTCACAGATGCATTGAGGAAAACACCCTTAAGATTCTTGAGTCAAACCGTAAACCCAACACTGCCAAGCTACCGCTAAACCATGTCCCTAAGCACCACATTCCCACATCTTTTAAATATTTCAAGGGATGAGGACTCAACCTCTTCCCTGGGCAGCCTGTTCCAATGCTTGATAACCCTTTTGGTGAATTAATATTTCACTGAGGAGAAGGTCCATTCAAAACAGTTTCAATCTCAGAACTGACAATTCCGACTTTTTGTCTGTAAACTTATCAGCTTATTTCTTGTTTAGGGGGGTAAAAGTCTTAAGTTAATGGCTTAACAGCAAACATTTTTCCTAGTGTTTTTTCTTGTGTTTATACATTACTAGCTTAGTTATCTAGCTGGTGCTTACATCCCAGTTTCTGTGTGGAAAATCACCATTATGAAGAGTTGTTCATTTGAGATTTACTTCCAAGTGAACTTGCATGTCATGAAGGATGTGGAGGCAAAACACAGTCTGGAGAACTTTCCTTCCACAACAAACCCAGCTTGGACACAGCTCTCCACACTGCCCCTTGGACACCAGGGGTGCCAACCCCGGCAGTGCAAGGATATGGAGGACCCTGGCCCCAGCATCCCTCTCCCTCCAACCCCCCTCAGCTCGGCCTGGGCTAGGAATGACATCATGCTGGCTCCTGGTCCCTTCCCCAGGTGGCAGGGAGAGGGTGCTTAGGTGAATATGAATCTTGCAATTTTTGGTCAGTGATAGAAGACCTGTTAACTATGTAGCTGTGGCCCTGAACTCAAAATCTTGACATAGTGAGAAATGTTCTGCTATTATGAGGAGTGGCTGAGGGAACTGGGGTTGTTCAGTCTGGATAAAAGAGAGTGAGAGGAGACCACATTGCTCTCTGCAGCTCCTTGAAAGGAGGTTTTAGCGAGGTGGGTGTTGGTCTCTTCTCCAAAAGAAGATTCAGTACTAGCAAAGATCAGTAAAGATCTTTAAAGATCTTTAAAGTAAAGATCTGGATCATCTGTAAAGATGATCCAGTAAAGATCATCCAGTACCAACCCCCCTGCCGTGGCCAGGGACATGTCCCACAAGATCAAGTGGCCCAAGGCCCCATCCAACCTGGTCTTGAACACCTCCAGGGATGGGGCAGCCACAATCTCCCTGGGAAACCTGTGCCAGTGCCTCACCACCCTCACCGTGGAAAAATTCCTCCTTGTGTCTCGTCTAAATCTGTCCCTCTCCAATTTGCATCCACTGCCCCAAGTCCTATCGCTACAAGCCTTTGTAAAAAGTTCCTCCCCAGCTCTCCTGTAGCCCCTTCAGGTATTAGAAGGCTGCTATAAGATCTTCTCTGAGCCTTTTCTCCTCCAGGCTGAACAACCCAAACTCTTTCAGCCTGTCCTCATACAGGAGTTCCAGCCCTGTGATTATCCTTGTAGCCCTCCTCTGGACTCCTTCCAAAAGCTCCATGTCCTTCTTATGCTGAGGATTCCACAACTGGACACAGTTCTCCAGATGAGGTCTCACAGGAGAGGAACAGAGGGGCAGAATCCCCTCCCCCGCCCTGCTGGCCACGGTTCTTTTGATGCAGCCCAGGAGACGGTTGGCCTTCTGGGCTGCGAGCGCACACTGCCAGCTCACGTCGAGCTTCTCATCAACCAGCACCCCCAAGTCCATCTCTGCAGGGCAGCTCTCAATCACGTCATCCCCTACCCTTTACTGAAGTCGAGGATTGCCTCGACCCAGGTGCAGGACCTCGCACTCGGCCCTGTCGCACCTCAAGCCATTCCCATAGCCCCACTTCCCCAGCTCCCTCCGGATGAGCCCCCCCAGCCCCCGGAGGCCCCGCTGCCCCGCGCTCCGCCCGCCGCCCAATCCGCTCCCGCGGCGCCGAGGCGGGAGGGGCGGGAGGGGCGGGGCGCGCCGGCGCGCTCGGCGGGCGGGGCGCGGGCCGGGGGTTCCCTGTGGCCGCGCCCCCCGGAGTTTCCCGCGCTGCCGCGGGACGCGATGCCGGGCCGGAAGGTGGGTGCGAGGGGGGAGCCGCGTGTGAGCTGCGTTTGCTGTGGAAGGAGAAGTTCTCCAGCCTGTGTTTCGCCTTCGGGAAGGGGCCCGGCGGCGCCTGCCGCTGGGCTTGGCCCCGCTGGGGCCCCGCGGGAGGAGGAGGAGGGGGTCGCTCCGGCTGGTTCCCCGCTGGGGCGGCACGGCGGGGGACAGGGTCCTTCACCGCCGTCGTGGTGTTCTCGAGTGCTCTGCGTTGACCTTTTCTGTATGAGCATAGAGTCCTGGAATAGTTTGGGTTGGAAGGGACTTTAAAGATTATCCAGTTCCAACCCCCCTGGCATGGGCAGGGACACCTCCCACCAGACCAGGCTGCCCATCCAACCTGGCCTTGAACACCTCCAGGGATGGGGCAGCCACAGCTTCCCTGGGCAACCTGTGCCAGTGCTTCACCACCCTTGTCATGGAGAATTTCTTCCTAATGTCTAGTCTAAATCTTCCCCCCTCCAATTTAAAGCCATTCCCCGTCATCCTATCACTACCTGCCCTTGTAAACAGTCCCTCCCCAGCTTTCTTGTAGTCCAGTTCAGCTACCAGAAGGCTGCTATAAGGTGTCCTCAGAGCCTTCTCCAGGCTGAACTACCCCAGCTCTCTCAGCCTGTCCTCATATGCAAGGTGCTCCAACCCTCTGACCATCTTTGTAGCCCTTCTCTGGACGCGTTCCAACAGTTCTATATCCTTCTTATGTTGAGGATTCCGGAAATGGATGCAGTACTCCAGATGAGGTCTCACAAGAGAGGAATAGAGGGGCAGAATTGCCTCCCCTGACCTTGCTGTTCCATCATGGAGCACCTCTGCACCTTCTCTCCAATCTAAACCGTTCTGTGGTTACACAGTGCAAGCAGAGCTGTGCCGATGGGGAAGTGTAATTCAGCCTTTTTGATTAGGTGACAGAGAAAAAGCACATGGATAGTAAAACTATGAGGCTCCTGAAAATTTCCATGCTTAATATTCTTTTAAGCAGCTTAGCTCCTTTGGGCCTGAGTGAGAGTAGAGGGAGGAGAAGCGTCTTATGCTTTTCTTTTGGTCTCCTGACTTTGGTAGTTTTCTTGGTGCATTTGCTGATACTTGCAGGATGATATCTCTGATTTTTATCCTCTGATGATGACGGTGAGAAACAGGCTGGATGGCTGGGACCAGAAGGTTATGGTGAATGGAGTTAAATCCATTTGGAGTCCAGTTACAAGTGGTGTTTCCTGGGGCTTAGCATTTCATCCAGTCTTGTTTAATAACTTTATCAGTGATCTCAACGAGATTGAGTGCTCCCTCAGTAAACTTACAGATGACACCAAGTTGTGTGGGAATGTTGATGAGCTCGAGGTACAAAGGCTCTGTAGAGGGATCTGGACAGGGTGGATCAAGGGGCTGAGGCCAGTTGTGTAATATTCAACGAGGCCAAGTGTCGGGTCCTACACTTGGGCCACAACTACCCCATGCAATGCTACAGGCTTGGGGAAGAGTGACTGGAAAAGGACCTGGGGGGTAGTTGACAGACAGCTGAATATGAACCAGCAGTGTGCCCAGGTGCCTAGGAAGGCCAGGAGCTTCCTGGCTTGTATCAGAAATGGTGTGGCCAGCAGGAGTAGGGAAGCAATCATCCTGCTGTACTTGGTGCAGATGAGGCCACACCTTGAATGCTGTCTTCAGTTTTGGGCCCCTCACTACGAGAAAGACACTGAGCTGCTGGAGCATGTGCAAACAAGGATAACGAAGCCGATGGATGGTCTGAAGTGTGAGTCTTATGAGGAGCGGCTAAGGGATCTGGGGTTGTAGTCTGGAGAAAAGAAAGCTGAGAGGTGACCTTATTGCTCCCCATGACTGCCTGAAAGGAGGTTGTAGCGAGGTGGATGTCGGTCTCTCCCAAGTAGAAGTGAAAGGACAAGAAGAAATGGCCTCCAGTTGCACAATGAGAGGTTTAGATTACTTTGCTTAAAAGGCTGTCAAGCATTGGAAGAGGCTGCGCAGGGGAGGGGCCAAGCCCCCATCCCTGGAGGTATTTAAAAGATGTGTAGATGTGGCACCTAGGGACATGGTTTAGCGCTGGGCTTGGCTGACTAGGTTAAAGGTTGGATTTGATCATCTTAGATGTCTTTTCCAACCTATATGTTTCTATGATTTGCAGTGTTTATGCTATTATTGAAGTATTGCTGAAAGCAAAACTAGAAGTGTTGCTGTTTGCTTTATAAATACAAGTAGAGGTCAGATGACAGATATGGATTTAAAAACATTTTGTTTTCCGCTTAGCATATGAATAAAATGGTGTGAATATGCTACACCAATTTTTAAATAAAACCACATTTAAAATCCACTTTTTTTCTGGAAGAAAATGTCAACAACAAGCTTAAAATAACCTACTATACATGTAAATTACCTTGTAATATTGACAGTACACATATTTTCTTCTGAAAGTATTGAAGTTCTTGACTAGTTTGAAATTGCATGTGTCAACTGCCAAGGTTTAACCAGCTCTTGTTGCCACGTGATGATGGCTTTTGATAATAGCAGTTTCTTTTGCAGACAAAGATAATGTTCGTCATTACTCTACCAATGAAAACTGTACTGGTCAAGTGAAAAGACAGCAGCCCTCTCCGCTTGCTGACTACTCTGTTAATTAAGCCATTTAAAAAAACCTAACTAACCTGATAACAAAAAGGTATGATCCTGTTACTGTATCCTAAACATTATGGATAACTTAATCTTGTGAAAGGTTTTCTGAAATTCGTCGGTCTTAACCATTTCTGTCTAACTAACTGCTTGGCACCAGTTATTAGTACAAAGTACATTTCAATAGTATCCTTACTCCACAAGGATGTTTTTAATCAATGTAAGCATATAGTTACTTATACTGTTGCTTAAATGCCTGTGTAGGGTAAAAAAATTCAGATATTCAAATGGTAATACTATATACATGCATATATATATATGTGTGTGTGTGTATATATATATCTGTCATTGACATCAGTCTTTCATTAAAAGTAGTAAAAAATCGCAAACACAAGGGTTTCAAAACTATCTGGTAAAAATACTGGTCTTGCACATCAATATCAATGGAAAAAATATTTTAAGGGTTTTTTGTTTTGATTTGATTTGATTTGGTCTTTTTCTTTCCCAATGCATGCTGATTGTGTGGAACGAGGTGTGCCAGGCTACTGTGACTATGATCATACAGCTTAGATTTTATTCTTTGCAAATGATTTCAATTTGATGAGGTCCTTTCTCAGGATCATACATATTCTTGTGAATCATCTTTGGAAAATATGCATACTGGGTTTCATAGGAATAAAAAAATAATCTTGGCTTGAAAAAACCCCCACAGACTTTTCTGCAACCTTTATTTGAAATCCTTACTTGAGGGTTTAAAATGTAAGGGTGTTTTAATATTAAATTAAAACTTCACTTTCTATCCAGGCACTAAACCCAGTAATTACGCTTTCAGGAGCTCAGGAGCATGAATACTGAATTTTGTTGAAAACAATGTGCTGTTGTCAAATTCAGTTTTGTGCTATTTTAAAATTGGGCTTTTAAAGCCAAAGGCTCCTTTCTTTTAGTTTGAATACTTTTATGTGAAGACAGTGAGGACAAAGGCCACATACTTTTAGTAGTCTGTTGTGTAATTGTTACATATATTTATGGAATTTTCAGAGTGTCTTCCTTTTCCTCACACCCACATTGGCTGACTTAACCTTTATCTCACTGGACATAACTAAAGGAGTAATGGGAGGAAGAATTGCTTGCTGTGCCCTTTACAATGGAGGGCTTGATCCTAATTCCTCCGATACTAGCAGGAGTGATTTAATTTGTTTTCACTCCTTCAGAAGGAACTGCTTCAGAGACAAAATGCAGTGCTTTCGTGAACAGAGGTAAACAGACAATTTCTGCATGTGGTAGCCATCTGAGTCTCCCCTTTTTTAATTCAAAAGTTCAGAAGTCATGTTTTGTCTTCAAGCACTCTACGCAATCCACAAAATTCTTTGCCTGACTCTTTGACTCTTCGTTTATATGTGATATGCTAGGTCTGCACAATCTATCTTTTTTAAGCCTGATTCAGTGATTTTTTTTAATAGCAATGTCATGTTTCTAGACATTTCAAGCATAACATTAATAAATTACACAAGATGTTTTGTGTGCCACATTTTTATGCCAGAGGAAAAGATGATGTTTAACCTTGGTTAAGATTAAGAGAACTCGCTACTGTTGCTGCATTTCTTTGAGAACAGCATGGCCTTCGGATTAGCTTCATTATAAATATTTATTCCAGAGAGAAACAAGTATCTTAAAATATTAGTTTCTCTGTTACCTTGAAGTAGGTTGGAGCAGAAGCAAAGAGCCTTTAAAGCTTTCAATTTCTGCGTGCCAGCCGGACAGCTGAGGTCTTTGGGCACCAGACTTCTATGCCAGCATGTTGGGGAGCAGCAGTGCCAGAAGCTCTGCAGGGGAAGGATTAAGGTGCCCTCCTTGGTGCAGGCACCATCTCACTGTGCAAGAAACAGAGAGCAGAATAGGGGCCCCGCAAGGCTACTTGAAGGGTGCTTGTTCCTGGGCCACACTGCCTCACAGCTGGCTGCCTGGCCCCTATAGTTCATTTGTAATTTGAAGTGTGGCGACACTCATTTGTGTGGGGAAGAGCGGTCACTGTGTTCCCCTTATAGTCTTTGTGTTGTAGTCTTCGTCGAGAGAGAACCCTCTGGTGTCGTTTGTGTCCTTGAGAATTTTTCTTCTGAATTGCACGTCTTACATCTTCGTATCTGTAACCTTCTCGTGTTCTCACCATGTTCACATAACGCATTTTTAGTAAAAGTAATTTTTTGTGCTTCACATTTATATATGCATATAAACATTACTTTATGTATATTGAACTTGGGGGTGCTGATGGATGAGAAGCTCAACGCAAGCCGGCAATATGCACTTGAAGCAGAGAAAGCCAACCGTATCCTGGGCTGCATCAAAAGAAGTAGGTTGAGGGAGGTGATTTTTCCCCTCTACTTTGCTCTTGTGAGACCTCACCTGGAGTATTGTGTTCAGCTCTGGAGTCCTCAGCACAGGAAGGACATGGATCTGTTAGAGTGAGTCCAGAGGAGGACCACAAAGATGATCAGAGGGCTGGAGCACCTCGCCTATGAGGACAGGCTGAGAGAATTTGGGTTGTTCAGCCTACAGAAGAGAAGGCTCCGGGGAGACCTTATAACAGCCTTCCACTACTTAAAGAGAGCCTCTGAAGGAAAGCTGGGGAGGGGCTCTATGAGGGAGTGCAGTGGTAGGATGAGGGGGAATGATTATAAACTGAAAGAGGGGAGATTTATGTTAGGTATTAGGAAGACATTTTTTCCTGTTAGGGTGATGAGGCACTGGAACAGGTTGCCTAGGGAAGTCATGGATGTCCCATCCCTGAAAGTGTTCAAGGCTAGGTTGGATGAGGGTGTGAGCAACCTGATCTAGTGGAGGTGTCCCTGCCTATGGCATGGGCAGTTGGACTGCATGATCTGTTGGACTGGATGATCTGAACTGTGTTCAGTTCTGGGCCCCTCACCACAAGAAGGATGTTGAGGCTCTGGAGCGAGTCCAGAGAAGAGCGACGAAGCTGGTGAGGAGACTGGAGAACAGGCCTTATGAGGAACGGCTGAGAGAGCTGGGGTTGTTTAGCCTGGAGAAGAGGAGGCTGAGGGGAGACCTTATTGCTCTCTACAACTACCTGAAAGGACGTTGTGGAGAGGAGGGTGCTGGCCTCTTCTCCCAAGTGACAGGGGACAGGACAAGAGGGAATGGCCTCAAGCTCCACCAGGGGAGATTTAGGTTGGGCATTAGGAAAAAATTTTTCACAGAAAGGGTCATTAGGCACTGGAACAGGCTACCCAGGGAGATGGTTGATTCACCTTCCCTGGAAGTGTTTAAGGCACGGGTGGACGAGGTGCTAAGGGGCATGGTTTAGTGATTGATAGGAATGGTTGGACTCAATGATCCGGTGGGTCTCTTCCAACCTGATTATTCTATGATTCTATGATTCTATGATCTTTAAGGTCCTTTGCAACCCAAACCATTCTATGGTTCCATGAAATTATGTACTTTTTACATGGCATATCTTTCTTTAAAAAAAATAAAAAAATTAGTGTGTGCATTACTATGCATACATGCACCCATACATATATATCCATGTATGTGTGCAGTGATGCTATGATGAACTCCCCCTTCAATAACTGT
Organism: Phaenicophaeus curvirostris; assembly: GCF_032191515.1. NCBI lineage: Eukaryota > Metazoa > Chordata > Aves > Cuculiformes > Cuculidae > Phaenicophaeus > Phaenicophaeus curvirostris. Next base: position 55,230,808 of record NC_091394.1, read on the forward strand.
GGATTGGAGCTATAGGTCCATTTTGAAGGTTCGCATCAGATATTTATATGGAGAGATTCAGTTTGTCAAGAGTTTGGGATGAGGGGAGTTGTCTTTAGGGTTTGTATTTTTCATTATTTTTAAACTGCTGTAAAATTTGGGAAGTGGTGGCAAGGTACCTGAATTAAAGGCATGTAGCTGTAAGTCACTGCTGTCAATATTGACAATCATAAGTACTTTTTTTTTTTTTTCCCTCCAGCTGGTGTCTGCCAGAAATTTGCAGTAGTGAAGAACATCTCCTTTAGAGGGTGTATTTCTTTACTTTCTTGTTCTGCAATTTCAGAAACTGTTCTCAGTTTTTCTTGGTGACTATAGTGACTATAAATTTCTGTGTGGTGCTTGCAGAAAATCACAGATTTTCCTGTATCTGGGGGACAGGACAAAAACCACAGCTGTCAGTAGTGCTGACAGTTCTTGAGGTTGTAATTAGGCTGACATGGTGTCAAGCAGCTGCTGGAGAGGTCCCAGTGATCCTTGTATCCTTTCTTCCATTGCTGTGCCAGCTGTAGATAATGTGCTTCTTCCGAAAGTAGTCTTCTGCTGGTTTCGTTCTGCCATTATGGGTTTTGATTTTTGTCGCAACGTCTGCATGGAGTCTAACGAGTGCCAAGTGCTTGGAAAGAAGAATGAGGAGAGGGGACTCCAGTTGTTACTGGATTGTCATGAGCCCACCTGCACTGAGACATCCCTGTGGTGCTGCTCTGAAAACTGAGCAGTCCTGCCCTTGTCCAAGCTAGCAAAGTGGAGGATTAAATAACACAGTTTTGTCATTAACAGTCATTAACTATTAAAACTCTCTTTTCAGCTGTCAAAACCATGATTGTCTAGTCCCACTAAAGGAATATCCCTGCTGTTTGTAAGTTGCTCCCAGTGCCCCTTCACATCGCATTTCAACAAAGTAACTATAAGAGTAACCACCTACACCATCTAAGCATAAAACCATATTAGTCTCTATTTTTTTTATTTTAGTCAACTGGAAGCATACCCTTTCTATATGCACCCTAACCCTTCTACCTAGGGAGAGGGAGTTGGCATGTAGCTTTTATTCTGCCTTTTTTTATAAGGCAGTACCTTCCTCTGTCTTGACAGCTGTGCTCCACTGGTCGTATCTCAGCTCTTACGTGCTACTGTCATCCCCTGCCTCACTTTTTGCCTCCATTGGCATTGCACAAAAGGATTCTGTCAGTTGGGGGATTTCATGATTTTAAGATGAGATGAGAAACTTAACAGAGTAGTGATTCTCTAGTTCTGTGTTTATTCAGCTTCCTAACGATAGCAATATGTTGTGAAGCCTGTTTTATGTAACTGTCTGTACGTGCATTTGTGTGGCTTTTCCACTTACTTGCGACTGTTACCACTTTTAATTGACCATCAAAAGCAGTGTATTGTAAACCCGTGAGCAAGTCATAGTTCTGTTTTTGGCACAGATGCACATTCTTCAAAACTGGAGTGTCCCATTTAAGAAATAAGTGTAGATGAACCACATTATATACTGGAGATTTTTGTCTGCAATAGGTATCTTGTAAAGTCTTCTAGAAGCTACAAAAACGTATGTGTAAGCAAGGCTTCCAACACTGGCTAAGGTTAAAAAAAAAAATCCCAAACAATAAACTAGAGTGATGGTGTGGGTATGAGCCTTGGTGCACCACTAGCTGTACTTTTAACTCTCAGCCTGGCAGAAGTCATTTATTCTGGGAGACGTGGACGTGATGTAAACGTCTCCAACTGGAGAGAGGCCTTGCTGTGATATTTTGCTGCAGAATTGAAAAAATGAGCCTTGATGTCTTTAAGTTATTAGTATTTCCTTTGTCCATGCTTTCTTCACTGCAGAGGCAGAGATACTTAATCAGAGAACAGTGCAGTTTAGAGGTTTTTGTCTATGCATTCTGGAAGTGGTGGCTTGGGCTGGCATCTTCACTGGGAGGGAAGCAGGATTTTAATTCTCTTTGTGTCATAATGTTAACCTTTCTTATTTAAACTGTCATAGCCTCCTTACTTGATATTATGTCCTTATAAGAGTGATTTTGATTCCTTATTTAATAGCACATCAAATTCAAGGTTGCACTTCCTCTCATTTATATATCTGTGGGAGTAGTTATGGGGACAACTTGACTTAGATGATAGTGACCTCTGGTAATGGCTGCTTTGTGGTGTAAATACCCCCAGAAATTTTGGAAGAGGCTCTTAGCAAGGTCAGGTGCCATCAGAGGGAACTGCGGATCCTGCTTGTTTTACCCAGTGTTCTCACCATGCGACAATAGGACTGGCTGACCAGAGTGGCAAAGTAAAATGCTGTTCATTGTGTGCTTTTGGAAAGTACTTGTTCCATTCTTGTAAGCACTCGTAAGATCTAGAGGAAAGAAATACAAATGATCAATTACATAGTGGACAAAAGTTGCCAAAGACTTTTTTTTTTATTGCGTTTTTTTTCCTTAGTATAGAAGTTACAGTCCTGGTTGACCAGCCTGACTGGAAAAGTATGTGCTGAGTAATGTAACTTTGGAGTAATTCTTAAATATAGGTAGGAACTATAGTTGCTTGAGAGAAAGTACATCAGAAGAAGAAAGACTTATTCAGGCAGGTAATATAATCAACATTTTGTAAGATAAGTTTCAGTAGCATACCAGACTAAGATTGCTGAGGGAGCTGGGGTTGTTTAGCCTGGAGAAGAGGAGGCTGAGGGGAGACCTTATTGCTCTCTACAACTACCTGAGAGGAGGGTGCTGGCCTCTTCTCCCAAGTGACAGGGGACAGGACAAGAGGGAATGGCCTCGAGCTCCGCCAGGGGAGGTTTAGGCTAGACATTAGGAAAAAATTCTTCACAGAAAGGGTCATTGGGCACTGGAACAGGCTGCCCAGGGAGGTGGTTGAGTCACCTTCCCTGGAGGTGTTTGAGGCACGGGTGGACGAGGTGCTAAGGGGCATGGTTTAGTGTTTGATAGGAATGGTTGGACTCGATGATCCGGTGGGTCTCTTCCAACCTGGTGATTCTATGATTCTATGATGTTTGTTGTGTTTAAGATAAAATTATGTGTGTCAACCGGTGTAGCATCTGAACAATAACTATGGATGTGATAAGAGGCAATTCTCTTATTTTTTGGCTGTTCTCAGACATTAACATCTATTGCATGAAATTAACACTGGATGCTAATCAGCATCCTGTTTCTTGGCTTATCTAATAGTCCAAATGACTTCCAGTATCCCATATAAGAGGAAGGCACTGATTTTTTTGGGAAATGGTTATGGAAACAAATATAATTCTTTAAGCTGAAAGAGTCTGGGATGTTTTGTTTGGTTGGTTGTTTTTCCATGGAGAGCTTTATAGTGGTAGTTTGACCTCCTACATAATACACAATTAAATGAGGTTAAACGTGAGTTTGAAGGAATTATTAAACTAAAGTGTATTTTACTGAGCTATTCCTGTTTAGAATATTTTCAGCTTCATTTGGCAGCTGATAGTACTACAAATGTAGCTTAGATCAACAGAAAGTAGCATATGTATAAAAAATTAAATTTACTGGTGACATTGGTGGTACAGTTATTAGTTAGTTTTGCATAAAAAATGATTGCATGTATCCATGACATTTTTTGCCCAGCTCATTAAAAAATGGAATTTATGTTTGTAAGTATTCAGAAAATACTTAGGGGCAGTCTAGATTAAATAAATTTAACTTGAAAAGCGTTATGTGTATGCAGTATTTTTAATGGGTTTGTTTTTCATTGTAGCGGAAGCGATTTTGGGCTGCAGAATGTACACCCTTCCCAGATGAGACACCCCTACAGCTGAAAAAATCAAATGTCAGGACATCAGGGGCTGCTACTTCAATTTCCGATGCGTGGCTTAGGTGTGGTGATGGTTTCCAGAGCACTTCTGTGCTGGAGGTAAAATGCTGGCTTAGCAGTGTAAGAAAGAGATGCAAACTGACAGTTAAACCAATTTCCATGCTTGACTGAATTATAAGATGTTGCTCTTTTTTTTGTATTGTTTCGCTATTAACAGCACATTGTTTTAGATGTCAAAGCAGAAAAAAATGGAAAGCAAGGTTATGTAAGGACATTGTCTTAACTTGTTAGTGTAATTGTCTGAGTGTATGTTAATATTTTATGTTCTACATAGTGCTTACCACTTGAAAATTTTCAATGATACACTGAAGGATACAAAAGTAATTTCACATTTGGGATGGAATACTGCATTTGCTAAAAGTTATGGGATAAAAGGACTCAATTTGCATCTGATGATTTTTTTGCTAGATCTAAAGAGTATGTTTGCAATAATGAATTCACTGTAGAAAATCCTGCTTTTTGATGACCCTGCAGATGTGGGCATTGATGCTTTTTTTGATCATATATCAAGTTATGCTTATTTGTGTGTGTGTGTGCTGATCTTGTTGGTCATGAACAGAGATGTTCAGCCAGCTCTGAGTGTGAAGTGTTTTATGCTGAAAATCGTCTTCAACAAGTTGCTTTACTGTTTCTTCTGGTACCAGGCAGTCTGCGTTGCATAGTTTGTAGGATTTAATAAAATCGGAGACAGGGCCACTGGGTGTTTCTTTCTGTAACCTTTCAATAAGGTACATGTTTTATCAAGCGTGCTCTTCCTGCCCACTTTTGACATTTTAATGCTGAAAATACTGGCTCTTGTTCTTCGCAAGGTCAGATGTGATTCCAGTCATAGTCACAGTAAGTTTAGATTTTCCAAAACAATAAAAAATCAGCCTTTATGGTACTGTTCTCATACTCTATTGCCTCATTATTATCACAGTCTAGTAAAAGATAGAAAAATTAATTTGAATTTGTGCTATTAAGTTGTGGTAGGTGAATAACAACAGCTTTGAGTGTACTAAAATTGTCTTTAATGTCTTGGTGATAAAATCTCTGTCTCTTTTTAATATAGCCTCTGAGACCTACTGATAAGAAATCCAGGATTAGGAAGCACCTTGGACCGCTGTTAACATCTGCTGAAAGTGCAGCAGGTATGTTGTAACTGTTTCATGCTAGTGCTTATCAAGGTAGAAGCTGGCTTAAAATACTCTTTGGGGGTGTTTTTTGTTTTTGTAAGTGGAAGCTAATTTTGTTTAGAGACAGAGTCATAATGCTGTTGTGATTGGACATCCCTATTCACATGGAGTGCCAGAAATATATTCTGCAAAGCTGTCGGCGAGCAGATGAAAGAAGTGTCACTAATGCTGTGTATAGTGTGTGTTCTAGCAGGGGCAGCATGTTTAAATGCTTCACATTTCAAGAGGAGGAATTGAAAAACAACCCTTAGCTGTCTAGATAGAGTGCAATAATTCTCTCTTCTGCTAGAGACAGGCAAGCAGGCATGAGAGAAAAATATTTTGTAAATATAAGCAAGATAGAAAAACGGAATTTTGTCAACCTCCTGCTTTCAGCATTCTGTGTGCACCCAAGTATTTAATATTGTGATGCAAAAAAGAACTGTAGAGTCCCTCCAGTTCTTTCCCTTTTGGAGTCCAGAGCACAGGGAAGAAAGCTGGGGTAGTGGCTTCTTCAGTCTTTATACCTCTACTTGCTCCAGCAGATGTGCTGACTCTATTGTGTGAGCTATCTACTGGGTACCTTTTGGCTACCTTCTGGAGTTCAAAATCATGCCTTTCCAGATTTCTGAAAAGAACTTCTCTCTGTTACAGGACTAGATATGGTTGTGTTTCTTTCTGCTGAGCCCTCCCACCAAATTCCAAGTTCCCAGTAATTGTCTTACGTTCCATTTACCTAAAAAACTTCAGTAATTGTAGGAAGTGGAAAATTCTGCCCTCTGGTGATTTCTAATTCTACGTGCTCCGCTACTAAGCATTAATCCTCTTCTCCTAACTTTTGTTGTTAAAAATGATGGAGAAAGGTATTGCATTTAAATATCTCACTTAAAAAACAACAGCTATCCTTCATTGCTCCCCGAAAGTTTATTTTTTTTTCTTGGGACAAAACTGGAGAGTAATCTCTACTTATGGTACACTTTTATTTGTTATTTATTGTATAAAGTCAGAGAAATCCCAAACCCAGAATTTTAAGGACAATCTTTATTTAAACCACTTACTGTTTTGAAAAGGTACATGTGGGAGACTTAGGACTATTTTTAAAGGACTATAAGTCAGACAGTCATTAGTTGCCTTCACTCTGCTGAAGGACTGATGGATGGTGTCATCGCATAAAATGAAGTATCAGCATCTTTTTGTGGAGAAGCAAAATGAAAATGATGCAGGTATGTATAAGAAATACATACATGTGTCAGGCTGATGCCTGATGACAGAACTGATATTTTTTTCCAGTTAAAAAAATAATATAAGTTTAGCGATATCGCATTTATGTAACAATCTAACACTTTGCAATTCTTTTGAATAGGATCTGATGCTGCTGAAAGCTCTAAGGAGGCTGAGGACATAATATGGACCTCTAGTGGCAGTGATTTTTCAGATTATGAAAATAAAACATTGATTCCAAGGCTACACGGCAAAAGTAGTCATGCTTCAAGAACAGAGGAGTCACCTAGCAGACCTGATTTATTGTTAGAGGACAGTAGCAGTGAAGGTAAGTTCAAACGCAAGCTGATTTGTCAAGAAAAAGAAACCTTCTGTCAATTTCATGCGCTGTAATGAAAATTCTTTGAGGTCATTCTGACACAGTGACATGATGGATTCCTATTTTGGTTAAATCGATGTTTTTGCCACCAATTTCGTCGAAGTATGGCATAAGCTTTTAGTATAAATGATATACAAAAATTGTAAACCTTCGAGGAAAGGAGCACAGTTGAGCAGGTTCTACAACATTGAATCAAGCATGTCAGCTCATTTCAATATATTAGAGTTTATTTGTACCATTTCTTTCTCTGTTCTGTAGTACAGATGTTGCGGCTGTGAACAGCTTTCTCTGCCCATCCTTCTCTACTTGTGATATTGCTGTTCTGCATCTACTGAGTACATATGTGGCACTTTGCAGCTGCAGAGAGCATCATGTTCTGTGGTGGGAGTTTTCATTCTGATACACAATATTCCTTGTCTTCCCTGTTAGCTGTATTGTGTGAACAACAGTGAATTTGTTCTTAGGACTTGCTATCTAATTCATGGAACAGTGGGTAACAGGGGGGAGAGAAATGTATTAAACAGTACAGCCAAAGGCAGAAAAATCTTTACTTGTGTGCTGTATTACATAAGTGTTAATTAGGGTAATGTTTAATTTGCATTGGAACTTATTAGGAAGTGTTTTGGATATGACTACTTCCAGAAAAATAAATCAGTTCAGCTTTGTAATGCTTCAGCTGGATCTGAATTATTACAGCTAGAATTCACATTCTGTATGTCTGGCACAGCATTCAGAACCCACTGTCAGTTGAGCAAATGGATTGACTGATCTACTTTTTCATTTGAGTGTGACTCCAGTTAAATATGCTCCTTAGCTTTAAAACAAAAATTCAAAATCTTCCTCCTTCCATCCATTTTTTTGTGGTTGGTTTAACACTGTCACTGACATATCTGATGGTCATCTTTCATTATTCCTAGTAATTTTGTTTCCTTCTTTTTGAAATGGAAGAACTGTCCATTTTCTAGTCAGAAGTCTAATGCTCACCACATATCTTTCTAAACTGCCATTAGTATCATTCTATTGCACTTGTCTCCTGCAAGTATATCCTGCAGTTTTCAATACACAGACTTATTTTTACTCTCTCAAAGTTTGGCTCCTCTGTGTAAATGAAGGAATCCTGATGCATTATGTATCTGCTTGAAGGTACTGAGGAAATAAAATAATTTCCTGTTTTTCTTCTAAGCCAAAAAATGCTTTGAAAGCATTTATTGAAAGTTGTAAGGTATAAAAGAACTGTGATTTTCCTGTTTATTCAACTGTCACACACACTAATTATAGAATTGTGCATACATGCATGTGCATGTATAGGTACAGTTGTAAATATGGCTGTAATAGCTGAGAAAGTATTCTTAGAAGTAACATGCCCTTTCAGGTAAAGCTCTCCTTCAAAGACAAAGTGTTAGGACTTGAGCATGAGAAGATAGGACTGATTGTCTTGTGTTTTACTAAGGAATTTATGCTGCTGTCACAAGTTGTGCACAGCTTGCCACACAGCTTCAAGAGAGACCTCTTTGTGCTACCTGTTCCCTGATGTCTCTGTTTAAAATTTCTGATAAAGCTTTCTTGTAGTTAGAAACAGAAATGCAGTTGTGTGTGAAAAAGTAAGCAACGCCAGAGCTGTATGTTTATTTGTCTGGGTGACTTCAGTGTTTGGAAGTTCCATGAAGAAATTAGTAATTTAGACTATAGTAGCACTGCTACCAGAAGGTACTGCCACAGTTCCACAGATCTTTACAGATGCCTGGAGTGTTCTGCAGGTGCCTTCTTTCTCTGCTGCCTCTCCCCTATACATGACTCTTCCAGTGTTAGGAATGTGACATTTACAAAAGCAAAAAAGCAAAACCAAAAAAACTTCCTCCGCTCATTTTTACAATAGACAATGAGATTCTTCTTCTCAGTATTTCACGGCACATGGACCTGAAGGATGATGAGGCTGCTATGGCAGTTCAGCCTTCCACTGCCTTCAGGAGATCCTCAGAGGTGTCAGTGGACCTTCAGAATTGCATTAAATACTACCTGGTCTTGAGGATGGTGGAAGAACTGTTCTGCATCTCTATCTGTGTCTCTTTGTTTCTTGCCATTTTGTTGTTTTTTTTTTTTTTTTGAAATAATGCCATCTTTTCTTGTGCCTGTTCCTGTCTTGTTCCCTGTGTGTGGCGCTTAGAGGTTTGATTTGCAGACCTGTGTATTTAGCCATGGTGTTTTAGGAGGTGACCGTTTCAACTAGCTTTTTCATTTCTTCGTGAGGGTTACCACTAATAGCAGATGTTAATTTGCACCAAACTTTCAGATTTTCTGGGTCACTATCTGGGATACTTGCTTAAAACAGGTAGTTCTGAACAAGCACACTTGGAAAATCCAGTTAAATATACTACTCTTTGCTGGCAGTACTTTGAAATATTTTGGGTTTTTTTAATGTAATTTTCATATCGTTCTTCACAGAAGATTGTTTGCTAGTAGGATTTAATTTTTACAAGACACAGGATTATAGAATAGCTAAACATAAAGATCAGTTTAACATACATAAAAAATAATGTAGCATTTTTTTTCTCAAGTTTGTGATAACTGTAGTATTACTCTTACTTCATGCTTATGAATAATATATGGTGATTAAGAAAAACTCTTTTTACAAATATTTTCTTTTAGAGGAGTTGGAGTTCATTGACTGGGGGAAGGATAGTGATTCCACTGATAAGTGTGATGGATCAGAAAAAGATGACAGCTCACTGGAGATATCGGACTCAGACTCTTGCACGGATCTTAGTTCTCTGCCTGTCAAAGAGGAGAATGATGAGCTTTGTAAGGTGAGAAACTGTTTCAAGTTTAAGGAAAAAAGGTTTCTACTGTAATTATGGAGTGCATTCGTATTTGATTGCCTTTAATTTGGAGGAATGTGAGGTTTTTGCTTACCTTATCTCTCCAGGAGGAATTCTATACACAAGAATTTCAAGGCATTTTCACTGCCAAACCTCAAAACCAAGCAACATAGAGCTTGGTAGTGTGGTCACTGAATCATGGGATGACTGAGGTGAGAAGGCTTCTCTGGAGATCTAGTCAAACCCCTCTGCGCAAAGCAGGGGTGCAGCCCGTTGCTCAGGGATGTGTCCGGTTAGATTTTGAGTATCTCCCGCGATGGAGACCTCACAGTCTCTCTGGGCAACCTGTGCCAGTGCTCAGTCACCTTCCCTGTATGGAAGTTTGTTCCTCCATTTAAATGGAATTTCTAGTATTTCAATGTGTGTGCAAAAAGGTGATGAAGTGGGTGGGTGTCTCGCCAGAGATGCGATCATCTGGATTCTCTGCAGCCCCTGGATGCCTGTAGCAAGTTGAATTTCCTGTAATGTGGTGGATGAGACAGTTATCTAGTATTTCTTTTCAGTATTTTGAGACCTCGACTATATAAAATCCAGATATTGTGACCAGAGCGTGGTCTGATTGGTGATAAGGTAAGAGACTCATTACATGACTCTCTACATCACTGAAAAGTGGCTAAGATTGAAAAACTCAGGAAAGTGGCAGCAGGAAATACTGAATCACACCAGCTAAGATTTTGTAGCGTGGCTTCTTTTTTTACTATATAAAATAGAAGTTTATTTGTGAAGAACATGTGCTGTATCAAATATAGAAGATAGACGGCAGAGATTTTGACCTTTTTATAGAGTCATTAAGGTTGGAAAAGACCAATCATTGAGTCTAACGGCAGCCCAAAGGCACCGTGCCTACTAACCACGTCCCAAAGGGTCAAGTCCACGCGCTTTTGGAACATCTCCGCCCAATTTATCATCTTAGGGCGAAGTGACTTGTGTTAAAAGACTCGAGGTTCGTCACTACCCCGGGCGAGGCTGGTGTTGAGACTCTGGTGCCGGCGGGCGGCTGCCTCCGCCTGGGATCCCCGAGGGCCGCGGTGCCGGGCGGCCCCGGCAGGCGGCGCTGCGGGACCGGCCGCGCGGGGCGAGGCGCAGGGCGGGAGGGAGGGGGGTTGGGGACCGTCCAGCGCCACCCCTTGGAAGGGACCTCAGAGGTCATCCAGTTCCAGCCCCCCTGCCACGGGCAAGGACACATCCCACCACATCAGGCTGCTCAAAGCCCCTCCAGCCTGGCCTTGAACACCCCCAGGGATGGGGCAGCCACAGCTTCCCTGGGCAACCTGTGCCAGCGCCTCACCCCCCTCACGGGAAAAACGTCTTCCTAATGCCTAATCTAAACCTCCCCCCACCCCTTGTCCTGTCCCAGCACTCCCTGATAAAAGCCCCCCTCCAGCTTCCCTGTATCTCCTTTAAGTACTGGAAAGTCTCTGTAAAGTCTCCCCAGAGCCTTCTCCAGGCTGAAGAACCCCAGCTCTCAGGCTGTCCTCATAGCAGAGGTGCTCCGGCCCTTGGATCATCTCATCAGATGGGGATGGGGAAAGCTATTAACTAAAAGGGTTAAACCCATACTAAAACTCACTTAAATTTATGTATTGACTCTTTATATCCAGAGAGAGTGTATGGATGGACTAGGATAGTGCGGTTGGCTTGCAGAGGAAGAGCTGTGTGTGTTTTCCCAGTGAGTGGGTGTCACAGTGGGGCCCTGCTGCCTCTCTGAAGCTGCCTCCTTGCTGTGGCTGGAGCAGGAATGAAGCGAGTCTGGATGTCATGTGTGACAGTGAGATGACGGCTGTGGAGGTATCATAGACTAGAATCATAGAATCGTTTGGGTGGCTGTGGAGGTATCATAGACTAGAATCATAGAATCGTTTGGGTTTCAAGGGACCTTAAAGATCGTCCAGTTCCAACCCCACTGACCTGGGCGGGGACATGTCTCACCAGACTAGGCTGCCCAAGGCCCCATCCAACCTGGCCTTGAACATCTCCAGGGATGGGGCAGCCAGACCTTCCCTGGGAAACCTGTGCCAGTGCCGCATAGGGAAGAAATTCCTCCTTATGCCTAGTCTAAATCTGCCCCTCTCCAATTTATATCCATTGCTCCTAGTCCTGTTGTTACAAGCCTTTGTAAACAGTCCCTCCCCAGCTTTCTTGTAGGCCCCCTTCAGGTACTGTAATGTTGCTATAGGGTCTCTTTGGAGCCTTCTCTTCTCCAGGCTGAACAACCCAAACTCTCTCAGCCTGTCTTCGTATGGGAGGTGCTCCAGCCCTCTGATCATCTTTGTAGCGCTCCTCGGGACCTGTTCCAATATCTCCGTATCCTTCTTATGCTCAGGATTCTAGAACTGGACACAGTAGTCCAGATGGGGTCTCACAAGAGAGGAATAGAGAGACAGAATCCCCTCCCTTGCCCTGCTGGCCACGTTTCTTTTGATGCAGCCCAGGATATGATTGGCCTCTGTGTCTGCGAGCACACATTACTGGCTCATGTTGAGCTTCTCATCAATCAGCACCCACAAGTCCTTCTCCACAGGGCTGCTCTCAATCACATCATTCCCCATCCTGTATTGAAACCATGGATTACCCCAACCCGGTGTATGACCTTGCTCTTGGCCTTGTTGAACCTCATGAGATTCACAAAGGCCCACTTCTCAGCTCCTGCTCACTCACATGGTTGTCTGCAGCAGTTCAGCAACTGTACCTCAGTTTGGCAAGGGTAGCCCAGGATTTTGTGAAGAATTGATTTAAAATAGCTCCAGTCCTGGGCGGCAGTGTTGGAAGAGACCACACAGTCTGTATATATCTGGGAAAGCAGACCTGGGATTTATTGTATCAGCATGACTTAATACAGTGTAGATGGAGAGTGAGATAAATGTTCTGAGACGCGTTCGTGTCAATAAGTGGTGCAGATGAGAGGGCATTTTTGAATGCAACCTTAGTGTAATAAAAAGTTTTTAACCCTAACAAGAATAGTTCAGATTATGCAAAAGATGTGGGTACATTGGGAATCTGAGGATGTCTTCACAGATTTTATATTCCCAGTTGGGGTGCGATGCAGTGGGAATTTTCATGGGTGGTCAGCCTCACCAGTAAACTTCCTTCTGGGAGTCCTGTGTATGTACGCGGGTAAATCCCCAGCAATCGCTGTGCCTGTTTCAGTCTTTGTTTTGCTTTACTGGGGATATGCTGTTTTCCTAGAAAAAATTACAGGCAAGCTGTGTGAGAAGTTTCCAAGAGAGAACAGAAAAGCAGTGCTCACTATAGGAGGTCATTTGCTGTATGAGTATTCTTTAAAAAGGCATGTTAATTTTGTGGCCCAGTTCATGGTGGGGGAAAGGAGAAAAAGCCAATGTTGATATATCATCGTTTTTGTGGTATTTTACTAAATCTCTGGAACCTAATGGAGTGTGTGGATAATCATAAGACCATGAAATTTATTTTACCCCACTTCAAAATATGCCAAATGCCAAGAGGTTCTAGAGGTTTAGGACTGCTGCCAAAATATCTTTATGGTAGTATTTACCCATAGTAGGAGTGTACTAAGTTGCCAGTGGAAAATCTCAAATGATGAATAGCTTTAAGGCTTTTTCCCTCCCTATATATGGATAGATCTAATTTGAAAAATTGCTTCTATTCCATGATAATTGACCACATAGAAAGACTTCATGTATTGTTTTGGTATGAAGATAAAACTCTTGCTTATCTGCAGGGTATATAGCTCCAGTTCTGATTCAGTTTATGTTCCAAGTCCCTCTGCTTGACAGAGAGTAATGAGGGTGACAAGTTGAAGCTGGTCTTGGTAGTGAGCAGCTGTTAGCTGAGTTTTGGTTTTAGTTCAGTGCAGAATTTTTGAAGAAATCACGTGCAAGAAATGACATGGTCATGCCTTACTTTCCTCTGTAAATTTTTGGGAGATGTGAGAGAGTGTTTTAATAGTTGAATTTCTGCTTAAGGTGATGCAAGATGAAGATCTAGCGGGACCTGATCCCAAGTAGTTTTGTTCTGAGAATTCCTCTGCTTTCAGTTGGCTCTGGTGGATGCATAGTTGACCTTTTTCCTGGAGACTATGGTGCTAAAATTAATAATAACCAGTAATGTTAATTTTTCACGTTTTCCAGAAGAGCACAATGTAATTGCTTCAAAACTGATGTAACGTTTTTATTCATTGGTAATGGCTACTTTTTGCCTGACTTGTGCAGAGACTTTGTCTCAGGAGCCGAAGTTCCCTATTTTATAAAAATCGGTCATCTCTGAATTATTTTCAACTTGTAAATATTTTAATACTAGGGATTAAATGGAGTCTAGTGCTCTTGTATGTGAATTCATGTCTCCTGCCATACTACTTCCTAGACTGGGGATTTTCTTTGGCACTGTGCAGAGTGGCATCATCTTCCATACTCAGATCCCTCCTCAAAATGTTTCCCGTAATGTAATCCTTTAAAGTAGGCCAGTGTTTTTGTGTAGTATGTAATTCTGATATCTTGCAGAGTATTGTCTTTTCTTTTTGTCCCATATATTAAATCGACTTACCAGTTTCTGACGAGTAGAGAGATTTGCTTGCTTTATATGCAAGGCAAGTGAGATTTATCCCAGAATGGTGCGAGGATAATTTTTTGCCCTTTATATTGCTAACATGTAGGAATGAGATAATTGCTGTGTAGCACTAATAAAGCTTAACTGGTTATAGGAGACCTTCCTTATTGCAGAGCACAGTAATAAGCTTGTCTGCTGATTTTAACTTCTGATTTGGCTGAAAATTAATCAAAAAGCCACATAGTTAAGAACCTGTTTCCTTTAAATGCATAAAGAATGGTAATACCCCCAAAGGATCTTGCAGTGTGATGATAGACAACTGAAAAAGAGAATTGCCATATTTTGTTTCAAAACTCTGTTATGGATCACCACTGTGCTTTCACCTCTCTACTGTGCTGCCATCTGTGTGCACTGACAGTGGACAGTCTACTGTGGTGTTGTTGAGTTGTATTCTTGTATAAAAGGTTCATTTTTGGTGTTTTCCCCGAGTGAAGAGCACATTACTTGAGAAGTCTTTCCTGTGCATGGAAGTAGGTAGGTGTATGTCTCACCTGAGGCCTTCTCATCTGTCAAAGTAAGTTTCTCAGTTGCATAGTTCATGGATTTATTACTGTCTTAACTTCGCTTTAAAAAAAACCCAAACTCTGTCCTTTATGTGCTATTAATCTGAGGGGGATTCAGCATAGGTAATGAAATTCTGAAGAGATGACTTAAAATGCGAGTAGGCCAAAATTTTGCTCTTACTTCTGGGCCTGCTCTTAGGTCCTTGCTCTCTTGATCCATTATAATGGTAATTATAGCTATCATTGGCTTGGTAATTAGAATTGAGTCTATAACTATTGTGTAACAGAATTTAAAATAGGTTATTGCAAGGTAGGGAATCATTATTACAGCAAATGGAATTTGTGTCATCCTGTCAGACTGATGACCTAACCCTGATATAGCCTGATGATATGACTATGTTATTGCAAGCAATTATTTTTGTCAGTCTATTATCAAAGGAAGCTTATTAGAATATGTACAAGAATATCCAAAGCGTGGTATTATTCCTAAATGTGTACTTCATGGAATAGTTCAAATTGGAAGGGTCTTCAAAACGTTGGCAGTTCAACCTGCACAAAGCAGGCTCAGGTGCAAGGTCAGACGAGGTCGCTTAAGGCTTTATCCACTTGGATCTTGGAAAACTCTAAGGATGGAGACAGTATAACCAGTCTGGGCAACATGCTTCTTCCTTCCCTGCCTCTCTTCTGCCTGTCTCCCCAAAACCTGGAACCTTGCTTCTCTGGGTAGAACTGGTCTCTTCTAGCAGGCCTCTTCACAGAGGCTTTTTAGGCAAGACCTGTTAATCACAAGGCTGTAAGTCAATAGCAGTACAGAAACAGAGGCCTTTTGCATTCATATCAGCATGGTTGAATTATATATATATATATATATATATGAACTACTAGAAAGAACTGAACTTGTGCACCAGCTGGTTTCTGCTACATCCCACCTGCAGGGATGTTTCTGCATCTTCTGATCCAGAAATAAAGCCATGAAACTTTTTTCCTTAGTTACATACAATAGTTTCCCTCTCAGGTTTCTGTTTTCATGACTTGCTCAGATTATCAGAGCAGGAAAAAGCATGGGTGAGCTGCGGCTGTTTTAAGTCTTAAAATAAAAAATGACTTCATTCATTTTAAATCAGCATTGAAGATACTAATGCAGCTAATACCTAACTGGCTCAGATGTTCCTTGCTTATCATTTTGATGGTTTAAAATATCTTGGGAAGACTCTTCTTTATAATTTTGAGACAGGAGTTCAAATCTCAATGTAACTGAATTGGCTCATTATCCCCCTCAAGAATGACACAGTAAGTATCTTTTCAGGGCTGTAAAAATGTTGAAAGCCCGTGGTGGCTGTTTTGAAGGAAGTTGCTTTGGTCATACTTGGCATGTGCTTGCATTTATGTGCGTATGCTCTTGCAGGTGATCCAGAGTGTCACTGAGGTAGCCGTACTTCTTTGTGCCTAGTTTGTGAAATTCCCTCTGTGTCCTAATAGCTGTATAACAGAGACATCCTGGGCGTGCAACATCTGATGGATTACAGAAGCTACCACAGTGGCATAAACAGACTTTAGACCTTGCTGCCTTGTGCTTTCATTCCCAGGCTGTATTTTTATGCTGCTTGAAGCACGAGGCTAATATAGCCCCTCTGCTTTGTTTAACTTTAGACTTCAGCTAAGCCCTGTCTTCTTTCTTGCACAGCTCTGGAGAGCCACAACTTTAAGTGCAGCTGACAGCATTGCTATCTTGGCATCCATATATCGAATACCTTTTCTGCTGCCTCCCCTGCTCTGCCCTCCTCATGTTCTCCTGGTGTTTTAAATGAGATTCAAGTGGCCTGTGTTAGTTTTGCTGTGGTTGCATGCTGCAGGAGGCATCTGTGTTTGCTCAGGCCTGGCACCTCTCAGCTGCGCGGTTCTTTCCACAGCACCACAGCTGGTCTTCAGGAGTACGAGGGAGAAGCAAAGTGGTATATATATGCCCTGTGAGGACCATGAGGGTCTCATGTGTCTGCCATCGGTAGCCTCCCTGGTGCTACAGCAGAAGAGGCTACAGGAAAGAGCAGCACATGCACTACCAGGAGTGCAGTGCTCTCCTCTGAGAGGAGAGAAGGGAAAAAGCCAGTAGAGTTAACAATATTAATAGGAAGTTGAAGGCTTTTGTCTTACTTGTTTCCTCACCTCTGATGAAACTCTCTTATTTGCCATTATGGATAATTTGCTAATAGTTTTGCTTTCTGCAAAGAGCTGTGAGGACTGAGAGAGCTGCTGGGTTTTGATTTGTCTAGCTTTGATTCCCAACTAATTCCTTAAGATATGTCTCAGAACTCCTCAGGTTATGTTGGAGGAGAGATTGGTTTAAATTTGTTTTGAAATCCTTTTCGAAGGAAATAGTGGAAGAAAAGTTTTAGTGGAACACGTAGAACCATTCTTAATTGTTTCTTGTTCTGATAAATGTGCTTTCTGAATAGCGAGGCGACTTAAACGAAGTAGACTGTCTAATGGCTTGAATTCTCTAAAAGCCTTTGGTTCAGTCTTCCTTGTAGGTTGTCACTTTGTCTTAAAAATAATTTTTTGATCTTGTAGGGGCTGGTTCTGTCATCTGTTATGCATTGTGGCAGCCAAAGGCCCAAGTATATCAAGGAAAGTAAAATGTGCTTTACTACCAGGCATTTTTGTTGCATGCAGTGGTGAAGAAAACATTTCTTGTCCTTTTAAGGTAACCAGTGCAGTTTCAGCTTGCATCTTTCCACAAGTGAACCTTAATGGTCCTGTGTTTGGGCTTCATCTTCTTATGACATTACTGTCACTTTTCACTGAAAGAAAACTGTTTCTTTGATGGTAAGGGTTAGTTTATACCAGCCCCTTGTCTGAACTGTGAAGATTGGTAATAAATTTAGAACACCTTAGAGAACACAGGAAGACCAGAGTTTAGAATCTATTCTGTATTAACCTTGGGGTTATTACTCCACCGTCGAGGTTTTTCCAGTATGTTTCTCACTCTCTTTAATGGATGAAGCTCTTGTGTATCTGTGCTTGGTTTTGTTGCATGTGGAAGAGGGCAGCTATGTGAGATTTTGGGGGGGGTTGTGTTTGTTTTTTTGTTGTGGTTTGTTTTTTTTTTTAAGTCTAGCCACAGTATCTTTTGCTTGGAAAGAGTGTAGTTTGGTGGTGTGGTGTGGGGAACAAGAAATTTGTTCCTGGCTCGCATCACAATGTGGAATTGTGTTGGATAGATAAGAGAGGAGTAAGTGGAGGCAGAACAAATGGAGTAAACCTGAGGATATTTATAATAGAACTTAAGAAGTTCAGAGGTGAGAAGTTCTGTTGAGGGGAGTGTTGGCTTTCTTGGGCACAATGAGACAGGACTAGGGTGGAGTAAAAATCTAATGTCTCTCATATCCAGTTTGGCAGGGTCTGTGTCATGTTCTGTTGCTCTTGCTTTTTGATAAACAATTTCTATACAGATGTCTGAATCATCTGTAGATGACAATTCAGATCTACAGTTCTTTTGTTATCAGAACACTTACATTCCTGACTAGTAGCCCTGATGACTGATTAACCCTTTCTATGGAGACAGCATGTAGCAATGGGTTAGAACTCCATAACTGTAACATGTTAAAGGGGATTTTGCCTGTTCTGCAGGAATCCATTAGCACACTTTCATGTATATGGCTGCTGCGTACAATGCTGCTCACGTACATTTTTTTCCCTTTAGCTTATCGCTATTTGCCTTCAGAGCAAGGCAGCAGCCTTGATTACTTGATGGTTTTGTCTCTGGCCTCAGTGTCTCTGAAAATGTGCTCGTAAATTGTTACTTCATATGATAACTTTCCCACTAATCACAATTTCAGCCTAGCTTTATTATTCCCTTCTTGGACACATGAAGAAGCTGTTGCACCTGCTGTTGAATCACTGCTCAGTCCCAGCACAGTGGCATACTTTTTGACTTAGTCCCAGTCACCCTCCTCCCACTCTGTCTCGTCTTCCCAGCACGGTCACTATTTCACTTGCTTGTCCCCATTCACCCTCACCTGGTCATGTCGTGGTCTCAGATAACCAGTTCTCTCTTGCCTTATACAACTATTTAGTTCTGTGCTATCGAATACTCTCATCCAGCTGCAGCTCTTCAGAAATGGCAGCTCCTTACATCAGGTGTCTTGCCAACACAGTTCTGTTGTGGCAGCCTCCAGTGTACTGCACACAAGGACTCTTGTTTCTCTCTGTGTGTTTTTCTCATCATTACACCAGTGGAGGAAAGCCCTGTTCTCCCTTTGTAGGAATCCTGGTGGGGCTGCCGAGAAGTTTAATGTTTCTGATAGGAAATGACTTGTTTGTATTTTGCAGTCACCTTTGGGAAGGGACCATTGAACCTAAATGAGAAAAGCAGACTTGAGCTGTCTGTTTGTGAAGCAAGACATGCAAGACTGGCAGAGCAACTTAATCTTGACATAAAGTAATCATGGACAAGAAGGATTCATGTTTGCATTGAGATTTAATTACTCTGAAAAGCTGCTGAAAACACAGCAATTTTAAACATCCATTAAGTTGGCACGTAACTGTACTTGTGGCTAGCAGTTTTAGTCCTCCCATTTAGAAAAAAAGGTGCTGTGGAATTAGAGAAGCTTCAGAGCAGATTGGTAAGAGTGGTTAGATACATGGGATGCTGTCTGTGCGAGATGAAATTCTGTAGAATAGAAACCTTCAGCCTCAAAAAGAGATTGCTGTGGAGAGGGCATGAAGGAAACACATGAATTACAGATAGATAGGAAGAAGTAAATGAACTGATCAGGTATTCTAGGAGGCATCAAATGAAACTACCAGGTTGATTGAACATTGAAAAGAAGTTTATTCATCCCATCATATGAGTTGCGGAGTTCCTTGCCACAGGATAAGATGGCACTGGAATGGGTTGCTCAGAGATAGAGGCCCCAACCCTGGAGGTGTTCAAGCCCAGGCTGGATGAGCATTTAACTTGCCTGGAGTGAGGTGGTGACAGGTGTCTCAGACTAAGTTGCTTTAGCTTGCTTGGTCGGGTGAGGGTGAAGTGCAAAGGTGAGTTTTGGGGTTTGTGGTTTGGTATGATTTTTTTTGTTTGGGTTTTTTTTTTCCAATTAAGGTCTTTCATTTTTATGACTAACTGGAAAAGCACTATGGTTTTCTTTTTCTTTTTAAACATATGCATTTGTTGAAGTACATTTAAGCGTCATGAAATCAGTGTTGCTCAGCTTTATTGTGAATCTGGTATATTCCAGAAATAAAGCAATTTTTATAGGATATCAAGCACTTCATGATCTTTCGGAATGTGACAACAGTATAACTAGCAGTATAAAAAGAATAAGTAGTATAAATTCACAATGCTGAACTTTCTTCCTGGGGTAAGCAGGATAATCGCAGTTCACTTTCAGAGCATGTATGTCAATGCACGAGTGCATGATGGTGCAGGCTAAAGTTGGATATAGGTGCATAAATCTAATGTAATAAATAATGTGTTATTCTTAAACTAATGACACAAGATTCTTATATTGAATGTTCATCTAGCTTGGGTCTTGAATTTTAATAGTATTGGGAGAAAAGTGTAAGACTATATTAAATGCTTTGCAGTGCATGAAGTAGGATCAGTATTGCAGTTTTGGTGCTTACTGAGCCAGAAGTTGCACTGAGATGTTAAGTCTGAGAGACACTGTGAATTTTAACCTTTGGTAGTTCACTCAGTCCCTTTCTAAAACAGTTTAAATTCATGGACATTTGGATGAGGGGCGATACCCCAGTCTAATAATACATTATGTGTGCCAGACAATTAGAAAAAGGACCTTCTAGTTGTAGCAGTTGGAGATAAAACATCATATTTCTTTCATTCTGTTCTTTGCAGACATGTGCAGAGAAAAGAATTAACAATAATACAGACAAAAATGTAACAGTTTCACATAGCTGCTGGTGAAGCCAGATTATAGAGCTGCATTACAGGGCTGGGGAACTTCACCCAAAGGTGAGCTCTGGGTAAGGTGTTCCTCCTGTACAGGACACAACAAGGTCATCCTTATAATGTAAAATACTTGTGATGTGTTGGGAGGGTAGAACAGTTTTCTTACTGGCTTAGAAAGAAAGAATCAAGGCAGCTCCTTGCACTGAGAAACTTCATCATCAGCCTCAGTCTGTAGTTATGGGAGGAGGAGGAGGAAGAGAGAGACGTGTTGTTCTTTCACATAGTTTGCGGGGGAAGTTTTGATTTAAGGATATCAGGTTATGTAGACTTTTGGAAGGGTTAGAATATTAGTATAAACTTAGGACAAGGAAGTAAAACAGGACATAATTGCCACTCTCATATGCCTAAAAAGCAATGAGCCAGACAGCAGATTATGAGATTATCAACTTAAGCAACAACAAAGTTAATGTTTTTACGTGAAACAAATCTGAAAAAAATGAAGGAAGGTGATTATTCCCATCTACTTTTTAACGTTTAGATGCACTTGAGTCTCATTTTCCATATTTTTTTCCCCATGCAAGCAGTAGAGCTAAATTTTACATTAATTTTGATATGTAGGTTACATTACTTACAATTTAAAGACTCTGTGATTGCTTTTCTTTTCTGCAGGAGCAGTTCATTTTTAAAAAACTAGCACTAAGCACAGGAGTTGTGAAGGGAAAAAGTAGTTGTGGGCATCGGAACAGTGCAGATAATTCTTTCCTTACATGTTTTACCATTTTAGATAAATGGTTCCCATATGTATTGATAACTTCTGAAATCTAATGATCTCAGAGGAGAAACTGGGTCTGTGAAAATATCTGTTTTGAATTCTTCAAATTTTTTTTTTTAAATATAATTATCAAAAAAGGTGAACACGTCACTTTGTTGATAATGAAGATGCAGAGTTAATTAATATCTTCCACACAGGAGTCTAAGTGAAGAGCGTGGCACGTATCTTCTCAGTTCCCATAGCGGATGCTGAGAATTTATAAATATTGAAGTTAGTTAACATCATCACAGCACAGTTCATTTTGTTGGGAGCTAAGTCGAAGAAAATACTGAAGAAATGATGGAAAGGAAAATTGGGACATGATTTTACATAGTAGCAGAAGGCAACGTAACTTCTGTGCAACTCTTGTGTGATGCAAGTAACTTTTTGAAGACAATACTGACAGCAAGATTTAAGGGAAAAAGAATCCCCCAAAGTTGTACTATATTATTATAAAGTCCTCAACATACTTTTTTGTTGCACTTAAAACTTTGCAGCTACCTTGATCGTTCTCAGGTTGGCATTTCTATGTGTTTGACGAAGTGGTTGCTTGTGGATCGTGATTTCAAAAATTTGATTATGCAGAAGCAATACTTTTAAAATTATTTATTGCATAGGATTTGCATAGGAATTGCATAGGATTGTAATGTTACTAAGCTGTTACTTAATTGCCATCAATCAATATGTAAGCTTTTTGGAAAGTGGTAGTGGAAGTTTTCTATCTGTCTTGCATGCGCCAGACACTCTGAACAGTCAAAAATAGTAACGTAGACAATAATCATTTAGCTTTGATAAAGTCATGATCTTTGTCATCATTGCAGAACTGAAAAAATAAGCCTACTGGGTATATAAAATGTGGTGGTTTATTTTCACCTTTTGAGCAGGGAGGATGATTTAAGAGACGACCAAATGTTAATTTCTGTTGTTTTGTTACCATGCATATTTTAAGTGGAAGAAAAGCAAATGGCTTTAATTTCTGTGAGATTTGCAGCCAGTAGATGGTAAAAATTCTCCATCTACGTGTTAGCAGCACTCTGCTCCAGTTTTAAAAAGAAGAAAGAGGATGATAATATAGCTTATACTGAACTGGAGTGAATGAATGAAATGTCCTGAAGGATACTAAGTGTTAGTAGTATTGTAGGGTTTAACCGCAAGAAAAGTATCTTTTAGTGTATTTTTTCCTTAAGCACTATGACTTTTTTTTTCTAAATGCACGTAATTGCTCAGGCTCCTTAGCTGTCAGAAAGTCATTGAGCAGAGGTTGCTACTTTTTGCATTTTTTGGTACAAGTCTCAGCATAACAGTCCTTAACCCACCTGTGGTTGCTTCCAATTGCTTTCTTTTCTGACATTAAAAATACTAAGAAATTGTGCAATGTTGCCAGACTTGTGCAGAGTTTGGTTGAAAAGTGATTGGAAAGTTGTGGTTTGTTTTTTTCTGGGGAAAAATCCATTACGCTAATAAGTCAAATAGTGCTTGCTTGGGAAGTTCTGGAGTTGCAAATCACTTCACTTTGGAGGAGTGTGTGAGGAAAGAAGTATTCACTTGCTTTGTACTTCCTTGCTTTATGCATCTCATATAGGCCGGTGTCCCAAATAGGATGCGGAGTTTGGCAAGCCTCTGGCCTGATGTGTTCTTGCTGATCTTACTTTGTTTCCTTGATCTCCAAAATTTTTTAATTGCTGCTGTATTGTGCATTTAAGTCCTTGGCTTCCAGAGTCTGCTTAGCATATTATCTTATGTGGCATTATGCCAGTGTTTATGGGATTAAAGCAAAAGGAAGTTCTGGTTTGCTGTTTACATCTAAAATGCAGAGTGAATCTGATGGGTTACTTCTATTGAGTGAAACTGAAACTTCATACCTGGTGCCTCAGTCTCTCTGGCAGGCGTTAGTCCCAGTGTGTTCAATTTCTAAAAAGAATAATGCTTTAATTTTTGCTAGATAAAACTAAACTATCTGCATGCTTAGAAATATAAACAAACAATGCTGCATAAAATAAGAAAGTAATTACATTATTTGGTTTTATGAGCTTAATTATGGTGTTGTAAAGAGAGGAAATTGTACTGTGGAAACTTAATACTTGCTAGAACTCTTAAAAGCCACACAGAGGCCAAACTAAGGCAACCTAGCGCATAATGAAATGGAAGGATAAAATTAAAGTGAAGAATGTGATACATATGGATATAATGTAATGCATATGGAATTAATGAAAAATGAGAATGAAATTACGACTGAAGAAACAAATTTGAAAATTTATTTAAATAAGATGCAATTACAAATCTATTTTAACATTGTGAAACTCTGTAGAATCCAGAAGCCTGACAGGTTGTGACATTGCCACTGTGGTTAAAATGCGGTCAGTACTACAAGTGTGTGCATTTGTTTTTAGAAAAATACATTAACCTGCACTTGCTTTTGAAAAAGAATACATGCCTGCACGCGTGCACACACACACAGAGACTCCCAACCTTAAGCTGCAGTTGGTAAAATAAAAACAAAACCGCAGAAATATGTTCTCATATGTAGCTAGCAATGAACATAATCTCCTTTACTGCAAATAGGAATGACCTATATTTAATAAATTGAAAGGTCTTGACTCTTGTATTCATAGACAGATAGGCGCAATCTATCTGCCTCCCTCTGTATTTATTGTAACCACAGATCACGTAAATCCTGTTGTGTTGCCCTATAAGTAGCTAGACATTTTTTCATTCACCTATTTTCTGTGCTTTTCATCTGGTAATAAGTAATTTCCAGACCGAAATGTTTTGCGGACTGACAGCCTAGGTGTTATAAAACAGCAATAAAATTAAAATGTGTTGACTGAATATTCCAGGAGCTGAAGTGGAATGCTAACCTAATTCTGGCATTATCCTGGTTTTACTCACCTATGGATGTATCTCTCATGTGGTATTGCGCTTCCTGCTCCTCTCGAGTTATGTTTTTACATTGCTTCTGCACTTACGACTCACTCTTGTTATGAATCTGTCCTAGATTCTTTTCTCTGACCCTCTAACCGGATATTTTAACTATGTTTGAAAATGGGGTAGGAGAAAGTAGGCAAACATGTTAGATTATCAGGTTCTGCCACATTGCTGATGTGTCTAGTAAAGTGCTCTTCACATTATTAGCAAATACCCCAACTTTCCAATGAATAAACTGATGTGTTAACAGAGCTACAGGGTATTGCTGTTCTTCTTCAATATCTGAGTCTTGTTTAGAATCATAGAATAGTTTCGGTTGGAAGGGACCTTAAAGATCATCTAGTTCCAACTTGTTTTTAAGGAGGGTGACCCGTCTGGTATAATCTTCCTTCTTTTAAGTTGACAAATGTATTTAAGAAAATAAAAGTATTTCTCTCACATAGTTTTTTGTTTTGTTTTTTTTTTTTCTAATCTGGCAGGTATGTAACCAGCTGCAGTTGTGTGCTGTTGAGGTTGCTTTCACATGTATGTAGTTGAAGATGGTTAGAGATGCATTCATGGCTCAGGGTTCAGTTTTGAAAAAGAGGCTTTGCTGTTAAAATTACTGGTGAATAGGTGGAGTTTTCTTGGTGTATTAAAGAAAAACATAATGTGCTGCATATGAAATTTTTGATTCAAAGAACGTATACTAAAGTCAGGGAACGTGTTACTCTGGTTGTGGTCCTGGTGCAGCTAATTGCGTCCTATCGCTTGAGATTCCCTAAGCCACAAATGAGAATATTCCAGGAGTTAACAAACTGAAATGCTTTATGATCCAGAGAAATGAGGTGGTTTAGAAGAACGTCAGTGGACCACAGGCCTTGCTGACTTTTGTATTCATCTACAAAATATGAGGGCTTGTTGCTTTATCTCTTAATTAAGAGATCCCAACGCTTTTTTTCTTTCTTTTTTTTTTTCCTAAACATCCTGTTCACAGTCTTGTGGGTGTAAGCACAAACAATCTAATCAAATACATACTTTAACAATACAATAAAAAATTAATCTTGCCCTGTTTGAGCTAATAGTCCTGTTCATTTGCTTAGAGGCTGTAAGACACGCTGGGTGTTAGGAAGACAAGTAGCTTGCCTGACTGCGGTAAGTGTGTCACATCCTGCCCTCAACTTTGCCCTCCTTGGAGGCTCTGGCAGTCTCCTTGTGGTTTGCCCACTAGCCAGCTGGGAGTGGCTCAAGAAAGCTTCTCTAACCTGTGGATCTGGTTCTCGAGCAAACTTTCAGACTTAACAGTATCTTGGTGCTCCTCGCCAAGTCCAATTAGGAGAGAATCAAGGGTAGAGGGGCAGGCTTTCAAAGTTTGGTGGAGAGTTCATCTGTAATTTTGTGACAAATTTAATTGTGTTTATTCAAAGCATGTTGCATGGGGATCACGGTAGAGTTGTTTTCTCTTTGACAACCCAGTAAACTCCTTTGTAAGCATGAGACTACTGACGAGCTTCCCTCTTCTATGAAAATCTTCCCTCATCTCTGCTGCAGCAGTTTCTCGCTGTGCTGGAAGGGAAATGGGAAGGCAACTGCTTTGGTGGTGAATGCAGTGTGAATGCCAGTGCATCTTGGTTAAATAAATACAAACTGCTCCTTCCATAGGGATTTTTAAAGATAACTATCAAGTCAGGGCATGTTGTTGGAAATTTACATGTATTCCTATGAATTCCCTGTCCTCTGTGTCATCAGCAATCTGTGTATTTCTTATTTGAACATCTTCCCTTCCTATAACAAACTCAACTCTGAATTCACTTTATCTCTGCCTCTTCTGTAGGTGTCCTCCTTGATCCAGAGCCTGACTATAGAAAGAAGAGCTTAGAAATTATTGTCTCTGCTGTTGTTTCTCTTGCTCTGTGAAAATTTTCACTTATACTTGATTCTGTGAAATGATCATTAATTGTTTATAAAGAGCTTTCGAATTATTCATTCTTCAAGCAGTCCCACTCTCTACTTTTTTCCCCTATATGTGAATATGTCCTTGGTGTATTGCACAGAAAGACAAAAGAAAATGGCATTTTGAGCATCAAACCAAATATCCACAAAGCATCAAACACATGACTTTTTCTTTTTTTTTTTTATTCTTCCGTGGGGTATTAAAGAAGACTTATTTTCCCTAGTGTTATAGTGTTTGAGCTAATGCTAATTTAATTTGAAAGGCATAAATGGGGTTTGGGTTGGAAGAAAAGGATTTTGAAAAGGATTTTATGTGATACTAAACAGGGATTACTAAAAGGGCCTAATTGCTTCCTTTACAAGTTTTATTGTCTCTTTTGTTACCAGATAGTTTATTTCTGTTGTAATAGTAGCTTCCAGTAATAGTCAAGGTGGAAAATAGTCAGTGCAACATATCACATAGGCTCCTGATGTTGGAAGGACTGGCCAGAGATGATCTAGGATCATCTCCTAGATGCATGTGTTGTGTGTCTCGTTACAGAATCTGTAACTAGACAAAAATGTCTTCTTTCCACTGATGGATGGAAGGCAGTAGAGTGTTGGATCAGCTATTAACTGACGTAGCTTTTTCAGGTTTGCACTGAAATGATAGAAGCAGCTGTCAGGTAGGGAGCCTCACTGCCTCCTGTATATCCCCCTAACTTTGTAGACTGTGGGCTAGGCTCAAGATTTGCATGCAGAAGGTAATGGGGTTGAAGTGGGATCCATCTTCCTATCATTGTGGCTGATAGCCTGGCTGCACGGTGTTGCTGCAGGCTTGTGCTGTCAGGACACACCAGTGGGGCTGCAGGTCGCCGGTATGGGCCCTGAATAGGCAGTGAGGGAAAACCCTCTCAGCATGTATTTGTGAGCTGGTTTTGATCCTGCACCTACAGGTGGCAGACATCTTGATCAGTCACTAGGGTAAGACATTGGAGAGAGAAGGGGTGACAGACAGGAGGAAAAAGGGTCTTTATGCTAGCCTTTGGAGACAAAGAGGGGGTGTCCCAGAGGAAGGAAATGCGGAAAAGGGAGATAATGGTATATGGAGGAAGTACATCCAGTTCACGGTTCATTGAGTTCATTTTACCTGTCCTCCTTCTACTTGTTTGCTTTCACAAAGTGTTAACATAATCCATTTGTGAATGACATAACTGTGTAACTGATCATACCTTATGGAAGTATTGCATGAGGTGCCCGCTGTGTCACCTCTGAGCGAGGGCTGAGTGAGGAAATGAGTCAGGAGCAGCCCTGGCACTGCAGCCAGTGTCTGCCCTCGCTGCTTGGCTGAGTGCTGCACTGGAATTTTCCAGGTAGGGCACTGGGAGAGGTGAGAAGGAGAGCGCGTAGGATGGGATTTGGACAGGGGAGGGCTCGTGCTGGAGGGAACTGCCACTGCGCCAAGCTTCTGGTATATGAGGGAACACCAAGTGATACAAATAAATTGGGAGAAAAATGCAGCGGATGCGTTTTAAAAGAGTTAGTGCTGCCTTTACATTTTATTACCTTTTCATTACCATTTTCCTTTATTAATATGAAACACACACTGACTTTTTTTTTCTCTCTCTCTCTCTCCAGTGTGGATTTCAACACATTTTTGTGCGAGTGCCAAGAACACTGTGTTCTGTTAAGTCACAGGGTGACGTAGGGTGCTGGCTGGCCACCAACCTGGGTCAAGTTCATTCAAATAAGTTTCAGTGGCAGCTCTTGCTGCCTAAGCCCTGCCAGTCCTGCCTTTGCATGGTAGGTGGCTCTGTTGCGTTAGTTTTCCCGAAGAGCATGAGCTTTCAGGGCTTTAAATATTACAAGCTTTTGAATTTTCTTTAATGTTTACAGGAGGATTGGGGTGGTAGAAAAGCCCAACCTCACATGAATCTGTGAGGAGAGAAATGAAGATGGCTATGGATTTGCTAAGCAGAACAAGGTCTACAAGTTGTAGCGTGTGTTTTCCTTTCTTTGCCCACTGATATTTATATTTTTTGACTCCTGTCCTTGTGGTGGCTTTTAATTACGGTGTCTACTTTGTGTCTTCAAAGCAAGAGCTGCTCCTGAGGTTCCAGTGACAAAATCCCACTCTTGACAGAAACAGATGAAATGGCATATAGTGCGTGAAAGGAGCAATGGCTGTGCTAGGTTAATCATTTCCCTTTCCTACAAGATCTTGTGTTTTGCTTTCTTAGCCCCAGAGCTTTAGACTGCTCTTAAAAGTGCACTAGGTAAAGAAATCTTCTGTTCAGGGTGAGCTTCCCATGTACTGGATTGTCCCACGTCCTGATGTTGAAAAGTCAGACAAATTTTCTTGGTTGTCTTATTCCAGCTTCCCTTTCAGGGGACTGTGTTGTCGCTACTTTGCATAGTAGCATACTTTTCCTTCCTGTAACCCTACCACAAATCACACTAGATCCCCTCCCCTTCACTTCCAGTAACTGCTCTGTGAGCAATAATTTTGGAACTACTGGCAAAATAAGAGTCTTTGACGAGCTCATAAAATCCTTACAACAGGATAGCAGTTATAATGCAGAGACATCACTAAGTGGTCTCCAAGACAACTGTTGATATTATAGTATTTGATGAGAAACCCATTCTTCCTGTTAGCTTCTGGGATATTTCTTTTTTTAATTAAGAATGGTATCTGAGAGAACTTGGTGTTTCTAGGGAGAGGTGATTAGTTTTGAAAAGAATGGAGAAATGAATTTACAGGTCATGATTTAACTGTCTCTTATTTGGACGGATTAGCCATTTTAGTAATTTTTTTTTTCTTTTTAGTTGTGCACCGAGTTTCTGAGTTCTGGCTCACTCACTGAGTTTGGCTTTTGAGGGAGAGAAACACAGTAGTGGCAGGTTCCCATGATTCAACACCCACTCCTGCGTTACCTGTTGGTGCTTGCTGGCTTATCTTCTCTGTGTGGGAGAGTGGAGGATGATCAGATTTGTGTTCATCACTAGGTGTCACTCACTTGCAATTACTTAAAATATGTTTCAGGTCAAAATTAAAAGAAACAAAAAACCCCTCTCGTTTCCTACCTCACCCAGATTGGGTGTGTGTGGGGGAAGGAAATGGTGTGAAAGCTGGAAAAGAATTTTTTCTCATCCTTCTTTCCCATAAAACAATTGTATGTGGTGGTTTGTAATTTTATTGCTTTATAGCATATCTTGGTCTATATTTTTGTTATTTTTGTGTAGTTCTGTCAATGCAATATAAAATTTTCTCCTATCTTTTCAATGATGTTTTATTCTCTGTACTATCAAATGTGGAAAAAAAGAATAGCAGATAGCATTATAAAAGATACGGAAAATCTAACTCAAGGGAGGTACAGCACTGGAATCACTTGAGAGAATACTTAGAGAAAAACAGGGATGACAGGACTCATAAAATTGTTCTTGGGACTTGACCGCTGAGCTGTATTGGCCAAAGGATGGTGATTAAAAACTATGCACGTATAAAGATGATTTATATTTGTGTTATCTAACAAATTATGTGGAATGTTGTGCCTCAGCTGGATCCTGGTTAGCCTTCTCGCTCATCAAATTATTAGCACGGGGAATGTGCGTTCAGTTTTTGAGCTATAGAATATTTCAAAATTCTAACACCAATGCTGAAAAATCAGAGGGGGAAAGGAGGAAGGTTAAGCAGTAAAACTCAATAGATTTGTTCAGAGCTCTTGAATGCATACCAAATGCTCCAAATACTTTATTCCTGAAGGAGAGTTTCCAGAGACCATACAAGTGTCCCCATGGATAACTGGAAACCTTACTGGCAAAGGTGATGGTTTTTTTCTCCTGTATTTACCACCCTTTGCCTTTCTTTTTTCTTTTTTTTTTTTCTTCCGTGAAATGTGGACTGGGACTACTCTGGATCAAGATATTGTGTAGACCCAGTCTCCCCTCCTTCATAGTCAAGTGAACTAGGTCTGTGTTGTGTCTGAGTGTGTCTCCTCAGGAAACTGAAGCTCTTGGAGAGTCTCCAGACAGTGCTGGCTGGGGACTGTTCTCTAACTTGCTTTGGTAGTATTAAACACAGACGTTTAGAATCAGTAAAAAAAAACCCAGTAAAAACTTAAAGCACATCTATTGTGCATTTTCTTTTTTGCGCTCTTTCCTGCATAACCAGAATCATTAGTTTAAAAGGTATAGCTTAATATAGAAACAATCTTTCCTTATATTTTCTTATATGTCAACGGTAGTGGATATTTGAACTCAACTACATTTCTGTGAAAGGTTACCCAAGCCAGGGAAACCCCTCCTAGACAAAAATCTTTATTCCTGTGGACCTGAAGGGGTGAATTGCTGAAGGTAACAAAAGCAGATCAAATCTGTTGCCGGGTTGAAAATACAGTGAGAAGGAAAAGAGTTCTGTTTAGTATATGCTGAGTAAGATTCTTTGCACCAGCCTACCCGTCTGCTCAAAATATATATGGATATCCACAGAAGTTATGTGTTAACCATATAAACAAGTAAATCTCTTAAGCTCTGTGTCAGACCCCATGTTTGTAGTGTGTTTGCCCACATTTAGACCCTAAGACCAGCATGAATTTCATGTGACAGCTGAGAAGCGAACACCCAGCCTCCACTGATACCTGCACAGATATGACATAACTCTTAATCATAAGATTTAGTTTCCCTTTGCGAAGATTATAGGTTAAAAGATTCATCTCCTTGTTCTATCTTGGATTAGTAAGTGTTTGTGGCTGTGTGTCACTGTATTTATCTAGTCCACATGTTGTATTTGAATTTAACTGAGAATGTGTTTGGATGAATAAAGTAGCATAATTTCCTTCCCTTCCCCTGAAGGAGAGGTGGGTTTCTTTTAAAGTATGGTAGCTATTATGACTAACTGTATAATTACACCCTTAATCAGAGTAAAATATTTTAGATAGACAGTAGCCCTATTTGGCCCCTCAGTGTTGAACTGAAAAGCCTCTAAACATGCATAGTATGGCCTGTAGTCATCGTCGTCACCTTTAATCGCTCAGCATATTAAAGCCACTGTGCAGGAGTGTACATGGCTGTGTGATTTACTTCTGGGGGTGGTGATGAGGGCAGGGGAGAGAAGAAGTTACTATGAATTCGTTTTTCTGACTCTAAATCTACAAGGATGCTATTGTATGTCTCTTCTTACTGTCTCTGTTGTTTTGCCAACATTCAATAGATTTCTTCTACTGTTTACTTGTGTTTGGAGGTAGATGTGGCTCTGAAGATATGGGGAGAAGTTTTTAGTACATCCAGACTACTGAAGCTTTTGAGAGGCTGATGGGTGTGGAAAGCAACTTGTTCAATGCATCGTTCAGCAGCATGGCCTCCAGAAAGCCTCTATTCCTCTAAATGATTAACTAGGTGAATCTGTCCTCAGAGCTCCTCATAAACCCAGCGCAGCTACTGTTTATCCCATCTTATGCAAGCTGAGTGCAGGTCTCTAATTTCTGGCATATTGTGATTCATCCTCAAAATAAGAAAAATGCACTGCTACAACTAACACATCAGTTTTGTAATTTACACACTCTGCCCCTGATATTAACCTTGTAATTTTTATAAAGCTTAATAAGTGCTACTTCTTGCAGACCTTAGTTATGCTAGCAGCTATTTTTAAGAGAAGTCTTTTGCTTTAGTGGAAATAGAATTGCTTCCAGTATTTGCTTCTGCTCTGTTTAATGTGTTGCCTGATACGTTTATATGTTTATTTTACAACAATTTGGGATTTTTTTTTTGCGAAGAGGATTAATAGAGGGGGAAAGAAAGGGGCAGATGTTACATAGTGAAGAAGAAGGGACAACATGGGAATGGCAGTCCTGTCAAATAGAGCCAGATGTGCGGATTTCACAAGGTGGCACATATGCTTCATTTTTGTTGTCATCTCTGAAACTAACGTAGGCTGGTTTTGGACTATAAGGTTAAATGTTGTTTGGAGAAGAACTGAAAATGGTTGAGGAGTTTTGAAAGAGCTTAAGGTTGTGTTGTAGCAACTGATTTCATACTGAAAGACCCAGAGTTCAGAAGTGAGCAGATCTGTGATTCTGAAACATGTGTGCCTGACAGGAGTTTTCAGGCTTAATTATGCATGGTCTATTTTACTCCATCAGGAGTGAAAAATTTTGAGCATAATGTTTGTAATACATCTTGACAAGGCTAGAGTTTGTTTCCTGTCACTGCATGTTTTCTCACAATTTATTGGGTATACAAACATTGCATAGAGATGTTGGTACAGCACTAAGATAAGGGCAGTAAATTAAAACCGACATAATAAATGGGAAAGCCTTTGTAAAAATGTGCAGAATTCAGCACAACTGTTGATGGCTTGACCTTGAGCTCAGTTGGTGAAGCTGCTGCTGCCTGGTTACCAAGATAATGTGCATGATGTAATCTTGCCAAGCCCTCACCATCATGGTATTACAGCAAAAACTGTGTCTGAACTGGACATATTCCCAGTTACATTCAGGTACAGTAGCAAGGTAATGGGAAAAGTTTTGCCAATACCATGTATTGGCATTTAATTCAGTTACAGCTGAACACAGCTTGAGTAACTGCTTGAACTGGGTGTTTTGGGGCATGAAAGGCCACACAAGTATTCATTGTTGGCCAGGTACTAGAAAACATAGTTTTTAAGCGATACTTTTTTATCTAACTCTTGTGTTAATGAGTATGTATTAAAAAGTGCACTTTTTCCCCAGCTGCTGAGGAACATTTTCTGATAAGATATAAGCATGGGTAGGTAAGGCCAACTAAAGATCTGTCTAGCCTATTGCCCTAACTGTGGTAGTCGCCAGATGCCCACAATCTGGGCACTGGATATAAACTCTGGTTAATCTAAATGGATTAATTGCCCCAAAATCATCATTCCAGTTGCCTTGGAGCATGCATTAAAATAATCCCTGGTCTTCAGAGAAGACTAGATGTTTGCTAGAAAGTTGTGAGTGATAGGAAAAACTTCAACAAAATATAGTAAGTGTTCTGGTTTTAAATGCATTTGTTACACTTTCTGTAACTGAAAATATGCATTGTTGTGTTGCACAGCCAGTTTTAAGGTGTCTACATCTAGCCTGTCTAATTGGTAAATAGATCCGCATGTAACAACTGCTGGGATATCTCTTAAGGCCTTTCACAAACATGTGCAGCTTGATGGGAGATTGATTGTTTGTTGGTTGGGTTTTTTGTGTTGTTGTTTTCTTATTTTAATTGGAGACATATTCTTAAGGTATTTACATAACCCTGAACTGAGCTGGTTTATGTAGTTGCGTGCAGTTTCCTTCATGCAGGCTTCACAAACTCTTCCTGCTTTCTGAAGGTTTTGGAACAGTTAGTTAATTCTAACTCTCCATCTTCCTCTTTGACTGAAATTTGCAATTTCCTTTTGAGAAGCAACTTCCTATTGAGTACTAACTTATCTGACCGCTTTGATGTATTTGAATTCTTTTTTTTTTTTTTTTAATTCTGGATGTGTTGCAAAATCCAGTGTTGTCTTCACAGCTTAAATTTCTCCACTGCTTGAATTGAGGAAGTATAGAAGTGAATAGGTCCTCATCTAAGTAACAAATGAAAATCCAGTTAGACTGTGCTTGGTCATGTAGTGTCACTGTAAAATTCCAAACTGCAGTAACTGAAATCTGGTTAGGCAGCTAGAGAGGACTGAATTGTCATGTATTGCTAAATCAGCATTAACTTTGGGAGATTTGCGAGATTTGCGAGATTTGCCTTTTGGGAGATGTGTGGATTTCCAAAAAATGCTGCAGCATATTTAGAGGCAAATGCAAAAATGAGCTGATTTCTGCAGTGCAGCTGATTGTTGTGCCAGAATTATAGGAATCTAAGTCCTGGCCTGTGAAATAGCTATTAAACTTAGATTTAGATGCTTGTGTTCTGTATACAATGAACAGAAGAGCTTAAGTGCTAAATACCAGGATTTCCAGCTACTGTCTTTCTGACCAAGGAACACTTAAGCTCCTTGGTGTTCCTGGATTTTATCTAATGCCTGTTTGATGTAGAGCAGGGACTGGAGGTCTTCAAGACCCTTTGAATCTCGTGGTTTTTTCTGCAGTGGCTCAGCCTTCAAGGGCGAGTTGTAAATGACCTCCTCATTGCTTTGGTTGGTGAGTTGAGCTTTTTCTTGAGAGGGAGGGAATTAAACTCTCTTAAGCTAAAGATTGTCTTGCTAAAACTTGGGGTTTTTTTCTCCTTAGGCTGAAATGTCTCAAGTGTTACAGATGAGTTATGTGTTTACTGTTGTGGATATGGTTTTCAATGCAAGCAGTGCATACAGTGTGCTCCGAGTGGAAATCTCTGCAAAGCATAAATCCACATCTACTGAACCAAGCCCATAAATAGGCTTACGTACAGAAGTACTAACTTTGTGCTTACAGGCTTAAATGTGACATAAACTGTGAGCCTGTTGAGTTGCACTGCATCTGGGTATGTCCAGATGCAGTGCTTTAAGAAACAAAGTGACCAAAATGATCATAGTCTTCTGTTTCAAAGAGTGAAACTATTACGTGAGAATTTTAGAAGAGCAACAAAGCTGGTGAAAGGGCTGGAGAACAAGTCAAAGGGGGAACAGCTGAGGGAACTGGGGTTGTTTAGCCTAGGGAAGAGGAGACCGAGGGGAGACCTTGTTGCTCTCTGCAACTGCCTGAAAGGTGTAGAGAGACGGAGGCCGGTCTCTTCTCCCAAGCGACAGGTGATAGGACAAAGGGGAATGGCCTCAAGCTGCAACAGGGGAAGTTCAGATTGGACATTAGGAAAAAATTTTTCACCAGAAGGGTCATCAGACACTGACACAGGCTGCCCAGGGAGGTGGTTGAGTCACCATCCCTAGAGGAATTTAAAAGATGGGTAGATGAGGTACTTAAGGATACAGTTTAGTGGCAGGTAGGTATGGTTGGACTTGATGAACTCAGAGGTCTTTTTCAAGCTGCTGATTCTATGATTCTAATTTTCAAAACTCTTTTAAATTTGAATGTCTACTTAAATTCAATTATAGACATTTTGCAGTTCTGCTTCCCTTGCCCCTGGATGCTGAGTCTCAGTGGGCTTAATGCTTTTACGTGGGAGTCAGGGTCTAGCACCTGTGCAAAATCAGCTTGAGAACCAAGTTGCCTGAGACGGTTAGGAGTCATTTTTGAAAATCTTGTCTTAAATAGCCTCTTCCCAAACCACAGGAACTGATGTTAGATCCAGTCTTAAATGTCAGGCTTTCTGACTCAGTCCTGTGCTTACATCACTAGATCACAATTTGTTGTGAAGGTTCACATTTTCAGTCAGTACTTCTGGGTTGTACTTTCTCCTTAGAAATCTTATAATTCAATTTTGCTTCATCGGTCATTAGCAAACTCTTCTGGTGGTGGTTACTATCTACAGCAAATAGCATTCCTCTACTTCTACCGAAGTAGTTTTGTGTATTGTGTGTGAAGCTACTTAAGACATCTTCTATACCTCTTTCTGTCAGGGCTGCACCAGTAGAGAGGCCGCATTTGTGCACCCAGTCTTCACAGTCTTAGCCATGATATATGGTAATAGTATAACATCTAGAAAACCCACGTACATAAATCCAGTGGTGTTGCTTTCATAGCAAACCTGATTTATGTGCTTTGTGGAACCTCTCTGCAGGCTGTGCTTTATAAATGGTTGTTGAATGAAATATAGACTTTTCTGATATGCTCCTGTTTCCTGGATTTTCATACTTGCTGCTTAGGACATGAATAAGGCATTGGTTCGATGTTGTAAAAGTTCTAGTTTGTCAGTTTAGCATTACTTGAAACTATATAGAACCTCTTGGGATATTGGCCTTAAGTTTTGATTGTTTGTGTATTAGAAAGTGTCGCTGCTTTTTCTCCATATTTCTGTGCAGCCTATTTCTGTAATCCTTCAGATATAAAGTTATTTGCCATGAAAGTCCTGCAAATATTACTCTATGCTTGAGACCAATTTGTAGAGTATGTACGTGTGTAGTGGGTTGTGGAATGATGTGGAGTTCAGTTTTGGGGCAAGGAGGAGTGGATGTGCAGGTGCATGCATCTGCTTTCTGCATATGTTGTTCTTCCTTTTCTGTTTAGTGAAATTTATGTTGAATTATTGCAGCCTTACACAGAAAAACTCAGTGAACTTAATTGGAGTTGCTATTCTGCAAAAAGCAGAGGGAATTCAGGAACCCCTCTGAGAGTCCTCAGAGTTTAGGCAGAACAAGCTAACAGGTTAATATTAGGTGTGTATAAAATACACGAAGAAAAAGGTAAAACTGGTGAGAAAAGTATGTGACCTTTTCTAAATGGAAAATTACTAGTTTGTTTGAATAAATAAATATAAATGCTTGTGCTTGGGATGAAGTGGGGTGTGTGCATATATATATATGCATACTTTTTTCACTGCAGTCTGTGACAGCGTGGGCTACTCGTTAAATTGAATTTTCAATTTATTGAGTGCTATTTCCATAAGAAGTTGTCTCGTCAGGTAGTCTAAAATGCAATTGTACACTTTTGTTTTTCTGCTTAGGGTAGGCTTTGCATTCCTTCTATAAGTGCATTCCAGGAATAACAATATTATATTTAGCTGTAGTGGTGCAGTTTTCCAGGACTTTGTTAATAGTAAAATGGTATACAGGAAAAAAAAAATCACCTCTTTGGTGGTACTCTTGTAAATTGGCACAAATGGTCAACTTTTGATCTAGAAACTCAGCTGCTTGTCCTCTTAAGTGATTAGTACATAATGGAATCTGTTTCCTTTTGGCAATTCGGAGGGAAAATGCATTTAAAATGTCTAAAATTTCCAAGTGTAAATTTGGCTGTAGTAGATGTCGATAAACACGTCAAAGGGATTTTTATCCTGGAGTCTTGGTATGTGTTATACTTATATTAATGCTCTGAATTGCAGTAGCATCAGTGGAAATCTTAAGTCAGCGTTTTGGAAACCAAGGGCTTAAATGATGTACTTGTGAGTGCATTTTTACATTATTTTGACAGAGAAGTTTACAACTGAGAAATAATCTTTTTTACAAGAATATTCAAATTCTCTTCTGAATCATAAAGTTATATTTCCCTTTATGCCTAGACTAAATCATCTTGCAGTATTATATGACACAGCTGTATTTGTTTGTATTCTGCATTTCCTTAACTGACTGATTTTTTTTTTTTTGCTTGATTTTAATATATTTAAAATTAGTGTGTAGTTTACTTGTAATGAATTGGTAGCTCTAGAATAAAAAACATGGTGCCTATCATTCTACTATTGTCTAAAAACTTGCTTAAACTTATTTGAGAAGAGTTACAATAAATTAGCTGACCTGTATAGTTACTGTTGTACGTACTGAATGGAAAATACTGGAGGAGCTGGAGTTTATATCGTTGAAACAGTTCTAAAGATAAACAGATTGAAATTTTGGCAAATAGAAAGCAAGATCTTGCTCTACTGTGGTCCTGCCCTATATTGCACCCTGAAAAATGATTCTTGAAGCATGTGAAATTCTTTGGATTTTAAAAGACTGATTTAAGAAAAACCAAACAAACCAACTCTGCTGCAATGTCTTGCCTGCCTTTCTAACCAAAGTGAAAGTAGTGTTGTTGTGAACAGGGAGATGCAGATCATCCAAGTGGCAGTTCAGGTTACTAGATGCACAAGTATCTCTTTGGTGATTTGGAGCGAGGGATAGAAAATGTTGCACTGTTTTAGCTAGTTACAATGGGCTCTGTGGACCATTCATTGCTACCAAAGTAGTATTACTGCTACATTGCTGTCTAACCACTAAGAAAAAAAATCCAATTAAAATATTTGCCAATAAGAGGAACACAAAATTGGTACAGCAGATGCCAACATTTGCACTGTTGCATTTAGGAAATAAAGCTGCCTGAATCAGACACTCCTAAAAACGGTGAAGCCGACCACTGAGAACTGCTTGAACACTTTTCTTCAAAGCTGCTGTCAGTCCCCCTCCTTTCTCACCTTGGCTTTCTCCTCTCCCCTCACTCCAACTTCTCAGTGCCGAGTAGGGCTTCTGGAGCAAGACTTCATGCTGCTCGTGTTCAGGAGTTAGCTGGTGTTTAATAAAAATTATTTTTCTTCCGTTTACTTTAGCACAAACTTTGGGCCGGGGTTTGTGGCCCTAAACATTTCAGGAAATTGCAACTTTCACAATATTTTTAGTTGCTTCATACAGATAAGTTTTTGATCAGAATACTAATAGATCACTTACAAGTTCAAGAAAAAAAGATTTGGGATACTTTTTAAAAATCTTCCTAACTGCAGAATTCAGCATGAAGGACAAATATCGCATGAGTACTTTTACTTTGGGAAGAGGAGAATAAGCAGTGAATGTTTTAATAGTATCTTGAAGTATACATTTTGTTTTTAGGTGCTGTTCCTAGAAGCTGGATTAACTTGTATTATTTCAGCGTTATCTTGTCAGCCTCAAGCTTCTCTTATATTTTAAAAAAGAAGGGGGACAAACACCATCCTCCGAATCTTGCAGAGGTTGCATTTTCCACATGTAAATACACATTGACGTGTGCTAACTGAATAGGAAAGAAAATGACAGCTCTATGTGATTTTTCTCCCCTTTCCTGAAGTAAAATGAGCATTGATTTTTAAAAAAGGAAGTTTAATTGATCCATCACAGTCTCTTGATATGGTTGGAGATGCTGGGGACTGCTATGGAAAGCAGTCAGTTATTGCTTTTTAAAGCATGTTAAAATGTGCAGACATGCACTGAGGCTCTCTTTTTCTCTATGCCTGTAATTGAGAAGCATTGTCTTAATTCCTTTTAATCTTCCTATTTATGCTAGCTTTATAATCCTAATAAGGAATTGCTTAGTACAAATTACTGATCCTTTGCATTTCAGCGCTCTCTTCTCTGCAAGTTCTGTGTGCCAGTTGCTTGCCAGTTTTTAGAGACTTGCAGTCCACTGAGTTTAATTGTTTGTGGAGTGTATTTGGTTACTGCCTTACTGGGACATTTCAAGTGTGTTTTTCCTGGTATGTTTATGTAGTATGCTTATTTACTAATGAAAGTTTTAAATATGTGTGATTGTCTCCATGTGTCCTGCAGTGTATGTTATACCCAAACTATGGCAATCATGTAGCTGTATGTAATGTAGCACACATTACAGCACACAGTTGTGGTTTAATTCTAATATACATCTTGAAGGAGTTTTAATTGATCTTCACTTTGAAATCTTTTAAAGTATTGTGAACAATCAGCACAACTAAATGTGTCCAAATTAAGATAGTATTGCAGCAGTTAGCACCTCTAAATCTCTCTGTAAAATGTGCGTTTATGGCAATGTTACAATATTCAATAAGAGAAACTCAACTGATAATTACTTTATTTTCCTTCTGCTCCTCTGAAGTTTAGGCACATGATCTAAAAGAAAATCTGTTTACTTAGTTTTGGGCTCCTTTTTCTTTGTTCTTTCTCCAAACAGAATTACTTTTCAACGAGAACATTTAATGTGTTTTTGAAGCTAGTTTTCTTGTTTGGTGTTCATCAGCTTACTTGGAAAAGCAACGAAACGGGTCTTCTGTTTCTTCCCTCGGCATGTAGGCACTTCCAGCATAGTTAAAAATGAGCTTAGGTGAAGGTGGTGCTTTTGTACCCACCACAATGTCATTGCTAACACAGTATTTCAGGCGTTGTAAGACATTTCCTGCCCTAGAATGTTTGCTGTTTAAAATAGTT
Source organism: Phaenicophaeus curvirostris (assembly GCF_032191515.1). Lineage (NCBI taxonomy): Eukaryota > Metazoa > Chordata > Aves > Cuculiformes > Cuculidae > Phaenicophaeus > Phaenicophaeus curvirostris. The sequence goes on from NC_091394.1 coordinate 55,270,670, forward strand.
TTAACAGTGCAAAAATATGAAACAATGTTCTAGAAAAGATAGGCTGTGGAAGTACTTCTGGAGAGGAGGGAAAGGGTCGGAAGAAGTTAGAAATTAAGAGGAGGGAAGAAATGAAGTGTCTATTTTAGGCTTTGGGGGCAGTACTGCAGGCGCTGTGAAGTAATAAATGGGGCAAAGGGGAGAACAGTCAAGTGAGAAGAATGTGGAGTGAGTGGGAGTAGAAGAAAATGAATGTAATGCACTGCGCTGCCCGGCAGCCTAGTGTCTCCTCAAGCTGCCAGTGCCGTAGCTGTGAATGCCAGCACTGCTGGAGCTGGAAGCAGAGTCTGAATTTCAAGCCGTGTCTGTATCTCTGTGGAAATTATGAACAAAGAAATTTTCACTAAGCACTGAGCATTATTGCAGCAATGATGCCTCTAATGGATTTGTATGTTATACAACACTGTGCCAGCTGTGCTTCCTCTCTCTCTAATTTTCTTTTTCTTTTCCTTTTTTGATAAGTGTTTTTCTAAGGGGTTTCACAGGAAACTGTAGGCAGATCAACCGAAGATGAGATGTTGGTGTGCATAGTTTGTATTTCACTGAATATGCGTGCAATCTCTTGTTTAGTTAGTTATTCTGGAATTGCTTGCTTCTATCTCAAAAAAAAAAAGTGCTTGCAGTTACAACCTACTTTTTAAAAGAGAATACATGAGGTGTTTTAAAGTCTTTGACTGTTCCCTGTTTGATCTAAACAGAGACATTATTGTGAGAGGTATTTTCTCATGGTTTCTTTTTTAGGGACATTTTTTTAAAAAGCTTGCAGGATCGTTATTCGTAACTATATAAGCTAAAGATATGAAAGAAGTGATTTTATAGGGAAGGATTTAATTTACTTAGACAAAATGATCTATTTGGAGTAAAAAAAACTTTTGGGACCTATAGAAGGGGTTGGTGCTGAAAGCTTGTCTGTTTTTCCACAGTTATATCTGTTTGTCTAATAAAAGATATTACCTCTCATTACAAGTATTTGTTCTCTCTGAAGACTTTGAACAAAACAGAGGAGTTGCTTGGAGATGGAAATGTATTTCCTCCCTTAGCAGTTCCTACTGAATCCTGCAGGTGTTTAGTCTAGGTGCTTTAGGATTTAGCTCATAAATAATAATTTGGCTTTTAATCATGCCTTTCAGTTGAGTCCTCTTGTTACATCCAAGCTTTAACCTGGAGAAATACCATACCATCGCCTGGAACAGAGGCAATAAAACTGAGGTTTCATGGCCTGAATCCATTAATGTTAATATATGAAACTGAGTGAATAAGTATAAACAAAGAATGTGAAAGTAGGTTATCAGACCATGTGATAACATCTGTTCCTTGGAAACATGAAAGTACCTATTTCTGTGTCAAGAACTAAACCCTGTTTAAGTGGTATTATAAGCTGACTACAATTTTCTCATGTGTCTAAACTTCAGTGCATAATGTTGAGGTTTCTGTGCGAAATGATGTAATTATCTGAATGCCCAGAGTCAGGTATTTATATTTGAAAACCTGAGTCTTTGTCGTCTGGAGAATCCTTATCAACATGAGAGCTCAACTGTGTGGGATGATATGCAGTTGCATGAGAGGAGACCTGATTTTGTCCCTGAATAATTTGCAAGATACAACACGTGAAGTGGCGGCTCCCCCCTACCCCCCTTTTTTTAAGGAAGGAATGAAGAGCAGGGGTTACGGTAATTCACTTGAATATAATGTTGGCTAACAGTTTGCATAAATTGGTCCAAATTGTCTTTAACAGCCAGTCATTTTCCCTGGAAGAAACCAAGGATGTTCTCGATGATGCAAAAATAGATTAGACAAAGCAGAAGAAGCACTTGTAGGTTGCCTATTTTGACATTTTCAGCATTGTTTGGTCTATTAGGAGTGATGGACAGATGTGTGGTAATGCAGAAAATTAGGAAGTCATAGATTCACTTCTTGAAGTTAAGGCTTCATTAAACTGCTAAAATGATGCTTTTAAGAGGTGTAGTTGCAGCACAAATGTTACAGATGGCAAAACTGCAGCAAGGTTTTCCTTACACTCCATACGGTACCATTCAGTATCCCTTAACTGTTGTGGGGTAAACTGCTTTGTATTCATTTTTTTTACCTTAATAGCACACCATCCCCTCCTATTCTTTTCTTGTGCCCAGCAGACAGCCATTTTCTTCTGTCTTGCTTTCAGAATAGCTATTTAACTCTACACAAAATGTATCCTTAGAAATAAACATAGTGCTTCTTGCTTTACTGACTTATAAAAATGCACTTGGGCTGAGAAGACAGCCTCACCTGTTTCGGTTGGCTGATCCATGCCTTAGAACAACCTGTTCTGGGAGAGGCAGGCCAGAACACCTTGTGGATGTATCTCCAGAGGTATAGCTTGCTAAACCTGTTTGTCTTGTAAAAGCTGAGGTTTCTGCTCAGGATTAGAAGTTATGACTACAATTTCATCTTCCTTACCCATTGCATGTTCTTTACCTGGCTTCCAAAAAAATAAACCCTAAACCCAAAACGCAATGCAGTCAGTAAAATACCACCTTTTCATTAGGTCTATAAAAAGCCCATTTTCTTGTGATTTAAATCAATCCACTCACAATTTTTTTCTCTGAAGATCAGATATCCATGTGGATTTTTTTGTGTTTGCAAAATCTTATTCTAGTATTATTTTCCCATTCTTGTTTTCTAAAATGATTAGTTCTGCCTGCAGGATACTGCCTGCCAATGTTGTATGTGTACAAGATTACGTGTGTGAAACCATGCACCTCTCCCCTTACCAAAAAGAACACACAGCCAAACATACTGCATGTAATACCAGCTGTCACCCCATTTTCCACTTCAAGGCAATATGACCTACACAAGATATGGGAGCTCATAAATGATGATTCAAGTTGTTTATTTTGTTAATTGTTATTTCATATGTGATATAAAACACTACTTTGTGGGCTTGTGTACTCAGCTTCAACTTCCTTTGAAGCGTAATAGGGAGTTTTCCTGGCCATGTCACCCTCCATACCTTTTCTTGGTTTCAGAAGTCATGCAGGAAGCCCAGCATCAGAGGAGAACTGCTAGTCGGACTAGACAGTGGCTGTATCATTCCATTAATTTCAGCAGTTACATCAAAGTCCTTTTGACTCCTTCAGTCCACAAAAGCATCTCTGAAACTGTCTCATTTGCTTTTCTTTTGATAACGGCTATTAGTATTTTTCATTTGAATTCTATCATAGTTCAGGTAACTCTTAAGGTAGTAGCTAATGCAGCTGTACTTTTTGGTAGAACTTAAAGGGTAAATGGGATTAAACATGGGTAAGACTTTAGCTGCAAATGGAAATGGAAACTGCTCTGCAAATGGAAACTCAGCAGTGCATGCAGTGGTCCTTAGGATTTAGTAGCTGGCTTCCTTCCTCCAAGATTAATCGTGAATCAATTTCCTTTATGATATGAAGCACTGGGCTGCTGGATGCAATGAATCCTTTTTAATTAGTCATAGAAGAGAAGTCCTAACCACTTGTTTAAAGGCCTCAAAACACAATTAGGAGGAGATGAGGGTGCAGTCTGTGACCAGATTCTGCTTTGAATAATTACGGTGTTGCTGCCTACACTTTTCCATATTCAAATAGGTACAACATTCTTCTTTGCTACTTGGCAAAAATGATTTTGTGTGCTAATAGCTACTGCATTCCGAAGGGTGGTGACACCTAGAAGATAGCAAAAATTCATTCCCATGTCCCTGTGAAGGGAGATGTTTCTGAAGTTTAGTGGTGGCTGAGCAGGGAGAAGGAAGCAAACCCTTTGTCACCTCAGTGGTAGGTGCTCTTGTACAGTCCCAGATTGATGCTTGAGGTGGCTGTTCTTCTGGCCTTGAAGAGCATACAACCCTGTTCCCTGTAGTGGCAGCCACAAAATGCTGATGTGTGTGCAGCAGGACATGTCATTTCCTAGTACGCGGAACCAACACCACTGATAAGTATTTAGGACAGATCAGATGCTCTGAGTACATGTGCTGTGGAGGAATGCTGTCCTTAGCTAAACAGCTAGGCATTATCTGAGATCCATTTTAAATATATGCTCTCTCTGTAATAGCACTGGGTGGTTGTTCCAGCTACAAAATTTCAGTTAATCTGCTGTGTCAGTTCAGGCTTGCAAGTCCAAAAATATCTTGTTAGTGATTTATGTCTTTCATTGTTATTCTTTTTTGTCATACAATTATTTCTGCCCACGCACTGCTACCTAATCTTGTATGTTTTGTGTGCTGTTCTGTGGTTATTCTGTGAGAAGAAAGCTTGGTGGCACACGCCTAGCTCTGCACTTGAACATCAAGTTTTTTGTGTGAAGGTTTATCTGAATTTTCTCTCTCTAGAGTGAAAGTAGGTAGTTTACCAAGAACCAAATTATTTCTTGACATCCTAGGAAAATATTTGGCATAGACTGAGTGCTTTGGTTAAAGCTTCAGAAAACACAAAGCTTTGAAAGAGCTGCAAGCTTTAAATCCTTACTATCTTTCTATCTTATAGAGCCAAATAATGTCTTGTGCTGTCTGTGCACACAATGCCTGAATTGATTTTGTGTTGATTAATTAAGGGGAAACTTTTTTTCTTTTACCTTTACCATACTCCCTTTAATCCTGCAAACCAGCTTCTGATAGCTTTAAGCATTCATTGCCATAGCCCGGGCCTTTGACACACTGCACTGGTGATTTATGCTTGTGAATATTCATTGTAGAAAATCCAGTGGCTTTGCTGCTTGCTCTGTTTTTTGGAGAGTACCATGCAAGATATAAAATCTCCTTGCAACCTGTAACTAATTTGCTGGGGTAGAAGTTTGCTGTGTTTTAGTCCCTTTGCATGCGTGAGAGCAAAGAGGACTAGTAGTACAAATGTAGCATGGCTTACCAGAAAGCAAGATGGTATAAAAGGTAGGGTAGTTGCCTTTGTTCACTTGTGGGTTTGTCTGTACTAGTCAGCTTCCACCCATCTTGATGGCTGTCACAGGAGGGTGGTTAGGAGAAATGCAAATGAGTTCTGGAAAGAGTAAGGAAATCAGAAAAAGGAAAAAGATAGTCCATGAGTGAACAGACAGGGGATAATTGAAACTACTTTCAGAGTTAGAGGCAAAGATATGTCAAAAAAGAGATAGAGAAGAAACTTCTAGAAGGCTGAGTTTGCTGTGTATGTACAGTGATCAAAGTCTGAAACTCTCAAATACTGTTTCCATTTCTGACATGACTTGGCTCTGCAGCCTTGCAAAAGCCTGGTTGGTTTGCAGAGAAGGCCATCAGAGAAACCCTTCTGCCATTTGAACTAAGCTGCAGTAAGAAAATAGGAGGGAAAAAATTATTTTTAGGGAAGGACATGGCAGACTAAGTGACCTCTGTCTGTAAAACGTTATTTTGGTGTCTATACAGAATTTGATAGCCTTTTTTTTGTCGTTAAGAGGGGATTTGGGCATATTGCAGCATGCTGAAGAGTCTTAGGTTCAGCTGATGACCTCGTTCAGAATATCTGTGAGCTTTTATTGAGCCACATATCTGGTATATCTTCATACCTACTGAAAAAGATTTACATCATTTTCTGAATGTATGATGACTGAACAAGGGAAAGTGTTGAAACAATACCAAGGTAGGGTGTATATACTGACAATTTTCCTTAGGAAAGTTTCACTGAGTGATGTATCATGGGAGGAAGAACCAAGGAGGGGGAGAAACTCTCCCAACAGCTCATCTCTTTGCTTCTAGTTAGTAATCACTGTATGAGATTGCCTCTTTAAAAAACAGATATTTATTTTTTTTAATAGGATTCATATGTTTGCCTAATTTATATGCAGAAAGATTTGTACAGTTCAGCTTTCTGTGCTGAAGCTAGAAACTTCAAATAGAAATTTAACACTTCTCACATTAACTTATTGATCTTTTATTGATAAGAAATATATAGTGCTTATCAAAGTGATCAAATACAGATATTTTTTCTTCCATCATTATTGAAGTGAAAAGGTAGTTTTATCAGACATTTTAGAGAGAAATGCTGCTCAGATTGCAGAGGTGCTCCCAAAGAATTTACGAAGTGTTCAAGGTAAAGCAACAGGCAGCTGGAGCAAATGTCTCGATGGGGAGGGAGTACTTGGTCACTGAAGTAACAGCATGGTATCTTCTAAACTGCTTGTGTGCAGAGTCTGTGTGCTTAACAGATGCTGTCTTCATTTCGTGGAAGTCAAGAGTGTTTGAGCAGTTTGAGCCCAGGACTTTACCATTTCCATGGCTGGTTTTTTGGTGATTTTTTTTTTTTTAAAATGAATTTAAGTTGACATGGGTAATCATATATTCTTTAGCAGTCTTAACTGTTTATTCAGGGGGTGATATTTTCTGTTTCTTATTCTGGTTTGTATTTTTACAGTTGTACTGTCCTCTATGTTAGCTAGTACTGATGTGTGCTGTCAAAAATTTATCATAAATTAATTCATCTTGTGAGCTCTCTTGTGGTGGATTTTGATTTAAACATGCTTATCTTTAAATTATGGGGTCCTAGGTACTCATCTATGGCATTCACTGACTTCTTTGTTTTCCTGTAGCCAAATCTTAGAGAAAAAATGGCAATATTCTGTACATTTTTACCGAAGTTGTTCTTCCTTGGAAGAAAGAGCCATAAAAGGGGACCATTTAGAACAGGGCAAATTGGTTTATACTAAAAGTGAACAAAATGAGACATGTTTGTCATTTTAGTGAGAGAGAGACTGAGTTCAGCTCCTGCATTTCTTTTCTACTCAGCCCTTGGACATGAAAAGTGGTTGGTGTGATATAAAAGAGGTGGTTGTAGCAAAGCCATGGTTGAAATGATCAGTAAATCTTGCTGAACAGTCCAGTACAAAGTATTTGGAGTGACTGGGGTATGTGGGAGACAGTCATGGAAAACCCCAGTATTTTGGACTCAGGGGATTGAGGAAGGGATTGAGGTGGAGAAATGGAACCTGTATATAGTGGGGAGCATTGTACCTTTAGCCACCATAACAAAAAAATGCTATATTTTGAAGTAATAAGCAATGTGGAAAAGTTAGCTACTTTTAATTTGATGCTTTTGTGTGCTTAGCAATTACACTTTTCAGAAACTTTTAATGATATTACTGGGGATATTGTTTTGGGGTTTTTGTTAAAACACAGACTTTTAAAAATTCAGTTTTGTGGGTTTTAACATATTAATAATCAATAAGGAATTTCTTCACTATTTCTTCACTATTTATTAATAATTGTTTTAAAGTGAACCTAAGAAATCAAAATTTTTTTTTTGGTCACTTGTCCACCACCATACTGTTGGTGAACATACCAGCTCATTTACTGGGTGCTTGAAAATATCATGTTTGTATGTTTTGAAAATATTTTTCTATTCAGACTGTATTTCTGATGGTGGCTACAATTAAATAATGTAAGGAATTGGAAAGCTGAGTTTTTGTTCTTTGTTTTTCTTCTCCATTTTTATAGCTTCCTCTTTCAACAATAATTTCCAAGTGACCAGTTTTTATTTTTTCTTAATTCTTACAAGCAAACAAAACAAAAACAAACACCCCAAAGTATGGTTTCCTTGGGGAAGTTAAGTCTAAACAAGTATACAGTAATAAATATTAGCAGAAGAATGAAATGATTTATTAGACAATCTTTAATTAGGAAAGCTTCTTATCTCTTACAACAGTCAGTGCATTTAAAACATGTGCTTAACTTGAAGCACATCCCAAGGGCTTTCCTCCTCTGCCTTTTACTTGCTCAAAGAACTTCAGATTTGCTCCTTCTTTAGGTGCAGTGGATATTGTAGCAGTTTGAGCAAAGTTGAAACACTTCTAGAGCAAAGCAGTGCATTGGAATGGTGTTTTAAGAATGAAGTGCTTGCTTACTGCTTTCATGCTGTTTGAAACCTTTTATTTCTGGCTCTTTTCCAATGTGGAAGGAGTTTGTTTTCAGAGAAATATTGTTGCCAAGGGACAAATGTTGACTGTGTTGTGTTTAAAACAGGCTGATCTTAATTACATTCTTTAGCTATTCTCCTTCTCTGGATAACTTTAAAGGTCCTTCCAGTTTCCAGAATACTTAGGTAAGCACTCAGAACATGAACACGCTGTCTCATCATTTATGTGAAGAATGTATTTAAGAACTGGCAAGAGCTGAACTCATTTTTGTGCACAGTTCAGAAATGTTGATTTCAGATGATTATGCTAATTAATAACATAGAACAGCATTAGTGAATGCAGTGATTTCTCTCCCTTTCCTCTTTTATCTTTAAAGTCTTTATCTGAACCAGTTGTCAGTCTGGAGAGTTGCTTACCACGCTGGACCAGAGGCTAATTTTGTTCAGAACCTAGTCTGTGATCGGAGCACTGTGTTTTGGGGTAAAGGCAGTCTTTTGAGTTTTCCAGTTCCCCACTGATAATGTGAACCTAATGTTTTGCACTGGGGCCTGGTTTTTTCGAAGATCAGGCTGAATTACTTTACTTGCTTCTTCTGTGGAATAGTTTTGTGCAAGCCTCCTTGAGCTGGGCTAGTGCTGGTGGCCCCAGTGATGGGGCTGTTACTATGCTCACCCCACCACAACTTGAACAGAGTGGGTTTTCTTTTCCCAACTAGCTCCTGAAGACTGAGCCCAGCTTAGGTTTCTTAATCTGCTGCCTATTTTAGTTTTAGATAATTTCATTCTATACTAAGTAAAATGCTACTTTCCAGGTATTTTTGCTTAATACTCAGTACTTTAAGAAATACTGGTTCAAGAGAGTGTAATGTACATAGCAACTGTGTAGTACTCACCTTAGGTTGCCAATGCAGCTGCCTCACCCTTCTTGTGCAGGAGCCCTAGAGGAGAGTAAAACAAGTTGAGCCAAAGCAGGTAAATTTCCTCTGCCAAGCCCTCTCCTTGGCATTCCATGTCTCTTTGGAGACTTTATTTTAGCCCTTCTCATCCCTCCTGCGGTGGAATGAGTTCAGTCTGTCCTGTGAGTTTCTTGGAGAAGAGCTCCAGCGACATTTTATGAGTCTGAGCTCCAGCCCTGCTTGCTTGTGGCCCCCTGTGATCTGTCCTCTCTCCAGAGCTACCTGAATGTAGCCTGATATCTACACTTGACTGCTGAAACCTTCTGCTGGACATGGGTGGAGGCCAGCTTTAGTGATCAAAATCTTGTTTTAACAAAAGGTTACATGTTTTTTTGTCGGCTACAAGTTCTCAGTAGGGACATGTGTTTCTTCTCTGTGTTCAGACTAGGGAAGCCATCCTTCCTACTTCTTGAATCCAGATGTGAAGGTTTTCTTTCACTCAGCTTTCCTGCCAGTCATGATCTCTGTTGCTCATTAGCCTCTTTGATTTCCTGAAAACTTGCTCTAATTCTGACACCTGTCTGAGAACTTCTCCTGATTGAGATAAGCACTGGCTTATCGTTTTGATAAATTCTCCAGATCTAGTTGTGTGAAAAAAATATAAGTTACTTGTCCCAGTTGTCCCTCAAGCGATGGCACTTCTATTTAGAAGTTCATGTTGACTTGTAAAAGTTTAATGTGCATTTACAGTGAAATTGTCCAAGTGATATTAATCAATAAATTGGCAATCAATTTATGGATTATTAGGGAACATAAATAGCTGCCTACATAAACCAGTGCTATCTCATTAGCTTTGCATTTAAAAAGCTGTGTATTTTTATTTGTTTAGACAACTTCAGTGCAAATTTCTGAGTATTCATCTGATAACGACAATGTGGAAGAAGGAGAGACAGACCTGGTGACCACTACTCCAGGATCCACCAAGAGATTACCGTCGAGGTCAGGCGAGGACACAGAGGATGTTACAGCACAACCAGCGAGCGAGTGGCTGAGGTCTGCGCAGGCCCTTCTCCACACCCCAGGGAAGCAGGTGGTCAAGGCACCCCGAGCCCCTACCGAGTCCACAAAGAAGAGGAAGCTACTGAGGTAAATGCAGTAGCTGCCTTAAAGATTTTTTATTTTTTTTCATTGTGTGTGAAAGAGTTTTTACAAAAGAGTAGGAATGCACTTCAAGGGTCCAGAGAAGGGCCACAAAGATGATCTGAAGGCTGGAGCACCTCCCCTGTGAGGACAGGCTGAGAGAGTTGGGGTGGTTCAGCCTAGAGAAGAGAAGGCTCCAGGGAGACCTTATAGTGACTTTAAAGGGGCCTACAGGAAAGCTGGGGAGGGGCTCTTTATCACTGAGTGTAGTGATAGGACGAGGGGTAATGACTTTAAGATGAAAGAGGGGAGATTTAGATTAGAAATTAGGAAGAAATTTTTTCCTGTAAGGGTGGTGAGTCTTTGGAACAGGTTGCCAAGGGAACTTGTGGATGCCCCATCCCTGGAGGTGTTCAAGGCCAGGTTGGATGAGGCTTTGAGCAGCCTAGTCTAGTGAAGGTGTCCCTGCCATGGCAAGGGGGTTGGAAGTGGATGATCTTTAAGGTTCCTTCCAACCCAAACCATTCCATGATTTGATGATAAACATTTTCAAGATGCAAATTCAAAAAACATCAAGAGTGTGATTTATCTGTAAACATGCAAACAAGGCAAGGGAGAACTCAGTTCAGTTTTAGAATCTGTGGTGAAAGCTCTTGATCTTGACCCCTGTGTACAAATCAATGCAGTTTTTGCACTTCTAATAATGCTGTGCGTGCCTTACAGATATGTGAGTGTTAGCTTGTAATCATTTGATTGCTTTGAGCCTCTCTAGGCAATCTACAAAAATGCTGTGCCTCTAACGGTTTTTTTTCAGTCCTCTCTGGATTTGCCAGGTTAAAATTATCTAAAATACTGTAGGAAAGGGGTGGATGGGCAATACTGCTGTGTAGTGCAGGACAGAGTGATATTTAGGCAAAGGTGGGAATGCGTTTGTTAATCTGAAATTTAAATCTCTGTGACTAAATCAAATACATTAAAAAGTTATCTTAATTGCTGAAAGAAAACAGCCTGCACAGTGGGAGCCTGATATTCACAATTCACTATTTCTCTAGCTAATTACAGTGCAGAAATGGTCACTCTTATTTTGAATTAACAACAGTTGCTTTGACTTAAATGGTGTATGTGCAGGTATGCCTCAAACTATGGGAACTACAATCACAAATGGTGCTGCTATAGATATCTATTGTACTTTCAACGATGTGGTTTTTTCTGTTTTTTGCAGCTGATTCTATGAACAGTAATCAATCAATCAACTACTTAAGAAGAAAATCTTCATGTTGATTCCATAGCCATACTTGTTTTTCTCTAAAAATTATTGTAGCAGTTTCAAAATGCTGAGTAAAGAGGTTTGAAAGTCCTAATTACTGAGCATCTCTCTACTTAAAAGAGCTTTGCTTGTGCAATTGGGCTTTATTTCTTGTTACTTTAAAAACATAAAGACACAACTGTACTAGGTCAGACCAAAGCTGTAACCCCCGAAAAAATGCCTGCTAGTGGCCAAAAGCAAGTGTGTTTGAAGGTAACATGAACAGGACAAGCGTATAGTGCCCAGATGTGCTTCCAGCTTTCTACATTTTACTTGACCTGAGCTGTTTGTTACCCTCAGTGAGCTTCTCTTTTCATGAGTTTGCCCAGTAGTTTTCTGAAACCAGAAAAACTTTTGGCTGCTGCAATAACATCTCAGGGCCAGGAGTTCTATAGCTTAAACATGACTGGAATTTGCACCTACCAGCTTCATTTGATCATCTCTCCTATCGACAATCCTAGTGCAAAAATATATTTCACAGCAAAGATTCTCTGAGATGTGTATGAGAGAATAAATAGCTTTAAAAAAAAACCCAACCAAGCAAGCCACAATGATGCAGAATGTCATCTGTCCAGAGTGGCCAGAGTAGCAGAGCTGGCAGGGCTTTTCAGTCTTCCATCCTGTGGTTACACCTTGAGTTCCTTTGGGAACAGGGAAGCAGGCAGGAAATTCCTCAGTTATGAGGTTTGTTTATCTAGTTATTTTTCTTGTCCAGGTAATTGTCATCTTTTCAGTCTTCCTATTCAAGGCATTAATTCCACGTGTGTGTCTTCTCCATCAACGATAAAAGGAAGGATGGGAAACATTTTCATTGATGTGCTAACAACGGATATAGGAATCTGCATCCTCAATAAGAAAATTCTGGTCTTCAATGCTGGGGGTTAAAGGCCAGTTCGGGGGAAGGTTTGTCAGCTTCTTGACTGCTTAAGAGACAACCCTCTTCTTTCTGGCTATGTAGCTAAAAGTTAAATAGCAGCTGTTGGCTTGTCCTTTCTCCTTCCTTCACACTTCTGCTGCAGATTGAGGCCATAGTAGAAAAAGCAGTGAGGAAGGGAAATCATCCTACAAGCTGGATCTGGCCAAACTTGGACTGTTTGGAACTGCAGGAGGTGGAAGAGAGAGGCAAGAGCCTCTTCTTAGCCAGGCTCTCCTTTTCTAGACTGGTGCCTAAGGAAGCATGGGTTGAGCAGAGATGGGGCAGGCAATAGAGCTGCTGTCTTCCTATGTGAATTCCTGTGCCAGAGGTTCTGCTCCAAATCCAGACAGCATTAAATTTATTTACTTCGTGGAAGAATCCTGATGTAGGTAGAGTAGGCCTGCTATGGTTTTATTTCCACATTTAAGAAAACAGAAAATATGTCTATTTTCATCTGTTTGCTGTTTGAGATGACTAATGTTGCCTTCAAAAGCAGAGAGAATGTTTTCAAAAAATGTTAGCATCTATTTTCCAGAAAAATCTCATACCATGTGCAACACTGTCTTCCAAATTCTTCATGAACGCTGCAATCTGCATTGATTTTTGCATTACCTGATTGTAGACATGCTCCTGTTAACTCAGTGGCTACATTTCTCTATACGACCTCAAAGAAAGTCCACTAACGTGCCCCCTAAAACACCAACCAAAACAAACCAACAAAGAAAAGAACCATAATGGTCTGTGGAAAAATTCAAGTAATTTGCTTTCAAGTTACTTGTCTTTTGCTCTTGGAATCCTCCTGGTGCTAAAATGAAAATGGATGGTTACCTGGATGGGAGGAAAGAGTGTTGTTTGTTTGATGCTATTAGAGATGAAATTTCCATACGCTACAAAAATCAACATGTGACCAAACCAACAGAAATCTTTAGAAGCAAGCCGATTATGGATGATTAAAATAAATTCTGCTGATACTTGTGTTAAAAATTTGAGTGTAAGTTCAACACCTTTGAGTGGAAATAAAATGAGAAAATGGTCTATGAAGTGTACAATGTTGCTTATAATGAGGAAAATTTGAAGGGTTATGTTGCTGGCCTTCTCTTTTAGGAGTTAAGTGGGGTTTTGGAAAATGATTAACATCTGCAGACAAGAAAGGCATGGCAGAAGTAGTTCCTCCCCACCATACCTTCTGACTGGTCAATTCTGTGCTGTTTTTGCGAATTTTCTTGTCTTCTTGTATCCCCAATAATGTTAGGTTTTTGTTTTCAAAATTGTTCTAAATAAAGATTGTTGTTCTTTCTACCAGGCTTCACAGGGGAGAGGAGGCAGTCTGTGTGGTGGTGCTTGTCCTTCAGGGGTGTTGGCGGTCCCAGAAGGTTCTGAACCAACCTGAAAGGCAATGCTATGGGAGATGCCAGTCTGCCACACTAGTAGCAAAGTATCATCTCTTTTATTCACAGACATCAATACCACTACTGCTGGACATCCTCACCTTAAACATTCGTTTTATATGTTATCTTGTGTAGCTGCCTTCCTTCATTTAAACAAAATTGGTGATGGAGTGGGAGTAGTATAATTTTCCCAGGACACAGCGAGGTAAATGTCATTGTATTGCAGCCATGAGCTACAAAGAGAGTTGATAAGGAAGTGCTACTGGCGGTACTTGATACTGAGGTAAATTGCTTTGGTGATCAGGTCAAGAGGTGTTGGCTCTAGGCATTCCTGCCCTTCTATTCCACCACAAAGTTTCAATTTCTCAGCTTGAGTCAACACTGCATGGGAAAATAATGCAATTGATTTGCAAGCCTGAGGGGAGAGAGGGTATATACTGCAAATAACAGCTTTCAGGAAGCTATTCTTGTTAGATCTGGAATTTGCGTTAATGTTACCGGGTGAAATGTCTAAACTGCACCAGTTCCAAGTCTCTCAAAGTTCCCTTGTGAAAGAAGCGAGAAGAGTATTGGAAGCCACAAAGTTTTGTTACATATGTTAAACCAGTAATGGGGTTCATTCAGGATTTATATAAAGAAAACTCAAAATGCACGCACTCAGCTTTTCTTGTCTACAAGTAAACCTTTCTTAAAGGTTGCTTGAATTGTTTGCTTTTTCTAGTAAGATTTTATTTCAATCAGGAGAAAGAAAAGTCTGGGTTTCAGTGCAGGAAATAGATATCTTAAGTTATATAATGTTAGCCCTACTTCTAAATATGTCATGTTGCAAGAGGTTTTACTTGTGAAGAATAGCTGCTTTAGCTTTTTGTTAGGTTTTTTTTGGCTTTTTTTAGTTAAATGGTAAAATAAATCTCAGGAAAATGTGTTTAATTGTCTTATATCTACTTGTTTGCAGACCACTTACAGATGTGATCTGCTAAAATTAACTTTTGTTATCGAAAGAGGAAAAAATTACAGAATGTCCTGATACTATGTGCAGTAAAATGAAACCCAGTTGTCACATGAGGCCATCTGAGGTCCTGAAAATAAAGGAAATTGCCAAGGAAGGAAGGAGCTGGCACAAATGAAGCAGGCTTTTACTCTAAAATTGGGTCTGTTCTTTCTTGCATGCATCCACAAGTAGAAGGAGGGCGTAACAGCAGCAGACTAGCCCTTTTGACCATCCTGTTCTTATGCTGATTTTAACTATTGGATAAAGTTTTCCTTGCTAGTGAATTTCTTGTTGGATTAGAAAAATATGGCTGAAGAATATCAAGGCTGCACTGCTGATTTACCCCTTATAGGCACTGAGCAAATAATTTTGCGCTTACTGAAAGTTAAAATGTCTTTTCTGTTTTAGAAAGTGTGGATGGTTTCACTGGGCCAGGTGTTTGGTGTTAATAGAAAAAAAGGCCACACACACTTTCCTTAAAATTAGATTTCTCCTGTTTCACGAGTAATGTGTTTTACTGATTGGAGCCGTTTAGCAGGGTATGATTGTTCCTCTCTAAGAGAAGTCATTTTGGTGTTTATGTTTGTTTAGCCATGGAGCTTGCTTTTCTATGCAAGACCTCTGCTCAGGCAAGCCAAAACCTTCAGAACTGAGGGGAAGGGTTTTCCTTTATTTCATGAGAGGTGGCTGTTCCCCCATCAAAATTGGTTCCTGTAGACTCTTTCTCTTAACTTTGTTACTCTGTTCTATGAGAAATGGTGCATGTGAATCTGGTACTTGATATTTCTAAATTATTTTTTTATACTGCCCAAAAAAGGGGTAACTTATTTCTGGGAAGATTTTCCTCAGTACCGCATCTTTCTTCTAATGAGAGCCTCTGCTGTAAGAGAGGTAGGACAGTATGGAGTATTTTTTTCTATTACGGAGTCTGGCAAGCCAGAGAGCTGTGGTAAACTCTTCAACTGTGGTTTGGGTTTTTTAACATGACTGGTTAGAAAGGGTGGTCAATGTTTTGAAAACTATGAAAGTAGCAAAAAAAGCTTATGTTTTTCCAATGATGTTCCTAAAGCGTTTGAAATATTTTCTTTGAGATAACTTGGCTAAGTAGAGAGATGGGAAATAAAGTTTTACTTAATCTTTCACTGGAGGCCATATGGGATGTAGAAAGTGCTCACCCACCCTGTTCTCAGCAGTTATGACTGTAATCCCTCTTGCATCTCTTCCTCTGCACTGTCTGAGGCAACTAAGACTTGGAAACCAAAACTTGCTACAAAAGAATGAAGCTCTGGTGTCTATGACAATGAACCATTTTTGATTTGCAATAGTAATGGTGGTATAGTGCCAACATGCTCCTTGTAAAAGTTTAATTGTTAAAAGATGGTATTGAAGACGTCTCTAGCATACACTGACTGGAATTTACAGCTGAAGACACTGTAAGTTCTCTAGATGGGTCACTTCTGTCTAATGCAGGTGCTGCGAGATACCTCTGGCTCTCACCATGATGTGGGAACTCACAAAAATGGTACCTATTCCACATATGTTTTATGGAGCTGACCTCCTTTGTGGAATGATTGAAAAAGGAGTGGTGAGAGGCTACAAGGACTTGAAAAGACTTTTGGCTTGTTGAGCTCTTTTAAGACAGGCTCCAAATCCTTGAATCTTTAAGACTTTAGAAGAGGCTTTCAGTTTGTCTGCCTTGTTGATTTGGCTGGTGTTAAAAAAAACTTCTTGTGGATGGGTACAATGGATCAGAATTGAAATGTGAACAACTGGTGTCCAAGAAAATCCTGCATCCAGTGCAGTTTACTGAATTACTGCATTGCCTGCCTGCTCAGTTTGTATTGTCAAAAAACCGTGGAAGGGCTTTTCTCCATATTTTTGTGTTGGCAGACTCAGGTGACCCTTGATGTCTGTGTTAGAAATTATCATTTCTGTTACAATACAGACCTTCCATTTTCCTTTCATTTAAGTGTATACTTCAGATGCTGTTGATTTGACGTGGAAATTGTGGGTCAGGAGAAACACTGATTCCTTTCCAAGTGAAAGACCCTAGAGTATAATTGTTTGACAAGTTTTGTAGGAAGTTAAAATTATTACTATCTACTTTGGTCTTTGCTTATTCTATCACTTAGGAAAAGAAGCTGGTTTATGCTTTGATTCCAGAAAAGTAGCCCAGATTTAACAAATAGAATAACGCGAGTGATCATAGTGGTTCTGTGATAGTAATGGTGGTTTGTCCAAGGTGAATGTTTATAAATCTAGCTGTTGAGTCAGAACTTAAGTGGGGCTGATCTGTAAAGCTATAATTATTCTTTCTGATCCCTTGTAGCTTCATGAAGTCAACAGCTTTTCTTCTGCACAGGAGAGGAGGTAGCCTTTCTAGAGGAGACTCACAATTCTGTGGCCAGCATTCTTCAATCAGGTCTTTCATAGGTATCCATGCTATTTCGTATATGAAGGGAACGCTTGCTAGTGACTGTCAGTGCTCACTGTTGCTTTTTATTTTGCAAATTGCAAAGTAGCTGAATAGCTGATGGGTTTCCACTGTTGACAAATTAAATGCCAGCATGCTTAGAGGTCCTTTTTTCTTTAGCAGGCATCCCATGGGATAGAAATGGACAACTTGGTGTTGCAGAAGTCAGTCACTTCACCAGTTAACTTTGAATATGTGAAGAGTTCTGTTCTAGCTTTAAAAAGGGAGTAGGAGGGAAAGTGCCTAGCCCTGAGATAGGGACATATATTTGTGTAACCTAGAGTGTTTTGAAATACATGGAGTCCTGAGGATAGTGTATATGAGGAGACAACTGAATAATAAGATGCTTAAGTGTTCACTGTTCTTAAATTCAGATGAAGTCTGGGAAGGAGTAAACTTGGATGAATGTGGGGTTATTTTTGGGAAGTGCTCCACTGAATGAAAACCTTAATAAATCAACACAGACAGGTCTACAGAAGTTCAGAAAGATTGAAAATCACTTCTCAAAACATAGCCTACTCACTAGTGCTCTTTCTTTTTTCCTTTTTTTCCTATTAGCCTTATTGGAGTTGGAAGCTAGGGACAAGCAGCCTGAGAGCCACAGATCAGGGTCAGCCTTACCTTTTGATGATACTTGTCATGTGGTGGCACAAAACTTTTCAGTCTTGCTGTTGAAGTTTGTGGAAAGGGGCAACCACCACAGAATAAGCTTTTGTACTAGTTGCTGAGCTTTATTCAGACCATCAAAACTGTCTCTCATGTGGGTATTGTTGCACATGGACAGTAATGGCAATATGTTGTTTTAAATACAGTATTTCAACAAACTCAGATTTAGTATGGAAATAAGATACATATTTCCGCTTGTTAAATCTATCCACCTCCAGGAATTTAAAGGAACAAAATAGTCGTACTGAAAATTTCGTGATTAAAAATAAAAAGGCTGTGGGCAGTGGAGATTGTATCTGAGCAGTTTGGCTTCATTGCACAGCCTTTGCATTAACCATTTGCCAAATGCATTCAATTAGCTCATATTAAAACATTTTGGGGGCAAATTTGAAGTGCTGGTCAGTAAAGTATGCATCTCAGATTACAGGGGTTTTTTTTTGTTGATTAAATACAGTTTCTCAGTTCCCTTGATTAGAGAAATTGTACATTAGTAATCAAAGTATATTTGCCAATTCTTTTTATATATGTACACACACACCAGATGTTGAGTTCATGACTGAGAACAATTAAATGCATTATAAGAGTTAGATCTGTGCAAAAGAGGGAATGGGATATCTTTTTCTAAACTTCTTGAAGCAGCTAGATGCATATATAAATACAGACTACAGATTAACCAAGACCTGGTACTGTAGAATCCAGTCTCCACTCTCAATGCCAACAAACCTCTTATATCTGACAAAATTAAGCCAAACACGTTCTGCACCCTGAAAAGACAGGAAGGCTACAGTGTTTTCTAGAAGGATAATGTGTGGATAGTGAAAAGTGAATATTATTTATCTCTGCCTTGTATTACAAACAAAAAGTTACTTTCATGTGGTAGAATCTTTGCCAAAAAAGGACTGTTAGTCCCTGTAAACCCAATTAACTCCCGAAGATTGACTATAAAAGCTCATTAGGTATTTAACAATCCACAGATGTGCAACTGGGAATATAATAATAGTAACTTTAACCATTTAGTTTTTTCAAAACACGGCGTTGATTCTTTCACTGAGGCTGGCACCTGCTTAATATTAATACCATGCCCTGCTTTGTGCAAGCCCTGTGTGACTGTGTCTTCTCTCATGTGCACAGCCAGGAGTGACTCTGACTATATAGTCCACAGTATCTCACAGCACATGCACAAACATTTTCAGTAGTGTGGGTCCTTGTACTGTATGAGAAGGAATCAGCAGTTTTCAAATGCCTTTGTCATCAGTTCTGTTAGAATACCTAACAGAAACACCTTTTCCTTTATTTGTTTTATGTGTTTGAGCTAAAAAGGGGGTTGATCCTCCTGGCTTTGTGATGTAGTTTTAAATTTCTTTGTTTCTACCTTTTAAATAAAACAAGCAATCATCTACCAGTTCTCTCTCTTACCACAGAAATTCCTTTTGTGCATGGCATGTCCTTCTATTGTATTTTCCAATTTCACGGTGTATGAAACAGACATAAAAAAAAGACAAATGTTTCCAGTGACCATCTGGGAACCTCTCATAAATGCATTCTTGATTACATTTTATATTCTATACGCTTTATGTTGTTTTGTGTTTAAGCTATTTTTAACTGCATTTGGAATGTGCGTGAGTGGAAGGATGATGATTAATAAATATAAATTAATATTATTAGCACAAAGGGCTGCTAAGGAAAGGCACAGTCTTACTTGTCATGGACCTTTTTGGTAACTATTATCCTAATGCAGATATGGTTAGCCCATTGGCAATGAAGTTGTAAGTGTCAGTGAGACCCTCCCTGGTAGACATATCAGGCCTGAAAACGATGATGTATTACTGTTGTCTTCAATAGCCACAAACCCAGGAACTTGCTTTCCTTCATGTTACAGGGTGTTTCTGCCATAGGTGAAACAGTAGTGGGCTTCCAGAGGAGTAGGAGCTGATTGACAGGGGATGGCCATAGCCCTGTTCAGGAAAAGGGGGGAAATGCAGGCTGTGAGGCAGTAATAGCTGCTCTCTTGTGCAGGTACCTTAAGGCTTTCTAGCATTATTTGTACAAAGAAAACAGATCTATTTGACTGTTACCTGAGGAAGGGGTGGAGTAGGGTTTTAGAACACACCTGTTGAACAGTTTTCTTTCAGCAAAACAAGTTTTTGAGCCACTCTCTGTATTGTGTATTGCTATAGTCCAGCCACAGAGTTCAATTGCAGACTCATGCATGCAAAACTTAAACACATTTTGAGTTTGCTTACTTAACTGCTGCGTTATCTGAGCCTAGTTGAGCTGGCATCTACCTGTTCCAGCATGGTTTGTGTAGAACACACAGCCAAGCTGAATTACGATTACTTCTGAGAATGGTTTCTTGGCAAGAAGAGAAACTGGGCAGACAATTTGCTGGAGTCTGTAGAACTGTCGGGCCCACAAGTGTTGTGGTGCAGTACTGCGTGAGTGCTCAAGTTTTGGGGACAATGGGGCTGAGCGGAGTAAATTATCCTGCATGTAGTTCTGATCTGCTCATGGTGCCAAAGCTTCCATTGCACTTCTCTGTATTAGTTGCCTCTGTAACTTAATGTCCATGTTGATAGCAGGATTAAACAAGATTGTGAAGCTTACCTGGAGGGTTGCTGGAGCCCAAGATTTCCTTAATATTTTTGTTTCCCTCCTTAATATAATGGGTTTTATAGCTTGTTAAGTGTGGGTTCATTACTTTGGGGGTTGGAGGTTTTTTTTTTCCCCTCCTCTGAAAGTGTCTTTTATGGATCATTCTGGGACAAATGTGGCTTGCGTACTTCAGAGTGTTCGTTCTGTGATCTTTACTACTAAGATGTTTAGCCATGCCATGTACTTATTCTTGTGATAGTCAAAGTATCTAGTTGTTCATTAGAAATTCAGCTGAACTGCTAACTACTTTTCATATAAAACTGAACTACTCGCCTGCAGGTGAAATTGCTTAGCAATTGCTACCCAAAGAGAGATTTTTACAGCCTTCTTGAAGTGCTGCTTAGCGTTTTTATAACTCATTTTTGGTTTCCACAGGTGTGAGTCCTCCCAATTTCACACTTGCAGTGTGAGCTTTACCAAGCTTTTTTTTTTTTTTTCCTAGACCAAACAATTCTATTAATGTGCACAAATAGTCATGAGGTTGTTGTATGTTATCTCCTATGATTCCTAAGGCAGTTTAACGTAAGGACGCATTTCACCTTAGTAGAAATGTTTATTGATATACTACATAGTATTTGTCAAAAAACTTACAATATAAGGAAAGAATGAAGTAGATTTTCATGCAAATAACTTCTTTGAAGCCAAAGAAAGATGCTCAAATACTCCCATAGCATTTTGTAGTAGCCCAAAGATGGCTTCCCACATCTATGAGAAATTACATCTTCTGGCTTTGAATCCAGTGGTAGGAATTGCTGTAGTGTTACCTTAAATGCATTTGTGCTAGATGCCACTCCTCTGCTCCTCACCTTGGGAATGCTAAATTAATTTCATCTTGGAGTGTGTTCAGACCACTGAAACTGCACACTTGACCCAGCTTGTGAAATGAATCATAGGGTCAAGTATGGGTAAAAGAATATTTTTGTGATCACTCCTTGCCAACAGACAAACAAATCTGTGTGGGGGAAAAAAAAAACCACCAACCTGTTCTAACTGGTGGTTACACTGGTTTGTTTTGAATTCTCAGTTGTCTGTAGAATCTATCAGGATATGTGCACAAGTGAAAACTTGGGAAACTTTCCTTTGCAATCCTCATTTTGGAGACATGACTGAAAACATGAAGATTTTGCACACCCAGATAGTGAAAATGTTTTATTGTTTGTATTGACCCTAAGTATATATTTTACCGGGAGTATATACATTGGAAAATCAAAATTAGGAGTAATAGTCTACAAAATGTAATTTTACTGTATATTTTTATCTCTAGGAGTCAAAGCATACATATTCCATCTGTCCTGTGTCTCTTCATTTGGCAAAACTGAATACCAATTCCTGGCAAAATTGAGCATTCCTTTGTTCTCTGCAGGGGCGGGCTAGCTGAGAGATTATGTCGACTGCAGAACAGAGAAAGATCTGCCATTAACTTTTGGAGGCATCAGTGTATTTCAGATACCAAAGTCTCCTCAGGTAAGAAGCATTAGTCATACACTAATGTGTGAAAGTATATACTTACATGTGTGTTTGTAGGGCCCACATAGGGTTACAACTGAAGTTTGTTCTTTGTGGGGTTTGCCTGACTTGGATTTAATGCTCTCTTGATTGCCTTCTGAGCTAATACTGCATTTCAGCTATATATGGTCGGTTATAACATCCCAGTCATCAAAGTGTTGGAATGTAATGGATGAAGAACTTGTGAAGAGTCTAGACATCTAGATTAATACAAGTCCTTGATTTCCAGCATCACCTGAGGAAATGGTGTTTCCAGCAGATTGTAGGGAAATTCAACATTTAATTTATGAGTGTGGGGGTGGCTTTTTCATTTTTTGTTGTTTCTTTATAACCAACTTTTCCTGTTCCCTTGTTAATTTTTTCTGTGGTTTGAAGTCAGCTGTATTGATGGATAAGTGCTGAAATTGTGAATAACAGTAAATATGGGCAAATAGAAGACAACCATGAAATGGGTGTGAAGCATAACTACAGTGGGCCCTTCGCTTAAGAAGAAACAGTGGAAGTTATGTGAATTAGTTGTAAGTGACTGATAGAACCACTTTTCAGTAATATTTCTTGAGAGGTAGTGGATTCATAGAGTTTAAGTGTGAAAGAAGGATTATTTTTGTATCAGTTTGTGTGTGACTGTAGGGTATGAAATTGCAAGGATTTATTCAGTATTAAGCTGACTACTTGTTTCCGAGAACATCTGAACTTACATTTATTTTTCAGAAAGTCCTCTGGTCTTAATTTGAAAACATGCGGATGAGAGAATCTATCACTTGCCTTGAGAGTTTGTCCTTAATTCCACTCCCAAACTTTTAAAAGTGGGTTTTCTTCCAAATATGAGCTTGTCTGGCTTCAGTTCCCCTCTTTTGTTTTGTAAAGCCTTTCTCCATTAGATTAAAGAGCTCTTTAGTGTGTGGCATTTTCCCTCTCTGGCAATTGCACAGCAAAATCATGCTCCCTCATAATTTTCATAAACTAAACAGAGTGAGCTCTTTAAGGCTCTCTAAAATATTTTTACTGGTCTTCAAGTGATTTTCATGGCTTTTTACTGTATCCTCTCAAAGTTTTCACCATGTCTTAAGAATGAGGGCATGTATGTATTCCTCCAGTTTTAGTCTCATCAAAACCTTGGGCTGGATTCAGTTCACTACTTTGCCTCCTGTATGCTGAAGGCCTGTTATAAGTGTTTGAGTCTGGTTTGGCTTTGGTCACAGCATGGTGCTGGGATTGCATGTTGAATTGATTGTCCAATATGATTTCATAACTTCTGTAGCTTTTGTTTTCTGAAGTCCAGTTTCCCACTCTCCAGCTATCATTTGTGTTTCATCTACCTAAACACAGGGAAATATTTGTTCTATATCCAGGTCTGCTTCATTTTAGTATCCCCAGCTAAGCATGCAGTTCAGGTCATTGTGTATGTCAAACCTGTCCTCTTTTAGTCACAAATTTGCTTGAATTTGTGGTATTTGCATAATTTCTTTTTTTTTTTAACTTGTTTTTATGTCACTGGTGAAACCATTTAATAGCCATCAGCATTTACTTTCAAATCCTGCTGTAACTGCTCTTTCTCGATTATGATTTTCCACAGGCAAAAAGCTCTAACTGTAATTCATTGAATTAGTTCTCTGATTTATTTTTTTTGCATTCGACTTAAGGGGTACATTAATAATAGTGAAAATGATTGTTCTTTCATAAGGAGTTTGTACAATTTTAAGTCACACGCAAACTATTGGTTAAAGCTAATCTCACAGTTTCTCACTGGAACTTTAGAGAGCTTACATCCTGTGTCCACTTGCATGCTACATGTTCATAATGCCATCCATGTGATGTGACATATTAGATTTCTGACCTTATTTGCTTACTTATTTTTCCAGTCACTTTGCCTAGATCTGATGTCAAGGTAGCTGGTGTCCAGTTATTGTAGGTCACTTTGTTTGCCCTTCCTGAATATTAGGACCACATCATCATCCTTTCAGTCTTCTGGAATTTCCCCAGTGTTTGAAGGCTCACTGGAAAGTAACATCAGGAAACCAGAAATGTGTTTAGCCAACTCTTTTCAGAACTGCTATGTTGAAAATAGTCATATTGACTTAAAATTATTCGAGGCTTCTGCGTGTTGTCTATCCTCCATCTGAGTTACTAACGGATAGGAGGTTACTGTATTATTCTTATGTGATATAAGGGCATCCTCTTGCTTCTTCTGAAATATGGAAAAGAAAGTAAAAGTAAAAAATAGTAAAAGGAAAAAAATTAGTATTCTCTATAGTAATGGGCCTGCAAAATAGCTAATGTGCTAATATTCTTCTCATCTTAACTTCATATGTGTCATTACAAAACCTTGGTTTTGGCTGCTCACCGTTTTGTAGGCTTTAACACCTAGGCTGAAATATTCCATGCCAAACATCTGCCCCTGGCTGAATTCCTTTCTTTGATTATTATTCTGTCTTTCAGAAGATGAGTCAGAATTAGTTAACATTTTATGAGAAAAAAATTATGGGAAAATACCTTACTCTATTCTAAAGTACGTTGAAAAGAAATCTGATAAATGTCTTCAAGATTATTTAGTTTTGGCAGAAGATGAGCCATTGCTAGGATATGCCTTTTGTCATTGTGAAGAAAATCTACAGAACTTGAGCAAGTTAGAATTCTGTAGGACAGACTATTGTTTCATTTACCCTGTGAGCATTTGCTAAAATTTCTAAATGATGCTGAATAAGCCATAATTTAGGAGTATACTTCAACTTCACAGCCTAAATTTCACTTCCCATTCCCAAACCTTATTCCAAAGCTCAAGAAATATGAAATAATCATTAAAATGGCTGTAATAATATCCTGCAGATATTTTTTTCATCTCGGAAAAAAATTATTTTTTCATTTTTTTGTTCTTTGAATGGCCATACTGTTTCATGGCACCAAAATGAATTGATGTTTGGTTTGGAAATGTCAGTTGGAATGGTTGAAATTTTAGTAACGTGTTGATGGTTTAGTAATGTAAGTAGATAACCTTCTAATTGCTTCTAGTTTGGAAATGTGAAATGGCAGCACAGCAAACACATACCACTTTCTGCTTTCATCTTTTAGGTTCATACTAAGAGTGCCTCATTAATCTGGGTTTTTTCTTGGGATTTGTTTCCTTTCTGTTTTGCCCAGTAACATTTCTAAACCATACCGCTTCCAGAACTGTTTCTGACTTCAGCAACAGAAGGAAAGGAAGGAAAGGAATTCTCAAATGACACACTCAAATGAGTTATCAAAAGGGCCTGAAGATTAATGCAGACGGCTGAAGTAGCTTAGTTGCCAAGAGACCTGTCTTGTCATTTTCAGTATTCCGTGGGCATGCAGACCATAAGTTCATTGCTAAGGCAAAGGGGACCATTTTCAGATGACATCAGTTTGAAGTCCTTCTTCCATCTGAGATTTAAGGAAAAACATTTACAGAAGTGCAGACTGTTCCCTCCCATTCGGCATTTCACGTTACAGAATTGTATGCTTTTGTTTTGCTGTTGATCATTTTTATTTTGTATCAGTGTCCATGTTATCCAAACACCTCTTGTTTTCGCTTTTTTTTAAAAATTCCTTTCCGTTTGCTCCCCTGACCCCTTTCTGTAAGTAACCATTGTGGTTTGGCTGCCTCTTGGTCACTGGGATGAATCACTACCCCAGGAAAGAGCGCCTCCTCTCAGGCACACACTTTCTGGCTTTTATACAGTAGGGGGGTTGGGGGGTGTCTCACTTTTGGCTGCGGGATAGAAAAAACCCTTGTGCTTTCTCCATTTTGACAATTTTGGGCCAAAATTGGTTCGGCAGCCTGTCCATACGTTGTGATAGGCACATGCTAAGGACGTGCATTTTTGAAGGGTGATTGGTAATTCCACTTCTGTAATCAAGCTAACTATATTAGACAGAGACTTGCAAGGAGA
This sequence comes from Phaenicophaeus curvirostris, assembly GCF_032191515.1. Classification (NCBI taxonomy): domain Eukaryota; kingdom Metazoa; phylum Chordata; class Aves; order Cuculiformes; family Cuculidae; genus Phaenicophaeus; species Phaenicophaeus curvirostris. Next base: position 55,296,410 of record NC_091394.1, read on the forward strand.
GAAGATCAAGGCTTGCCCATGCTATACAGCGTTGGTTGGACACTTGTTGGGCTTTAGTTCTGACAGGGATGGATGTTAGGGCCTTGGCCATAAATTCAGATTTTTTTTTTTCTTAGCAAGATGTAAAAGGGAGACTGAGAAATGTGCAGTCTCTGTAACAGCATGTCTCTGACTGGTCAAGCTGAGGGTTTGAGAATACTCTGTGCAAGGGCTTTTACGCCATTTGCAAGCTTTTTTTTTCTGTCTGCAGTGCTGTAACTTCCCCATGAAGTTTCCTGTTTGGGCAAAGAAGAGATCTGGACAGTTGAGAGAGGGAGAAAAAAACAAAACAAAACAAAACCCCAAACCTTTTTCCCATCAACGTCTGCTGGTTATATGGGGATTGCATGATGCAAAATTAAAAATAGTGCTTTCCTTAGTTATATTCAAGCAACTGTCTATAGGAGAGGACACTAAAAATATTTGAAGCAAACTCATGTAGATTCCTTCTGTAACTTGTGAAATTTTAGTTTCTATACCTTTTATTTTCTATTGGTTTTATTTTCTGCTTTGTTATCATGAAAGCATCTCTTCACTTAAACTGCAGAAGCATGTTATTGTCTAGTATTTATAATCCGATACAAGATATTTGGTATTTGTAGGCCTGAGATTAAGATTTGGGATTGGATTACAATTGAATTTGAGTAACAAAGTGATAATAAACTCAAACCATTGATGCTTCAGGGAGAAGTGACCTTCGAAGGCCAACAAGTCTTTAGTTTGCTGAGGCAAGTGGAGCATGCAGGAGGGGACAGGGTGAAGCCCTTGAGATGAGGACAGAGTTTCACTCCTAACTTTCACTTCATTTTCAGGGAGGCTGAAAGGGTCACAGAAGAGGACATAAGCAATCGCTCCTCCCCTTCCAGTTTCAGTGACTAGTTAAGGTGAAAGGAAGAAAGAATTTTAGCGGCTTGAACGCCCTGAGGCTTACATAAAAATTTGTCTCTGTGGATGAAGAAAACAAGGGGAGACCTTAACAGGGTTTCTTTTTACCACGCAAAATTCTTCTAAAAGCACAGAAGTTTGAGCTTTGCTGGTTGTTGCTTATTTTCCTAGTTCTTAACAGTTTGTTTTATTACTTAAGAGTTAGTACTATAAGTTGGATAACTGGCAAGTGGCCAAATTTATGTTTGTTTTGGTTTATTTGTTTTGGTTTTGGGTTTTTTTGCCAGCCAACTGTCTGAACTTGTCACAGCATTGAGAAAGAAAAAGTCAAATGTAAGCTTGACTTTTTCAAACAGGAGTTCTTTGTATTGTTTTTATTTTCTTATAAGAATCAATAATAGCATGCAGAGTCACTTTAAGTAGCTTACGTATGTTCCTATAAAGAATGTATAATGTTTAAAGCGCAGCCAAATTCAGCAGCCTTTTTAAAATGAACATAGATGTGGCAAGAAGCCATCGTGCCTGCAAGTCCTGGTATGTTTTTGAGAAGTATCTTTTTGACTGGCTTCAGAAGTTACCAGCCCAGGAAGAATAACAACGTGTATAGATCAGAATAGCAACCAGATGTTTTTTTACAGGCTGTGAAAATGTTGGAATCTCCACCTGGTTTTCAACATTGACTTTGGTCTGCAAGGGTCTGCTTGGTATATACCTGCGTGCGGAGTTTGTTACGCCTGCACCTGTGATATTTTACATGGGGAAGAAGGAAGAGCCATAATGGTATGCCAAGCAAAAGGATATTTTTAATTTATGCCTATAATTAGACCTTTTATACTTTCTACACTTGAGAATGAAAGTAAAACTTTGTGGTCTGAACCAGAAATTGTGGGCTTGGCTATTCTTCCACTGCAGATAGTAAGTGCTCTCCCAGGAGGGTGTCTAGCAACTGCAGTTTTGGAATCCATATTAGACAATTAGAAGTTAAATGACATCGGGATGAAATAATTCCTTTGAAAAAAATTACTGAGGGAGACAAATTTAGAAGTGTGTTGCTAGTTTGCTTTATTAAACAAGGCATAAAATGGGGGTTTCTTTGTTTACTTTGTACTTCCATAATGTGTATTCAATCCATCTGTCAGAACCAAGTGCAGAGATTGATTTTCATTCTTAGTGCACTAAGTACTATTCCCAACGTTATTTGCACAAGATTCTTTGTACTTTCACCAGGAAATGTTATTTTATAGAAGCTTTTAGCTGGAATTAATGGAAATTTAACTTCTGTGTAACACCTGTTTTTCTTGTAGTTCATCTTTCTAAAGTTCAAAAGAATTTGCCAGTTAAGTAAAAGTATAATTACACTTTTCAACCATCTTCTTTAGAAATGTCAACGGACTATGTCAGGTACAGTACCAATTTGCTTCTAAACTGCAGTTCTTATATATGATTTGTTTGATAGCTCTTTGAGCAAAAGTAACAGTAGTGTGTCTTAAAAGCATCTGTCCTTCTCCGGTATCTTTCAGATATCATTAAGATCAAGAGTTGTGCATTGTGACTATTTAGCTGGTAGGAACAAATACAGGTTGTCCTGACTGCCTTTGCACAAAACAAATATTTGTTAGTGGTTTTTCAAAGGCTAACATGACTTCAAACAATCCCATTTTTCTCCAAGTCCCTTGGGTTTTCGTAGGAGTTTGTGTTGGATTTTTGAGGAAGCTCTACTTGCATGAATATATATATATATATTTTTGACTTAAAAAGGAAGTGTTGAAGTCCTCTTGCCTTGTTTACTTGGGTTTTTTGATCCGTGTGACAGATGGGGTAAGTCTTGTGGCTGAGGAGTTTCTTTGTTATTTCATTGTATATATATATATCTACATGTATATTTGCTGGTAGGTGTCTGTGTGTGTTCTTTATTGCCAGAGACTTTTCTTCTCTGTTCTTCATACTTGCATATGAGTATATTTTTTTTCCAGAGTGCTCAGTGGAGCGTTGTACTAAACTCTGTTTTTTCTCTGTTTTTATAAGATCTGTTATGTGTGCATGTAGTTCACTGTTTTCTGTGCTGGTACTGTGGCCTTTATGAAAACTTATTTCTACCTTATGTCATGTATTTGCTCCATTCCATTCTGTTGAGGTGGGCATGTCAAGTCCGTTAGCCCTGTGGGGGAGATCTATTCCCCCAAAGTTGCAAGATTTATAAATTCTCATGGAAAAATGGAAAATTGAAAAATTCAGGAGTACCCACTGTCGTAGAGTCAGCCTGCCTTTAGTTTGCTCCTGCTGATGTGATGGTGGTGTTACTGTTCTTGCTTCAGCTGATCTGATCTCCATGGAGATGCACTCGCTATCGCAGCTGACACAGTGAAATAATCTGGAATGGGGTAAATTACCCTCTTCCCCAATTCCTCTTCAGGACCTGGGAGGTGTTGCATACCCTACTCTGTTGTCTCAAAACACTTTTCCTCACCTTGCAGGTCTTGAAGGGACCACTGCTGCTGGATTTCTAGCAACTGACTCTGAAGAGAATTTGTTCCCTTTGAGAGCTTTCCCTTCAAGCTTACAGGTGCTCTTTTGCAACACTTGAAGAGTTACATTCTAGCAAAATTCATTTGATTGAGGTGAAACTGTATGTGGTCTTACTGATGTTGACACCTGATGCATTTCCATGCATCAAACCCTATGGATCCTCTCCCTGCAGTGTGTTCAGCTTCCTATCACTGTGTAGCAAGAGAAACATAAAATATGCAGTGCCCAAGAGATCATAGCTCCTATATTTTTCTCCTTATTTGTCTTCCTTATTGGTAGTTACAGAGTTATTAAAAGAAACTTTAGAGTTGTATTTCAGGCACTGAAGCCAGAATGTCTGAACAGTTTTGTTTTGCTTTTGGGTTTTTTTTTTTAGATTGTGCTCCTCCATGTTTTTCCTTTTCTTCTCTCCAAACTGTTTTGGTTGTTCAGAATCAAAGCAGACTGGCTTTCTTCCTAGCCTCCCTTCTAGGCTTCCCTTGGCATGACCAGTGCATCATTCATCATCATGTAAGTTGGTTGTTGATGTGGCTTAAATATATGCATCTACTGTGAAGCCACTTTGTTAGGTCTGAAGATTAAGGCCCTTCAGTCTGCCGAAGACTAGAGTATGCTGATGTTTTCAGAGGCTCAAGATCTCACAGTCTGTGATCTCCAAAGGAATGGGGAACTTGTTTATTTCTTTTTTTTTTTTTTTTAACCCTTCTGGAATTCAGCATAATGCAGAACATCTGCAAAATACTGTGCCAAACATGTTTTGATGTCTTGGTATATGGCACGGTATGTGACTGAAGGGCAGCATTACCCCATGTACTGAAATAATAAACAGAAATTAAAGGAACTAACTGGGGAAACTGATGTATTCAATGTGAAATTTGTTTGTTCATCTCCCACACGCTTGAAATATCTTTCTAGATTAATTGAGCTACTTCATGTCTGGGTTGCAATTGGAGTGAGAGAACAACATCCCAGAGGTCACCTGGAATTAAGTGATTAAACATGCACATAAAAGCAGATGTGCTAGGTGGTCAAACCTAAAGTTCTTCTAGTTTGGGATCCTGTTTCTGGCAGTGACAAGAGCTACCAAAACACCTAGGAAAAATTATAACAGGGCTAACACTTGATGATATCTCCCCGAAGTGATCTCCTGAAGATCTCTGACTCTTGGGCTTTCTGAACCACAACTAGTGTCTGTGTTCTTAGTGATTTTAAATACATTTTTTTTTTCTCCTACCAAGAACTTACTAGTTGTTTTTCTGAACCCATGCGTACAATGTAGACCTGTTTTGGTCACACAGTTGTGGAGGATCAGGCTTTCTTGGAAATTATGTCCAAGGCCTTTGCCACGTTTGTTCTGTTACTGCTGTTGCCCAAAAGACCTTTCCTTGTCATTTCAAAGATTCTCTTTACTGTAGCAGTGAGAGGTTGTTGTTCCGTTTGCCTAGGTTTGGATCAGGATTTCTCTGTCTGTTTCTGAGGAGACTGAATGTGTGACTGCTGTGTGTGCTGGTGGGGTGGTGCTGAATCTGCTTGTCCAGCCCCTGCATGGCAAGGATGCTGGAGGCTTTTGTCAGAGCTCCTTATTTCTTGGTTAGGAGGCAAGGGAAGCTCTTGTCAATCATAAAGAGGCTTCACCAGAGGTACTTCCTTGCTTAAATGACTTGTTCCTCCCACCAGACAGTCTCTCCTAATGGTTTCACTCATTCTGGATCACTTGTAAGTTCTGGAGAAGTTAATTTGTTTGATCGCGGTTCGTCTACCAATTAATTCTGTCTGTTGCTCTCCTGTGGGTGCACTTAACCACAGCATTCTTCTGCAAAGGCCTCATGTGACCTTGGCAGGTGGAAACTAACCCAGTTCGTTATTGGTACCTGATTTTTCTTGTACTGTGGCCCTTCTATGGCCAACCTTTTGAATCACCGCTAGCCAGCATGTTGCTGCACATCTTTGTAAAGGTTTTTCTTCTTACAGAAAATTGTTGAAAGTGAGAGAGCATTACAGGCCCTGGTGGCTGATCTCCCCTTCTTTTAAATGGTGCTCTTTAGAGGTGGCATGTTGTATATCCCAAATGCCTCTTCAAAATTCACACTTGGATTTATCAGTGCCTTTCTATCTCTCTTTATGGCAGCTCAAGCCTTGTGTATCAGGGATATCAGGGACTGAATTTATACTTCATGCCCCTGGGATTAATAAGCTGTGATTATATTCATAGAGCCAGATATTTCAGAAGATCTTTGAGACTGTGTCAGTGGGTGTTTTCTCTGACTTGCCAGCTGACTTCGTGTGAAGGCTATGGAGAGGTGCTGGGAGGTGCAGCTGTCTGTGCTAGGCTGTGTTCCAGGACTGGCCTGCAGCAGCCCTCTGTCACCAGGAGATCAGAGGGCCCAGGGATTTGCTGAGAAATGTGCTTATGTCTGACACTGACCAAGCAATTATCCGAGTTCCCATCTTTATCTCCCTCAAGCATTGTACTGTTGCAGAGGCATCAGGCAGCAAAGAAGAGCTTTGTTAAGCAGTCCTCAAATTGCTGTCTGAATGGAAGATTTCTGAACATATCCAGGCGGCTGTGTGCTCATTCTCTGTGAGTGTTCATGTGGACTTGTCTTTCTATGGGAGAAGAAGGTTATCTTCAAGTGATAAGTGAGCTGAAGTTTTTTGAAATGAACATTCCATAGGTATCTTCTCTCTTTCTCAAGGCCTCTCCACTAGCATTGTGCCTAGAGTCAGTGGTTGTGTTGGTCTCTTCTCCCATGTGATAGGTGATAGGATGAGAGGAAATGGCCTCAAGTTGCACCAGGGGAGGTTCAGTTTAGACATCTGGAAAAATTTCTTCACGAAAAGGGTTATCGGATGCCGGAACTTGCTGCCCAGGGCAGTGGTTGAATCACCATCCATGGAGGTATTTAAAAGATGGGGAGATGAAGTGCTTAAGGATATGATTTAGTAGTGGATAGGTATGGTTGGACTCAGTGATCTCAAAGGTCTTGTCCAACCAAGTGATTCTATGATTCTATGAAAGATAGCGCGGGGCATGCTCTGACCCATGTTCTCGTTACTGTAGTGTATTGCCTATTCATTGTGGACTTGGTGGCTTAAAAAAGGTGAAAGAGTCTGGCCAAGAGTGGTAGAATGTATATATGCTTATGGTATCAAATGTTCCTGTGGACCACTTGTCTTGAATAGCCATTATCTTTGTTCACTGACTTCATCCTGCCTGTCCTTCCTGTGTCCTGAAGGAGTTTCTTGAGGACAGTCCAGCCCGGGGACTGTAGGGGAAAAGAAGTAATTGGATAGTATTTGAAACTGGCTTAATCCAGCCTGGTTGGTCTGTCACTGAAAATAACCATCCTTCCTCAGTCCCTTCCTGCCCCACCTCACCCTTTTCCATCACTTGTTCCTTCCTCTTCCTCGTATCTGCTTGTGTGCTTTTCTGGCTTTGCAATTAGATGGCTTAGCTCATTGATTTTGTTAAAAAAAAACCCTGAAGAAATAAATTTATGAGTGATGAAAGATGAAAGCATATGCGGTGTAGGAATGGGCAGGACTGCAGCACAGGGATCATTTGCACCTTTTAAATATACATATTTAAGGTACTTTTCCTTGTTTAAGTTTACTTGGTATAGTCATGAAGCCTGCACATCTGCAGCATTGAATTGCTTGGGCTATAATTCTGCTTTGCAGGTGAAATTAAGTGAATGAGGACTTTGGCAAGCAAGTGAGAACGTATGTGAATTAGTCAAGGGTGAAAGAGAACCTTGCAAAACCTTAAAATGAGCTTTGCATATGGATGAACAAACAAGTAAACTTCTCTGGAAGCTATAGAAGTTGCAGTGTTCCAGCTCATCTCTTCACCCACAAATTCTCCCTTCCATGTGCAGCCACATATGTTTGATTTATTTTTGACTGACATAACAATAGAAGAGCCAAATGAATTAAAAACGAAGCTACGTTCTGAATGTTGGTGTTTTATCACATGCCAGGAACCCAAACTGCCTTGCCATGTTTGAGAGAGCACTCTATCGTCAGCAGTAATAATAATTTTTGAGCAATTAAATTAAACTATCTCTGTGCATCTAAATAAACAAATAGATTGTGGTTCTCTAGAATGTGCATGCATGCCAAGTGTGAGACTTGGCTAGGTGTTGAAATTGTGCTGCTTTTAATGTAGAAGTATTCAACTTCGTTTAGTTTCAGCTCCCAGTATTTGCACCAACTTTAGGACTGGCTTTCATATAGGTACAGTTCTTGATTTGTGTACTGTTTTTAACTGTTTCATAGTCAGAGGTATTTAAAAGAAAAAAGTTATTAGGTTGTAATTCGTTGTCTTCAACTTGCTTTATCAGCTGAGTAATATGTATGCTGCTGACCAGTAAGAATTGTCATAAGATAACTGCACGTTAGGAAAACATGGTTTGGAAGTGATGAACAGACTCCTTCATGAGCTGTGTTAATACATTTTTTTTAATACTGTGGTGTGTTTTGATATTGAAGTTGATTTCTTTTTTAACGTGGATGAAAATGCAAAATGTGCAGTATGTCTAGAGGGGAGAGGTAAAGGCTCAGTTGCTTTGAAGACTGAGAATTCTTGTGGTTGAGAGAATTTATTTATGTGTGCCAGATGACTTGGGGATGACAGAGGACCTCAACTGCAGCTAGTCAGGCAAAACAGAATTCAAGTGTGAATGTTCTGAGTCCTTGCCTTTAGGCACAGAAAACCAGTCTGTGCTCACACTTAGCAGAAGTTTGCACGTAAGGAGACCTTAACCATGCAGCAAGTATTTGGAGTGGCACTGGAGCCCTACGGCTTACCCTTAGAAGGTGACAGCAGTAAGGAGTAATGGTGGTGGCAAAGATCTCTCTTCCTCAGCCAGTTTCAAAGGACTTGGCAGAAGGGATGGATTCTCATACTCCCGTTTCTCAGATCTGGAAAAGGAGGTTGAGCTGTATTGGCTTGGACAGAAATGGCTTGTGTACATCACATCAGGGACTTTCTGTTCGAACCCTTTATCCTGCTGGAAAATACTGGTTCATGGGAAACAGAATGCTTTGCAGAAGCATGTTGCATGTAATGAAAACTGAGTTCACATAAAAGTGGTTTCCAGAATATTCAGTTTTACAGTTCAAAATTACTTCATTTCAGATTCAGTATAAAATGTAATACAGACTCAGGAATACAAATCAGGGATAGAATACTTTTTTTTTTTTTTAATATTGAACTTCATTTAATAAACCTAAAGGGTTTTAGGGCCTGGCTTCTTTGGTTTGGGTTTCTTGAGGGTTGGGTTAATTTTTTTTTTTTAAGTTTCTCATAAAATGAAGCTAAAATATTTTGATTTATTTTCCAAAGGAAAGGCATTCAGAGTTGTGAAATGGGCCTTAAAATAAACAAACAAAGAACAAGTACAGCTCTGCCATTAAGTTCCAGTACCACATTCACAGTCCCCTGCTTCTTCTTTGCTGTGGGAAGACAATAATTTTTATAAACTGTGCTTCTTGGGATTCTGTTTTTCCCGGTACAACTTGTGAATCAAAATGGGTAAAATTGGGGCTTTTGCTGCCCCTGGCCTCCAGCATCCTGTCTTTCCCCGCTAACACTTTGTAGCATTTGGTAAGTGGTTAACAATATCTCTCCCCTTAGTGACTGGAGTACAAATCCAAGTGGGGCTAAGTTGGAAAGAGAAGAAATCTTACATGATCTCACTGTACAGACCCAGGTCTGTCTGAGTAGCTGTTGCCCTGTGTCACTGCAAAGGGAGCTACAAGTTGTTTCATTTCAGTGCAAAGTTGTTTCTTGTTAAGGGTAGACAAAAGTGCTTAAAATCAAAGTGTGGGGATGCTGGTATTTGTTTACATTGCTTCAGAATAAGGGAGCCTTCTGTGTCCTGATAGCATGCTGATAAAATGGATTATTCTTTTGCAATAATTGTTTTTAGGCAGTGAATCTATCTTACTCCTCTTTCTCCACATTTGTCTCTAAATGTGAATCATTGACTTTTAAATACTTTGTACCTAGTGAGAGCTCTTGTAACTTGGTCCCTGACAACTGTTGCTTTAGGAAATGTCAAGGAGAGCAAACCCAGCTTCATTTTTAATGCGATTTTCTGCTTTTAAACAAACTTTTTTTTTTCCAATGCCCAATAAAAAAACCCCAAGGAACATAAGTGAATGAGTTGCAAGATTAAAAATTCAGATGTGGTGGGGGAGGGCTTCTCCTTCTAAGGAGTTTGTGGTTTCATAGGTGTTTGGAAGAAAGGCAGGCTTTTGTCTCTACAGTTAATAGTATCCATAAAGAAAAGTTACAAGAATATCTTAACATAAGTTATTGAGTGGAGCAATGTATTCTATTAATGTGTGGATTTTTTCGCATATCTGCAGAGAACACAGGATGCACATCTTCAGAGTGCCAGAATTTGTTTCCTTTCATCCAAAGTTTGCATTTTTACTTTTCATTTTGATTTACTTTCCAGATAAATCTGGTGTCCTAATTGTGAAGATCTTGGAAATGTTTGAGGAGTGTACAATAAAAGTTGCTATCTGCCAGCAACTGCAACAGACTCCTGCTACGGTTTCATCTGAGGACGCTGTCGTTAATGCAGGAGAACCAATACTCAAAGTCCTTTTTGTGAGAGAGACAGCAGCCCAGCTGAAGAGCAGGCCACAGGATGTCATCCACATCTACCCTCCATGGTGAGTAGAGAAAACTGGCCATGTTTGCTGTAGCACTGCAGAACAAGGGGGTTTGGTAGGATGCTGGTTGCGTTGTTGTGGGAAAGATGTTTTGAGTAGGACTTTCCTGTGGTTATCTGTCTCTGGCAACTGGACAGACTTTGACAGGTACCTTAAAGATAGCTAAGATAACCACTAAATGTGCAGCATAATGCCTCTAGTGTTGCTCAGGGCTTCAGTTTTGTTTTCACTTAGTATTTCCATGTTTAGAGTGATAGAAAGGCCTGAGCAATCTCTTATCAACAATAAGGCCAATAAAGTGCATACTTTCTGGTTGCAAAGTAGTTCAGGAATGCCCATCTGTTGCTGTGAGTATGGATGTAATGTTTCAGTGGAGTCTGTATTAACTATGTAGCATTCAGCAAAGACAATGTTCAGCTAAAAAAAAATGGGACAAAAAACCCCAACAAAGATATGAGAGATTCACGCTTTTCTTAAGGATTTGGTAGACTCCTTTTTCAGTAGTTCCACATTGCTGCTTCTGTCACTGTCTTCAGTTCCCCAGATCCGTCATCAGCGCAACCTTTCTGGAATTCTTCAAAATGTGTGGTCTACAGTTGGGATTTTTTTCTGAATTAGATGCTTTCCTGTTTTTCAGTGGTAGCATAAGGTGATGAAAACACTAGTAAAGTAGTTGGTTGTTGGTGGCACTGGGTTGGAAGGGCTGGTCTTCATAAAGATTCAAGAGAACCTTGAACTGGGAATATTACTCCTATTTTCACTCTTCTCCACCTAAATTATAAAAGAGGAGTTTTTCTTACGTATTTCAGTATTCGTTACCTGAGTTTTAGCCTCCAGCTGCAGTAGAATCCTGCCTCCAGTGTTTGACCGTATCATTTTGCAAAACACATTTTCCTGTTTTGCAAAGGTCCATATCTGTTTTTTGTCTTCATTGATAGCTGCAAATCTTTTTTGAGTTTCCCTGTTTGTAACCTTTCACTTCTAAAATGCTATTTAACTCTTTCTGGAGGCAATTCAGAAATTCAGGGAAGATACTTAATCCATTGTTTATTAAGGCTACAGATACAAGTGTCAATAATTCAGATGTAGGTAGATTGGTAGCTAAGGGAAATACAGTTGAATATTAATCACCTCCATGTCTGATATGAAGTAAGTTGTTGCTTCTTTTACCCTTCCTCCCACCCCTCAAGGTACTAATGTTTGTTCTTGTTTGCCCTTTCCTTCAAGAGGCTTCTCTTCATGCTTTTGTTTCCCCTGTTTTCTTCTTGTTTCTCTCTCCTACAAATTTCCATCTTAGTACTATTTTTCCTTTTCAGGTTTCCTCTGTTGTTTTTAAACCACAAGGCATTGCACTTATCCTACTGTATCTTTCTGTAAAGACCTTAACATGCACTGAGATTTTTGTACCAGCAAAACTGTTTGAGTTAGGGTATGATTTGGTCTTCCTTCCCCCCACTTCATTTTCCTTTTCCTGAATGGTTACTGGCAGCTTGCTTAGCGTGTGTAAATCCCAGACCATTCCAGCTTGTTCCACATCTGCTTTGGGAAGATGAAGGTCTGCACTGATACAATCCTTCCCAGACTAGAAGCATCTGTAACTATACTAGTGTCGTCTTCTCATTTATTTAAATTCTAAGATGTTCTGGAAATAAAACTCATTCCTATGTAGATATAAACTGAAATTTCTTGAAAAAAACTTCATAGCTGTCTTTTCCCAGAAATATCACTTTCTATTTGCTTTTGGATTTTATTTTAGTAGGATGCACTTTTCATGTAAGCAAAAGGTTATTTCGTAAAACCGGATTGTTTGGGCAGGGCTTATATCTGCGTTTTCAGAGTTGCTCTCCTTACCTATGTGGCTCTCAAGGCACTTTATAAAGACATTAGTCGATAGTGGCAAAACTGCATTATATTTAAACTCTAGTCCCATTTTCTATCATTTTGGCATTATCTTAATGTCAGTCATCTCTATTCAAAAGAAGTGGGGCTGGATACTTTTAAACTGGAGGTAGGGAGAGAGATGAACATAAGGATGGGGAGTGGTTTTGTTTTAGATTATTATTTGGCACTTTTAGTTTACATTAATTGGAAATTGGACTTGTACACTTAAAGGAAGTTTCCCCTATCACATGTCCAAGCTTCTATTCTGTTAAACTCTTCATCATTCAGAGTTCTCAAGTAAATGTAGTTTCTGTTACTCTGTATTGGATTTGTCCTGCTGGTGTGAAAAACAACAGAAAAAACTGTGTTAAAATGCTTTCCTGTGTGACTAGTGTAAAAATGAAGTAACTAAATCTAACCCTGACATAGAGAAATAAGCGTATTTATCTTACTGATATCAGAAGCAGATGGGAACAAACAAACAAAAAATATAGGCAAGAGGGGACAACTCTTGAATGATTTGGCTGTACTTGGGACACACAGCACACTGTGCATAGTCGTCCTGAATTTTGAATTACTTGTATAGTAAGGCAGAATGGGATGAGATGGATTGATTTATAAGTTGATTACTTCTACTGCTTTAAAATAACACCCTGAGAGTAGAATTTCCAGATATCTTCAAAATAACACCGTAGAATTATATTCTGACTTTGCTTTTTGCCTTGTGGCCAGGCAGATGAGCGGGTAGATAAGATGCAGACACACGGGCTGCTGGCTTCTGTAACTGTTAGTGAGCAAAATTTGAAGGCATCATTCTAGATCCTTTGTAAAATTAGACTTGGCTTTTGCATTTATATGTGTTGAGAACATGGTGCACAGCTTGGTATGTGAAATGTCTCTGGCAGTTGACAGCATAAATACTTTGGGAAGCAGTGTATAGAGATTTGTTGATATGTTTGTTGGTATTTGTTTGCATACAGAATCCTGTGATACTTCACCGCTAGAATACAAGCAATTTAATTTAAAAAATAAAATATTGACAGGCGGCTGGTTATAAAAATCTTATCAACCTGGTCGTTGCTGATGAGAGCAGTCCCAGCAACGTCAGAGGAGCTTTGTGTCAGAGTAAGAATTTGCAGGACTGAACCCTGATTCTTTATAACTGGATATGGATTTCTTTGGGTCTGGTGTCTTAAGGTGCATACTTAAAGTCTTGAATGAAAGGGATTTCATGTGAAAATTCTCGCTTGCTATAGGGAAAGCAACCCCGATAGGCTCATTAACACTTTCAAACCAGTGTGTCTGGTGAAGGATGGAGCTCAGGTACCTGGCCTGTGAGCCATGGAATGGGAGCCTGCTCTGATCTTGAGGCTATATAGAAGTGCTATTGCACTGCTGTGTCTAAATAAAACCTATTAACTTGGACACATCACATGAAGATGGTTGTGTGTTTTGGGATGAACCTGGTTTGTGTCTGGCCAGCTGAGAACACAACAGGCGAAAGAACTCAGCCCTGCCTGCCCCGGCCTGTGCAGGCTTGCCTTTGGTTTTTGTCTTTGCCGTACCTGAGCAATTTCTTGGATTAAGATTTTAAATGAACACCTCATAATTTTTACAAACTGAATCTGAGTCATTAAGTAGTTTTAACAACTGGAAAAGGAAAAGCTTTTTACTGTGTGTAATTAAATCAATTACTAAGTCTTTATTCACTTAACAGAAATACGTATCCAGCAAAAAGTGAAGGCTGCTTGATACTACAAAGACACGACAGAATGGGAACGAAGGTTTCTCTGTTCCACTGGTGGTGATTTCATGGCTTGAACTTGCTTGGAGCAGGGGGTGGGGTGTTTATTTAATTGTAAAAATTATAGAAAGAACTTGCCGTACTTAACAAAGTGATACGACTTGGTATTTTTGGAGACTTCAGGTCTTTTCTGCTGATAGCAGGGCTTGAGGACTGGCAGTTTCCTTCAGATATTCCTGCCTCCTTCTTGTAGATATGCCTACTGTTGAGTGTTCAAGATAAACTAACCTGAAGAAAATGGTGCAGGTTAGGATTCTTTTCCATACCATTAAATTTAACAACTTCAAAATATTTTTCATATATTTCTGAAGTTAAACTGCTAGAAGTATATTAATGTTAATACAGTTGCTGGCAATAGCAATATAAACCACAAGTCGTGTTTGGTTTGAACAGGCTCAGAAATTGATCTGTACCTATTGAATGAGATGGTCTGGAAGCCCCTATTTCAGGAGGTTCACGCACTGCTGATAACTGGAGGGCTGGGACAGTATGAACGGGACAGAATGGCTTTGTGTTCTGTTCTTACACTGCCTGTAAGTGTAGGCCATTCTGCACTGCAGAAGACAGGATCTTTGGCTGGGCAGACACTGTTCCCTCTGCAACTTCTCTGCACTTAAAAATAAGTGGAAAAAAAAAAAGAGAGTTTATTTTAGGAAGTCAATATGGTAAGTATATAAAACACTAAACATTGTGACATCAACAAGTGACTTCAAAGTTGTTCTGTAGTTTCTCTTAACCTATGAAACCACAGGGGATCATAATTACTCAGCTTTGAAAGTGTTCCAGTGCCTGGTGAGTGTTTAATGTGGACTTCTCATTTCTTCTTGCATTACACTAGATTAGGTCTCTCCTCAAAGAAGTTTAGAAGAGTTTGAATTATTTATGGCCAAGAGGAGTTCACACAAAACATTGCTACAGATCAGTTGATGTACAGTGATGAGACCTTGTATTCTCAAGTCCTCTAAGGCGGGCTGGTGATAGAAATTGCTGTAGAAATACGCAAACAAGCTTTGAACTAGTTTATGTACAGGAAGCAATCTAGCTTTGCGGACTTACATATTCTTCTAGTTTAGAATTATCCTGGATATTCCATAGGCTGTTTTGTTGGCTCGCTAACAGGACTTATGAGAGATGATTATGCTGCTGTCATTTTTGCATTGTATGGAACATCTTTTGCATAAATTCAGTTTGTCTACTTACTCCACAGAGAGGCAGCTTTTTGAGCACTTGATTGATCAGTGGACAAAACTGATCTATGTTCAACATCTGCCTTTGATGAAATCTAAGCATTTATACATACACACACACATATATATACGCACACACATGTATGTATCCACATGTACACATATAAATATTCAAACAGATGGAAAAGAGGGGGGGGAAAGACCGCCAGTCATATCCCGGCCATCAGAAAGCTGTTAGCTCTGTCTTTACGTTTGTTCTTTGAAGATGTTACAATAGGAGAGTGGAAGAACTCTGATAAGAGGGACTCACTCAGAAGATAAAATTCTACAAAATTTCAGATCTGTAAAGCCAGTGTGGGCACAATTTCTAAAGTACATATGGGAATGGCCTTGGAGCCAAAGATCAGATCATATCATCTGCTTGGAATTGCTTCTCAGAGTTGATGCAGTTGTGAAAACTGAAGCTCATTTCAGAAGAAACTGAAGCAGCTGCAGGCTTCTTCAAGTGTTAGTATTTTTATTTTTTGTTAGGATATACGTTTTCTAGTGCAATCACTTCAAAAGAGACGGGTTGTCTTTTGAGAACAGGAATACATATACTTTTTGGGAACTGAAAGTTGTCTCTAACAAGCTTTTAATGTAATTTCTTCAGCACTTCTGTTTCTTTATCCATTTTGAAGGAGGATTTTACTAATTTTTATGAATTTTAATATAATTTTAAAAATAAATCTGATTTTTTTTTGTCCCTCCCCTCATGTAAGGGGGAGAAAGTTTTATCTGTAGAGCTGCTCAGGTATACCTTATTTTATGTCTCTCTAACTAAAGAGATATTATTTCTGTTTGCATGTAAAAAATTAAAATAACACGTCATAGTAATCAAATCGATGAATAATTGTGTTCCTTCATAGGTGAATGACATAATTGGAAAAATACAGAATTACAAAGCTTTGATTCCAAGAGGAGAACAAGTCACTTATGCTTTCTCTGTGATTTGTCACAACCACCTGAAGCAACAGATACCTGGTATTGTGGATGTGGGCTTCATCTAATATAGTAACACGATCACCCTTGTACAGTGAAATAGACTTGTTTATTTTTATAAGTGGCATTGATAGATGCTTTATATGTATGTCAGACATAAAATGTTAGTACTTTGTAAAACAAACATGAAAGAACTCTCTCTGAAAAGGCTTTTCCATGGAAAAAGGAATGGAGAAGATGGGAGCTTCGAGACTGTAAATCCAGAGTTCTGTAGAAGATTAAAACTGGATTTTCAAACATGATTGTCTCTGAGCTAAGAGCTGATGGTATCTTGATGCTGAAAAAGGGGACTTCCCACTGTATTGTAGCAATGAAGTGCTGGGATTTTATTTATATGTTTGTCTGCTTTCAGCCAAATCAGAGGGGTCAGAAGCAAGCAGTGTGTTTGCAAAGCAGCAGCTTGGATTTTAGATCAAGATCGAAATGCATTGTGGTCAGCACTAAAACCTACAGCAGGGGTAGAATATGTCTCTCTGGCCAAATGGACATCTGGACTGGGTACACGCAGTCAGTTGTTAGCTTCTAGTTCATGCAACAGCTACCCAGGCAGCTTACACAGAGCTTGCCTAGAAGGGGCCATTGTGCTCCAGAGA
Source organism: Phaenicophaeus curvirostris (assembly GCF_032191515.1). NCBI lineage: Eukaryota > Metazoa > Chordata > Aves > Cuculiformes > Cuculidae > Phaenicophaeus > Phaenicophaeus curvirostris. The sequence goes on from NC_091394.1 coordinate 55,313,053, forward strand.
GAGCCTCCACCAGGGTGACTTTCTTCAATATGGGCTGTTTTACTTGTAAAAATAGAGGAGATGTAGAAAAGAGGCAGTGAACATAAATAGCCTGATTTGTGCTGGGGACGTGGGGGTTAGTTTTCTAAATTTTTGTTAAATATGGACTGAGAGTGGTGTCCAATTAATGAGAAAAATATTAATCACCTCACTGTGGTGCTTGCAGTTTGGGGAATTAGCATACATTTGAGATTTGAGTCCATGGGGTTTAGGAACAGAAGTGGTAAATTATGTTTTAAACATCCATTCCTTACAGTCAGTGCTATTGTTTACGTTTGAATTCTTAAGTTACTGGAAAAAACATTCAGTGAGAATGAAAATGTCCTATCTTAATAAACACAAAATATTGATATCCTGAAAATCTAATAATGTGTGCTTTTTTTTTTTTAACGCAAGTTCTGTACTTGAAACTTTCCAGCTTTTATAAGTGAGGAAATTCCAAGCATTTTGTAGTGACAGATACTGTTAATGGGTAGTTGTCCACTGACGTCAAAAACAGAGGATGGTGAACAGCTTTGTTCAAGTCAACGAAAAATGTACGGTCTTGGATAAACTCTGCGTTAGCAACGGAGCTATCCATGATATACGAGCAGCTTCACATGAGTTCCCATGTGCATTCAATCCAATGCTAAATTCCAGATCTTGTTTAATGAGCAGCTGATGGAGCCAAGACCTGGCACTGCGCAAAACCCTGCAGTCCGCTTTATCCAGTCATGAAGGAAAAACAAGCTAAATAAGTTCAGATGAACACATTCAGAATTACTGCAGGGTTATTAAAAAGTTGTGATTTGTATTCCTCTGCTAATGTTTATGACTAACACATTTGGGACGTGTAAAACAATACTTAATTTGTAAAAAGACTGTGTGCCAAAATTCCTGCAGTAGTTTAACCACTAAAGAGCAAGTTTTGACTGTGTGAGTGTGTTTGTTTAAATGTTTAAGATAATCAGTAACCAGCTAATTATTTTTTTTAATCACATTTTAAAAAATTATTATTTCTTCTTGTTGGATTGCTGTTCAGCATTTTCACTTTGTGAAATGCAATGTATTTCCGTAGCTTATTGTGGAGAAACAATTTTAAAGACAAGTGCCATTCTCTTCAGCAGGTGTCATTAGCTACTGTAACAGTAGGTGTGTACTTAGGGTAAGATTTTTACATGCAGTTCTGTATGCAGTCCTTCTGGTCCTTCTTCTATTGTTAGTGTATTTATAGAAAGATTTTTTTGTTATCTTTCACAGAATTGGCCAATCTGAGCCCTAGTTGGGCTTTAGCCCTCCTGATTTTTCCTCTGCACAATCTCACTTCCCTCCTGTAGTCCACCCAAGATGCATGTCCCTTCTTCCAAAGACCATAGACATTCCTCCTCTTTTCGATGTCCCTCAAGATCTTCCCTGCTCAACCAAGCTGTTTTTTTCCCCGCCGGCTCCTTTTCCAGAACATGGGGATGGCTTGTTCCTAAGCTGCTAGAATTTCCTTTGTGAAGAGCACCCAGCCCTCCTTGGCTCCCTTTCCCTTAAAGACTGTCTCCCATGGGACTTTGCCAACCAGCTTTCTGAACAGTCCAAAGTCTGCCCTCTGGAAGTTTAATGTGACTGTTCTGCTAATCCCTCGACTCACCTCACCTAGAACTGAAAATTGTACCATCTTGTGGTCGCTTTGTCCCAGGTCCTCTAACTGTCACATCCCCCACAAGGCCTTCTCTATTCACAAACAGCAGGTCCAGGAGGGCACCCTCCCTTGTTGGTTCACTCACTACACTAGCTGTGTGAGGAAGTTGCCTTCCACGCACTCCAGGAACCTCCTAGACTGCTTCCTCTCTGGGTATTGTACTTCCAGCAGATATCAGGCAGATTGAAGTCTCCCACCAGAACGAGAGGCATTGATCTAGAGATTAACCCCAGCTGTTTATAGAAGAGCTCATCAGCTGCTTCTCCTTGGCTGGGTGGTCTGTAACAGACTCCCATCACAAAATCTGCCTTCTGGTGGGCTCTTCTGATTTTAACCCACAGGCACTCAATCTCCTCATCGCCACAATCCATCTCAATGGTGTCCAAGTCCTTCCTTACGTAGAGGGCTACCCCACCTCCTCTCCTACCCTTCCTATCCCGCCTGAAGAGATTGTACCCCACCATGGCTGCACTCCAGTTATACGAGTCGTCCCACAATGTTTCTGTGATGGCAACTACATCATAGTCTCCTTGCCCTACAGTAACTTCCAATTCCTCATGTTTATTGCCCATGCTGCCTGCATTGGTGTAAATGCACTTCAGCTGGGCTGGTGAACCCTCAGCCCTCATAAAGGGAATAGTGTTCATTCATTTCAGTGTAGTAAGCAAAAGTTAATTACCGTATTCCTAGCAGAAATAATAATTAATCCTCCGAAGTATTTCAAAAGGGGAATGTTGCTTTAAAATATTTGAAAAATTTGGAATGTTGCTACCCAAAATGCAGTATTTAAAACATCTCTGCTGTCCTGTGGTGTGGCGGAAAAGGGGCCAACAAATTTTGCTGTTACTTCTACCAGGCATATTTCCTTCCTTTCAGTAAAAGCTTGTGGAAAAAACACCCGTGGTTTCATGTATTTTTGGCAGCAAGAACATAACCTGGTGTATAAAGCTGTTCAGCTGTGAAACATTCAGTGCAGCTTTCTGTGTGTTTGAGGAAGCTCCTCTTCCTAGCAGTCTTCTGAGTCAACATTTACCATGCAGATTGTGATGTATTACTTCTCTCTGAGTGGTATGCTCCTTTGACAGCTTCCTGAGATGTCTTGGAAAAGTATTTTGGTTGTTACTGTCCCAGTATGGCCTTCTGGCAGACAGGGTTTCTCCTGGCCGAAGTATCATGTATCCATGGCATTAGAAGTGGTGCACAGCCATTGATTTTACCTTTGAGGGATTCACTGCGTGTTTTGAAAGCCAAATCACTGATATGGCTCCAAAAAAAAGAAATCATACTTGGCAGTATGTAGGAGGAGGGGTTTGTGCGTGGGTGGTTTTTTTAGGGGCATTTTTTGCCTCTATTTAACCTCTTTGGACTCCTGGAATGATACTTGTTGTCTCTCTCCTTGATAAAAGAGTTAAGAAGCCTAGTGAACTTTGCTGTGGATGTTTCTGGCTTTGAAGGTTCTTTATCTCTGCCTTTCTTAAGTCTTGGATTTTTATTTTTTTAATAAGGAGGGATATGTTTGTGGTAGAGCAGATCGTGATGATGGGCTTTGTACATAGTCTCTACAGTCCTTGGCTGGTGTAGAAGATAGGTCTGCATGTCCACTTTAAAGCTGCTGCTTCTGTTCACAGCACATCTGTTAGTGCAAACTCAAGCCTGTCAGCATCTTCAGCTAATACCTTGTAATTTGAACTGAGGCTATGAAGAATTTCCCACTTTTGCCATCTCCGAAGTACTGGTGGGACAGACATTGTAGATAACTACATAACTACTCTGAAAAACTGGCAGAATATCTGCTGGAATGCTGCGTGCTACAACACAGTGAAAGCACTGAACTTGAGAACACTTTAGATTCAGCACAAGACCATAAACTGTATCGATTGTATTTGTGTTTTAATTTGTCTTCCCATCATGGCACAGCATGTCTGCCTCTTGTGTTTCCTGGAAACAAATCGCTCCTTCAAGATGAGGTTCATTTTTGAGAAATGTGGGCAACACAACTGTGTGAGGCTTGTATGTTGCATTTGTGCCTTACCAAGTACTGCTTGCCTTCTGGTTCTCCAAGCTTGCCATAAATATTAATTTAATGGGGCTGGTACTGCTTTATGCATTGTGAATATACAGACTGATGAAGAGATAAATTTTATTGATATGAGACTTTGCTGGAATTTACAGAATTTGTAGTTTTAAAGAAGCCCAGATTTACAGTATCTGTATGTCATAGTTGTTCTTCAAATTATTTGAAAACTTTTTATACAGGATAGTTCTTGATTATCTTCCCAAATATTTCTTACCTTTTATCTCTCACACAGAAATAAATAAGCTACCCGGTATTTTCTTTGTCTTTTTGCAGCCTCTTTTGTCTGATACTCATGGCTTGCAGTTTGAGAAGCTGTGCATGAGATGATTTTTGCTGGGAAATAATTGACTCTAGGAGTTGACTTTGTAATCTTGCTGTGTAGCAGGGAGCCATTTGCTAGCTATACCCTGAAATTGCCCTTAGCACCAGCTCAGCTTAGAGGAGAAAACAAGGGGGAGGAATTATTTCAACAACCTAAATATAAATTACGCTTTTTCAGTTGGAAAAAACCAAAACCAACTGTAATATCAGTTTATGTATTAGATTACTCAAGCCTAAAAAATAAAAATAAATCCTTATGGGATTTCATTCCTTCCTGAGCATAAGTCCTCAAAAATCAGGAAATTAAAGTCATATCTGAAGTGACCAGCAACTGAGGGCAATTCTCAAGGCTTAGGTGGACTGTTCTAGAAGTTGATAATGTGATACGTTGATGTTTGTTTTTAAAATGGGTTTGGGTTTGAATATAGCTAGCAAATGGCTCCCTGCTACGCATTTATTAGTTAATATATCAAATTTATTATTAGCTTTAGTTTGTTTGTTTAACTGTTATCAGACTGCTATTGCTTTATTAACTACACATGTGTTGTGGACAATATGGGGGAAAATACACCCTGCAAGCTTGCAAGACAAAATCCAGCCTTACTGTATAACCTCTTCAGATGTTTATACTTCTATAAAATGCATATATTGGCATGTGTAAATCCTGCATTATGAAAATGTAGGAGCCCATGGTTTGTTATCACTCTTCACTGAAACTGGGCATGATCGTAATTAAATGCTTTAGGACTGGAGTCTGGAAAAGAGAGGTCCTCAGGCGGGACATTGAGAGCGCTCTATGCTCCTCCCCTTCCCTTCTGCTTTGGCTTTCCTCAGCTTCCTAAGCTATGATATTTTGGAAGTAACACAAGCAGTCACAATGGTGATGCATTCAATACTATCTTTATTTTACTGTGTCTTGAAGAATGCTTTCCCTCTGGTGTCCTGTACTCCTTGTCCATTGTTTGTACCAGACCAGTTGTTCTTGGGACTGGGCTGTACACTGAATCATTTAAATCATTTGCTTTGAAAATGAAACATTTTCAGTAAGGTTTGTTGAGCAATATGTTTTACTGTGTGGTCTTGCTGTGGCACCGAAGACCCAACTGAGCAGGCATGCAGCTGGGCAAGGGGCCAGGGCTGAACCCAGCAGGTCGAGGGAGGTGATTCTTTCCCTCTACTCCTCTCTCATGAGACCCCACCTGGAGTATTGTGTCCAGGAACTGTTGGAATGGGTCCAGAGGAGGGCTACAAAGATGATCAGAGGGCTGGAGCACCTCTGCTGTGAGGACAGGCTGAGAGAGTTGGGGTTGTTCAAACTGGAGAAGAGAAGGCTCTGAGGAGACCTTATAGCAGCTTTCCAGTAGCTGAAGGGGGCCTACTAGAAAGCTGGGGAGGGAATTTTTACAAGGCCATGTAGTGATAGGACTTGGGGTGGTGGATGCAAATTGGAGAGGGGAAGATATAGACTAGACATTAGGAAGAAATCCTTCACAATGAGGGTGGTGAGACACTGGCACTGGTTGCCCAAGGAAGTTGAGGCTGCGCCCCCCGGAGGTGTTCAAGGCCAGGTTAGATGGGGTCCTGAGCAGCCTGGTCTGGTGGGAGGTGTCCCTGCCCATGGCAGGGGGATTGGCACTGGGTGATCTTTAAGATCCCTTCCAACTCAAACCATTCTGTGTTTCTAACCTTGCAGCATTACAGATTGCATTGTGAACATTGTGTAAAGACATCTATTTCTCATGGATAAATCCCTGCCAACAGGAATCACTTTACACAGCACAGTGGTGGGAAAACACTTTTCCAGGTAGCATGTCCGTAGTGGTTCTGTGGGGTAGTGGAAGGTCCGCTGGTGGCAATTCCATCCGTCCCTGCCCCCGTCTCCAGGCTCGGTGCCCCAGCGCCCGCAGCACCCAGGGCCCTGCCCTGCCCTTCCCTTCCCACCGGCCACGGAAGGCGGTGATGCCGTCAGCAGGAGCACAGGTAGAACGGCTCTTGGATGACTGATCTCTCCCAGACAGCCTTGGGGCTTATTTGTCCAGAACTTTTTCTGGCGTCAGTTTCATGTCCGTGAAGCAAGAGCTGGCAAAAAGGGGATTTCTTTAGGATTGTGTGCCATTACTTTTGCACAGTGTTTAATAACCCAGTGCATTATCTGTTCTGAATGTGCATGAGGCCGTCACCACGCTGTTTACACAACTTTCTTCTCCATAAAGCTGAAGAAGGCTGTGTGCCATTTAGTTTAACACTCTTAAAGGCTTCTCCGTACTGGTTGCCATTGACCTTGCATACTGACAAACCACCCTCCACCCCCAGTGCGAAACTGAGCTCCTCAAGGATGATTTCTGCAAAACAACTGCAAATTTATCTGAAACCCACTGTAATTTTCTATACTCCTCCCCCAAGATATTTACAAACTTTGCTTTGAAGTGAGCTTTCCAGGGGAAAAACTGAGAACTTTCCTGCATGCTGCAGGTTTTGTTAAGAGCTACCTCCTGGCAATGACAGGCTTTTAACCTGTTGAAAGCCTAAGAGACCTCTTGTGAGGTTGGCGGGCATGTTTTTCTGTTCTTTCATGTTTCAGCTAATTCTTTCAATCTTTGTAACTGCTTCAAATGATCCTCTTCAAGACTTAGCCTCTTGTGATTTTTAACATTTTATTCTGTCTAATGCCAGTTCTTAACCCTGGAGGGAAAGTGCTCAAGTTTTTGGGTTGTGTTATCCCGTTCCTTTCCTCTTGGCTCTCATCTCTTGATTCTGCTGTGGCACATCCATCATTGATTTTAAATTATCATGGAACCTTTCAAGACCTTTCTCCCATGATACATGGTTAGGGACTTGCTTGCCCAGCTAGACACCCACAAGTCTATAGGGCCGGATGGGATCCATCCAAGAGTATTGAGGGAGCTGGCGGATTTGCTGGCCAAACCCCTTTCCATCATCTTCTAGTAGTCCTAGCTGACTGCGGAAGTCCCACTGGACTGGAGGCTGGCTGATGTTGTGCCCATCTACAAGAAGGGTCGCAGGGAGGACCCAGGGAACTACACGCCTGCCAGTCTGACCTCAGTGCCAGGGAAAGTCATGGAGCAGGTGATCTTGAGTGCTATCATAGAGCACATGCAAGAGAACCGGGTGATCAGGCCCAGTCAACACGGGTTCACAAAAGGCAGGTCTTGCCAAACTAACCTGATCTATGACAAAGTGGCTCGGCTGCTGGATGAGGGAAAGGCTGTGGATGTATCTTCTTGGACTTCAGTAAAGCCTTTGACACAGTTTCTCCCAGCATTCTGCTTGAGAAACTGTCAGCCTCTGGCCTGGACAGGCGCACACTCTCCTGGGTGGAAACCTAGTTGGATGGCCGGGCCCAGAGAGTGGTGGGAAATGGTGTGAAATCCAGCTGGAGGCCAGTGACAAATGGGGTTCCCCAGGGCTCAGTGCTGGGTCCAGCCCTGTTCAATGTCTTTATCAACGAGCTGGATGAAGGCATCGAGTGCACCCTTAGCAAGTTTGCGGACGACGCTAAGCTGGGTGGAAGTGTGGATCTGCTGGAGGGTCGGGAGGCGCTGCAAAGGGATCTGAACAGGCTGGACCACTGGGCAGAGACCAATGGGATGAGGTTTAACAAGGCCAAATGCCAGGTCCTGCACTTGGGGCACAACAACCCTGTGCAGTGCTACAGACTAGGAGAAGTCTGTCTAGAAAGCTGCCTGGAGGAGAGGGACCTGGGGGTGTTGGTTGACAGTGACCGAACATGAGCCAGCAGTGTGCCCAGGTGGCCAAGAAGGCCAATGGCATCTTGGCTTGTATCAGAAAAGGCGTGACCAGCAGGTCCAGGGAGGTTATCCTTCCTCTGTACTCGGCACTGGTGAGACCGCTCCTCAAATACTGTGTTCAGTTCTGGGCCCCTCACCACAAGAAGGATGTTGAGGCTCTGGAGTGTGTCCAGAGAAGAGCAATGAAGCTGGTGAGGGGGCTGGAGAACAGGCCTTATGAGGAACGGCTGAGGGGGCCTGGGTTGTTTGGCCTAGAGAAGAGATGGCTGAGGGGAGACCTTGCTCTCTACAACTACCTGAAAGGAGGTTGTAGAGATGAGGGAGTTGGCCTCTTCTCCCAGATGCCGGGGGACAGGACAAGAGGGAATGGCCTCAAGCTCCGCCAGGGGAGGTTTAGGCTGGACATCAGGAAAAAAAAATTCACAGAAACGGTCATTGGGCACTGGAACAGGCTGCCCAGGAGGTGGTTGAGTCACCTTCCCTGGAGGTGTTTAAGGGACAGGTGGATGAGGTGCTGAGGGGCATGGTTTAGTGTTTGATAGGAATGGTTGGACTCGATGATCCTGTGGGTCTTTTTCAACCTTGTGATTCTGTGAAGACATTTAATTACTGGATTCACCTCTCTGTGTAACTTACAAGCCTTTCTGACAAGATATATTGGATTTCATCCATTTAAGCAGTCAAATGGGGCAGACCCCACAAATTTGTGATTTACTTTATAGTATGTAGAGAGCAAGTAGTATGACTTTATCTTGTAATCCCCCACCCTTCTACTTACCTTTGTTTGCAACATGGATGACAACTTTTGTTGGATTTCTTACCTAGTAACTTTTCATAAGGAAGAAAGGCAGAGGTTAGATGCCTAATGCTGTACTACTTCTAGTTTAAACCATCAATCTGTAAAATTGTATGTGTGTGTGTTTTGTTTATTACTGCTGTATTTCTTGGGGATGCTATTCATTGCATTAAATATACACCAAAGTCTTCTGGTACTGCTTTGGTCTCTGTTAAACAAAGATTGTTTTGTGTTTGCAAGGCAGCAAAATTTGTTGCTTTATGGATACTTCACTTACTACTGCTTTTTGTTCTGTCATGCAAATAGTCAAGCAACTGTCCACGGGAAACCTGGATAGTTTCTCCTTAGTATTACAAAACAGTAAAGAGAAAACAGTTAGGGTTTTGAGCAGTTTGTCTGGCAGAATCTTCTACATTCTGTCTCTCCAAATCAAATGACAAGCCAGTGAAAGCTTTGTTTTTGAGAAACCTGTTATGCTGAGATGTGTGGGAGACTTTTCCTTTTTAAAATTGAAACTGGAAAACAGATAAATCCCCAGCTTTGAAGAGGAAATGATTTAGGATATGGTGGGCTATTAACACTGTGATTTTTATAATTATTTCCTTTTGTAGTGATTGCAGTAGCAGTCTTCTGGTTGCTTTAATAATAAATTGACTATGAAGAAATACTTCATATTTGGATTACCCATTGGACTTTTCCTTCTTTTAACACTGCTAAGTAATACAGTCTCGTACTGTTGTGATAATAACAATAATACGGCTCTAAGCAGTAAAGCTGAAGAAATTGAGACAACAGCTTCATAATCAGAAAAATTTCATATTGACATAGATGCTATGCCCAAATATTATTTGCAGAAATAAAGACATTTCGAATTTTTGCTTTCTCTTTCCAAACTAAAGGGAAATAGGGGACCTCCCTGTGATTTCAGAGCATTGTTAACAAGCCCTCATAGCTATTAGGAGCCTGAAACAGGAAACAGCTTAGTAGCAACATAATTATATCAATACACGTAACATCAAAATAACGCCCAAAATTTATCTACAGATGCTTCCATTTTATATTAGAAAAGATGACTTCTGAAGTCTGTTTTCCTAAACCAAAACTTTTAATGGAACAGCACATCCTTCTTTTTTTTTTTTTTTGAATGTAAATACAAATACCAAGGCAGTTAACTTGGTAATTTACCCCTTGGATGAAGTTCTGTAGGTAGATATTGCTTTAAGTGCAGTTGGTATGCTGTCTCCTGTGTGCTGTTGGCCTCTTGCTCAAGCATGTGTCTTCCCTTGCCATCTCTCAGTGCGAGGGATATTTCCCCCTCAGGAAGTTTGGTTTAGACAAGTATCTGAAATTTTTTGGGTACCGAAATCTGGAATGCTGCAGCAAAATCTGATGAGCACAGGCTCTCTGATCTGAGTCAGCAACAGGGCTGGACCCGCTTCTGTTGTTCAGCACTTCCACTGCCAGGTCCAGCCAGCAGCAGAGAACAGAGATGCATGAAAAGAAGAACCAGAGGGAAGAGGAGGGTGCATACTACAAAAAAAGTTGTGACTTTGAAATAGAGTTTGTGTAGATTGCACGTGAAGGTGAGGAGCTGTGAAGAAATTGCCACTTTCTCCCAGTACCAGCCTTTGAAAACCTCTGTGGGAGTTTTGGTTCTCAGATGTCTCTGCTCCCAGCCCTGGATAAACAGGGCTGTGCGCTGTTAGCAGCTGGCATCTGGGCTGTTTCACTTACCAGATGTAAAAGCAAACCTATTAAATTAAGAGGTTTTTTTCCCTGCTTCTGTTTCTTTGCAGCTAAAAGTATTTCAGGTGTTTACCAGGCACACTGTTCTTAATCAAAATTTTAATCTTGGTGAAAATGAGTTGCCCACTCAAACAGATGGTGATCCAAGCAAGAAAGATATGGAAAAGTAACCAGAAGAGAGTCAACATCTTTTTCTCACTGGTCTCTGGATATTATTCAATTTTCTGATCTCTTTCTTTGCAGTCATTGTTTTCTAAACCTTGTTGCTCTTGAATGAATCCCTTTTTTGTAAGTGCCAGAAAACAAAGATATTTCTCCCTCTAGAAGTCAAGTAAACTGTTGTGGCTTTGCCAGTTGGTAGCAAATATGTATCACTCATGACTCTGTATTTGTCTGTGTTACTCTTTAGGTGAAAAATAATTTTGCCATGAAAATAATTTTAGTCTTCTGATGCTGAATTTCCAATCCAGTGTCCACATCATCTGTCACTAGCAGATGGAGACCAAATCCCTTGCCATGTTTTACCAGGAGAATGTTGGCTGTGACTGTACGGTGGTGCATGCTTGGTAGAAGGCTCGTGACTAACAGGTTCTTGAGGAGGCCTCCTGAAACACACATGAAGCTTAATTCTGTGTACCATGCATAGAAGGAAGTTCTCACTGTGACTTCATTCATGCTTTTGGCATCTCAACGTTACTCCTGATGATAAAAGAACAATAGAGTGGATAAGAACTAAAAAACAGGAGGGCAGAAGCTTTCGGGAAGCTGAGAGCACACCCCAGCTCTCATCATTTGTGTATGCTGTGACCATTCTAATCCTCATCCAGACTTCAATACAATGGATTACGTTGTCAAACATTTTAAAATGCATCTTTCAATTTTGAAGTCTGCTTTTCAGAAGTGACCTAGTATGATTTGTATGTATTTACATTTTGATAAAGTGAAGTTTATTTAAAAAGAAAATAGTTTCTGAAGAAAAAAGGGAGAACTTCTATATCCCTACTCTGTAGCTGAAAAAACTCCTCTATATCTATCTCTGATATAGTATAAAATAAAAAGTAGAAAATGGAGAAAAAGTGTCAAGAATCAAAGAGTATACGATATTCTTCAATAGCTGCAGGCCACCTTAGCTTGTGCGTAGTTTTAGAAGATACAGAGCACATATTTCACTTTCTTTGCCTTTTAGCTTAGAAAACTGGCAAGTTCTACGGAGCCATTACTTTATTTTATTTAGGCAATAGCATATTTTTCTTATATTTCCTCCTGCTTATGTTTTTCAGTGATAGTAACTTCTTGTACTTTCCTTTTCTCTCGTTTTGTTGCAAAACATGGGAGAAAAAGGTTTTACCTTTAATAGTCATGTGTACTGATGATTGTTGACATCAGTGAACTTCAGTTAAATTTATATACGTATATATAAAAGAACAGATCAGCTTTTTTTTCAGTAGCCGCTGGCCACCTTGGTTGCAGGAAGCTGCCTAGTGCTTTTCCAGGTGCCCATCAAGTTTTATAAAATAAAATTATTGAGTCATTTTCACACATTTTCCAACCATTTTCATCAAATTGTGAGCTGTGGAGAAGATGGGAAAAAAGGTGATTTGGGGTTTTCTAGCTAGTCAGATGTGGCCAGCTAGTGTAACCAATGCTTGTAGGCTTCTTACCAGGACAGCAATGTGTTTACTTACCATGCGATTCTTCAGAGAGCAGTTTTCCTTAAAAAAAGTCATGGAGAGCATGAGGTTGGTCAGGAAGTGGACATATTTGTTTGACCTTTTAGTAACAAGTCCCCATGTTAGGATAAAACCTGAAAACGTTTGATTTCTTAAATTGCCATGAAGGGAGTAAGAAGCTAGGGAACTGGGACTGATAGACCACCCGCAGGTTTTGGAGCCATCTGGGTCTTGCTTTATTAAAGCTGAAGAGGTAGAATGACCTTAACAGCACACAGTTGATTACTTACGATTAATGCTGAAAACGATACAACTGTCTCGCTTAGTGTTTCCAGAACTTCATTTTTTTCATTGTGCTCAGTCAACATTCAGAAATTTATATTTATCATGTAAATATTTTTTGGGAAAATTATATATGTGAACGCTTTACTACCATGAGTCATACTCCTTAACTAATCAGAGTGAGTTTTGGCTTCCTTTTATAATGCCTGGAAAATAATGATTAAACTAACATCCATGTGTTAGGGTTTTGTTGGTTTTGGAGTGATGAAGTTATGTATTTTAAACTTTTTATTATACGATTAGAGACATATGAAATGGAAAAGTGTTTCTTAAAGAGTTCTTTCTTCACATTCTTTAGAAATGAAAGTTTTTCCATATTCTCTTTTTTTCATATTCTTTAACCTACCTTCCTGCTCCCTTGGTATGAGGAGACTCTTCTTCAGCTCCATAATGGATCTGGTAACAGCTGCTGTTTCTTTTTACTCATCACTGTGTTTGGTACAGTTTTTATTAAAGTATCTTTTCCATATAGTTTTAAAAACTTTATCCCAAAAATACCAGACTAACTAGACTAAACGTATTGAAAGGAGTAAACTCACCGACTGCAACTTAACTGATAATCTCTTGTACAATTTTAGTGGAGTTAAAGGGTAGAATGCAATTTATTGTTCACGTTTTCTGATAAATGACATTAAAGAGCTGAAATCCCCCCATCTGTCTCATTTTGTCAAGCATTAGAAGGTAGATACTGTATGAAAAGAGAAAAAAATGAGATCCATATTCTAGAGTCCTGCTGGAAAGTATCTGTGAGGATGGAACTCCTGTGTAAGGACCAGAAGAATCACAGAATCATTAAGGTTGGAAAAGACCTCTAAGATCATCAAGTTGAACCGTCAGCTGAACACCACCATACCTACTAGACCATGGCCTGAAGTGCCACATCTACACGTTTTTTGAACGCCTCCAGGGAAGGAGATTCCACCACTTCCCTGGGCAGCCTGTTCCAGTGCTTGACCACTCTGTTGGTAAAGAAATTTTTCCTAATATCCAATCTAAACCTCCCCTGGTGCAGCTTGAGGCCATTTCTTCTCATCCTGTCAAGAGGAAAGGGTATGTGGAGCACCTCTGGAGTGGCCATGGGGCACCCCTGGAGTGGCCACAGTCCTCATAAGGACGTCTGGCTGGGGCACCATTGCCGCTTTCCAGGTTTATTAAAGCTCTGTCTTTTGTGGGGAAAGCAAGTAAACACCAGGAAGGGTACGTGATCTCTTAAATGTTTTTTTTACAGGATGGAGACTGCAGTGGTTGTCGTTGCTACCCCGGACTGTGTGGGCGAGTAGCTTTTGGGGGTGACAGGGCAGCTCCCAGGCTCAGCTCCCGAGGGTGGCGGGTTAGGAGGAGGAGGAGGAATGCTGCCGCCCTGACGTCAGGAGCTGCTCCTGGGAATGTTTTGCATTCCTCTTCCTGGCAGTGGTCAGGTGGCTTCCAGCAAGAAGGAAGGAACAGCCGCTTCCAAAAAGAAAAAAAAAAAACTAAAATGAAAAAGAAAAAAAGAGAGCGGGGGGAGAGAACGCGCAAGGAGGAAAAGAACACTTTATAATAAAAGTATTGTGGGGGAGGCACTTTTATTAAAAGCCAGATTGGGAATTGGAACCAGATGTTCTGCATTCGAAAGCTGCACGAATGTTAAACGCGTGTATTAATGACTGTGATGGCTGAGGTATTTGGCAATCTGCCTTGCTTTAATCTCATTACTCCGTATTTAAAAACAGTTGAGAAAAACATTTTTTTTTTGTGCTTGACTTTGGGCAGCTTCCTGTATAAAAATGTTCATTTAAAAAAAAAAAAAAGATTTTTCTGGGAGAGTAGCCACATATATGAAAGCAAAAAACAAGCAGGAAAACTGTCAACTGAAAACTGTCTTGTTCTTCTGTTAGTTTTAGCATACATTTTGTGTTGAGAATAATTGTCATTAAATTCGATTTGCTTCTTGATTTGTGGTTGTTGGATAACGCATATGATGTAAGCTCGAGAGGTCAGAACATGCAATTACTCTTGTTCACAAAGTACTTCCTATTCCCTTAACTCTCACTCTTTAATGTCCCTGTCAAAGTGTGTGTTTAAAGTGAAATGAGGAGAATCTCGGTCTGAGCTGGTTCACTACAGGCAGTACTTTTGAAATAATTGCTTTGTATCTAGGGACAGACCTGCATGTGTGTCACATCTCAGTTTCAAGAGCAGTGTCTCCACCTTGGTAGTTGCACACATTTGCAAGTATCAAGCACCAAGAGTATTGTGTCCAGTTCTGGAATTCCCAACATAAGAAGGGTATGGAACTGTTGAAATGGGTCTAGAGGAGGGCTACAAAGTTCATCAGAGGGGTGGAGCACCTCTGCTATGAGGACAAGCAGAGAGAGTTGGGTTTGTTCAGCCTGGAGAAGAGAAGGCTCCAAGGAGACCTTAATAGCAGCTTTCCAGTATCCAAGTGGGGGCTGCAAGAAAGCTGCAGAGGGACTGTTTACAAGGGCATGTAGTGATAGGATGAGGGGGAATGGCTTTAAATTGAAAGGAGATATTTAGACTAAACATTAGGAAGAAATTCTTCACTATGAGGATGATGAGGCACTGGCACAGGTTGCCCAGGGAAGCTGTGGCTGCCCCATCCCTGGAGGTGTTCAAGGCCAGGTTGGATGGGGCCTTGAGCAGCCTGATCTGATGGGAGGTGTCCCTGCCCATGGCAGCGGGGGTTGAAACTGGATGATCTTTAAGCAAACTATTCTATGAGTCTGTGATGTCAGGTTTATTCCTCAGTGGAGACAAGATACATGACAACACCATAGCCTGTACAGGCATTGGCAGACTTGGAGTTTCTCCCAGGCAGATGTGCATCCTTCTTCCATCGTGAGGCTCCCCTGGCTTGTCAGGTTTTGTGTAAAGCAAGGACTGCTGGAGGGTGTGAGAAGGAGCTGCAGTCGTGTCTCCCTTCAACTGACAGGCCCTAAACCTGCAGCTTCTTTGTTATTTTGAGAGGGGAAAGCAATTATGTTGTACCGTATTGGAGAATCCCTGCTTTACCTGGTGGGGCATGGCTCTGGTTTTTAAGAGTTCAGACTTCTTCAGGCAGGGCACAGATCCTGCTTGGCACTGATGGAGCAGAGCTGCCTCTGGCTTCGGGGTAGGAGAGCCCATACAATTTAAATTGCACCATAGAGAATTGCTGGCATCCTTGTCCAATGTAGTTTTTTTTAAATTAGCCTTATATGTTCCTGTTCATCAACTCTGCCCGAGGTGGTATTTATCTGACAACTGAGGAGTTGGCTGAGCTTTTTCCCTAGGCATTGTGTTTGAGGGAGAGGGCTGGGGAGGATGCTGGGATGGGGACCACTGGGTAGTTCGGGGAGGTTTTCTTGCGCTGTGTCCCCAGCTCAGGTGAGGCTCACGACTTCTCACCTTTTTCCTGGTACCAGCTGAAGTGGAGAGGCGGCTTCCTGCTACAGGGTGGATGCTCTGCTGAGGAATTTCCAGAAATGCTGAGAAGTGCTGACTCACAGCTTACGGCCCGGCTGGGCTGAGGGGAGGTTTGCAAGTCCTTGGCTGAAGCCAGCAAAAAATGTTGCTGTGATGTACTGTTTTATTTTTAGCAAGGGGGGAGGCAGTTGCTTAGGATGAAATGCTTGTGAGTAGTTTCAAAATGACAGGCACTTTTAATAATTTCTTTTGCTTTTCTATTTTTAGAACTTGGAAAACAGGTTGTTTTGCTAAAATACAGACTCTTCTCTGTTTCCCCAGTAAATGGGTTGTTGTAAAGAAGCCTTAAAGAGTTCATGCAGAAAGGCTTTTACCACTAGTGCAGTTCAAAATGTCCTTCAGGGTAGGAGATACTGAAGTATGAGAGACTGAAACTCAGTTGGCAGCCACTTGCATGTCTTTCGCACTTCTGTTGAGGTGGGACTGCAGCTCCAATTGTTGGAGCTGAAATGTAGCCAGGTATTTGATTGCTGCTATTATGAGATCGTTGTAAAAGCTGGTGCTTGGGTTTCATCCTCCCTTGTTTTTAGTAGTCACTTCACAAGTAATTAGCTGTGCAGTTTGGTTCTTCCTTTCTGAACAGAAAATTCCCTGTACTGTTTTTTGCTAATGTTAGCCAGGAAATAGTGAGGGAGGAGACGTCTTGAGCTGTACCACATCTCAAAAATATAATATGATTACATTGTAAGGGCTAAATTTACTTAGTTTTTTGTTTACATTCAGTAGATTTTTTTGTAATGTATTCTTATGTATGAGTATTGTTTTTCTGTTGAAGAAGCACTGAATATTTGGGGATGATCTCCAATGTATACACTGTCCCACAGAGTATCATAAATGGATTAAAAATTTGTAAAACTCTCTTACACTTGCTTCTAATTTCTAAAATATATCTGCTATT
This sequence comes from Phaenicophaeus curvirostris, assembly GCF_032191515.1. Lineage (NCBI taxonomy): Eukaryota > Metazoa > Chordata > Aves > Cuculiformes > Cuculidae > Phaenicophaeus > Phaenicophaeus curvirostris. Next base: position 55,329,849 of record NC_091394.1, read on the forward strand.
CCTCATTCTCAGCTCTATACCTCTGCATGTAGAGCTGTTTGGAGTCTTTTTTTACATCTTACTAGTGAGCTAGGTAACAATGAATGATCTACAGACTACTTCTAACCACCTGTAGCATAAACCAGCATGTTTTGCACACAAACGCTCCCCCCAAAACAAAGCCTACACCTCTTATAGCTGGCTTGAGAGTAACTGATGTGCAGCTTCTCTGAGGAAGTATGTTTCCCTCTTGTAGGTGGATCACGTTTTGCCCTGGGACTGAGTGATGGTGCATGTCCAGCAGGGTCCTTATCTGACAGCAACAAAGGGAAAAAAGGATACTTCTCTGCTGGAGGAGCGGGAACATAGGACAAGGCTGTTTCTATGATGCACAGTGAGCTCATTTATTAGCTCACCACTGTGAAAAAGTTCCAGTCTTACTCATTTTAATGGAAATACAGTCCTTGCATGTGAGCTGCTGCTGATTTTTGCAGACAGAAATAATTGTAGGCTGTACATGTATCACAAAATTTCCCAATCAAATCCATTTTTACTAATAACTAACTTTGCCAGCAACTGATCTCCAAGAGAAAGCTGTTCTTCTACCAGTAGCTGCCAGTTCCCTCCAAGACTTTATAGCAGCTGCATAGTCTCTGCATCTATTCTTTGGTTGTGTCCTGGCACCCACCTCTATACTAGGAAAAATAATATAGGCCTTACATTATTTCTAGCCACCTGTCAGTAAAGTCAGGCCAAAAGTCATGAACTAATAGACTTGCTTACACCCTCTTTAGATAGATGTGTCATCCGACCTGGGTGGACATGCCTGAACTGGACTGCCTGACTCCAGATAACCCCTTCTACAGTCTGCTGCTGCTGAACCCTTTTCTAGTTTGGATGAGGCACAGAATGTACCTTTTAGTGAAGATTCTGTCCCCAAACCTTTTTTTTTTAAATTATGCATGAATGTTGTCCAGCTTTCCAGGAAACATGTTGGTACGACATGTATCAGTATAATAAGAACATCTACTCATTTTACGGTCAGCTTTTTGTAACGGAATCTGCCCTAGCAGAATCCAGGACTCCTTTCTAGTAATATCATACTTCACAGTCTGGTTTCTGTCTTTAATACAGACATGCCCTGCAAAGAGCTTTCTGCTTGTGGCAGTGCAGGCTTGTGCCTTCTCAGATATCTTGGTCTCCTCATGCTACCTGTTCTCACATAGCTTTCCGATCTCTCCACTATGTGATATGTTTTGTTGCTATTTGCACTAGAGTCTTGGTAGCGGCGTGAAATCTCAGTAGTGATTCAGGTCTATGCTTCAATTGTCACACTACTTTTTGTTATCATGACATTGTCTTAAATAATTTTTTACTTTTGATCTTCAGGAATTTCCTACACCCTTCTTGTACCTTCACTTAGGGTCATAATGGCAACCCATTCCTCTGTGATTACAGGGAGTGGCCAAAAAAAGCAAGAAAGCCACATTAATGGTAAACCGTGAGTAGTCAGCTGCTTTATCATTATAATTGTCTCTTGCTCTGTTTGCCCAAAGTAGTCTCTGTTGGTGTTCAGAACAACTTGGTTCAAGTACTTTACTGTTTGCTGGGCAGGGTGAATCATATATTGATTTCTCTCTGAATATGATATTATTGTGGTAAAAAATAAGACATTTTAAAAGTTAATAGTCAGATTTTGAGTATCCTAAGTAGTGCAGTTATGCCAATCCAATTGTTTTAGTAAAGATCAGAGGAACCCTTCATGAGAAATTTTAAAGAATATGCACAGTAGAGACATGTATATGTCTGCCTGGATATATGAATGATAAATTTCAAGAATGTAGACTGATGCTTATAAGCAGTTTTAAGCAGTGAATTGAAGTCAGTCACATTTTGTTTGAACTGATAAATAATCCAGAGAGTCCGAGGATAGAAAGACGGATTAAGTGGTTAAGGAAGAAATCGCTTACCATTATTTCATGAGAGTCTCCAGCTCTGTCAGCCTCATCTCAACTTCTAGTAAGCCTCTTCAGTCATCTTTTGAGTTCTCCTAGTTTTAAGTCTTTTCTTTGATCTTTTTTTCCTTTATTTTATTTTGATTACCATCATGATTCCTTGGTGTCATCAAAATTAGAAGCTTGTTTGCAAACTATCATTTAAAACTTAAACTAAATCAAGGTTTGCCTCTTTCAAGGTAACAGTGAGTCAAATGTGATGTCAGTCTGCTTCAGGACTCCCATGTCTGTCGTGGCCCTGGTAATCAATATGTCAAAAAGTGAATACATGTGCAGCTGCTGAGAAGACTTGTGCCAACGTTGCTGGTGGTAGGCTGGTAAGGGCTTCATTTTTAACACATTCACATTGAAAGCCTTGTGGACCTTGCAGTTTCAGTGCGTACCAAAATCTCATTATCTGTTTACATGGCACTGCTGGGTACTATGAACATCATAGTTTGGTGATTTCCTTCCTGGGCCATTGATTTCAGAGTCCCTTTCAAAATGTCTGTGCTGCTCTACAGCTGGGAAAATTTGTCTGTCTTTCTGTGTTCCTGGCCTTCCACAGTAACAAGTCCGTCTGAAATAGTGAAGCTATTGATGAGTGCAGGTGGGATTGTTTGTACAGAATACAAACTTGCCAAGGAACAGGAATATGGTTTTGACACAGACATGTTTGTACTAGTAAGTAACGTCATGTGGTGGGAGCAGCTTTGTGGAGTGAAAGTTGGTGTGGGAGTTTTGATTCTGCTCTATGCATTGCAGAGTCAAGCTTGAGATGGGCTGTAAGCTGGTCATGCTGGATCAAATGCCTTTTAGCAGTTGGAACACATATTCAGGTTTAGTTTCATCCAAAACAAAAGTCCGTTTTCTGAGCTCAGAAGGCTGCTCCACAATATAAATCAAGGTACAGGGAAGACTGCGAGATTTGCTTCAAAAGCACGCCACTGATCTGAACTGCAGGACTGGTGCGGACACACCCACAGATGACCAGACATCAGACCAATTCATCTTTCTGCATTTGGCTTGCTTTGAGAATTCCTGTCGTCATACACATACACAGATGCACAGTCGTAAACAGAGAAAGCCCAGAAAATAAGCTGGTTTTTTAACACTAAGAAGAGGGGAAAAAAAAAGGGAAATTCAGCAACCTGGGCATTGCTCGGTCTGGTGATGATGAGTAGCCATTGCTGTGGCTGACAAAGTTCTGGACCTTGCCCTACTGCATCATTTCTCTTCTGGAGTCTCTAAAACTGTGCTAAAATAGTAACATTGGTACCTTGTAGCTGGTGTGTATTAACTTGAAAAGAGGTCAGTTTTCATTCCCGTGGCTACCCTGGAAACCACTGCCTGCTTGTGCCATTCTATGTACTTGATGGTACAGCAAACAGATACTTGGAACAATAAGTGGGAAAACCAGTCTTAAATACTGTAACTTTTTTTTGAGGAACAAGTTCAGAGTTCACCACAACATGGACACCTAGAAGAAACTTGTATGTGTTAGCTAAGGAGTGTAAGATGGTGGGCCTTTACCCTCTTAATGTAAACAAAGGATTTCTGGTGCTTTCAGGCTTGATTTTGGTGAAGTGATGGGATAAAGATATCACCTAGACAGAATAAAGTACATAGACCACAGTAGTTGGAGACTTCCAACTCAGGCGCCAAAATTTCGTTCCAGCAGAAGTAAACAGGCTTGTGTGGATTTTTACCTTGTTCCTTTACAGGGCCAGGATTGAGTCGGGAAGTATAAGCACGCCAGAGCAATGGGCCTGAAAAAGTCAATCAGGTTTGGGCATCTTTTAGCACACTGTTACAGGTTACTTTTCTAAATAGAAGCTGTGAATAGCCAGCTTGCAAGTAGCAGATTTTAGCAAACATTTATTGTATGCAAGTGAAAAACTGAGCTGCCAATATGCACATAAATATATAATTGCTTGGAGACAGGGTTGCAGTAAGCTTAGGTAATAAAAACTGGGCTGAGAAAACGATTGGTGTACCATACAGAACAGGTGGTTGCTTTACGAGTTTTTCCTTTTCCTGTTTTCCTTTTCCCATAGAGAATATGCATTGCGTTGAGAACACAGGTACAGAAAGTCTTGGCAAATTCTGACATGCCAGAGACTGTTCTGGTTAGTGAAGAGGGGCACAGTTCCTAAGAAAGACAGCAAATACAGTAATTAATGTGCTTCCTTTGTGTTATGGATACCGTCTGTATTTAGAAACATCTGAGCTTGCACTTGAATACAAGTCACATAACATTTTTCTTGGTATAGTGAAGAACTTCAGTGTTTTTATTCATGATACGTGAGGCTTCACTCCCAGACATAGTTTAGAAATGCATGACATTCTTTTTATCTTTCAAAGTGAAAAGTGAGCCAGGGTGAGCAGGAAGGACATTCCATAGCTCAGTGAATCTTTTAGCAGTTTTTCATTGTGTCATAGTTGTTTTTATAAAAGCAACTTCAAATTAGGGCGATATGAGCAGCAAATTAGTTTAAAGCTTCATATAAAAACAAATATGTTCAGAATTTACTCATCTGTCAGGCGGTATTCATGGAGTCAGTTGATACCAGGATATATAACTTTCCTCTTTTGACAGCCTCCCCTCAGACTGGTCAAAACATAGTATCTTCAAAACAATCAGTGTTTTTAGTTTTCCTTCCTTCTTAGCTTCCCCTGTTTCCCTAATAGTAAAACGCTAGTAACCTCATTTGAAATAATCTCTGTGTTTGTATCCGTGTTTCTTATGGCTGGGATGTGGCTCCAGTAATTCTGCTATGTAGCAAGTTACTTCCTATCTTAGTCATGTAATATATCTTCTCATATTTTTATTTCCCTTTGTTTCAGAACATAAACATCAGCAAATATTATCTTGATTAATCCTGTCCCTCTCCTCCATCTCTTCTTTCCCTCTCCCTGTTTTAAGGATGAGTAATAAAATGCAAATTTAATCTTTTCCAAACAAGGTTTACTAGTTTCTGTGAGAAAGAATGTCCCTTTTGTCTTAAACATACTTATTTTGTTTTATTTCATTTTAACCTGCATGGAAATAATTGCTGTCTGAATGTATACACCTTTTCTGTAACCTCTCTGAACTGGTAAGAAAGAGTGACCCGAAACAAAGATTTTGGGCAATAACCTTAAATTTCTTAATAATATAACAGTGCAAATGAAGAATTCCATGTTCCAGCAAATATATGTAAAAAACTTCTAAGATAGTTGTAAATCCATTTTGGGGGTTGAGAAAGGAGATGCCAGCTGGCCCAGATACCTAATGGTGACAGCACAGAGTCAGAGTTTTTTCTCTAGGCAAACCTAAATTTAAGACAGTACATGTAACCTCAACTCTGCCAAAGCCATCCTGGGTTCACAGTTTGTCCAGGGTCAGAGGAGGATCATATGCTGTAACCTCGTATGCCACCACGATGTCATGGTAGTCCGTGTCATACATCTGGATGTATGCCAGTCATGTGGTCTAAATCTCATCACCTTCTCTGCTGACTCTTGACCTGACACACACTTGAATGTCTTTTAATATAAGGAAGGAGCATAATTAAAGACTGCTGAATGAGGAAAAACAGACTTTGTATTGAAAATATTCTTTACATTACTGATTTCATTTGGCTTATGCCACAGTCTTCCCATAAAACCTCCAGCAAGTTGTCTATGTGAGCCTTGATTTGGCATTAAAAAAATGAAAACAACGGTGTTTCTCAGTTTCATTAGATTACTAGTAAATAAAGTTAATGTTAAGGAAACACTGGCTTGCTGGGTTTGAGGGAAGGACAGAAAGGGGTGAAAAAATAATCCCCATTTTTTAGAGGGTTTGAATGAGCTATGTCAGAGGTTGCTGTAGTTTCCAAGAGCAGCAACACTTTGAGAGAGACTTAAAGATGCTTCTGGCTACTTTTTTATTAGTTCAAAATCTTGTGCTTCTTCTCTCTAGAGGCATGTGCAGACTCATCCTTAGGATGCATTTGTTCATATGGAATGTGAGAATATAGAACACATCTACATTTATTTACTGCCAGCTAGCCAGAGAAATTCACTTTGGATTTGAGAGGAAAGAGGAGAACTTCAGCTCAGATCAAGTAATTTGTCTGTGTTGTAAACAGCTAAAGAGAGACAAATTAAGGAGAGGGTAAGTGTAACATAAAGAAAAGTGGAATTTAGCGTTTAAGGTCTGTGTCAAATAGGATACATTTTAAAGCAGAAAATTAATACACTGTAAACTTTGAGACATTTTCATGTATAAATATATGTTTTACTGGCTAATACTGCATTCATTTTCATTCTCTGAGTATATACCATTGACTATGGTTTTACCAAAATCTTCAATGTAAAAGACAAATATTCAAATATTTAAGACCACATGAAATCATCATAACAAACAAAACAAATAGCTCTTAAGCAATTTTTTAAGCTTCTCTAACAGGAAAGCCTTTCTTGTTGGAGGATAGCTTTAATAGCCAGTTGTGAAAAGTGAATGAGGGGATAGCCCACCCTTGATTTTAAGCTAGGTTTCCTGTTAAAGCAGTGGTGGAAAGCGTTCTTCCCGGAGGAGGATGTGTGCCATTCTGCTGTGTTTGCCTGAAAAACCTGAATCCAGTCATTGTGTCTGCATTTTGGCTTCTTTCCCACTGTGAAAGTACAGAGTAAACTACTCCCTGTGAGCTCGATATCCTCATTAAATATCAGGGAAAAGAAAGGGGAAAACCCAAGTTGGTGAGTGAGTTAATTTACATACCATGCCACAGCCAGCACATGGTCCAACATGTGACGCAACAGTGAATTCTGAGAGACGTTTCAAAGTGCAGAGATCCAAGACTGAAATTTCTGATTCACAAAAAGAGTGGAAGTGCTTTGTAACTTAATTACATAACATAAATGATTTGCATTTAGTAAAACAGACAAGTGGGCAATATTTTATGTTTATTGTTTTGTTCTTGTTCTTGTTATTACTTCTCATGCCTGAGATATTTGATTCTTCTTATCATTTCTGTCTTAAAGATCTGTGTTCCTGAGAGTCTTACAGTCTAGCTAATGACTTAGCTAGGTGGAAAGGGCGATGAGAAGCACCTAAAATGAGCTGCACTGATATTCACCCTGTGCTGTTACATCTGCTTGGACCTTTTTTTTTTTTTTGCCTTTGAAACTGAATTCATTTATGGTGCTGTTTAACTCCATTCCTGAGGAAAGAGCCCTGGCTGCTGCCCTGTGGTGGAACATGTGCTCTTGCCATTTTGCCTGTGCTGTCTCCAGCACACATCACATCATCCTGGGAGCAGTTTCTATCCACCATCTCTGCACCAGTGTTTTCCTGGGCTGGCAAACTGAAACAGCTCACAGCAAGTGGGGAGCAGGTCTGGGCTCTTTCTCCCCTTTTTAGGGTTAACCAGCCCTTAGATACGCGTAGCTGAATCATCTAGCCTTATGCTTTTGTCTGCACTAAAAAGTGTTTTTCTGGATGCAGAAAAGGTTTTGAGAAAACACGTATATCTTCTTTTCTGAATTTATCTGCATCCTTTTGACTGGAGGTTGACTGTAACCTGTTACAACTGGGCTACATGCAGGTGGAGTAGTAACTTCTTAACATGGCTTCACATCAACCAAGCCAAAAAAGAAACCCTGGTTATAAATTATGTTGTTTAGTAGTACAGCAGACTTACAATTATGAAGACTGTAGCTTGTAGTACACCTTATTTAATAGTAAATTGCATTAGAATAATAAGCATACTTGCACTGATACAGCTGTGTCTGTATAGTGAAATACAATGTCAGTGACTGAACTGGTAAAGACAATGAATACAAGTTTGTGTTGACAAATAAGAGGCTGAAAGGCATGTGTGAGCACAGGCCCCTGTAGAAGTATATTTACCGGAAGGATGGAGTGTCATCCAGAGGGACCTGGACAACCTGGAGAAGTGGGACTGTGTGAACCTCATAAGGTTCATCAGAGCCAAGTGCAAGATCCTACACCTGGGTTGGTGCAATCCACCGTTTCAGTACAGGATGGGAGATTATGTGATTGAGACCGGCTCTGCAGAGAAGGACTTAAGGGCACTGATTGATGAGAAGCTCAATATGAGCCGGCAATGTGCGCTCACAGAAGGCCAACTGTATCCTGGGCTGCATCAAAAGAAGCGTGGTGAGTAGGTCGAGAGAGGTGATTCTGCCTGTATATTCCTATCTTGTGAGACCTCATCTGGGGTATCACGTCCGGTTCTGGAGTCCTAAACATAAGAAGGATATGGAGCTGTTGGAATGGGTCCAGAGGAGGGCTACAAAGATGATCAGAGGGCTGGAGCACCTCCCATACGAGGACAGGCTGAGAGAGTTGGGGTTGTTCAAACTGGAGAAGAAAAGGCTCTGAAGAGAACTTACAGCAACCTTCCAATACCTGAAGGGGGCTACAAAAAAGCTGGGGAGGGACTGTTTACAAAGGCTTGTAGTGATAGGATGAGAGGTAATGGGTATAAACTGGAGAGGGGCAGACTTAGACTAGACATAAGGAGGAATTTCTTCACAATGAGTGTGGTGAGGCACTGGCACAGGTTGCTCAGGGAAGCTGTGGCTGCCCCATCCCTGGAGGTGTTCAAGGCCAGGTTGGATGGGGACTTGGGCAGCCTGATCTAGTGGCAGAGGGGTTGGAACTGGATGATCTTTAAGGTCCCTTCCAACCCTAACTATTGTATGATTCTGTGGTTCTTAGTAACTTTGAAAGCTAATTGATTCTGTGTATGCTCTAAGAAACTGCATCTGCTGAGACCTTTCAAAGAGCTGTGGGCCATCTCTCTGCTTGGACTCAACTGCAAATGTGAGATGTGTTTATTATGATCTCATTTGGTCCTTAAAGGTCAAAGCATTAGTTTAATTTATGATTCAGCAGAACTAGAGTCCACGTAAAATGGAGACTGTAAATAATTTTCACCATCATTTCTTAATTTAGCAGTAGCATGTTCCTTTTGCATATGAAAATGCTTGTTTTCTGCCAAAGTGTTAAAATTTCAGTGAAGAAATTATATATTTCTCCACTTTGCAACAACTAAGTAAAGGAGAAAGGAATTCAATCACCACTTGTTTTCCTTTATGGCCATATATTTTTAAATACGTGATTTAGGAGGTTGTATTCCAAGAGGCGGATTTTGTTTCTGGTTGTTAGAAAGCTGAATTTTTATCTTGTGTTTGGGAAACTGTCTCAGTGTTTAAGTAGAAATAAAAGCGTATCACGAAGATCAAGTCTTAGATGGAAAGGTTTAATCACAGAATTGTAAAATATAGTTAAAAAGAGTCTGCGTAGGCTGATCGCAAAATCTTGGAATTTTTGTTTGATGTTACTGTTAAAGCAGAACATCATCACATTTCTGGGAGTCTTGCGTGATTGAGGATTAGAACACTGAGACCATGTTTATATACATTTTTCATTTAAATTTTTAAAAGCAAATACTTATCTGTTATATGATTAAAGTTCGTGTTGCCTGCTACCAGCCCAGCACATGCCGAGAATTTTTGCTTTTCCTGGATTTTTCACTGTTACTGTGAAAGGAGCTCCCTTCCATAACATCTTTGTTTTGATCAAAGAAATTCAAAGCTGGTGTGTGGATGCAAAATGAAGAAATAGCTTTAAACTATTGTAATTGACAAGTAAATTACAATTATCCAAGTAAAGATAAACCTTTCTGGGAAAAAAAGAAAATAAAATCCTTACCAGCTGTAGCAAGCCCTAATATGGGGCTAATGTGTGCCAGCTTAAGCAGCCATGAGGGCGTTTGCTCAGGGAGGTTGGGGTTTGCCCAGTCCTGATACTTCTGGCTCATGGTTTTGGGAAGCCAGGCTCTTTGTTTCCAGGACTGAAATCACTCTTGCAACACAGCACTTTCCTACTCTCCCTTGAAAACTTGGACTCTGTAATAGAAGCATGCAATTTTGCTTGTGAGGTATGCAGTCCCATGGTTCCTTCATTCACCTCAAAGGCGCCTTGAGAAAATTCCATCCTTGTGTCTTTCTTCCAAGGCTTAAAGTGTCTTTGCGCTTAGTAAGTCCTTCCGCTAAGAAGCTGAGGGAAAGGTTTGTGTAATGAACTGTCAGTAGCCCAAACTGAAACACTTAAAATATGAAGCTACTTGAATGATTTCACTGTTATGTCTTTTTTTTTGTTCTGTCTTTTTTTCCCCATACTAGTGAGGCAGGGATTTTTTTTTTCCTGACTCAAATGTTTTGGAGTTTTTTCAGCATTCATTGAACACATGGCTCCAAAAGGACACCAAATGCTAGTAGAGGGCTAAGATCAATTCCAGTGATAGCTATGTTCTTTTAGACCTTTAAAAAGTAGAAAAAAATAAGGCTTTTTAAAATCCACATATTTTGCAAGCATCTCACTGCTTGATATTGGAGCTTGAGGCATTGTGTTATCATGAATGGATGCGTTAAACCTTTGAGTGAAAGCTTAGAAGGATAAATTACCATACCTGTATATGGGGTAGTTAGCTTAGTGGAAATATATGTGATCACTATGTATGGACTTAATGACAACAATGTAAGTTTTTCTCCTGCAACTCTGGATTTAAACCAGCAGTGTATGTCTTGCACCCTTCATTCCTTTGCTTCCACTGGAGCTAACTGACTGACTGCCTCTTGCCTCGCCTTGACTGTTGGTTTGAGGAGCAGTCAGAAGCTTGCTTTGTTTTCCTTACAACTTCTCCCTTGGGTTGCCACATCCCTTGTGCCTTATTAATTGCCAACTTGTTTGATTAGATTAAAGAAGGATTAAGGGATCCAGTACCCTTAAGAAAAGGCAACCCATCCTCTACAAATGTATAAACATAATACAATTACTTCGAATTTCCTGGTGTTAAATAAAAAGAGGATTCTTCAGCAGATAAACCCTAGCAGTTTTTTTGAAAATCAACTTAAGGCAATTTGCTGACTCAGAGATGTGTATCTGAAAGATGAGTGTCCTCCATAAAGCTCAGCCTTTAGTTGATATGAAGAACTTAAAGTATTGGATCTCCTTGCGATCCGTTTAATACACCTTGTCAGTCCACGCTAATTTCTAACCATTTATGACTTCCCATAATGAAAGGATGTTTTGTCTCCACTTGGACAATTCAGGATTTACCATTAATTGGTAGTTCAGCTCTCTTTAAATTAGCAGTGGTAAAGGGTATAGTAAGGAGAGGATTCAACTTTTATTAAAAAAGATAATTTTTTAAAAGCCCTAGCATTCATTTTTCTTCTGTCTCTACCAGAAATGGTCATTGAGCACTGGAACAGGCTGCCCAGGGAGGTGGTTGAGTCACCTTCCCTGCAGGTGTTTAAGGCACGGGTGGACGAGGTGCTAAGGGGCATGGTTTAGTGTTTGATAGGAATGGTTGGACTCGATGATCCGGTGGGTCTCTTCCAACCTGGTTATTCTATGATTCTATGATTCTGTGATTGATTTCTAGATTTCTTGTGTTTTTCCTGCCTCTTGTGTGGAAGAGGAGTGGGGAAGCATTTCTTTGGACAGCACTATCTCCTTACACTTCTGTAACACTTTAGAAAGTAGCATGTTTCACCTACTTTATTCTTTTGTTGTTGTGGCTTACCCCACATTATGATTGAGACTGTTTATTTTTGTTGCACCTCACAGGTCTGTAACTGGCTAATTCCAAGCTGGTACCAGCAAGCAGTCGTCTGTGATGATTGGAGCAAGCAGCAGGGCTTTGCTTACATGTCTCTGCCAGGCTGATGTCGAAACACTGGTATAAGAAATGATACCAGTTCTGTGGCAAAAATTCTGTTGTCGTTTTTTTTTTAACCAAGGACCCTGAACATGATCTCCTAAGAGGCCATCTTGCTCTTGCTGTGATCACTCACATTTTACCATAGAATAAGTATATAAAGCTTCTCCGTCTGCCACAAGGCAATTGAGAGGAGTTGCTGAAAGTTCAGAGCACTGCCTTACATGTAATTACAAGCTTCCTTACAAAGAGCTCTTCTTTATTTAAGAAGAGAGCGTGCAAATCCTTGTTGTAAGGAGAGTGAAATTAACTCTAGATAAATTGTGAATTATTTACACTGACATGAGATTAGGCAGAACAGTTTGTGAAAAGTATTTAGATCACAGTTTCAGTGTTTGTGTTACTTCACTTCTTTGACTTTTGCTAGCATGGCATTGGGACTGTTTGGTGCTTCAATTTTGACAGGAACCAGGATACATTAGAAGAACAATCATAGAATCATAGAATAACCAAGTTGGAAGAGACCCACCGGATCATCGACTCCAACCATTCCTATCAAACACTAAACCATGCCCCTTAGCACCTTGTCCACCCGTGCCTTAAACACCTCCACGGAAGGTGACTCAAACTCCTCCCTGGGCAGCCTGTTCCAGTGCCCAATGACCCTTTCTGTGAAGAATTTTTTCCTAATGTCCAGCCTAAACCTCCCCTGGCGGAGCTTGAGGCCATTCCCTCTTGTCCTGTCCCCCGGCATCTGGGAGAAGAGGCCAGCACCCTCCTCTCTACAACCTCCTTTCACGTAGTTGTAGAGAGCAATGAGGTCTCCCCTCAGCCTCCTCTTCTCCAGGCTAAACAACCCCAGCTCCCTCAGCCGCTCCTCATAAGGCCTGTTCTCCAGCCCCCTCACCAGCTTTGTAGCTCTTCTCTGGACTCGCTCCAGAGCCTCAACATCCTTCTTGTGGTGAGGGGCCCAGAACTGAACACAGTATTTGAGGAGCGGTCTCACCAGTGCCGAGTACAGAGGAAGGATAACCTCCCTGGACCTGCTGGTCACGCCTTTTCTGATACAAGCCAAGATGCCATTGGCCTTCTTGGCCACCTGGGCACACTGCTGGCTCATGTTCGGTCGCTGTCAACCAACACCCCCAGGTCCCTCTCCTCCAGGCAGCTTTCTAGACAGACTTCTCCTAGTCTGTAGCACTGCACAGGGTTGTTGTGCCCCAAGTGCAGGACCCGGCATATGGCCTTGTTAAACCTCATCCCGTTGGACTCTGCCCAGCGGTCCAGCCTGTTCAGATCCCTTTGCAGAGCCTCCCTAACCTCCAGCAGATTGGCATTTGCTCCCAGCTTAGTGTCGTCCGCAAACTTGCTAAGGGTGCACTCAATGCCTTCATCCAGGTCATTGATAAAGACATTGAACAGGGCCGGACCCAGCACTGAGCCCTGGGGAACCCCACTTGTCACTGGCCTCCAGCTGGAGTTAACTCCATTTCCCACCACTCTCTGGGCCCAGCCATCCAACCAGGTTTCCACCCAGGAGAGTGTGCGCCTGTCCAGGCCAGAGGCTGACAGCTTCTCAAGCAGAATGCTGGGAGAAACTGTGTCAAAAGCTTTACTGAAGTCCAGGAAGACCACATCCACAGCCTTTCCCTCATCCAGCAGCCGAGTCACTTTGTCATAGATCAGGTTAGTTTGGCAAGACCTGCCTTTTGTGAACCCGTGTTGACTGGGCCTGATCACCCGGTTCTCTTGCATGTGCTTCATGATAACACTCAAGATCACCTGCTCCATGACTTTCCCTGGCACTGAGGTCAGACTGACAGGCCTGTAGTTTTCTGGGTCCTCCCTGCGACCCTTCTTGTAGATGGGCACTACATCAGCCAGCCTCCAGTCCAGTGGGACTTCCCCAGTCTTCCAGGACTGTTGGAAGATGATGGAAAGGGGTTTGGCCAGCAAATCCGCCAGCTCCTTCAATACTCTTGGATGAATCCCATCCGGCCCCATAGACTTGTGGGTGTCTAGTCGGGCTAGCTAGGCTCTGACCACCTCCTCTTGGATCATGGGAGCCTCATTTTGCTCCTCTAGCTCCTGGGTTTGTACGCAGATGGAACGACTTTCTTTACAATTAAAGACTGAGGCAAAGAAGGCATTAAGTACATCAGCCTTTTCCTCATCCCCTGTCACTGTTGTTCCTTCTGCGTCCAATAGGGACTGTATGGTCTCCCTAGTCTTCCTTTTATTATTTATATATTTATAGAAGGATTTTTTGTTATCTTTCACAGACTTTGCCAATCTGATTTCTAGTTGAGCCTTAGCCCTTCTGATTTTTTCTCTACACAATCTCTCTTCCCTCCTGTAGTCCACCCAAGAGGCCTGTCCCCTCTTCCAGAGCCCATAAACATTTCTTTTCTTCTTGATATCACTCAAGATCTCTCTGTTCAACCAAGCTGGTTTTCTCCCCTGCCGGCTTTTTTTCCGGAACATGGGGATGGCTTTCTCCTGAGCTGCTAGGATTTCCTTTTTGAAGAGCTCCCAGCCCTCATGGGCTCCCTTGCCCTTGAGTACTGTCTCCCAGGAGACTTTGCCAACCAGCCTTCTGAAGAGTTCAAAGTCTGCCCTCTGGAAATTTAATGCTACTGTCCTACTAACCACCCTCTTCACTTCACCTAGAACAGAAAACCCTATCATCTCATGATCGCTTTGTCCTAGGTGTCCACCTACTGCCACATCCCCTCAAGGCCTTCTCTGTTCACAAACAGCAGGTCCAGGAGGGCACCATTCCTTGTTGTTTCATTCACCAGCTGTGCAAGGAAGTTGTCTTCCACGCACTCCAGGAAGCTCCTAGGCTGCTTCCTTTCTGCTCTATTGTACTTCCAGCAGATATCAGGCAGATTGAAGTCTCCCACAAGAACAAGAGGCATTGATCTAGAGATTAACCCCAGCTGTTTATAGAAGAGCTCATCAGCTGCTTCTCCTTGGCTGGGTGGTCTGTAACAGACTCCCATCACAAAATCTACCTTCTGGTGGGCTCCTCTGATTTTAACCCACAGGCACTCAATCTCCTCATTGCCACAATCCATCTCAACGGTGTCCAAGTCCTTCCTTACAAAGAGAGCTACCCCGCTTCCTCTCCTACCCTTCCTATCTCGCCTGAAGAGTTTGTACCCCAATGATGGAAGCAGCTATTGCACGCTCAGACAGTTCCTGGCTGTCTACTGCAAGTGCAAAGAAGTCGCAATTAGCAACTGCAAATTTGCAGCTGCAAAGGAACAAGTCACAATTAGCATAAGTGTTGAAGAGCATGTTTCCTTTGGTAGTTGACTTTTGAATGTATTCTTTGGGAGGGGTTGAGGCAGTAAAGAGTGTGAGGTAGCGGATGGAACGTTAGAGGGTTTCACTGAGAGCCAGGCGCTCTGACACTTGAGGCCAAGGCCGTGGTACACCCTTGCCTCACCTGTTCTGGTTTCTTCTAACTGTTCCCACTTGTTCCTGCTCCTGCACTATAGCGTACCTCGCTTCTGCCAGTGTTAACTGTGGCAGGGCTCTATGAGGACTGGGATCTGACCAAAGGAGCTGCTCTAGCTATAAAATTTTCTTTTCTTTCTTTCCTTTTTTTTGAAGGCAGGGATTTTCCTTTACTTTGTTTTTTCAAGTTGGATGAGTTCTTGATCTGTTTTGCAGCACAACCCACAGACATGTCCACCCAAATCGGGGGGGAGGACCACAGGGTGAGAGCTTTGTGAAGCCAGAGCTTCTTTTTCTATGTTGCTTTAGACAAGTTACCATTGTCTCTACCTTTATTTCTCATTTCATGAGCTAAAGGCAGAAATACTTTAGGTAAAGCAGGAATTTTAAGACACCTGTTTATTAAAACTATTGTGTGAGGTTTTTAATTTTTGTGCAGTACTCTAAAATCTTTAAGGGAAAGATGCTATTAAAGAACTAGGTATTGCTTTAAGCTGGCTTACCACCTGCACCTTTAAGTGCTGATGCAGTAACAGTTTTAATTTTATAAAATGCCTTTTTCAGTAGAGGAGACATCCTGCACTCTTAGACACAGAGCTACCCATGCTGGGTTTCTCATCGTCACGTCAGTAGCTCTTTCTTCTGAAGCTACATGCTTAGAAAATGTTCAGTTGGTTCAGCAAATCTGTTTGCTTAGCAGAGGGTCAGAGAAGTCACTGATGCTCTCCTTTCTGTTTTCAATCTACACTAAGCATGACTACCCTCTTAAAATCTGTAGGACTAGCTTAAAGCAATCTCTGTTCTCTGATTTCTATGGCATGTTAGCTACAGTGGAGCAGTAATACTGGTGAGAAGAAGAAACATGTTTTTTAAGAGGATGAGATAGATTTTTTTTTTGAGTTAATTGGCCATTACCTTCTTAAAACATTGTTGCAAAGTGAACTGCAATATGAGATTATTGCATGTTGGGAATGCAGTTCCTGAGCTGCAATGCAGTGTTTTTTGTTAGAGTGAGTTAAGTGAAAGCGTTAGAAGTAGTAAGTATTTTCTTTTCGGTCCTAAATGTGAAAGTCTTTATTTCAGTATAGCTTTACCTCAATTTCCTTATGCACTTCCTTTGTCTGATAATGGCCGATACACCCACGTATGTCTACAAACGAGCAACAAAGCAATGAACTGGTGAAGGCCTTTCTCTTGGAGGCTGGGAACAGAAGGATTGATAGCGCCAAGACACACAGGCTCATGGTGCCACATAAATGTGTAATCAGTGAAACTTGAAAGTTCATGCTTAATGTTTGGCAAGAAGTGTGCATTTCCATAGGCTTTTGTTGAAAATAGGCATTTTAGATTTGCGTGGTTGGTTTCAGTGGGGAGGAAAGAATTGGCAGAGCGTCTGAGCGATGAAGAGTCTTGCTGTATGAATAATACGTAGCAGAGGTAACACTTTGATAAAGGTGGAGTTAAAATTCTCCTTAACCTATATACTGGACCTTTAAATACTAATATATGACTGATGTTGTACTCATGGTAACTTTCCTTTTGATGTATCCAACTGAAGACTAAGACTTACCCCCATCTTTGTGATTTATCTCCTCACTAAGCTGAGCAGGCTCAAGAGCAAACACTGCCAAGAAGAGCACAGGCAAGCCATGAGAAAAGCATTGCACTTTCATTTGTGCCTGCAGGCCTTTCTCAATGTTTATTTATGTGAAAGCTGAAATTTTAAACTGCCAATTGTTGTGTTGTAATGGCACGAACCTAAATAATTCCCCCTCAGTTCAAGAATTAGCCACCCGTGTTTGAGCAGTCAGTGAGAATCTGGAGCCAACCTCTAGGTGAAACAGGCAGCCGTTATTTTCTTCACAACTTCGGTTTTCAGTCATACATATATAGTAGCATCAAAAATTAAGAGAAATTGCAGAAACAGTCATAATGCAAATCCTGAACTTTTGATCTTTGTCAGATGATTATCAGGTGATTTTTGAAGACAAAAAAGTAAATAAATCTGTAGTTCTTCATATTCAATAGCATTCCCAAAAGCAGAAGAGAAAAGACCTTGCTCTCAGTAATTAAATGAGGGCAACAATGAAAGAAACCGAGCACTCTTCTATTTGGCAGGCATGGGGTTTAGTTTGGGTTTCCTTTTTGCATCAGCGCAGCAAAACTCTCATGCAGCCTCTCTGTTTGACATTCGATGGTTGTAAAAAAAGCAGCACAGTGGTGGGACCTGGTGCTGAATTAGGACAAAGCGCCCTGTATTGTGTATAGCTATACTAGTATAAAAATACCTAGAGATATCTGTCTGTAAGATTTAGATTTTATTGCATTATATTAATTTTATTCTGTTAAGCAGTAATGTCATAATGATTTACATTTTGTTTATAAAGTAAAAAGAAATTATTTTTATTTTGTTTCTTAGGCACCAAATAACTCAGACCTTAATCTTGCCAGCCTAACTGATTAACCTTGTAATAGCATCTTTGAGATATTAATGTACGCACTACCTTATCTTATGCTTTATCTGACCTTTATCTGTTGATTTTAGTATCATTTGTGGTTGCTAGTGACGTGGTTTTGTTGTACAGTGAGGGATTTTGGCTTCTTATTGTTTCTCTGGTTTATCCCCACTCACTCTGTTCTGTCCTCTCAAGGAAATAAGTGCATCAAGCAGAAAAAAACAAGATGATAAAGTATAGCCCAGCAGCATGATAGGAGTTGTGTCTGCTTGAAGCGTTCAGAAAGCATGCTGCAGGTTGCATGTAGAGTTACCACTCTCATGTAGATTGACAGTAAGAAATCTAATTGCTCATCCTGAACAAATGCAGAATATTTTTTACCCCTTTCTAGCATAATTTACATCTCTATAACTTATGTAAAGTATTTATATAGGGTAAAGTTTAGCCATTGCATATGCTTCCAGCATTTTGTCTTCCAAGGCATGGGTGCTTGTGATTCAAATCACTAAACTGGTAGTAACTAATCAGAAAATAGATTTTGGAAAAGATGGGGAGGGTGGAAGAGTAGGACGTTTTATTGTTCTACTGCATTAAATTGGCTCAGCAGGATCAAGCATATCCTAGGGTAGTGGAGAGGCAAAAGGCAGAAAAGTAGCGAGGCGATTGTTTTCTGCGGCAGCGAGTCTGCCCGTGGTGTGGATTGTCACTCACCGCTGCTTGCTCTGTGGGTGGCAGACACCCACTCATGCCTGTCATCTTCCTGCAGATAATTGCCCTGTGCCAGCAGATAGTGGAGATGATGAATGTGTTTAAGTCCTTCTTGTACATTAGTGTGAAATCCGAGAGCTGTATGGAAACTGATGTTTAAGGCAGTTTGTGCTAACCTGGCTGGCTTTGCACTGAAAGGAATAGAGCTCAGCGATGAGGAAGGTAAACTCCTGATGGTACCTGGTGCCGGAGAGCTGTGAGGAGCAGGTGTCCTGTTCAGGCACCGAGGCTGGGTCCAGAAGAGAATGAACTCGTTGCAGCACACCATATGCTCGTTCGTGGATGTATTACAGTTCTTGGCTGTATGGCCACGGCCTTGCTACGTCTGCTGTGCTGTTCGCTTCTTTAGAGTCACTTGCGCTTTTTCTGCATGGGGCTGTGCTAAGCACCAGTATTATTCCCATTTGTGCTACCATTTGTGAGTTTATCTCTCACAGTTTGGAGATATATAGGAGAATGTGGAGTGTAATTCTGTGTGATACCATGCTAGTTTCACAGTGGGTTTTTTCCTTGATGCGTGACATCTGATTTGGCTTTCAGGAACATGAAAAAAACTGTGCGATTTCTCTGTAAGTGATTTAGTTCAATTTTCATGCAATTCTACTACCATGTTCCCATGGTTGAAAAGTAAAAGTAGCAATAGGAATGGAGACCTCTTCCCAGCATCAGAGAGCCAGAGATGCTGAAGTCTTGGGCAAGCGGTACATTTAATTATAGGAGGCAGAGAGCAGTTTGTAGTAAGATTTCATCATGGTTTTTCACAACTTGGTGAAACCTCCCATGCTGTGGTGATGGAGCTTGAGATGCTGAGAGCAGCTACTGCTGTGAGAACCTCTGCAGAACTTACATCTCCTGCTTTGGCAAGAGAATTGCCAGGTTACACATTTCCTCTGTGCTGAGCAGCATGGCAGGTAGTGTAGGACTCAAAGCACCTGTGGTATGGCTGTGCCCTTCGTACTTCTGTAGAAAACAGGGAGAAGGAAATCGGCATTTCAGGAGTGTATCTCTTCTTAAGGACATAAAATCAACTTCATAATGAAGGTTTTTATTTCTGCTTATTACCTGTAAGGAGCATATAGGGGAACAGTTAGCTAGATAGATCCCAGTCTTATATGTCCAATAGATGTTTTAGGCTTGGAACACCTCCAGCTATTTACTTATATCTTAGTGTCCAATGTAATAATTTACATTTCTGCAGACTGTGCTGCTCTACCCATCCATGTGATGTGATGAAGTGAGCAGGAAACATTCTTACCATATACCTAATACACACCTGTATTTTATTTTAGATTTACAAATAAATGACTATTTTTATAAGCCACCATTTTCTTTCTTGGCGCAAATTACTTGTGCGAGCAAGGCTTCTAAGATTGCATTTGGAAAGACTGCTACTTCATTTATATTACCTCTTTCTGTTTACAGATGCACCCAGATTTAAGGTATTATAGCTTTAGAGGTGTTCTAGTTAGAGAAAGAAAAGGCTAACCATAATCCAAAAATGCCAGTAGGACAACTGTCATCTTGGACTGCTGGCACGTAGTAGATGTGCTGCAGATCACTTTATTATGTGAATGTGAGGTTAACAAATTCTCCGTAACACCCAGCCTGAAGAGTTGGCAAACTACAGAATGAACTTATTAACTAAGCATTTTTTGTTTGGATGCAATTTGTTCTCTTGAAGAATTACGTTCATGTTACATCCTGCTCTTAGCAGAGCTCATGGCAGTTGTAATTTGTCAAAATTTGCCTTCTTTATGAACTTTGGTTTTGCTGACAAATTAAATTCAAAATTAAAACAAGAAATTGAGTTTACGCTCTTTTGCTGCCAGAAGCCTTCCCCAAAGATTGTTAGCCTAAGTGTAAAGTCCTAAGGAGAGACTCATATCCTATTATTTTATAGAAGATGTTTTAATGAGACACCTGAAGGCAGAGAGTAAGCAAAATTGCTTCCTTTTTTTCCATCAGGATTATTACTTAGGGCAAGTGTTTTCAAACAAATATTATAAGTCTCTTGCTATGTTAATAGTTTGGGAGGAGGGCATCTGCTCGTCCTGTTTTTCACATGTGTAGCTTCTATATCCAGTTTCTGTGAAAAGCATAGAGCTATTTCTGTGGCATAAAACAAACACATATGTATATGCCAGTAGATAAAATTGCTTTTATCAAATAATATGTGCCCTTTAGCAACCTTAATCTGGCAGCAAGGAACACTGAAAGTAAAACTGACTGAACTGATTTTCAAGGTAAATAGGTGAGGTTAAATGACATAACATGGGAATTTATTTTTTTTTTATTTACTTTACATATTGTAAATTATACAAATGGTATTAATTACTTCAAGAGACTATTTGAAGAATGGGCTGGAATATTTTCCATATTGAGCACAAGATAACGAGGCTACACATACCTGTGGTGCTTGTCCTGCAGGTCTCCACCTGACTTGCTTTTCCTGTGCATGTATCATGATAGAGCTGAATTATGTTCTTTGATTGGGGAACCAGGCAGTGCTCATAGGTCTCGGCATCAAAAGCCTTTGTGTAATCCAAGGTTGACTTGGTGTTCTGTTCCTTCTGGAATTGCCGTCCCTTTCCCTGGCTCAGAGGGGAAGAGTGTGAAGATTTCAGCGCTTGAGGGGATCCTGAGTGGGGCCCTGAGCTCTCAGCTGCAGAGTTTGGTTTTGTGGCCGCGCCTGGTCAGCTGGTGCTTAACCATAAAACTGTTAATCATAACTTTGCCTTTGAGATCCAGCACCATGGGGTGGTGTTCACTCATTGTTGGAATACTGAGAGGGAGCAAAACAGCTGGCAAGAATCTTTCTGGGGAGAAAGAATATAAGCAAGAACAAAACAAAAACTGAAGGCAGCATTCAATACCGAGTCTCTGTTAAGATGGACTATTTTTTTTGAGATCTTCTCACCTGCTTTGTTCTCTGTGTGCCTGAATCTGTTATAGTAGCAAAATATGTGATTACCCTTTCTGGAAGTCCAGCACACTTTGATAGAGTCCAAGCCTAGGTGTGATGGAAGCATGGTAGAGGCTCAGCCTCATGGGAAACTATGCAAGTGAGCACAGAGACAAAGTGTTTGCTTAAAATTTTACCACCTGTTTATTTTGCTGCATTAATTGCTAATTTTCAATATTCTTTTGCTATGTTTTCTGGTCTAGCATTGCCTTTTTTCCTGTCTGTTCCTACTCAAAGAATTGCGACTATTTTTGCCTTTCACGTAGACCTCACAATGCTATTAAAATGTAACAAGGATTTCTATGCAGCTGTATTATCTAAACAGAAGTAAGCTAGCCTTATACTAAGCACATATTTTGCAATGGACATGTAATTTTACCACATTTTACAAATTGTTTGCTGGCTGTTAGGCCTGGGTTTTGGTGATTTAAGAACCTGAAACAGGTAATGTGGCAAAGTCACTACAAATGACTGCTGAGCTGCCACAGTTGTGTTTAGTTTGTGTCCTTAAGCCAGATGCCCTCTGACAGCATGGAAGAGAAACTCCCTGGATGACTTCAAGAGGCTTTCTAAACTAACTCATGCTCTCCTCATCAGCCGTAGCCAGACATTCAGGGCATCTATAACGGCCACCTACCTTCTGAGGTGAAAGGGGGAGGGTTCTCATTAAGAGGGTTTACATTTACAGAGAGCCTTTGTGGGTGGTACATGTTTTGGTGCTCGCTATTGGGCAGACACGTTTTTTTTAACCTTTACAGAGTAGGCTTAAATTAAAATTACAGTCTTGGAACAAGTTTAGAATGAAATAAAATTAAATCTGCTTGCATCTCAAGCTTTTCACGTGTTCTATGATGAGTCTATAATCAGGGATTTGTATACTTCTATATGTAGCCATGCAAGCATACATTTATTACTGTCATTACATGATCAGTTGTAGTCATGTCTTGTGGCAGCAGTGTTATACTGAACACTGTCCTGATGGGATGAGCTTAAGACATACTAAAAATGCAGAGAATGCTTATCTGCGTTTCATGATCTGCTTTTCTGTTAGGCTGTGCCTTTATTAGCATGGAGGCAAGATGTGGTGGGTGTGCTGAACAGACCAGCTCTATCAGATGAGATAATAGTTCTGCCTATCTGAGTACCCTATCTCCAGGAGCACATGATGGTGGGAGAACAGAAGGACTGGGCAAACATAGATGGATTCTTCCCTGGATTAACCTGCCAGCCCTCAGCAAACTTTAGTTCAAGGACTTCCAAGGGCAAAGGTTGCATTGGCTGCACTTGGCAACGTTTCTTTTCAAATTCACTTAGGCAAGTAATTATGGGAAGGACAGTGAGTTAGATTCACTCTAAAATGAGTGCTCCTGTAGTTATATCAGGCTTTTAAATGAGATTTTGTAATGCTGTTTGGCTTTCTGTAGCTGGTTGCCCAAATAATATCTGAACGATGAAGCTGTGTTTAAATAAGATTCTGTATAAGATTTTCTGCCCACGTGTAC
Source organism: Phaenicophaeus curvirostris (assembly GCF_032191515.1). Taxonomy (NCBI): domain Eukaryota; kingdom Metazoa; phylum Chordata; class Aves; order Cuculiformes; family Cuculidae; genus Phaenicophaeus; species Phaenicophaeus curvirostris. Next base: position 55,352,697 of record NC_091394.1, read on the forward strand.
ATGTAACCACAGTGTATAAACCAGATATGAATGTTTGGGCAGGTACTTAGAGGGTGGTGGTGTTGGAATTTGGAGGACAGTAATGATAAAGAAGAAATGGAAAGACATGTGATCTGGGGGTAATGTTCTCTAAAGAAAAAAATAGTATTCTCAAATTTAGGACACCAGAGTTTTTGCTGTGTACATCAGAATCACGGGTGTAGGGCTGTGGAAGGCAAGTCTCCCATGCATGCCGTCAGCTTCTCAGCAGTTTAGCCAGAGGGACTGCTAACAGCATTAGGCGAAGGCCAAGGGATCTGACCGTGTCCTCTGAGACAGCAGCACTGTTCTCTGGCGGGTGTCCCAGGGGTGCTGGAAAACAACGCAGTCTGCACAATCTCTGCCTCTTGACCAGAGACAGTCAGGGTCACAGACATGAATATTATCTTTGTGACACTTCAAGAAAGCAAACAGATAAATTTGGTTTTTAAAGGAATGTTGCTTGCAGTCAGTTGAATGTAAAAAACACCGTATCAGATCTTTCAAGAGCTGCTCCCTTAAGGGGATGTTGCGCCAGCTCTCCCACCCCACTGGGGCAGGGGCAAGGCAGGGAAGGGAGTGCACACATGTGTGTGTTCACTTTTGTGAGCATGTGCACACACATAACTAGAGTCATGAAAAGTTCTCTTTTCCCTTGATGAGTCCTTTGTGTCTTCCCTCTGATGTTAACTAAGACAGGGAACTCTTCTATTTTCCTGTGTCGTAGTCTGGGAATCATGCCCTGGACATTTTTTCAGCTGAGTACATTTACATACAGGAAATCATCCCAAAGACTCCTCTTCGAGCAGTACTCAACAGTTTTGCACTCATTTCAGGTATCTTTTTTTTTTTTTAAGCAATGATAGAGGAAAATATAGGACACTAGTACCTTTGCTTTCAAAACAGCTGTATAAATATGTGTTGAAGTACAACATCCTAAATATATTTACTTGCAAAACTTAAAGCAAGAATGTGCTAGTGTTATTGCATATTTTTTTTCACATTCTTTTTAGTGATGCTGTTGAGTAAGTAATAATTTTTATTTAGGTCCATCTTGAATTGCACATGAATATGAGTGTGAAGCTCCGTCTTCCCTTGCAGAGTGCCAGCGCCAGGAGGAGCAGTGCAGGAAGGCTGCAGATTAGCAGGTGCTCCTTGGGAATGGAGACTAAGAGAAGCCGTCCCTTGGCTTGGCTGAACAAGAAGACAAAACTCTTTTAAATAAAAAAGAAAAAAAAAATTAAATAAGCAAGCAGGGAGGGTCTTGCCACCAGAGTGGGAAAAAATGAAGAATTTCAGCTTACGTAGGGATGTGTATCAGCTGGCAAAACATGGGGAAGACGAGGCTGAGGAGAGACTTTATCGCTCTTTGCAACTGACTGAAAGGATATTGTAGAGAGGTGGGTGTTGGTCGCTTCTCCTAGGGAACAAGGATAGGATGAGAGGAAATGGCCTCAACTTGCACCAGGGGAGGTTTAGATTGGATATGAGGAAATATTATTTCACTGAAAGGTAGCAAAATATATGTTATATATATAAAGGATTCTGTGATTCTGTTCTATATTTTTGTTAGAGTTAGAAGATGTTTTCTTACCAGTAGTACTTAAGTTGTAGTGAGAGTACTCAGGAGGAAAGTCAGGTAGTTTTGCTGGAGCCTGCTTGTTCTGTCAGAGAATTTTTTCTCCTGGTTTTGCCTGTGATACCACGTGAGTCAACAAAAACACAGGGTCTGGTTTGGTCCTGTGTACACAGAGTAAGGCCGGGCATATTGTACAGTGATACTGATTGCTGTTATTTTAGTGAAGGTACAAATAGAGTTAAAAGTACAGAAAGGAAAAACAAAATGCATGATGATTCCTTTGTAAGTCAGTCAGCAGTCCTTCTTCGGGTTCATATTCCTCAGCTTTTCAAATTCAGCTGCAAAATCCCTGCTTATGAAACTTGGTGTGCAGCTCCCAGGCCTGAGAATAGGGATACCATCTGTCATTTAACAATACTGGATATATTTAAGCCCCCGATTAGCTTACAGTTGTTTGATTGGGAAATGTGTGTGCTAGTTTTTTCACCCTTCATTGTATGAACATTTCTCTGTACTGGCTAATGTCATTATTGTTCTTGGAATCCCATTCGCATTTTAAACTTCAGTGGTTTTTGCTTTGCCAGGGCCAAGATTTCTGTGATGGCACACCTTCTCCCTTCTGTCTCTCTCCCCAGTTTTCTCCAAAATCTGTGTTTTCACAGGTGTTTCTCCACAACTTCAAAGCCTTTGTTTCTGCTCTTTTCTTTAGGGGAGGGCTGGGTGCAGTAGTGAGAAATACCCATACTCCAGACTGCTCCTTTCTCTTGGAAGGATGTTGCTTCTACAGAGCTCTCTAGCTGAAGTGGGTAGTCCAAGAACTGGCTCTTCATGCATGACTGTATGTCACAGCCTCATTGCTGCCACAACTCTTCCCAGTTTTTAAAGGTTGTTGGTAGCCCCTTGTTTTGGTGGGTGTGTTTGCATCAGGCTTGTAGAAGTTTTACTATGTTTATGACAGTAATTCAAGCAATGACTCAGATTGCAATTCTGTTTTCTTAGGTCCTCGAGGAAAATACAGATCTTGTTCTTGTTCCGAAAAAGTTACTCTTATTTCTGTAATGATTTGTCTGGTATTTCTTCCCTTCTTTCAACTTGGCTCACAACAAGTTTCAAGGAGCTGTATTCATATGACTGTGCAATACAGAGAATTGTGGCAGGTAAATTTGACTTTTTGGGTTGGTAGATGAAATATTTTAGAGAAAATAGAAGCAGACTTATGTGTAGTGTTTTTCTTTAGATAGTAAGGGCTTTTATCTTTCCACTACACTCTCTAATTTTCTTTTATTTAAAGCAGAAAAGACTGTTTCCTTCTGGAAATAAATATTCTTTGAAATGGAAAAGTAAACCTAGTACATGCTGAAGCTCTGTGGCCTCTGAAGGCTAATGGGTTCACAAAAAAGCAATCCATGAGTTCATCCATCTCATTGCATTATTGAGTCTGCTCTGCTGGGTCACCAGTCCTCTTACATGAATTGGAAAAAGAAACTTGAGTGTGTAAGAATAGTGTGATACAGTATGAATATTTTCCCAGACGTGGTCTGGTGGCTAATTGTCACTGCAACTGTTCAGAGAAATAAAACGGACCAAAGCTAAGCCAAGACCCAGAGACCACCAGTATAAGATTTCAATATTAAAATTAGAAGTTCTTGCTTGTTCTGTACAATTAGGTCTTTAAAGTAATGCAGGAATACTAAGATTGCTCTTGATTCAAAAAAGAAAATAAAAAGACCATATTAAGGAGAATGTTGAATTTAAATGTTATTTCTTACAAGGTTTTTCCTGTTTGTACTGTGAGAGAACAAGGCTGTAGAATCCATCTGTTGCGATTTAATGGAGAAGATATGTACTATTACATAGAAGCAAAACAAAGCTCTGAAAGTAGTTCTTGTGAGCAATAACTTTAAAGTACATACCTGAAAAGAAGAAGGGCATTCTGTGGCAGGCTTCCCTTACACAGAAAGGCTCACTCATGCTATGTCTACACAAGGATATTTCAGTAAAAAAGCTTCCACTCTGGCCGCTAGCATTGCTGTCTTTTCACTGATGACTATGGTGTGTAGATTACTGCAGGCAGGACTTGGCCTAAAACAGATTTCTGTGGTACCTGGCTTATTCATACTGCCTTTACCTTTGTTAAACCTTTATCAATGATAGCAGCAAATACAGTGAAGAAAAAAGATTCTTCTCAGCTCAGTAAAGCTGAAGTGTAGCACAGCATAGGTGAACTTGGTCTACAACCTGCCTAAGGAGTGCTGGTGCTCTGCACCACAGCAGTCTGTGCCACAGCCTTTTGCTTGGCGCTTTTCATTGAGACCTCCAGGCTGCTGCCCACCTTCCTGCTGAAGCAGTTTGAGGGACTCAGAGGGAGTCTTCTGCTTTTCTGTTACACTCTGTGACACTGAGCAAGCTCTTGCTACCTTTTATGATTCCCTTTGTGTTACCAGAGAACCCAGAACTACAGTTACTTTCAGCCACTCTCTGTGTACTAATGGCTGATAGCACTGGATTTGTCTGTATAAGAAGTCACCTTAGCAGAATTTAGTCTTGCTCCATGTCCTGGCCAAGAAACAACAGAAAATACCCAGAGATGACTACCAGAACAAGAAGCAAGCAAAAGAACAAGTCTAATGGGAGGTTTTTGGTTGTTTTTCAGTTGAGTGGGTTGGTTAGTTTTAATAATAAATTTAATAATAAAATACTTCAATAAAAGCATATGCATATATTGAGCTGTCTTTCTGAGTACCAGAGTTTGTTCAAGGGTAGGTATTTGTTCTTGCTACTGTGCATGTGAAGACACTTTTGAGCATGTATGCAAGCATGGACTTGTGAGGAGTCTTTGCCAATAGCACATGCCAAACCTCTGTGGGAGAGAAGGTTAGTTAATGTTCTTAATAACCTCTACAAAACATTGAACAATGTGTTTTAAAATGGAATTTATTTGTTAAAGTTTCTCTGATAATCCTCCAAACTTGAACCAACCAGCCAAGTACTCTCACACTTCATACCTTGGGCTGTAATTCTGAGCTCAAGTACTTCACTCTAACTTGTGACCCTCAGCTGCTTGGATGGATATTGCAGAGCTCTTCTGGCCTGAGGAGCAGCTTCTCCAGATAACTGAGGCATGGGGATGCAATGTAGTGGTGGCAGAGTGGCCAGACTCCTTACCTTCCCACCACAGTTGTTGGTGTAACCTGTTGCCTCAAATCTCCATTGTGTCATGGTGCCTACGAAGGAAATAAAGAATTAGGTACCTTCTGTGCAACAAGAACACTATTCAGGTTTCCTTTCTCTTCATTGGCACACTGTGGTCCTCACAATCCTATGGACATGGGATATGTTCATGCTCCTATAGAGTGCTTTAGAACTGGGGCTGGAGGAAGGGTTTGACCTCTCCTACTAAGAAATTGTGGGTAAATGCAAAGTGCACAAATAAAATTGTTGACTCAGGATTGTTAATATCCAGGAACGTGGTTTTAGTATTCGGATAGCTTCATTAATACGTCAGCTTAGTTTTTATGTAATGATCAGAAAAATACACAGAGGGGTAAGACTTACTAAAATCAAGTCAAAAACATCATGATGTCACTGTAGAAATTCATGGTGCATTTTCGCATCGGAATTTCAGTCTTCTGAATCAAAAATATGTAGCAGAAGTGGAACAATACCAAAGAAGAGTGACAAGGAGAGACATGGAGCAGCTTCCCTATGAGAAATGACTAAGGTGACTAGGGCTCTTCACCTTGAAAAAGCAGTGGCTGGGAGAGGGTGTGATAAAGGTCTGTATTGGGAAGTGATCAAGAAGGGTGATTGTTCACTGCCTCTAAAAAGGAAGAAGTGGGGGGCAGCAATGTAACCACTAGGTGACAGATCAAAACAAATAAAAGGAAGTGGTTTCTCACATGCGTGTAATTAGACTGTAGAGCACGGTGGATGCTGCAGGATGTTGTGGATGCTGTCAATGTGACTAATGTCAAAAAGCAGGTAAATAAGCTCCTGGAAGAAAAGTCTACCAAGGACTGTTAATTACAAAGATATTATTTCCACCTTAGGAAGTCCCTAAGCTAAAAGTTTTTGGAAGTTATTAGAGAGTGTTCTGGAGAACTTTCACTAGGTGCTTGCATTTATTTTCGTAGTCTTCTTCAAACATCTGCTGTTTGCTGCTGAAAGCTAGAGTATGGGGTAGATTGGGCTCTGATCTCACTCCAGTACAGCCATTTTTGTTACCGCTAACATTCACCACAAGTTTTAATATGATGACACTTTGCAGTTTGCTTGCTTCCCTTTTTTCACCTTTCAGAATCCCTCCAACATATCCCTGGACTTTCTGGTGGCTCCAGCCATCCTCCCACAGCCACCTCAAACCCTACGTGCAGTTTAGCACTGGGAGGAGATAGAAGTTGTCTGAGTAATGAGCTCATGCCTAGTCAGACACAAGTTGATATATGGGGTAAACACACAGATTGGATTCTTTCATAACATCTTGATTATGAAAAGATAACCACAACATTTATATCTCCCCAGTTACTTGTAACACCCTCATACTGTGTGGGGGAGAGTGTTTTTGTTTTTAAACTTTCTCATTCAGTGCTTTATTACATGCAGTTTTTTACCAATGGAACTTTAAATCTTTAAAAATTTGCTTTGTGCCTGACTTACGCGCTAGATAGGAAAGAAGTCCTGGCATCACAGTTAGAATACATTTTCACCAAATTCTCTCAAAAGTATTCAGACCATGAGCTCAAGAGATTGTTTTTGTGCCGGTCTGTACGTAAGCATAGCCTGTGAGTGGAATTTTAAGTTTGGTGGTGCCAAAGGTTAAGCTTTGTCATAATAAATTGTGGTCCAGAATGCTAGAAATTTCAGGTGCTTTCTTCGTAGCTGAAGTAAGTGGTAGGAGAGCTCTGAGGAACTTCCCTACTTTCCAGTCTTGGTAAAGCCTGGTATTACACTAATTTCCTGGAGGTGGGTAAGGTGTGCTTTGATATCCATCTGTGCTTTCCTACATCAGAGGACCTGTACAACCTTTTCAGTTAGCACACAGTGCAGCTCTCTGCAGAGGTGAGAGCACTGGGTGTGTGATATAAGAGTGCATGATGGTAACCACAAGCTTTTTATAGCAGGGCTCTTCTTAAATGTGAAAATGCCATACGACTCTCTTTCGTGCTCCAGGGTGTCACATTTCAAAAGGCCGTACTATGGCAAGCCAGTTTATATGATTACTTTGAAATTAGTAAAACTATACAGTGATAAAAATTTTGGCTTTGTATACTGTAATTTCTTGCTGGAGTGATTTCTTAGGTTTACAAGTAATTTTGTTGAAAAGTACATTATTATTTTGCAGAAAGAACTTATGCTACAATGGAGAAGATTTTTTTTTCCATTACCTATGTTATTTTTCTGATTTCCTTAGAGTTTGCTTTTTTCTTAAGGCTAAATGATAAATAATACTAGATTGGGTTATAGCAATATATGCTTTTAATAGCTATGTATTCTTTTCTGTGTATGTTGTATTCAAGGAAGTAGTCCTCAGACAAAATATTTTTCTAGTAGGGGAACAAACCAAATACCTAGCTAGTCACGAATTAAGAAAGTAGAAATTTTAGACATAGCTTAAGTAGCTTTTTATTTTTACACCTTCTGCAGAACTGCTACTCTGAGATGTTGAAGCTACATTTCTTTGGAAAACCTGACACAATTGAGAATTTTATATTTGACATATATGACTCTGGACACTGATCTAAATAGTTAGTACCGTCTCTTTCTTAATGGAGAAAGTAGGACAATCAGCCTTGGAAACTTGTCCCACAATAATCTATTGCTTTGAGTAAGATGATTTCAAAGAAAGAGATACCAGCTGGTATCTGTTTTCTGTCTTTGATGTTGGGCAGGGGAAGAAGTTTTGCTTTATGAAAGCATGAGCTTGCAAACACAGTATTCATACAGATCATTGAAGTGATGGTAAATGACGCTGATGGAGGCTCACACATGAGTGGTGAGATTACTCACTCACAGATGAGAATTCTCTTTGAGCCGTCTGTGGGCATGGTAGCTCTGTTCCAAATGGCTTTTTGATTTGGGCTTCATATTGAGAAGACAGTTATCATCCTTGAGTGGTAGGTGGGCAGAGATATATCTGAACTTGGGAAATTTGGGGGTTTATAAATTATTAGCATTATTTCAGTGCTCAGGCATTTCTTGGACATGTTACAATTTTTCACAAGTAACATTGCAAATGACACTCAACCCCAAGCAAGAGGCAGAATGAGCAACTTCTTCCATACTGGACAAAATAAGCAATTCCTAGGAAGTTAGGGATGGGCCTTGTGTGGCGTTCCTATGGGAGATGATTCCTCATGCTTCTGGGCAGCAGCATAAGGCTCTGGCATGCTCTTATCCTGTATATACTACCACTGTTCTACTTGGTGGGTACTAAACCTCGTTTACGCAGAAATCATTGTTCTGAGTCTCAAAATTAGCCTGTTTCATAATTACAGTACATGTTGTAGGTCATGGAAATGTTAAGAGTGTTCAGTTAATGCAATGTACTCTTCAAAAGAAAAAAACCAGCTCTAGGCATTTTACACTTTGTAAAAGAAAAGGCAAAAGAGCCCAATAAAATACCCAGAGAGGGCAAACCAAAAAAAAAATGTTCTCTAATTTAAAGTGATCCAGAGTCATCTCGAGTTCATGAACCAGCACTACCATTTGATGTCAGCAGAACTGAGCGGAAGCATGTGGTTTGTGAGCGAGCTGCTGCCGTAGAGTCACAACTTCTCGCTGGCTGAGCCCATAGATGGGCTGTGCTGGGCAGGCTGCAGTGCAAACCTGCCGACTGCTCGACAGCAGGATTAAGACCTTGCCTCAATTTGAAACCTCAGCTACTTTAACCGTGCCATGGTGGAAATTTCTGCGGTGTTTGGTATCTTGAATGGTGATAGACCACAATTAACGGAGAAGTAGGCAGACATCTGCTTCTACTCTGCCAGATAGCCATTTCATCATAGGAGGGAGGAAGAGAAAAAGCAAGCATTCTCTCCTTAGAGAGAAAAGCAAGCTGCTGCTGGAAAAGAAAAAAAATAACGTTATTGCCTCATGTTCCTTTAGCGTGTGACCAGTTACGGCAATTGCTGATTGTCTACATACCAGGAAAAAAAATGCCCTGTAGTATAAAAAGTTCAGAATCTCTACTTCAGGTCATTACCAATGACCTTTCCTCTAACAGCAGTTATTAAGGAAGTCAGCTACTAATTTGACATCTAAATACACTTTCCTGAGCGAAAAGAAAATCAAAGAGTACAAGAGAGGGTTGTTTGTGTTTTTTTAAGCCTGTAGTGAACTTCATTTTCTTTCCAACATCTCTGAGTGATTTACTGAATGAGATGATGTCTCTTCTTCATTCTTTGAAAATAAGCTTTTAAATAGCTTATTTTAAAAGCAGATAGAAGAGAAGAAATATAAGAGAGGTCACAGAAAACCTCATCTGTTAAGAAGATCCTACAGAGTGTACTAGAAAACTCTTAAAGTGGTCTTTATATCTCTCTTTTTATGGGATTCTTCCCCCTTTCAGTGTGACAGGTAACTATTGCTCTGTAGCAAGCAGCATGGAAACAGAGCTACTTCTAGTGGTAGAGAATTTGCAGCTGGGACAGATGCAGATGCTTCATACTGAAGAAAAAATATATATATGTTCTTTGGGCATAATATATAATGTATATGTCATTACAAAATATTTCCAGTTAGCTATTCACCTGTGACAGAATAGTGAGCTTATTACCAACTTTTTTCTTATTTTTTTCGTTTCAGTTGGTTATGATTTCTGTTTATTGCTGATCCTTTTTACTTTCCGATTGGGAGGAATCCGTGCATTTAGAAATAGGGAATATTAAGTAGAGTGCCGTGATTATTCGTCCAGCTTGGCTGAAGGGTTACTTCTAAGTCTGTGGCAACCTGTGCAGGCCTAAAACAAATCATTCGTTAAGGATGGTATTTTTAGTGAACTAATATTGCAGGTGATGGATGATCTTTCCTGAAAGTGTCTATATGTCCCTTTTTCCTTTGTGGAAATGCCATGCACATGGAAAGGCATTACTCATGCGAAGATATGATGAAATGTGAGCTGAGAAAGCTCTTGGTGGTTTTTAAAGTACTCAAGGTACAGAGTGCATAGGCATAGCAAACCGTGGTACACGTAATGTGGGTATAAGTAAAACCTACCTGCCTTTAAAAAAAAAAACAAAACCCAAAAAAACCTGCTGATCACATATCTGCACAGGAAAATAAAAATAAAACCATAAACCTCAGAGTTCCTGCGAATGATTTGCTACTAACGTCAGTATTTTTTTAGAGAATGAGATGACTTAGATCAAGCAAACATTCTTCTGACATTAGTGACGTAACAGTCGTGTGTTCAGAGAGATTTCCTGTTTACTTTGGTTCTGAACACAGACGTCTCAAAAAAGTAGGTGTGAAAGTTTTCATTCCACATCTTCATATAAAGACAGCCCAAACTGTTCTGAGATCAGCAGCAAACTTCATATATTTGTTGTTCTTCAGCAGAAAAAGAATAGTGACAGTCTAAAAATCTCAGAAGATCACAGATGTCTTGGTTTGATGACCAAGCTTATTCCTCAGTTTTAATCCTGTAATTCAGAAAATTATCAGGCAATGTCAATTTGTCAGCCTTGTGAGCTACAGTCATGATCTTTTTAACTGGGACCTTTGTTAGCATATTTTCCTGGAGTCAAGGGACTGGGTGTCCCTAGGGGATGAACTTGGACTGCCTTAGATCTGAAGAGCTCACAGAAGGCAATAAGGCATTGTAGTGAAGTTCTGTACTTAGTTTTATGCTGTGACATTTCACAAATTTTATGTTTCAAATCATAACTTCTGTGAGCGTTCATAGATGGCAGAGGGGTTGCAACTAGATGATCTTTAAGGTCCCTTCCAACCCTATCTATTCTATGATTCTATGATTTTTTTAATCATTATTTATGTGTATTATTTATAGTTTTAAGTTGGAAGCTTAGTTTTAAATGCATGCTTTTCCTGAAAGTCAGAGATCATCTTCCTGTTGCATTATTTTGTAATCTTAAAAAGAACAGGGATCATATTTAATAACTTGCTTCAACTCTTTGTATTCTTTTGAAAATATGTATGCATTAAGTTCCACTTAACTATCCACTCTGTACAGAATGAAACAGACCATGGTCAAGATCTTGTGTGGACCAAGATCAGAAATAAGTATTATGGATTGAGGTCAGAAATAAGTAATTTTTAGTGGAGTTTGTTTGGGTTTGTTTTTTTTTCTTTACTTTGTATGGTTGCAATTCAACAAATAATGTCATAGATGTGAAAACTTGCTTCATTTCCATAACATGACTATTGAGCAGTCTGGAGACCAAAGTCCTGAAGTTACTTCTGAACTCAGGTCAGATCAATTTTGCTGCCAAGGCAGGAGGCCTTGTTTTACTCCCTAGCGATACAAATCTAATAGCAGAAAAAACGCAGGCTGCAATAAAGTCACTAACTGAATTTTGCTACTGTTTTGATGGTCTCTAGAAAATGAGATTACTGACTGTCTTTGTTAGCTGACTTCATGAGATTTGTATCCTGTAAGCATTAAAAGCATATTTCTAAACGTATGCTTGTGATACTAGCATACTAAAAAAGAAAACAACATTGAGACATGCTTTGGCATTAAACTATTGTGCATTTAAGGATTCTGCAGCCATTACCTTAATCTATTAGGTGAGAATTTACTGCATGTGAAGCTGTTTAGGAATTTACATTGGCACTAGAAAACAAAACTGGGTCTTGGACAGCACATTTATGGCAGCAGCAAACATACAGACAGAATAACATATGCCATGTTGTAGGAAAGGCATTAAATTTTGCTTTTAGAAAGAAATAGGAAGGAACAGCTTGCTGCTGGCTGCAGTGAGCATGAATTCAGTTTGGTGAGAAGTACTCACCAGAGAGGGATGTCCTGGTCTGCAAGGGCCAGGCTGGGTCCAGCAGAGCCAGCGCTCTGAATTAACACAGAGCAGGATTAATAATCTTCTGTTCATCGCTTTTACCTCAGTAACTACATGCAGGGGTTGCTGGTGCTTTTGATTCTGTGCCGACAAGGAGAAGGCACCAAGTAATGGTTTTGTGAAGGCAGATGAGGTTCACAGGGCTCAACAGCTCAGCCAGCTTCCAGGTGTAAGTTGTCCCTGGATATGTCCCTCTATGCCTGAGCTAACAGGACTGACCCAAGCTGCAGGTAGGTAGTTGGTTTATTTGCAATTTGGATAACACCCCTTTAGTGATAATTATTGAAAAAAGGGGATAGAAACACAACACAACGGATTTTTTAAATAGTGCTTATCAGTAGTTTAACTTTTAATGGATTTAATGCCATTTAAATTCTTTTTTTCCCAGGCAAAAGCTGCTTCTCAAAAATGCAGATGTTCCTATTATATTGAACACATATTTTAGTCAGAAGGTGCTACTCAGTGAACATTCAGAAACAGGAGAGAAGATGCATAGCCTTGCAAAGATGGTTATTAGGAGGAATATTATATCTTTGGCACAGACATTCAGACTAGACGACCTTGATGATGAGTTACACCAGGCAGGTAATCAGGTAAGTTCCATTTGGTTCACAGTTTAGCATTTGGTAAGAAGTTGTTGATTTTGCATGATGAAGTTTTCTGTTTAGCGCTACGTTGTTTCAGGGTCCCATGAAATGATTTTCTAATGGATTTTCCCTCACCAGGTTGCTTGTGCTCCACAAATCCGTAACACCTGCGGTTCAAAAGAGCATTCCTTAGCCCTGAGTGCTGTCAATGATTCTCTGCTTGAAATGGTGGAAAGCCAGGGAGCAGTGGGATGGAGAGAAGTGAAGGTGCGAGTGGTTATCCAAAGGGTGTACTGTTTGCCTGCAAGAGAAGGTTACAGAAGCCACTTTCAAGGAAACAAGCCTCTTTGTGCAACACCAGTCATAAATTCAGATCTACCAAATGTTAGGTGAGTAATAAGATGCATGGGAATTTTCCTTTTGAGGCTGTGATATATGAGAAGCTGAAAAGGAAGGAGTTCGGAAATGTCATTCTTAGTCACTGACTTGCAGGGAATAAGCATGCTCAGCAGGGCACAGGGCTCTTGATGGATGTGGTGTAGTTTTTTAATACTATGTGTGACCCAGAAGTAGTCCTGCCCAGAGGATGGAGCAATCTGTCTATAGTTCATGTCATCAACAGATGACAGGAAGATTGAAAACTAATTAATGGGATGTTAATTTAAAACCAGTGATGATCATTGACATCTTATACTGTTCTTCGAGCTTCACAAATAAATTACTTCCCATTTACCTATTTCAATCTCCGGTATGCTCTGTTAGTTAAGTTATGCTCATAGACTGGTCTTTTGAAACAAAATTCAAATACAAAGAAAGATTAAGAAACAAAAGACTTCTCTAAAATTAGGATTTTTGCACAGATACCATTAGGGAAACATAGGTGTAAACATGCAAACTTCCATTTTAAGCCACTGGAAGAAGTTCCTGTTGACTTATGGAAATCTGAGGTCGCAGCAGTTCATGTCCTTTGCAATAAAAAGTGATCTGGTGTCAAAGCATTAACACCAATGCAGAAATCTTATACACAAAACACATGGGGCATACAGCTTTAGACCAATGGGTTCAGCCTCTTCTGTTTTATTTTTTGCGTCTTAACTCTGGTCTGTTTTTTAGTGTAGGGAATCAAGAACGAGATTTTGTTTTCTTCAGTACAATAGATATGTGAGATAGAGTTTTCCCGTCTGACCAGTACTGAACCATTGAATCGTTTCCTTCTCCTTTTATAATCCTCAAGGTTTGAGACCTAAGACTGATTTCAAAGTCTGTCTCAGCAACTCTGGGGCTGAGATCAGTGTGTCTGTTATTGAATTCCCTCCCTTTGGTTTTGCACTAGCTTTTGGTTCATGCTGGCTTAAAATTTAAAAAAAAAACCAAAACCACATTTGATTTTGTTTTCACTCTGGAAGCTTGTTAAAGTGAGTTACAGTGGTAGAGCTTACATAAACTTTTAAGTTCAGCCTTTCAGGGCATTAGGAGATCTATCTTCCTACAGAGTTTAGGACTTGAACAGAGATGTGCAATTGGTTTGAAAGGTCCCATTGAGAACTCTCCAGATGTAATTTGCAATAGGCTTTGAAGGGATTCTTCAAAGGTTTGAAGAATTTGAGTTCCTCTAAGCCACCCTGCTGATGAGTGGTAGCATGCTCACAGGGTCCTTCTTCCTGAGCTTTTGAAATACTGGAATTCTCCCAATTCTTGTTACCTTATTAGCCACTGGACAATTTACAGCACTCATTGATCAGCAAAATTTCCTCAGATGGAATTTAAGAATGTCGTTCTTTCCTAAAATGCAGGCTCAGTCATCACCCACAGGAAAGTAAAGAAGTGCCTTGTTCTCAATAATTTTTAAAAGCTCCTTTACGTATGATAGCCATATTGACCTTAACTTGCATTATTTTTTTAAAAGTAATCAGTACATCTTGTTGTGTGAGCTCATTGTTTTCTATTTAATTCAGTCTTGCTATAATATGCATTTCTAAAAAGTGAGAGGAGAAGTACTTTACCAGCCCACGCTGATATGTGATTTTGAGGACAGTACTCCTCTGTGTAGATTTTCTTCCAGGGGGAAAAGAAGACGGAAAGTTAAGGCAGCTGCCAGTCTATTACTCAAGCTGATTTTTAACATTAATTTTAGCAGAGTGCAAATGATAATATCATAGAATCGTAGAATGGTTTGGGTTGGAAGGGACTTTAAAGGTCATCCAGTTCCAACGCCCCTGCCATAAGCAGGGACACCTCCCACCAGACCAGGCTGCTCAAGGTCCTATCCAACCTGGCCTTGAACACTTCCAGGGAGGGGACATCCACAGCTTCCCTGGGCAACCTGTTCCGGTGCCTCATCACTCTCATCATGAAGAAGTTCTTCCTAATGTCTAATCTAAATCCCCCCCCACCCCTTCCAATTTAAAATCATTCTCCCTCATCCTATCACTACATGCCCTTGTAATTTCCCTTGCCATCTCCATATTTCCTTCCCTGATTTTAGCTGAAGATACACTTGACTTGCAATCACATAATTTGAGGTAGTTAACCTGCCCGCGCTGACACCCTTGACATGACCTGGGTGAAAGAAAACAGAAATCTTAGATTGCGCTTCTTATATCAAAGTTTAAATGGAAATAAAATAAAAAATGAAAATCTGTTGCTTCTGAGTACATGTTGTAGCTGGGTATTCTCATGTGCAGTTGTTAAACTGGCCTCCCGGAAGTTCGTCAAATTTTATAGCTGTCTCAGATCAGAAAAAGACTTGGTAGTTGTATTTCGCAGCTACCAGACCCTCTTTTGGATCCTGAAGAAACAAATCAACCCACTTTCTCTGTTGCAAAGGACAGAATGAACACTTATTTTAGAGACTGAGGAACAGAAAACACCTCGTACTGCTTTATCAGTTGCTATTTCTATGGCTGATTAGCATCCATATGAGACTTTTCTCCATCAGAAATGCCTGTGTCTGTCACCTGATAGTGAGCGAAAGGGTCCAATGCCCTTTGGCAGTGCTTTGAACCAGCTGATGGCTAATTCTTTCTTTGTAAACTCCTTTTTGTAAAGTTAAACTGCCATGAAAGCAATGTTTGCATTTTCTGAGGCAAGATGCTTCATAAATTAAAAGTTCTAATTAGATATCAAGGTGGATGAATAGTTAATTGACTTGTATTTTAGACAGGTTCTTCTATTGTATTTCTTCTTTTGTAGCACTCCACAATAACCTAGATGTTGTTGCTACAGGAAAGCATAAAAAACACAGTAAGCTGAAAAGAGACATGAAATTAAACGTGGAGCAGGGGAAGTGATGTATTTTGTTCAAGACATCCAGTTTCTAGAAAGACAGTGGCAAAATGTGGGAGAAACTTCTGTTTTCTTTGTAAGGAAATTAATTAATTTAAGTGGTTAAAACTAGCACAGGTAAAGCATAGAAATTACAGTAATGCCTATATGCATCTAGCTTTTAATGTTCATAATACACATATATAAAATACACGTGATGGACAAATTCGTCTGATGAGTTTAAGTCTGTTTAGCTGAAATATTTAACGCATTTTCCAAGGTTGCTGTGAAGTCATTACAGAGACTGAGAAGTTCTCCAGCTACTGTCATGCATAAATTGATCCCACGTTCCCTGCATCCTTGTCAAATCATTTGCCTTCCCCCCACTGTAATTAACTGCTCTGGCAAGTGGACTTTTCAGGCTGAAAGAGTTTCATAGAGGTGGGGGAAGAAGAAAGTATGACTATCCGTGACTGTCTGCCCATTTCTGACATTCCTGGCATACTTTTTACTGCCTTTTCCCCTCTGATGAGAGAGATACTTTTGCCAATGACACAGCACATGTTTGTCTAAACACGATTATTTTGATTCTTTTTGAAAAAGGCCTGGCTTACGTGTACAGGGATCCCAAAGAGGCTCCTGTCAACCTAAGGAGCTCTCTGGCGCTGAGGTGTCTGACTCACTGCATCAGCCTTGTACTTTGTGTTCCTGGGATAAAGCAGTGTATAATTTGGATTTTGCTCTTGCCAGTGTCTGTTTGTTTTGTGCCGGCCACGTGAGTTCAGTAAGAAATAGAACTGGTCAGTTTTATGCCTTAAAGGACAGGGCTGGTTATATGGTAGTTGGTGTAACTAAAATAGAAGCATTTTTAGGACTATTAGGCAGCTAAACTGGTCAGAGCACTCAAAAGATTTTGGTGAGGAGGCTGGACAGAAAAGGGTGTTGTCTGTTAAGAAGGAAAAGCTAACCACTGCTAAGGTAAAACAAAGCTAGCTATAGCTGTGAATCCACATTTTAAAATCTTCATGGGTGACTGGAGACATTCCATTCGCTTTTCTTGGCATATATTTTGACCTACTCCCTATCGGAACGTTAGCACTCTAGCCTGATATAACTTTCTATTCCATGAACAAAAGAAAGACAGACCATTTACTTCAAAAAACAATGTGATATGTTTCTATGCACTAGTCATCAATAGTTCTTTAGTTTTACTGTTTATTTTGTTTTCAATTTGCCAGCTCTTAGAGAAGTGGGAAGGCCAGCTACCGTGCCAGTGGGACCCTTGGGGAGCAAAATATTTACAAGAGCCCAGGATTTGTTTGAGTGGCTGGAGGAAATAGAAGCATGGGGAAAGTCACATTTCTCTTTCTGAACAGGCCCCCAGAAATATGATAGTCAGTTGCTGGGATTTATTATGCTCCAGCAAGTTGTTACAAGTTTCTGAGTAGCCTGTTCCTTCGTAATTCTGTGTAAAACAGTGTTTTTGGCAAGTGGTAATCCTGTAAAACTAATTCGTTTCCAAGTTGGATTTCCTTTTTTGTCCTGTTTTTCTTCATCTAATGATCTTTGCTGTTTATCTTAACACAAATCAAGTCAATGGGTTAACCTGTCTGACGGGATGCACAACTAAAAGTTGAGTGTCACGTGCTGCAGCTAACATTTCAAGTAGGTGGACTAATGTATTGAAAAGTCACCGTTCTGGTACAGGAAACCTAGCTTAGACTTTTATAAAGCATATTGAAATGAACAACAACAAAAAAAATCCCCAAACCCCCAGAGGTCATCTTATTTGAAAAGAGCCCAGATTGGAAAGGACTGTCGTGAAAGATCCATGTTCACAGATGCTAACATCTGTCAGAATCTTTTCTTGTGGCTGACTTAAATCTGTTTACAGCATTCCATTTGTTTTTTGTGTTTTTTCAACAAAACGTTTTAAATGGAATGATCATAAATACATGTTTTTAAAAATTACATTATGTTTCTAGGATGTGATTTTTCAAGTGGGAAATAAACAGGAAATAGGTAACTGAAGTGCAGTGGGGAGGACTCCATAAGCTAGAAGTTTTCTCTGATTTCCCCTTCTCAGATCCTTCTCAGAAGTGAAAATGTGTGCTTTTAATATGCGTGCAAAGTAGCCTAATTGCTCCTTGATAGACTTGCAATAGTTCTTCTAACAGCTGTAGTTCAAGGTCTTGTAACCTGTTTCTGCTTTGAAGTCTCTCTTCTCTCTTTTTTTTTTTCTTATTCACAGTTAAGGCTCCCTGACACTTGGATTATTCCCCTTTGCCTCCACCCTGCTCTATTTTTAATTCTCAATCTGGAGCCACCAAAAGAGAGAGTAAGGACAAAAGACTGTTGGAAAAACAGCTTTAGTATCACATTGCCCAGCTGAGACATTAAATTGTGTTATATATTTAACACTGTAGTTTCCCTGGGCTGTTGCCCAAATAGCCCTGAAAGTCTGTTTTCCCTGCTGCTGATGCTGCAGATGGATAGATAGAACTTGGACTTCTTCCAGTGCCACTGTAGTACAACAATTTGTTAATTTGACGTTACTGATTATTTTTCAGCGCTAAATATTTACATAATCTTATTCTGTCCAAGGGCAAGGTGAAAGCACTGTTATCTGATATACTCTGTACTAAGGAAAAAAAAAAGGACCCCTCAAGTTACGCCACCTTTTTTCAGCTGTGCACTGGGAACAGGCGAGTAAATGATTTGCCATTGTTCTAAAATATGCCAGGGCAGTGGTAAATGCTGCTGATAAAGGAGAGTCTCAAGAAGATGGCAGCCTGCATAGAGCACAAATGTGACAGGGACACAGTCTCTTTGGAAAGCATTTGGGCAGGAACAGAAACCGTCAGGTAGCCAAAACTGCATGCAGGCTCCTCTGTGCATCTAGCAAAAAGGTGACACTGGTTGCTAGCTTATATTTCCTCCATACTCAAGTGCTTAGACTGATTGGTAAAGTGCCCATATGTTCGCAAAAGATAGTCACATCGCCCCCAGCCTTTTGATGGTCAAGATGTAGGAGTATCTCTACTTACGGATGCATTCCCCATGATAGAGAAATTGTAGAGATACGTGAGTAACAGAGAAACAGATAAATCCTACGGAAGCGTCATTATGTGTAATTCATATTCACCACCACTCACCTTGTAACCGTACCTTTTCGCACCTCCCACGTCTGATGATTGCTTACAGGGCTTTAAAAAGCTGGGGAAGCTTTATTGCACCTGAACACCTGATTTCCTACTGCTGTCCGTTTTATGGCTATATCCACTCAGTTGATTGTTTTCAAGGGAATATGTAAATGGGAGGAATGGGAAGAGCAACGCGGTCCACATGTATTATCCTATAGTGGAGACCAGCCTAGGGAGTAGAAAGCAAACAATTTACAAAGGTAATTTTTTGGCCCTAGAGTGACAGTCAAGTTATGTGCTGTTGTATGTTATATAGTTCAAACCAGGAATAGTAATTTTCCAGCACCTGTTATTTGTCAAGAATTACTCTAAGATGACCTATGTAAAAGGGATGGAATCTTTCCCTTTGTTTTGACCTTTCTTCCCCTTGTATCTCTGTGGTTAATAGAACTGAGAGCAGAAATCCTTCATGTGTGTTTTACACCTCTACTTTTCACTGACTGCATGACTTCAGTCCTGACCTGGAGGAAGTGTTAAAGTTGTACTAGAGCTCTCTGAAACTTTTATAAAAGCCAGATTGTGTCTCTGGGATTTGTTTTCCTCCTACCATGGTATAGAAGGCAAGGACCATGGGCAGTAATAAATATTATAAATGCCTAGATGGGCACACACTAGCTAACTGTTGAGAGAGGAATTTAACCACTAACTTCTGTATGACTTCAAAAAGTAAATACTCTTCATATGCACAGCCATAAGTATCTGTATAGATCAGTGGATGTGCGAAGAAATAACAGCACAGATTTATTAGAATAGTGGGTTTCTGGAAAAAGACGATTTTCAGCAATAATGTTTTGTCATCAGCTTTGTAAAAGTTTCTGTTTGGATATAACAAATCAATACTCCTTGGAAAGGTGTTACAAATATACATTCTTTTGGGAAGAAGGAGGTCTTTTGTCCTAAAGAGTATAAAGTCAGGAATACATTGTTGTACGTGGTAGTAATAAAGACAAGACAGACTTTGAAAGTGACAGTATTGCTGGGACACGGACCTGTACATCTGTACCTTAAGCTTTTATACACTTTCTTTTACGAAATACAAATAGTTAAGAGACAGCAAACTATATGAATAAAGTAAAGCTCCTCAGAGAAGACTACCATAATTAGTTTTTTCAGTAAGTGTTGTGGTTTAGAATTGGTACGTAACTTAGAAACACACTTAATGAAGTTATCTTAGGCTTATGTGCCAGTCCTGACTTGCTGCAGTCTCTGCTGGGTTTATTCCATTTCTGACAGCCAGAGGAATTCAGCAACATCACACTGGATAGGGGTCCACTACGGGCTGTCCTGAGATGCTCAAATGAGTTCCAGTTAATGCCTCAACCCCATCTTTGGCTGAAGGTGGCTTCGCAAGTTTTGGAGAACACAGTTCGTCAAATGAGAAAAGTGATGAGCAAAGGCCTGGTATGGACTTACTGTGTATTACACTTCACAGTGTAAGGACTCCATTGGAATGTTAATCAAGAGATATTTAGTTATTTTTGTAATTTTAGTCCTACAGTAACAATAAAGGAAATTATTAATCTGATACATTACTGCCTGATATAGCATCATAGAATGGTTTGGGTCAGAAAGGACCTTAAAGAGCATCTAGTTCCATCACCCCTGACATGGGGATTTATGTTCAAAATGGTTTTGTAATTCACTGAATTTAGATAGCTGGTTTGAGGCCTGTGTTTGGCTGCAGCATGAACTCCTCGGGACAATCTGCTTTACAAGTGCTTAGCGCTCAGACTGAATGCAAAATATATTTCAGAGAGATTTCACATTTAAATGATGTCATGAAGTTGCAGAGTGTAATTTTTGGTCATGTTTGTGTTGTGAGTTGTTTCATTCAATATCACATGATAATGGGATTTTATATACACATCTTAAAAACGATTTCTCTGTATCGGTGGTTTCCCAACTCCAGCACTCTTATTTTTGGTGTTATGCCAGTCATTGAGAAGGATCTCACAGAAGCAGCTCGTGATCCTGCCCTCCTGGAGGTGCTAATCTGAGCCATCAGGCAGTTACCACCAGCCAACTGTAAATATCTTTGTGCAGCTGCTTAGTGCAGCTCAGAGGCATTTACTGATCTATTCAGCTGAAGGTGCAGGGGACTACCTCTGAAAGCTGATTTCATATGACCACCTGAGAGTAGGGTGAGGGTATTGATTGCTCCCAGTAGCCTTCTTCTGCAGCTGTGGAAGAAAAGAGGCAAACATGGAAGAGAAAGCAGCTCACAATCTCTTCCTGGCTTTGTGTTGGGTCCTCTGCCCAGGAAGTTGCCTGCTGTCTTTCACATACACGTGAGTGTAGGTAGCAAGTAGGAGCCAAGTTCCAGTGCAAAACGTAGTGAAGTCTGCACAGTGTTTCCACTTTCCATGCATTTGTGCTGCAGTTTGACACTTGGTATTTGTGCTGTCACTGGACAATCTTATCTTATCCTGTACAGCAGCATCATTCTTACCTAGGGAGATGGATTTAAGGAGATTATTATCAAAGTATAAAATTATTCCATATTTCTCAGTAATTTCCCAAGTATTCGAGACCAAGGACAGTCCTGCACTTAGCAGGGCTGCCTGGCAGCTGGGGTACAGTCCCTTCCACAGCTGTGCAATTGTGGTTCCAATTGATCACATGCTGCAGGAACTCCACTGTCAAGGAGACATTCACTCCGCTTTCTGAGTGGGTGAACAGGGAAACTGCAAGGACCACATGGTTAATGAGGTGAGATAAGAGTTTGCACTGGAGCCCCAGCTTCACAGAAGTGGAAAGTGTGACTAGGATCATGGAAGTAGAATCTCAGTCAAGGGACTGCGTTGTGGGTCATGGGAGAAGGAAGAAATGCATGAAGCTGAGATCCTCATATGAGGAATATGAGGGTGGTCATAAGGTATTAAAATACCAAGCTATCTTTCTGTCCACCCATTAATTTCCCTTGAGCCTATGTAGTTCCTGCTATGCATTTCCTCTCTGAGTCAGCAACTTTCCCCACTATTGACCTCAAATATAATCTAGTCATGATAGCTACAGATATTCTTGTCTTTGTCCTGTAATGTTGGGATTATGCATTTTCCCTTGCCTCTGAACAGATGCCAAAATTTGTAAATTCTTTTTGACATGTGGAAAATGTGCAAGGAAATTTAATTGTAACAACAAGTTGTCACATCTTCACACTAAGCTGGGAGGAAGTGTTGATCTGCTGGAGGGTAGGGAGGCTCTGTAAAGGGATCTGAACAGGCTGGACCACTGGGCTGAGACCAATGGCATGAGGTTCAACAAGGCCAAATGCCGGGTCCTGCACTTGGGGCACAACAACCCTGTGCAGTGCTACAGACTAGAAGTCTGGCTGGAAAGCTGCCTGGAGGAGAAGGACCTGGGGGTGTTGGTTGACAGCGACTGAACATGAGTCAGCAGTGTGCCCAGGTGGCCAAGAAGGCCAGTGGCATCTTGGCTTGTATCAGAAACGGTGTGACCAGCAGGTCCAGGGAGGTTATTCTTCCTCTGTACTCGGCACTGGTGAGACCGCTCCTCGAATCCTGTGTTCAGTTCTGGGCCCCTCACCACAAGAAGGATGTTGAGACTCTGGAGCGAGTCCAGAGAAGAGCAATGAAGCTGGTGAAGGGGCTGGAGAACAAGCCTTATGAAGAGCAGCTGAGGGAGCTGGGGTTGTTTAGCCTTGAGAAGAGGAGGCTGAGGGGAGACCTTATTGTTCTCTACAACTACCTGAAAGGAGGTTGTAGAGATGAGGGAGTTGGCCTCTTCTCCCAAGTGACAGGGGAAATGGTCTCAAGCTGCACCAGGGGAGGTTTAGACTGGACATTAGGAAAAAAATTTTTATGGGAAGGGTCATTGGGCACTGGAACAGGCTGCCCAGGGAGGCTGGTTGAGTCACCATCCCTGGAGGTATTTGAAAGACGGGTAGATGAGGTGCTCCGGGCATGGTTTAGTGGCAGATAGGAGTGGTTGGACTCAATGATCCGGTGGATCTCTTCCAACCTGGTGATCCTATGATCTTCAATACAGAGCTATAAATTAAGTGACCACACAAACGTAATGTGAGTGGGAAGGGGAAGAACTCATTAGCAAAAACATTCAGTGCCTAATCTTTGCAAAAGTGTTTTTAATTTTGTTATTTCTACTTAATTGCTGCATCCTGCACCGTTTAGTAAAAATATCTCTGATAGGAGTTCATCTACAACTTGGTGTTTCTGTTTGAGTCATCATCTGTATTTGGAATGCCAGGGTCTGGTAGAGATTTGTAGCAATAACATCCTGAGAAAACAGGCATTTGAAGTGGATGTCCGAACAGTCAGGAAAATTGATGGCTCTCAGACTGTTTGCATTTCAACAGTGTCAGTGGGGATGGACTCTACTATGGTCATGGATTTTTAAGAAATGAATTGGAAATCAGGTTATGTGCACCAAGTGGAAAGAGGAGAATGCAAAGCAAAAAGAGGTGCCACCTCAAATTTGGAGGCTGTAACTTCGGCAAATCCATAAAATACAATCAACTAATTTATTTTAAAATGCTTGCAAAGGGTTGCACCATGTTGGATAACAACTATATGTTTAGATTTCAGAAACTCCTGTGTAGCCAAACAGATTATATTCTAACATTCATTTGATCCCCACTAAACACGTAAAAGCTGGATTTGGGGGTGACCGACATCACTGCAGTTGCTGTTTGGGTAGTGCACATCGGAGGAAATGAAAAAAATAATGCATTGGACAAAATCATGAGAATGAAGAATCATGATACTTGAAAATAAGATTTTTTTTTTTTTAAATGTGCTTTTGAGTGTTTCTAAGCTTCTTGGGTGGAGAATGCAAAATTTCATCAGCCTCATGTAAATGATTTCCTCTGTAAAAGTGGGAAAGAAAAAAAGCTGGGTATAATTCTTACATACTGGTAAGACTTAAGAATCTGAGGCTTAGAAATACATATCCAGCATTTTGAATAGGAAAATAAATCTGAAAACAGGCAGTACTGTTATATGCTGTTGAAGTGCTTATGGATATGATTTACGAGTGGACAGGTACAGTTGGACTCGATGATCTCAAAGGTCTTTTCCAACCTAGTGATTATATGATTCTATGCTTTATGTGCTTCTAAAAGAAGGCTCCCTTTTTTTCCTGTAAGGTGGGCTAATGTTCAGACAACACCAGCTTGAGACAGTTCGTAGGAACCAGCAAACACAGGAATGGAAGGAATTGTGTTTAGTCTAGTGAAGGGGATAGCAAGCCAGGATGTGTTGCCTCCCAGGAAAGACCTGAAGAGTTTGTCTCCATCTGAGGTCACCTGCTGAAAAACATGCATAGTGACAAAGTACCTGTTTTCAGGACAAAGCTAACTGTTTTAAAAATAGCAGATAAACAGTCCAAGAGTCAAAGAATAAAGGAGAACATGTGTGTGTGTGTGTGTGTGTAGCACTTCAGCATCCTCATATTTCTGTATGAATTTGTAATCCTGGAGTTGCATGCACCCTCTTTTCCATTAGACAGATTTTTTTTCCATTTTCTGTATATGTATCTGAGTCTTCTTCCTGCAAATCTGAGACTTTTTCTTTTTTCTACAATTTTGTTTTCTGTGCAGCACAATGAAAATACAAATCCTGCAGTAAGTTTTGAGAGCACACAGATCTCTGAATGATGGAGTGTCATTTCTGTGCTCCATGTATGTCACATTATTTATTATAAGTGAATTCATAACAGCAGTACAGCAAAGCAAAGTAACGTCATGGCAAAGAATTGGGCTGTGTTCAGCTTCAGCGTGGACTGACATTTTTATACCCATAGGTCACTCCCTTGGTTAATAGATATTTCCTTCCTTTATCCCAGCCGTCACTAAAAGCCCAGAGCTCTGGGTTGCGAGAGGATTTGCTGGGCAAGCTGGACGGCCACGTGGGTTGTCTCTCCCCTGGCGTCCCCAGTGCTCAGTGTGTCTCTGCACATACTGTTCAGTAAACAAACTTTGGAGAACCAGAGCGAGCTGGTTCGGAGCAGCCAGTTCATTCACACAGACCACTTGGAAAGTGATGCCTTTGCGCAGCCTTGACGTACGGGCTGAGGGAGGTGGAGAAGTTAGTATTTATGTTTTCATTAATGCTTTTTATAGCTGCAAGCCAGCTGTAGCTAGTTAACATTAGCCTAGGACATCTATTAGCATGCAGACCTCTTACGCAGGATAAAGGGCTTCTGATGGAAACAGAGTTGTTACTCATGGTACTTATGGCTGTGTGTTTACATGGAAGCAGTTTGTGCTAACATAAAGTATATATTAGAACAGCATGCACCTTTTTAATGAACAAATTTTCCAGGATTCAAAAAGATTTTGTGTTAAAATGTGTAGTGTAGCAAATCATAAGACTGGCATCCTTAAATGGCTTATTGCTTGTTTGAAAGCTATTCTTTTTAAATAATGCTTTGCAGCTATGCGGATACAAAAAGTATTTTCTCTTTAGCTGTTAGGATGACTCGGGAATAAACAATATTTCTGTGAGTCTTGAACACACCAGTTTGGACTGCTCATTTTTTTGCTATGAGTGATGTAAGTGGCTGGCAGTAACACAGGATGAATTGGACCTAAGGGTTTGGCCCAGAGGAATTGATGGCTCAGCTATCCTCCTCTGGTTTCTCCCAGTTCTTGCTTTTTTTTTTCTGTCTTCTTCTGGAGGATAGTTAGTCAGAAGGGTATTTAAAAATACGTAACAAAAGCACCTGCAAAACAGAGAATGAGGAAGGCACAAGAAGCGCTGTTTTTAGAGTTCCAGTGTGACAGGCACCATGTCTCTGGTATTTGCATCAATGCAACACTTTCCTTTCCTGGTTGTCAGTGTTTCTCAAACAATTCTGACAGCTCCATTCATCCAGGCAGTTGCAGAGGAACCTAAAGAAGTAGGAAATTTTGTCTGTCCTCTGGTTTGCATTTGTGTAGAACGTGTGCAATGAGCTTATTGCTTTTTCACGTCTAATTTGGTCATTTTAAAATTAAAGCCTTTGAAACTGGCTTCCTTCTCAAGTTTTCTTCTCTTGAGGAAGGTAGATAGCACTGAAGAACGTCATTGCTACTTCTCTTCTATCCAGGTCTTTTGTATCTACTTGCAGTGTGTTTTACGGAGACTAGAGATTACTGAGCCTTTGTAAAACAATCTCAGCATGAATTTCCATTCCTATCATCTTTGTCACAGTCCCACCTATTGTCAGTGGTGAACTTCAAATTGAGGGGAATTCAGAAAGTTCATTGTAAAAAGCTCTAGTTTGCCTTGTTAAGCCTAGCCTCCTCATGAAAACATTGATTACATCAGCCATCATCATGTCAGAATTATACCTTTATGGTTCACAAAGAGAAGCTTTATAATGCTGTTCTTTTTCATCTCCACAACAGTATTTGTGTGTGAAACTGCCGAATAGCCCCAGATGCCAATGTCAACTCATATGGTTGAACTGTAGTCTTACCAAGACAAAAAAGTCAGATTATCTCCCAAAATTGAATCACTGCTAATCTCCTGTTCAGATAATTCCCTCCACCCATTGGTTTAAGTACACCACCCTGAATGATACACATGAAAAGAATGTGACAAGCTCCTGAAAGCCCTGTGAGACTGTGGGAGCACAGTTCATGAGTTATGTGCATTCACTGCTTACAGCTGTACCTTTGAAATACAGGTGGGAAAACTTATATCAGCAGTATCTAGACTTCCCTACAGAGTGTGTTCAGTGATTTGGCTCTATATTACATTTACCAGTGTGGGTCAGGGCTCAGTTCATTCCAATTTCTAAGCCAGCTGGTCTTTTTCAGGGCCAGAAGAATCGTTTCTTACTCAGGCACAGTCAAGCTTTGATGTGCTCACATTCTTCCTTTTATTGCAAACCAGCAAAATTGTGCTGGAATGTTTTGTACCGTCCGGTAAATCTGCTGGGGACTTTTGTTCATTGTGATCCAATAGAAAACATTTAAGTTCATATTTACTATTCCCCTGAATGGCTCATAAGCATTTTTTGTTATGTATGTGGACATGACCTATGCGATGTCATCAAGTGCTGGCCCTTGGGCTTGTATTGAATTGACTGTTCTTCCATTCAGGATCCTTTCTCATTTGTTCCTCATGCTCTTGTAAATGAAACTAAAACCTCTGTGCAAGAACTTAGCTGGAGGAACGTAGAGAATTGGGAAAAGCCATTTTATTTAATAATTTTTTCACAAAGATGGCTGGGACAATCAGTGTCATGCTACTAGCTTTGGAGATTGTGGACATAGATCAGTGTACCAGATATTATATTACAGGACTGTGTAGCCTAAAAGGAGATGTCTTTCTCCTCCAAACATTTGGCAAAAGTTCTTTCAGTGTTTTCTCAAAGTCCATGTTTCTGTGACGTCTAATTTAATGCAGTCAGATTTAACATAGCCAGATCTTGACTGACCGGTCCCTTCCCTGTTTCAGTTTGCTCTTCTCTTTAATTTTTCTGTCTTGCTAGTTTTTCCAGCACACAAGAAACATGTATTTGAAGGTAAGGAGCCATTTTAGACCCTGGCACCTGGTTACAGCATGGATTTTCCAATTCCTTACATGCTGTGATCATGCAGGAAGGTACATAATTCTGTCCTACAACCAAGCAGAATCTTTTTGACCAGATCTGGTAGGAGTTTTTCCCTGATTTGTTTTTTATGGCTCTTTCTGATATCTTAAGGATGGTCCTTTCTGTGTGTGTTCTGTCCATAGCATCCTAATGCGACACACGATATGTGGGAGGCATGGATAGGAGAGAGATAAAGCTGCAATTTCTGTCATCGGGCAGTACTGGGTTGACAGCTACTATTTTTATCTAATCTGTTCACCATATACTTTACTCCTTATGCTGAGTAATTGCCAGAAAACTCCCTTGGCCCCTTTGCAAAACAGCTTAATGCATCTTTTTTTTCTCTACATATATACTTAGTATATTTCAAATCCCTCAGAAATAATCATGTTGCCTGCTTAAAAAAGGGAGATCATTGTCTTGGGGTACAGTTGACACTGGAGAAAAGGAAGCTTTAAGGAAATACTGGAATCAGAGACCTTGTTGGTGTGGTTGGGAAGTCATCCATGCACACTACAACATTAATCAAGATAAAAGGCAACAGAAAAAATTAACTCTGATTTCTGCAGATTATTTACATGGCCTGTTGTTCTACACACACACTTGTTTCATGCATCTGTTAAAATTTGCTAAAGCATGTGAGCAGCCTAAGCAAACTGCTGTGAATCCCGTGTGCCAGGTCTGATGGGGTGTCAACCTGATTAAGGTTTCTAGACATTTCTCTGATAATTGCCATGTGTCAGTTATGGAGAATAATGAAAAAACCCACCTCAGTTATTATTCATACGGTGCCATTTACCAGCAACAATTTCTCATTTCTGTTTCTCTTTGAAACTGTAGAAGTGATTTAAGCTTCCAGGCTAATCTGAATTGATGGTGTCTGCTAAAATGTAAGTTACAGTGTCTATAAACCAATTGCCATTTCATGTTTAGCACAGAAAACTATTGAATGGAAACAGTCTTTATATACCAGTGACTTTGACAAAACCTTAATTAGCCCTTTTTTTTTTTCCCCAGTTACCAGTGACCTTCAACTACCAGTTTCCTCCACCAGTCAAGTCCCATTAGCTCAGTTCCCCACATTCAGAATGTAAAAACTCTGATATTTTGTTCTCAGCAGTACCTCATGTAGTGTTTTTAAGTGTGTTCTTGCAGTTAGTTAAACTCACAAGTTTTCTTCATCCTGTTGTGAAAGAAGTGTTGGCTCCCCAGGCTTTTCTAAGTAGGGAGGGAGAAGGGAAGGTAAGACTGGAGGCGTGTTCCTATTCTGGGCACTTTGGGTCAAGGATAAATGTACAGGAAAGTGTTGAAATCTTGGGAGAAGTTGCAAGCAGTAAGTGAGAGTGATGATCTTGTTGGGCAGCTTCCCATGGGAACTGGCGGGATGGTGGTATGTGAAAGATGTGGCAGGGTTAATTCTTATAATAAGTAAGTACTCAATTATGCTTCCAGTCACCAGCTCTTCTGGCATGTGTCTGCTAAACCATCCAGTAGGGGAGTGGGAAAATAAAAAAAGAATCCAGAGCAAGCTCTTTTAGTTATGAAATTATGACATTTTTTGTTTCAGCACAATGGCTTGCCCTGAAAATTCAGAGCCTTCAACCCATGCCCCCCACTCACTTCCTTCACTACCCCAGCAATGCAGAATAATGCATGTAGTCATTGTGTCCCTCTTTGCTGAAGGGTTAGATTTACCTATAAGCAGAATTCACAGGGAGGTGCAGATAAAATATCTAGCATGCCTATTTAAACTCCTACAGTAAAATTATTTGGCTATGCACATCTGAAGGGATTTTTTCTAGCTAAGTGTTAGTGCCAGGAAGTTGTTCAGTGATAGCTTGCCCAGCGATAGTTTGTCCTGTATTTTTCTCACTTAATGCTCCTTGAGTCACTTTCCATCTTCTGTTCTTGGTCTAGGAACTAAGAGTTCTCTGTTCATCTTTATAGCAGCAGCACTCAAACTGGGTATCATAGACTTCCCGCTAACCCCTCTGCTTCTGAGAGGTAGGAGAGAGGGAAGACCACCAGAATGTGCTTGTGAAGGAGGCAGGAATGCTGATGCTGTAGGGGAGCATAATGGAGAGAGTGCTTCAGTGGTGGGGGTCAGGGTGGCCATGGAGGAGTGTGGCCTCGTGGGAGACTGTTGTGTTCACAGGGCTGGATGCATGCACAGGCAGAGAGCAGGAGCCCAGAAAACATGTGGCTCCTGCTGTTGCTGAATCCCATCCTGCCAATTCTCCATGGAGGCCTCTAGTATGGGTTCAGTAGCTCCTGGCAGCCAAGGCCTCTCTGCATTGCTTATTTGTCCTCTGGATAGAGCTTGTGAAGCGCAGCTTCATCAACGGATTAACACATGCTCTGCTTTTCTCTCTGAAGCTCTCCAGTAGCATATGCCGTTTCTCCTACTTTGTGAACTGCTGTTTCAGAACACCCTACAGTTTGCTTGGTTTCTTACCATGTGTAAGTGCATTCCCTTACCAAAGAACTAAAAATCTGTTATGTAAGACCTGACAACTAAGGTAATTACAAAAATAGCGAAAAGGAGAATGAATTTGAGTTACATCACTGGGACCATGCAATATCTCGGCAAAGACTAGCTCAGTTCAAAATGAAGGATATTTGCAAGCGAGTGTAATGTTTGTGAGCTGGAAGCAACTCCTGCCTGTAGGTAGTCTGATATTTTCCACTATGAAAAATTCTCGTGACCTTTTATTTGCAAAGCTGTTCCAACTCCATTGTTTGCTATAGACTTTTGATGTTCAAAGGGGAATGTCCTCAAGGTAGGAAAATACCTTGTTTTCTTTGGCAGCAGCTATAGCTGGCTCTGGCATGGAAATTGGGGTTGGAAAGGGACAAGGGGGAAAGAGATAAGAGGTAGACATTTCTTCTCCAACCAAAGAGGTTCAAGCTGCTTGAGGCAGGAAATATTTCAAAATGAGATGGAAGATTGAAGTAAAGCTCTTTTAAAACCATCCTCCATGTTAGGGTGTAGACCACACTGGACAGGCTATCTCTGTAGGGGCATCTCATGATGGTTTCCATATGTGTGAAGCAGCAGCTTGGGTGGGACTTACCTATAATCAAACCCAAGGCTGACAGCTTTCCACTCTTACCCAGCAGTGGGACTCATATGTCCCCAGTTCAAATGGTAACAGACTGTTCAAGCTCTAGACCCTACTAATACAAATGGATGTTCTTTTAACCATATGTTGAGAAGCACAGGTACAAAATGTTCAGAAGGGATGTAACAGCAGATTTACTACAGTGCAGAAAATACGTACTAAAAATTTGACTGTGTCATCTGTTGATTTCAAAGTACTTAACCTTGCCACCTTCAGATTCCTAGGCAGGAAGATTTAGTAAGTTTTATTTATATTTGCCTCATGGATTAAAAAAAAAGAAAAAGAAGCCTATGACTTAGAATGTGTGGGGTTTATATGTATATTTATATGCATGAACACAACATAGACCCATGTTTTCTCCCAGAGCAGCACAGCGTGTATAAGTTCTGCAGCTCTTTCTATTTTCTACTGTTTTATCACCCATGGATTTCAGTTCTCACAGCACAAACTTGAGATTTCTGTATGAGTTAGCTTGCAGTCAGTATACTATTTATCCATGGACTTTAAAGTCTAATCTTGCTCTCTCTTTCCCCATGTCAGTATTATACAATAGAAAGAGATGAATATTGCTAAATAGCTACTATTTGTTTGCCGAATTGATGTGGCATGTAAAGCAAGTAATTGCACATACAAATAATACTGGTGCTCACAGCTATTTCTCTTGCATACACCAATAAGGGATTTACACATTTGTAAAGTGATATTCTGCTTACACAAATGATCTTATCTTCTTACTCCCTGTGCAGTGTGGTATTCCAAACATTGTGGGGAACATAAAAAGCGTCAGCACTATATACAAATCATTTTGGCACATGGCATACACTATATACCACCTGCAGAGCATGTGGAATAGGACAGTATAGTTATTAGTATTTTATTCAGTAATTTGTATTTCATAGAATCATAGAATTGTTTGGGTTGGGAGAAACCTTAAAGATCATCCAGTTCCAAACCCCCTGCTGTAGGCAGGGACACCTCCCACCAGACGGTTGCTCAAAGCCCCATCCAGCCTGGCCTTGAACACTTCCAGGGATGGGACATCCGCAACTTCTCTGGGCAACCTGTTCCAGTGCCTCACCAGCCTCATAGTGTAGAACTTCCTTATATCTAATTTAAATCTACCCTCTTTCAGTTTAAAACCATTATCCCTTGTCTGATCACTGTATGGCCTTGTAAAAAGTCCCTCTGCATCTTTCTTGTAGGCCCCCTTTAGGTACTGAAAGGCTGCAATAAGGTCTTCCTGGAGCCTTCTCTTCTCCAGTCTGAATAACCTCAACTCTCTCAACCTGTCTTCATAGGAGAAGTGTTGCAGCCATCTAATCATCTTTCTGGCCCTCTTCTGAATTCACTTGAACAGGTCCATGCCCTTATGTTGAGGGCTCCAGACCTGGATGCCGTACCCCAGGTGATGTGTCACAAGAGTGGAGTAGAAGGGGAGAGTCACCTCCCTCGACCTGCTGGTCACACTTATTTTGTTGCAGCTCACTGGCTTTCTGGCCTGCAAGCACACGTTGCTGGGTCATGTTGAGCTTCTCATCAACCAACACCCTCAAGTCCTCCTCCTCAGGACTGCTCTCAAGCCATTCTGTGCCCAGCCTGCATTTATGCTTGAGATTGCCTCAATCCAGATGCAGGACCTTGCATGTGGCCTTGTTGAACTTCATGAGGTTCATATGGGCCCATGCCTGTCAAGGTCCTTCTGGATGGCATCCCTTCCCTCCAGCATGTCAACCACACAACACAATTTGGTGTCTTTGGCAAACTTGCTGAGGGTGCCCTCAATCCCTCTGTCCCTGTCAGTGACAAAGATGTTAAAGAGCACCAGTCCCCATATGAACCCCGAATGAACGGCACTCATCACTGTTCTTCTACTTGGTTGTCAAGCTGTTGACTGCAGGTCTTGGAGTGCAACCATCCAGCCAAGTCCTTATCCACCAAGTTGTCCATCCATCAGATCTGTGTCTCTCCAATTTAGAGATGAGAACGTCATGCAAGACAGTGTTGAATGCTTTGCATAAGTCAAGCAGAGAATGTTGGTTACTCTTTCTTTATCCACCAGTGCTATAGCCCCATCATAGAAGGCCACCAGATTTGTCAGGCACAATTTGCCCTTAGTGAAGCCGTGCTGACTGTCACAAATCATCTCCTTGTTTTCCATGTGTCTTAGCACAGTTACCAGAGGATCCGCTCCATGATCTTGCTTGGCACAGAGATGAGACTAACTGGCCTGTAGTCTTCTTTTTTTCCCTTTTTAAAAATGTGGGTTATGTTTCCCCTTTTCTAGTTAGTAGGAACTTCACTGTATTGCCATGACTTCTCAAATATGATGGATAATGGCTTCATCCACCAGCTTTCCCTCAAGACCCTCAGATACATCTCCTTTGATGGTTTCATATTTAAAGCGAGTTTGTTCATTTAGGGTGAATAAAAGTTTCTCTGATCAAATAACCTGTGCTGGGTTAAGGAGCTGCTTCTCTGGAAGGAGCTGAGAGGTTAAAAAGAATCCCAAAATGCAGCATTTGGAGAAATAAGGAGAGTCAAGAGGTGTTGGGCAATGTGGAACCACTTTTTGAGGAGTTCTGCTGGACTGACAGTTCCCCAAAAGGTGAAGGCAGAATACTCTGCACAAAGAGTAGGCTTGGGACCAACATCTCCTACTTGCCCTGTACTGAAAAGGTATAGGGAGGTGTCTCTAGTTCTTTTTTCTGATAAAGGAAAATAAATCCCGCAGTGTGTTAATCTCAAGGGACTAGAGAAGAGAGGAGGGGAAGGAGAATATGAGAAAAGAAGAGGAGGTGAACTTACGGTTTTTTATTGTGATTTGACAGGTCTGCCTAGAATTATTTGATGGGGATTAGGCTAGGTGGTAATTGAGTAACAATTTATTAATCAGATACTCATTAATTCTGACCAGATAATGAGGGTGGGTAGGAGAAACTGTTTAAACAAGCATGGTTTTGGTTGAGAACAACTATTTATTGATTAGAGGAGCTGGAGGGAGGAGGCTACTGGACATTGCAATTTTACTTTGTTTGTTAAGGAATTCTTCAGACCTAGATTCAGCTGTTCCTCATGGTGGATTGACAACGACATTTGACTTGGTTTCCTTTTTGTCCCCTCACCTACTCTCTCAGATGGTGTATGTACCTTCATTGCTCTTGTCTGTGGGTTGCCAGGATTTCCCCACTTTAAAAATGCATCTCTCAGTGTTATTTTCATAAGTTAATACAAACCTCTGGTCAAGTATGAGTAACTCTTTATGAAACTGCAGAAACCCTCTTTTGAATGAAAGAACATTCGAAAGCTTCTGTAGATGTGTTACAGGAAAAGGGGAAAGAACGATGAAGTGAAGATGCTATCAATACTATGAAGATATTTCTACTATCAATTATTGATATTACTGATAGAGTGACAAAATACAAGAATTGAGGTAATTGCATGAAGAGAATAATAAAAAAATGGATCCTTATAATTTTCTTTTTTTCCTGCTATAAATAATTACAGGTACCTTCTTGCTTGAAACTAGCATAATGATAGTAATATTAAGCATTTCTGATAGTATTTAAACTGTTTAGTGAAAGTTTTAAAAAGGTTGAGAAGAATTTCAGCTTGCCATTAGCTTGTTGGTCTGGTCTTAGGTTGGCTATTTAAGAGAGGCTGGGTGACAAACTGAAGAAAGATGTTGCTATTCAAATACTTGAAGTAATTATTTATTTCATGCTTTAAATAAATAAGTAGTTTTTAACTTATGTACATTTATTTAGGCCCAGATTATTGTTTATGAGGTGCTTGACATTCCAAAACCAGGAGAACAAAAGACTGCTTATACATAATTTTAAAAGGTGTGGTAATCACACTGTTTCATCGTTTCATCTGTCATAACATCTTGATTGTAAGGGCATTTTGCCCTTTTATTGTTTCCTGAAAGAAACATAGTAAGCCACATACGAATAAGCTTTTCATTTTCTTAAAAAATACTTTGTTTTGGTTATATGTAAATATATCAGGGAACAGTTAATGGAGTTCTGAAATCTCCAATAAATTGAAGTGGAATGCAGCATTTTGTCATCCGTCAGCAAGAAGCTGCAATTATTCCACCAACGTTTTTTAACAAATATGATTAATGTGTGAAGTCACATGACTAATAATGCCAGCTAATAAATGCTCCCAGTTTCCCTGAGAAACAGGCAACAGTTTGATTAGTTGAACAGTCAAACAAGTATGGTACTTGAGGCTTACTGAGAAGTCATTTAGCATAGCTCAGTTCCCAGGAAAAAGTAGTTTATTTTCCTTTCTGTCAGTTCTGTGTTTGAATTGTTGTGTGCTCTCCTCAGAGGCACATAGCTGTGGTGGCGCTCAGTGCTGGGAGCTATTTCTGCCCTATATTTCTTGTCTGTTCTTTGGGAAGGTTGAGTATCTGGCATATTGTTCCATTAGACACCTGGAGAGCAAATTTTGCTTTATTTTTACTAACATCTCCTTTTCAGGTATGACACCATTATGGTGGTACCACAAAGAGAAATTTTCTAGATGTTTGCCTAACATTGCAGGAAAACATACACCCTAGGGTTTGCAATACTGACGATGCCTCAGAATTATTTTTGAGCTACATTGAGAAGTTCAGGAAATTGCATGAAATATTGGAAGTGCTAATAAAAACTTGGTCCCACCACAACCATGATAAAATTTGGGAAAGCTGCCTTGTCTTTGCCGACTTGCTACCAGGTTGCGCTCAGAGATTTACCCATTTAGTGCAAACTCTTTTGGCTTCAGTCTTGGCAAGCAGAGAGGGAATAGAAGAGCAACACCCTTCCTAAGGAGCCAGAGGTGAGCAGCTTTTGAAATCGTTTGCTGCTAGGGAAAGCAATGCCCTCTCTAGTGTACTCATGCATTCCACATTCAGGAACTGCTTCTGGGTTAACTGCACATTTGGAATAGGTTTGTTTCATGGAGGTCTTATCCTACAGTTGTTGAAGTCAAGAAATGTAAATTGTGCAGGTTTAATCCTGGAATAATAATGTGAAAGCCATTAATTTAGTGATAACGCAATCTATCTGCATGCCCAGGAAAGCAGGATGTGACATTTGGTCTCTCTTAGCTCAGGAGCCATTTGCTCCGCATAATTTTGTAAATATAAGAAAGAAAAGAAGGCGATCTTCTGGTTTTTTAGTAGTTAAAAATTACATAAGGCTTACAGTGCAGCAGGGGTGGTGTGCATGTTCTTAAATTTTCTGTTGAGAGGATTTGTATTTTGCTTTGGTCAGAGGAGGAAGAGAGCTCTGATATCCCTGATGTACATACATTCAGACCAACAGGTTCCTGCTTGTAGAGTTAGAGTAAGATTCTGATCTCTGTGCACACTGATTGAAATACATCTAATACATGTTCTTAGATGTTCCTGTAGATTTCTAAAATTTAACTTAGACAAATGAGCTATAGTTCCTTGGGCTAAAGCATGCCTTTCGTTACAACTGTGCCTATTATCCTCTTGAGCCTCAGACCCATCTGCAGGATGACTTCTTTCGTTGGGGTGAATAAACTCAGTTTTATATTTGTTTAAAATTCTGGAATCTTCTGCAAGCAGAACATGCTTCATATTTAGAGAGAAAACCTTCAGATGGGCTTCATCTTTCAAGAGACTTTTGGAGCAAGAACATTTAAAGTATTGTGTCATAAACTGAATTGCAACAAACAGCTCTCAAAGGCTACTGGAGTTCAGTGAGAGGTTTGGGAAGTTACCAGTAGTTATGTATTACATCAGGTGTTGTAATAAGTATCATTACCCTTGTAAGTGTTTTCACTTCCTCTATAATGCTAAGTCTAAGTGCAAGTGTGCATAGGACCTAAATAATTGTTATTATCTCCATATGATGGAGCAGCCTATTTGATAGACATATTCACATATGGGAAAAGCTGTTGCTGTCTGAAAATAAACATAGTATGAGTTCGTGAAGGGTAAATGGTGGAGGGAAGGTTAGTAGATTAGTCTCTCAATAGTAAAAGTTCCAGGTGCAAAAGGAAAGGAGCATAGATACTTCATTTACCTTGCTGAATTTTGATAGTTAACGATCACCTTCAGCATTGTGTGGAGGGGTTGTTTGTATTCTGCCTGCTACCTTTGCAGAAGGAAATATTTAATAATTTTTTCCCATAAATGTTTACCCGTAGCTCGCCCGAATTAAGAATGTCTCACTCTACAGGAATGTGAACTAAAAACCAAATAAAGCTTGTAGGCTTCACAACACAGTTATTCCTGCCAATGCTCTGGCCTATGCTTAGTGATGACCCAGAGTCTGACAATTTATATCCATTCTTTTAAAACAGCAAACATGATTTATTTTCTTTTTTTTTCCCCTCTTTAAATTAGGAAGATTTTGTTGGTTTTGTCACTACCTGCTTTGTAAAATGTTCAAAGAGGAAGTATGTTGCTTTTTATGAAATTAAAATAAAAATTTAACTGTCTGTAATTCTTGCAAGTGAAGTGATAAACTAAAGGAAATGATGTTTGCAGCAGTCTCATTTGCCAGCTGATCTGTTTCAGTCTGAGAAAAGGAAACACTGAAGTTAATAACATTCTTTTGAACACAATAATTTTTCACTCTAGTGTATTTCAACAGTTGCAGTTATCGCTAGAGGATTTTTAAACAAATTTTTAATAAAATAGAAAGGCAGTATGTCAGGCCATTAAGTAGCATCCACATTTGAAGGCAAGTTGAACAAAATCAGTGAATTATACAGAAAATACGTCGGAAGAAGTATGAGTCGGTGGCTGGCATTTCAACACAAATTGAGATTTGAGTTTGAAAGCCTGGACTTCAGTTTTGAAGACTGTGATTTGTGTATTTAGTGTTAGTAAACTAATTCTGCTAGGGAAAATTAGGTTACGTGTTTGTCTGGTTTTGTAATGTATAATAGTAAGTGCACGCTGGCACACCAAAAAGACTAAAAAATGTACAAATAAGTGAACGTTTTGTAGAGTTTTTAACATGTTTTCCATTAGACTGGCTTTCAGTGTTACTGAAGTGTTCCTGTCGTTCCTTTTATGTAGCTTACTTTTTGGTTATTAATTGGTCTGTCTCTTCTGCAGTTGTGACATTAAAATGTGATCCTGCTTCTAATGTCACATCATAAGCTGTCATTTATG
The DNA here is from genome assembly GCF_032191515.1 of Phaenicophaeus curvirostris. NCBI lineage: Eukaryota > Metazoa > Chordata > Aves > Cuculiformes > Cuculidae > Phaenicophaeus > Phaenicophaeus curvirostris. The sequence goes on from NC_091394.1 coordinate 55,390,210, forward strand.
TAAATATTTTCTGTAAAAATTATTCTTACAAGAGTTATTCTTACAAGGTGGGGGGATTCAGACCAATGTTTCTATCAAATTGAAGCTGAAGGACAAACGCAGCAGGAGGATAGAGATGGTCCCTCAGCCTGTAACAGAAGACCCATTTGTTTCTCTGCTTCAACTTGGCAATGATCAAAGCTGTGATCTTTCATTGAGAAATTCTGTGATAAATTATTCTCTCTGTATCTAAACTGACTTAAAATTAGTCCCTCGCTGCATTCATCTCCCCATCTTTTCTCACCCTGGTGAGTTTTGTCACCACTACGTATCAGGGTGCCCATTCATTTTAGCTGGAACAGCTGTTTGTGGTGCTAACTGATGCAAAAGTAAAATAGACTCATAGAATCGTAGAATGGTTTTGTTCAGAAGGGGCCTCTAAAGGTCATCTAGTTCAAGCCCCCTGCAGTGAGCAGGGACATTTTCAACTAGATCAGGTTGCTCAGAGCCCTGTCCAACCTGACCTTCAATGTTTCCAAGGATGGGGCGTCTACCACCTCTCTGGGCAACCCATTCCAGTGTTTCACCACTCTTATTGGAAAAAATGTCTTCCTTGCATCTAATCTGAATCTACTCTCTTTTAGTTTGAAACCATTATCCCTTGTCCTATCACTACAAGCCCTATTAAAAAGTCTGTCAGTCTGTCCTCATCTTTCTTGTAAGCTCCCTTTAAATATTGAAATGCTGCAATAAAGTCTTCTCGGAGCAGTCTCTTCTCCAAATGGAACAACCCCAACTCTCTCAGCCTTTCTTCTTAGGACAGGGGCTCCATCTCTCTGATCATTCCAACTGGTCCATGTCTTTCCTGTGGTGAGGATTCCAGAACTGGACATAGTACTCTGGACAAATAACTTTATTTTTGTGTCTGAGATTTGTTTGTTAAAAGCCAGATCAGTTCCATGTGCTGCCTCAATCTGTTTTGCCATCACAGTTACGAGGGACAAGGAGGAACAGGGTACTACAGCCTGGGAGTGGGGAATCAGTTGTGTAGGATGATAGACCTTCATCTGCTATCTCCACAGAATACATCCTGACATGAAACAGGGTTTTAGTATGTGGATACTAGTTTTGTGACATTTTTAGTTTGTGGGTGCTATATGTTCATATCTCGTGACAAATAGTATTTTCAGTCTGCAAGCTTGATATGGAGATATAGATATAGATATAGATATAGATATATGCACACATGGATATGCATATATATCTACATTTGCATATGGAAAAAATGTTGAGTTTAAAATTCTGCTGTTGTGGCAGAGCATGAAAAAGACTGAATTTTATGATTTGACAGAAAAATCCTTCATGATTTCAAGTCATAGTTGAGAAGACACGCTGCAGAAAACAAAAAGTTATCTTGAAATGTACAGAGCACTCAATTGCACTTCGTGAGAAGCTGGACATTTTCCTAGCTGAATCTGATCATTAAAAAGTTTATTTTGTGAGGAAGTGTAGGTGGAGATGTTAATACTTCTTTCATTACTCAACCAAAAATTTGAAAACAATGTAAAGAGTTTACTGTGTCCTGAGATTGCCTATGTTAAATTTCAGTCCAGAACCACTTTTAGTATCACAAATGTTATACAAAACAAGTTGAACATGGAAGGCAATTTTGCCTATTTACAGGCAGACAAAGTATTCTGACCCTGACGACTGCCAATTTTGATTTCTGTTTTCTTTGAGCAGTTTTACTTAGATTAATATAATCTAATGTAATCACATTATGTAGATGTCTATTTCTTTTCACATGGCATTCTTCTGTGCCTTACCCACATACTGCAAACTGGCCTGGTCACAGGTCATTGTGTTTTGATTTGATTTTACAGAGGTGTTGGAAAGTACTTAAAGGGGAACTATAGGAAAGCTGAGGAGGGGCTCTTCATCAGGGAGTTATAGGAGGAGGGGTAATGGTTTTAAGCTGAAAGAGGGGAGATTTAGCTTAGGTATTAGAAAGAAATTTTTTACTTTGAGAGTGGTGAAGCACTGGAACAGGTTTCTCGGAGAAGTTGTGGATGCTCCATCCCTGGAAGTGTTCAAGGCCAGGTTGGATGAGGCTTTAAGCAACCTGGTCTCGTGGAAGGTGCGCCTGCCTGTGGTAGGGGGTTTGGAACTGAATGGTCCTTAAGGTCTCTTTCAACCTAAACCATTCTATGATTCTATGAAGGACAGTGGAATGGCATTCCTTGCCTTCTGCTGGCATGATTGTATCTTGGGAAAACTTATAGCCGAAACCTAGGAAAGTACAAAGCTTTTGTGGAAGTTTCTTACAGTACATCAAAATGCTGCTGCAGTGCCGAAAGATAATATTCTTTCTTTCTGGGAGCGTTGCTTTGTGAGCAGCCATGCTATGATTCTAAATATTCTTTATGCAATGTGTAAATATGTGATACTTTATCTCTGCCCAGTATAGGCTTCAGGTAAATTATCTCCCCTTACATGATGTAAGTTACTTGAGAGTTGGAAGTGTAAAAGATATTTCTATAGTGGAACCATCTCTTTACCTGTGTACCAAAATAGAAAGTAAGGAAAGAATGAAGCTTGTTGTGATGAACTCTGGAGAAATTACTGATGCTATGCTGGCAATGCACAGTTTTGTTGGCCACCTAGTAACCATTCTTATATCATTTTTATAAACCACAATTTACCATTTCTAATTTTTCCTGCTAGATTGTACACTAGTAAAACTGTGATGAGATACATAAGATATGCCAAATGATTTCTAGCAGATTTTACTTTGGATATTGAAATTATCAAACGTAATCTTTAACAACTTTGGAGTTTTTATGGCCACTGAAGGAGAAGTAAATAGGTAAAGAACATATCTTAAGATTCTGATGTAAATAGAGTCTATTTTTATATATTTATATATTAATTATTTCTTGGAAATTGTGCAGTCTGGTCCTTTTTTGCTCACTAAACAGGACAAATGTAAATAGACAAACGTCGATCAATGCTTTAATTGTTTTCCAATTTAATTTTACTCAACTCAACCTGCAGGTAAGAAAACTAGAAAGGACATAAACTCCAGAGGGTCCATTCCACCTTACTCCATTTCACCCACTGTGATACTGAAATCATGCAACCCATTCCACAACTGCAAGTACCCAGAGACTAAACCACTTCATAACTCTCAACTCAGTGGGCAGGGTTAGGCAATCTTCTCTGGCAATTTTAGTAAACTGAGTCAGTAGAGCAAGTTTCCATTTGTGTGTTTCTAAACCTCAAGAAATAACACCTTATAAGCACTGTTGAAGTAGATTGTCTCTGGTGTTCTTCAGGTAGGGAGAAATACAGGACAGTGTTTTTCCCAAGCCACCATCAGCACATTCTGTCTAGGTGTTGAAGTAGTTGCTCAGAAGTGATAGAAATTCCTATGAGTTCAATTTGGAATAACTGCAGTGTTTCTCTCTGGCACCTGAGAGTTACTTGCTTTGTTACCAAGATTTATAAGCACTGAGGCTATGCAAGTTGACTGGAGTCCCAAGACCCTGTTGCTGACAAATCGGTATTGATGCTTTAAGGCTTCTGTTTCTCTGTTGCTGACTCGTGCACATAGAACAGAAATAACTTCTGTTAACTTACAGATTCTTTTCCTACCCTGCTCACCATCTTTTGTTAACTGGTGTATTTTAGCTAGAAAAACAGTGTTGCCCACAATGGAAAAATAACTGACATTTACAAAACATTCTAGCCACTTTGTCAATTGGATGTTGTTCATACAGCTGTATTTGCAAAGTTAGTTTGCCCCAGCTCCCTATCAATAATGATAACCTAATGATAATTAAAAACTATAATACAAAATGTTCAAAGAACACACTTTTTATATGAGTGCTGTAGTACATTAACATCCCAGCTGTGTGTCCACACTTTGAGTTGAAAAAATGAGGAATACTGGGAATCTTTCATTGATAGCTAATATTGAAATATGGGGTCAATATGCATAGAGAGGTGAGTATGTGCAGCAGTGAAAAACGTGTAGCGGGGCATATCGTGGGGAATAAGGGAGATGGATGGGGGAAGACAGGGAGAGTTATGAATTCAGATTAAACAATTGTTGGATGAAATTAAATGTTCACTTGGTGTTTCATCCCGAGTAAGATGATCTCACATTTGTTTGCCCTACACAAACATAAATATTTGTCTGTGCTATAGATAAATAACTTCTGGGTATATAAAGATTTAATTCTTAAAAAAATACTGAATATATGGTATTTGATTTTTGGCATTGACATGGCTGGCAACTGGGAAAACATTAGCCTTTCTGAAGAAAGTTCTTTTACTGCCTTGTTCCTTTCAATGCTTTCTCAACCTTCAAGCTTTTACTTGGGTATCCTATCTTGTCATATCAGGTCAAGCTAAGCTGGGAACATACCCCTGAGGCAGAATGCTTTTTCATGCCTTTGCAAATACCCAGTTGCTCTCAGGCAGGCTGCTGTTCCCACATGCAGTCCATTGCCTTTGCTTTGGGTGCATACGAAGGAAGCAAACTGTTCTGGAGTTTAGGGCCTGGACCCCATGCCAGTAGCTCCCAGGAAGGAGAGCCATGGCCCTGCTGGGCCTTCTGGGATGATGCTAGCAGTCATAGCCTTTTGTTTTTTGTAGAGGGCCTAGGCATTTTTTATTTTTGCTTTCTAAATTTACAAATTTCCTTTCTCCCCCTGAGTTTCTGCTTCTACTAAGCTTTAGTAGACTATTTTTAACAATCAGGAAGAAATATATGCACAGAAATTTAAGTAACAAGCGATAGGATGAGAGGACATGGCATCACTTTGCACCAGGGAAGGTTTAGACTACATATTGAGAAAAAATTCTTTACTGAAAGAGTGGGGAAGAATGGGAACAGGTGGCTCAGGGAAGTGGTGGAGTCACCATCCCTGGAGGTGTTCAAAAAATACATAGAGGTGGTGCTTCAAGACAGGGTCCAGCAAGCATGTTGGTGTCGTGTTGATGGTTGGACTGGATGATCTTAGAGGCCTTTTCCAATCTCCACATTCTATGAAATCAGTTTTCTTTTAATTTTGTGTAAGCTCTGCAACTTAAAATTTGCACACAAGAGTATTCTTATATCTTTCCCTACAGCTTTGCTTCTGCTTAAAAATAAGTTGTATATTCAAATATATCTATACAGCTATTGTGAGAAAAGGGAGGGGGCGGAAGGAATATATATATTACATTTCCATCCCTCACTTTTCAGCATTGCTTCTACTTGCAGGCATACTGGGTAATTATTCTGGATATGCTGGATAATTATGTTTTGTCAAAACAAAGCCTTGAAAATGAGTGAATAGTTAACTGCATTACAGTTTTGAAAAATATTTCTAGGAAAAATGTTTGAGAATTTTTCAAAGAAAATATTTTCTGTCAGATCATTCTGTAAAAAATGAAATCTTTTTATGGAAAGCTTGTACAAGCAGTTGAAATATTGTGAAATTGCTGAAATGCTTTGTTTTGAAACAATGCCATTTTCCTACTCTGAAACCACTTGTTTAGAAATTCCATTTCAGTTACAATTTTTTAACTTTTTTTTTTTTCACATTGGCAAAATGAAATGCTTAGATTTATCCAAGTGGGATTCACTTACTGTGTTTTTATTTATTGTATTTTTGTCTTGTTGATATTCTCACACTTCTTGCAGAGGTGGAAGTTAGGAAACGTGTTTGAAAAATGGCTTGTCAGAAAGCATGTTTATTAAAAATGCAGGCATTTTGTCTCCTATTCTTGAGAGTATCATTTAGATGCTTTCTGTATATGTTTTAGGATACTCCCATCTTTTAAATTTAGGTTCTTTTTATGCTTCACCTTAGGAGTTATATGAGTTACCTGGTATCACATGATCCAAAATCAAGGGTGTCTTATATGACCTGGCAGTGGAGATAACACCATCAATAGTGTGTCCCGTAACAGACAATCCATAAAAATATAGCCTATATTTATGTAAAACATCATAATTTTTATATACTGGTGGTTCTCCGCATCTTTTATCACACATCCAGTAGGAGGGAGCCCTCTTGAAACAAGCTTCAAACCTCCTGATGGTTCATGAATGCTTTAGTCTGGGCATGGGGATGAAGCCTGGAGGAGCAGTCTAGCAGCCTGGTTTGAGACCCTTCTATGCAAAGAGATCCTGGAGAGCCTGAGAGGGAAAAATGCAACTGCTGAGATGCTGACAGTGCTCTGAAAGTACAAATCCTAGCCCTATTGCCTGTGTTTAAGAAGGATAAGCAGCAGCAACTGATGTTTAAATAGCTACACCAAAGCTTTGACCTGATTTTATGACACAGAGGCTCCAGTGAGGGTCACGGCTTGTACCCTGTATCAGATGCTCCAGGGGAATGCAGAAGTCATCCCTGACCTAGTGCTTGCTTAGTGCAGTTCAGTGAAGTCTCAGAGAACGTATGTGTGATGGGGAAAAAGAGGCCGAGACAAGTGTGACAATATAGAATGCTGTCAACAGGAAACTGCATGTTTTAAAGAGAAAAGGTATCTTGTTATCTTGTCTGTGATGTTCTGTCTCCTACTGCCCTGCAGTGGGTGACAGCTCAGGAAAATCCAAACTGTGTTTAGCTGTGCCTTTCCTTTCAAGTCTGTGCTGAATCACATCACAGGCTGTAACACCAGCATGGTGGTAGGAGAACAATGTGCTTTTGTTGATATTCTTTTGGATGAGACACAAAACCAGAATCTTAACCACAGAATATTAAATCACCTCTTCTGGCATGAAGAGATAGGTTTACTAAGGGCCCTAATCAAGTTCTAATTTACATGATTATCTTTTGTCTCTCTAAACTCTTCCTGTAGTTTTGATTAGATGTGATCCTCTTTTTTTCCCTTGGAAAATAAATATTGAGAACAAACTATGCTGTACTGGTATTTGAGATTCTTACCTTTGGGACTCTTTTATTGTTATAGGTGGAGGGAAAATCAGAATCAATATATCACACACGTAGTTTCCCAGTATTTGACCAAGGTTATTATATTAAATCCAGTGTAATGACTGATTGTGTTATTACAGCAAAGTAGTATTCCACATGCGTGAGATATAAAATAAAGACCATCATCTGTAGAGAGTAATTATGATTAAGATACTGTGGTAGAGATTATTTTTTTAGGACACTTCCAACTCACACACATAATTTTTGATATCTCCATATGCGTTGAAAGATAACCAAAGTGGTGAAAGAAGTAAGAGATTCTCACTCCATGTCTTAAAATTACTCAATTAAATGAAACAAGAAATCAGAATATGGCAGATTTACAATTCTTTTTAATGTACTGTGTGCTGTGATTCAAAGTCTGATTCTGCTAAAAATGATTCCTTGAAATTATAGGAAATTTTAAGTATAATATTTATATAATTACTTCAGTTTATGATCCTTGACTGGTGTTCAGTTTAGATAGTTTTAAAAGAGAAACATGGAATTTACAGTTACTGGTACTGCCCAGGTGTTTCCTCTGCCTTCAGTATGGCATGAAATGAAGCTCATAGGAATTATTGGAAACTGAGTGAGGTTTGGATAATGGCTCAAACCTGCTGCTTGTTTAAAAGTCATTTATAAAGCTTTAATTAACATATATAAGAAAATGGGATTTCTCATCCTGAAAAGTTCAAATGGAAGCTAAAAGGGTAACAAAACTTGGTTGTTTATTTTCAGTTTGGAAAACTGCTGCCATTTGCACTTCTCTGTCAGTAGCGCTTGTTGTGTCCATAATTTCTGATATAAAAAAAATCCCACATATATCTGGGGAATGTGTTCCATCAGTAATGCTTGTAGGCCATCCACAGGATTATACTAGTGTTGCCACAGACCTGCATATTTTCTCCTAATCTCTAACTACCTGCAGCATGGAGAAGAGCAGGTGTAAGAAAGGAAGTGGAGCAGAGGTAGTATCAGAGAGCATTTCCTCTTTATCTTTGTTTTTTTCACCTTCCATGTTTTTCCCCTGCTATTGCTTCATCTCCTAACAATCTCCAATCAATTCACTTCTCATCCGCATTCCTCTCGACTGATGCACTCCTTCCTGAAGTAGGGCGTGATGGTGGCCAGCCACCATAGGATCAAAAAGTGGAGAGTCAGAAGGAGTCCTCTTTTGTAAGGATTAGAACTGCACCCTAAATGCCTTAGATTTATTACTTTCTTCTATGCCCAGGAGTTTTTGCAGCAAGCAGGGACAGTAACACTTCCACATTCTCATCTGACTTGCTGAGAGAGAGGTTTTACCAAAATAGATTGCTTCTTCCCTGCAGGTAATAACCACTCTGTGTAAGTTGGGTCCTTCACAGATGGCTTTGCGGACTTTCCGTCAATTTTGGGACAAATTTGTCAGGCCAAACGCACAATCATAAGAGAGTAATCATGCTTTTCTTGTGCACATGCAGCACTGGTAGGGAGGGGGTTAAAGGACAGGGTGCACTTGGAGCAAGATGAAGTGTTCAGCAGCAGCCCTTTCCTACCAATACTGGCTCTTCCAGTCTTGGCTGGAGGCATACTTGCTCTTCCAGTTTTGGCTGGAGGCCATGGTGAGTGAAATGGTGGACTGGGAGGAATAGTCCTGAGGCTTCTCCTCTGGGATTCTGGCCCCAGCCTGCTGGTAGCTGCCTCCCCAGCCCAGTTTCTCTAATGGGAAATGGCGCTGCTTTGTCCTGCTCTGTCGTAAATAAAAGATTTAAAAACAAATGCAAAATGAATTAGGATCTCAAGGGGAATGAAAGAAAAGTTTAACAAGTAAAATATTAAAAAAAAAATAATCTGAAAATCAAACTTCCACGCACAGACCTGAATTTACATTTTTGCACTTGATGACATTGGTTGCACAGAAACCCCAGAATCTTAGAGCTTGCAAAATGAATAAAAATAAAACAAGGAAATATTTTCCTTCTCCTCTTTCAGTTTTGCAAATCATGTATTTTTATGATTATAAATAGCTAAATCAACAAACTTTTATTGACTGGGGATGTTAGGCACACTTTTGTTGTTGACTTTCAGAGCTATTTAAATTCCTAAGTGCTAAATATTAGAACTTCCTTTGGAAAAGTCTGTAGCTTTCAGTGAACTCCGTTGGAGTCCTTAGTAAGAACTAGTTAATAGGTAGACTGTGGTGACTCCAGCAAAACAAGATAATCAATTCCATCTGCTTTTCTAATTAATAATGCTTAATATTGAAAGTCAGGGACATTATGAATTTGCCCAGTAAGCATATATTTTGGAAAGGAGGATAACATTTTGTTACCTCAGTTGTGGTCAATTAGTCTGACGACTTTTTTCACCTCCCAGAGAAAACCTGGGAACAGCCGCCCCCCTGCTCAGTAGCTCATCTGTACTCCCCAGGCACCCTCTACTCCTGCTGCAAGGACATCGCACATCCTGGTTTGATTTGTTTTAACTAGTTTTGCTTGGTTTTGTCAGACAAGGAATAGTTAAAAGGGATGAATAGAACGCTCTGTTTGGGACTTCAGTTTTCCAAAATAAAATATGTAAGTGAGGGAAAGGTTTCATTCAGTTTTGGCATCACTTTGTTAAGTCACTTTAAGCCAAGAAAGACTGTTATCCCACACTGTTTGCTGATAGTAGAAAGTTTACATATCAAATTTATTTTTTTTCTTGAAGAGAAAATCAGTATGAATTTAAGGGACAGATCTCTTAATTTGCTTTGCAGAAGAGATTGTTCTATTAACAACTCATCAAGAAAGAAAGAAAGAAAAAGAAGATAAACAGGATTAACTGTTTACTTTAAGTGAGCCGAAGTCTGGTTGTTTTTCTGAAGAAGAACACAATGTACTGTTGTATCTGGTTTCCAGAGTGGTGTTTATCATAATTCCTCGTGCGGTGGTTGGTAGAGTGCTGAGAAGGCTCTCCGCCCACTCACAGCTCGCTCCCTTTCCCTCTCCCGTTGAGGCCTCTGGCCAGGACTGTGAGATGGAGCGAACTGTCCTGTGTGATCTTTACTGCCTGACACGAGCTGACATTGACCCAGAATAAAATAACAGGGGCTGTTTCCTAGAACTCTCGGTGGACTGCTGAGAACTGCTACCATAACTCTTGTAAACACGTGATGTGCACACACACACACACACGCTCCCTCTCCCTCATTTAGAAACACACCTAGGAAAGGCAGCCACTACAGGAGAGTAAAAAAAACCAGCAGGAGTGAAAAACAAGAACAGCGGACCGTGTGAGATAGAGTAGAAGATTGCTGTTCCGCAGGGGAAGGAGCCCCAACATGATTTCACTTCTTCTCTTCTTCTTTGCTCTTTATTCTGCCATTTATTTCGATGTATATTATATTTTTGTGCTAGTTCCGTGGGACAATGTGGCATTGAAACAGCAGAATGTCTTACTGAATACAGATGCAGCTTTGTGGGAAATTCCATAGTGTTAATGAATTTCATTTACCTTTCATATGCACTGGGGAAGTACATGTGCAATGCTGTCCTACCAAGAATGTGGTTTAAGATGTTCTATGCCAGCTAAAATAGGCAGGTTTGGGTTTGTTTGGTTGGTTTTTTTTTTAATATTCTCTTCATGTTTGTTTTGTGTTGTTTTTTTTAAACATAAGATCTTCTAGGATCCCATTCACGGTCTGTGTGGTTCACAAGTAAATCTGGTGAATCCACAAATAACATGGTCTCAAAAGATAAGCAACCCAAGTTCTGCTGCTACAGTGTTCTTGCTACATTCCAGATGCTGTAATTCTGTAAAGCCATCACCATGGGTTTTGCAGGGGGAACTGAAAGTTCTTTAAGCTCTGTAGCATGGAAGAAATGGGTTGATGCTGCAAGGAAGCCCTCACTCTCTCTTTACATACATATAGATAGCCTCCTCCCCAACTCAAATGGGATGTGACACACAGAAGAGCCTTTGTGGACCTGTCCTCCTAGATACCACTATGTTACTCAGCTATTGCATTCAGATCACCCTTTAAAGACAGGACTTTTATTCTGATTTTTACATACAAGGAACTGAGGAGTGGAGGAAACATGGCACGGCAGAGATGATGTGAAATGTTGCCAGAACCAGCAATTGAATGCTGATTTTCTTGGAAAGGAAGGTGCTGAGCACCTTGCAAGAGAAGCTCTTTTGGCAGCACCTTGCCGACTGTTGGAATTCTTGGATGCCAAAACAATAATTATGAAGTCTTAAGATTGAAAAAATAAACAAAGAACCCCTCCTCAGATACATAGATAACTACTTTAAATGACTGAGTGGTAATTACACGTTATATTTGGAACATGTTTTTTCTGTTGGAGATCATCCATAAAAAAGACTTGCAGATGTCAGCTGAGACTGTAAGTTTCTTAAATGTACATTTTCACGCTTGGTTAGTAAATCATGATGTATAGGAAAATAATGTTTTCTCTGAACTGTATACTGAGATAACCAAGGGATTGTAATGGGATTCCCTGATGAAGTAATGATACATTGAGGAACCTGAGGAGTGTGTGCATCATTTTTTTTTAATTTTTTTTTTACCAACTGCAATTAACTGCATAGTGAGTCTGAAACAAGCTGGGATAATCTGATGTGCTTGCTTTTTTTATTTATGTAACAAGCTGTGTGGAGTGGATCTGAGCAGAAGGACTGTAAATTATGTGCAATGTGGTGTTGTACAGGCAAGGTGCCTGGGGAGTCTGGAGGGAGGAAGGCCTTATTGCTGTGTTGCGACTGAACTTTTGTTCAAACTTTTAGGCAGTGCTTGGGAAGTTATTTTTCCTTAGCTTTCTGTGTTTTCCAAATCATCCGTCACTATAAATTTTTACTTACACAGCATAATTACTTTGGAGTTAAACTATTAATATAGAACAACTTAAATATTCATTTATGAACCTGAGATCAGTTAAGCTGTCAGTTGATAATGAAAATATTTCTCAAATGCAAGTCTGTAACTGTTTGGAATTATAGCTGAGGCTCCATATTGTGTTTGCATTGATGTTGGGAATGTCTTTTTAGAGTTTTAGATGTTTTGTTTTCTTTTGAGTAAAGTTCTGTGTTCAAGTAAAACACATATCAGCAGTTTAATTTTGATGTGCACTTAGAGACAGCATCAGATGGAGAGTTTTAAACATTTTTTTGGTGCTGCATGACAATTTCGTAGAAGAAATGGTTTATTCTGAAAAAAATTGTCACATGTGAAGCTGTGGTTGTGACTGCAAGTATGAAAAGCTGTCTGGTTTTTATTCTACACCTGTTCCCGAGAGGCTGTGTGTAGTTCCCACTAGGCAGGTAGTGCTCCATGTTTTGAGTGGGAACGTTTACAGTGCTATGGAACACCATTCTCTATATGTATATTCTGCATTAAAAGAAGTAGCCCTGCTGACACATTTGGCTTGTACAGGTCTCTTCCTACGCAGAAAAGCCTTTTCCCACTGAAGTGCTGCTTCTTCAGGTCATAGACAGAAAATAGTGGGTGGAAGGATTACCCTGAATGAAGAAATGGAAAAGCAATCAGCAGGCAGGGTTCATGAAAGACCTTGTAGAAGCTGCGTTTGATTTTCCAGTGTGTATTGAAGTCAGTGACTATTCATGGAAGTGAATAAAAATAAGTACCAGTTATTTTATAACCTCTGTTGCTCTTTTTCAATTTTTTTAACATATATATAAAAATGTAAGAAAAGAACAAGGAAAATCTAGAATGATGGGCTTGATATTGTTACTATGGCGAGTTATTTACAAAATGTATTATATAAATATGCTCTTGCACACATACTAAGAAGTGCCTGCAATGAAAAGATTCCTTTCCTGAGACTAGGGAGGCCTCTGCTACATATTTTCTATTTGAGATAGTGAGATAAGACTTGCTGATTTCCCTGGTGATACTCCTGTCACATGTGCACTTTCCATCAAGACTTCTGTGAGGACAGTCTGTCTCTCTGAGCTGGAGTGTCTGGTGTTCACTGTGTAAGCTGTTTCTGCTCTGCCAGGTCCAGCACTCCAGAACTGCCTTCTGCTTTCTTTCCTTCTGGGTCCTTCCACAGTTACTCAATAAAATCGTACATGATCACTAACTCTGTTTTTCCATAGTTTTAAACCTCCTGTTTGCAAAGTACAGGATTGCTATTTTGATCATGTCAGTGCACCAGGCTGAGCTAGAAACAACAGTACTTGGAGGGAGCTAGGACTAGGATTTTCCTTGGAGCTTGACGTTCCCCATATAAACTGGAAGCAGCAGTACTTGTGTTTTCTTCTGTAAATGCGTCCCTCTTCAACCTATGCATAGAAGGGGCTAGTCATCAGCAGTATTAATTTTTATTTGTATTGTTCAGTCTGTAGTTATGCTCTGTAGAGCATACACTCTATTCACTCACTGTTTAGTGAGAGCAAATGGCATGGATTTTAAGCAGAAAACTCTGAATCTTGTGTCTCCATAAAGAAGGTTACAGCAGCTACTTACTTTTCAAAAGAGAACGTGAAGCAGTTTGTGATCCCGTGAGTACCATGATTTTAATAGGAAAATAATACTGGTGTTACGAGAGGGCGGGGGAGCTGGATGATTGTCCCTGTGCATTTAGACCTGTGTCTTGAGCTTTGATTTTTTTCAGAGATAATATGGGTATGGGAATGCAAGGAGTGTGTAAGGTAGGGATAAATTAAATCTCAGTAGGGTGGTGTCCTGCAGGTTACAATTTGAATCAGAGCCATATTAGCAGGAGTTAATCAGCTCCACCTTGAGACTTGACCAGACAAGTTGTTGAATTGGAGTTGTGTAGGTAGCGTTGTGCCTCTGGTGATTAAGGGAAAGGGGGTTTGTTTATGTGTGTTTATGTATGTGTGCTTTATGCCTCTGCTAGGACCGCACCTCAAGGAGATAAGAAGTCCTACTGACAAACAAAGCAGCAGCAGCTGTCTCCTGGATGGTTAAGATAAAGAATGAGCAAATATCAGGGCTAATACAATTCAATTAGTTTTCAGGCATTTTCTCCATTCTCCCTTTCCCTCCCTTCCAAAGAAACAGTGACTAATGAAGTCCACGCTGAGCATTGCAAAGGTGGTGGCATTTGTCTGGCTGCCTTGCTCCACATGCCACACTGCACAGCTTAGCAATGCATGGAGAAAAGCTTCTGTGGGCCACACAGTTGTCCTCCTACCCTAAGTTAAAACAATTATTTGTTAGTTAAGATCTATTCATGAGAAATTTCTGCTGCTTGTTGCTCTACTCAGTAGAGGCAATCCCTGTGTCACTGGTCAGTTCTGGTCTCTGTGTTCCAATTTCCCCCTCAGGCAGATCTTCTTTTTCCCATTCTTTTTGACGAGGCACTGAGGAAGCTGGAGGTGACCAAAGCTGAAGGTTTTTGTCGCTGTTACCGCTCCAGAAAGTCAGCTGCCCAGTACGAGCAGCAGTATGGAGAGATATGATTTTTCATGCATAAAAAAGTTATAGTAAAAGAAGGCTTTACCCATGAGGAGTGACTAGCTAGGAGAAGGCAGTCACCCTGTAATCCTCTCTCCAGATTTCTACTGGGAGACTCGTTTTGTTCTAAGGATCAGCACAGTCACAGAAATAATACAGAGTAATCGGCCTCATCTTCCACCAGCCCCCATCCTTGCTCCTGGCTATTAGCAAATTAACAAAATCTTCCCAAGCTTTTGCATGAGACTCACTGTGTCATTACTTTTTTTTAAAGGGGGGGTGGGGGAGGTGGAAAGGCTAATCTCTGCCTCATTTCTTATCATTCCCTATCTTCGCCCCCTTTGTTATTACCAATGAGTCATACTTCACCTTTTCCTTAGTCTGTGTCTCCCACACTCACTCCTCTACTGGCTTTCCACCCCACCCCACCACCCCTCACTCCTGAGGTGAATTCTCTTCTCCTTTTTATCAGAAATTTCAGTTTCCAAAACCATATTTTAAATTCAGGTCTTACACATCCTATTATCCCAAAAATAATGATGGTGCTTATTTCCTCCCTACATGAGCACCATTGAAAAAAAATGAGATGTTGCACTTCTTTTTTTACAGTTCATTACTATGCATGCTGACAAGTCATTGGTAAAGGTATATTTTAGCTGATTAGCTGATTCACTACAAACACCATACTTTATGGGAAAAAAAAGTATTTGTGGCAGATATGCACAAAACATAAGTACTGAATTCCTAGGGGCAGATACTCATTTTGGATTTTCAGCTTGGTTCATAGTTTAGATGTGGGTTTTTATCCTGGTAGTGAGCTTCAAAGTGGGGGAAAATCATGGGACAAACTGTTGTTTTAACCACAGTTAGGCTTGATGCTGAAACTTTGTTGCAAGAACATTTGCTGCAATAGGAAAGCCAGGCTGTAACATGAGAAAATAATACAAAGGCATTTTTCTGGTAATAAAGTGAAATCAAGGAGAAAAGAAACAATGCTGGTGAGGAAGTTAAAGCCATGAATCAGCAGCCCTGAAAGGAGCTGAACTACTGTTAGTGATGCTAACAGCATGTGTAAAATCCATAAGAACAGAGCTGGTTTCAGAGAACATGAGAATAGTTATCCAAATGCATCACTGAGTCTGTTGCAGGATTGATTCAGCTGACTTCAATGTAGTTATTAAGTAGGAAAATCAGTTGTCACTCATCATTAAATACCTATAACATTACCTAATTATTAGTGTGAGACAGGTCAAATTATGCTGAGAATATTTCAAGGTTTTGTCATCATTTCATTCATGGCTTTTTTAAAAGTCTGCTGAAGGAGGAAACGTTTTTTTGAAGTGTTAGTTTAGGATGTTTCTCATCTGTTAGTCTGAAATTGGACATCTGAAGGTTATTTCTGAAATTCTGTCTTCTGAGTGAGTGTACACATTTCATCTTAAATGCATGTTGCAGCGAAATCAGGACTACCTTTGGATACTGTTAGAACAAGTGTGGTATAGTGGATGTCTGCTCATGTGTATGGTCCTGATGGTGCAGAAGTATCTGGGGTCTGGTGCAAGAGATTCTGCTGCTCTAGGTTTCTTCATGATGCCAACAATCATGATCGCCTTATTAGTGTGAATGGGAACATTAATGATATAAGCCTCAAGTTGCACAGTTCTTCCTTTACTTCTGTATATTGAGCTTGGTCATATGATGACCGTTCTCCCGTCATCTGACCTGGGATGTTGTACTGCATACACTAGACAGCAGGAGTGAGAGCTTCAGTCTCCTAATCCTGCCTGGAAAACACATCCTTGTCTACAAGTAGTACTCCATGCAAATAGGAGTTTACTTTTACAGAGTTAATTTTCAAGGAGCTAATATGATGATGATGGTTTTTTGACTACAGTATTTTTTTGGTCAGATTAGTTTCCTATCCTAGCCATTTATGCTGCCACCACAAAGGGACAGAAATATGCAGCCAGGGATGTAGGGAGTTGAGACTCCCAGGCTTAAAAGGACTGGGGAAAATGCAGTTTTAGTAACTGATGTCTTCGTCAACAACCAAGCTAATTTTATTTGGGCAATTAACATGTCCCAGAGGACTTAATATGAGCCTGGTGCCAGTTAGTCTGAGACTTACTCATGCTCAGTTATGTCTCACTAAAGATATGAGAAATTCCAGTGATCAGTTAAGAGACTGCTGAACTGATCAGATCTGAGACGCTAACTTAGTTGGCCCTTGATAGCTCCAAGATACAAAGGCCTAATTTTTGACAATTAAAAGTCATTGAATGTTTTGTTAACATAGGCAAATTTTTTTGTTTTTTCTGTTCTCCTCAGTCTGATTGTCAGAAAAGTCCAGAGCATATTAGCTGTTTTTCCAAACAAAACAATAGGATGAGGAGTTTCAGTCCAATCAGTTAAAATTCATGAGAGTTTTTCACCAACTGCAAGGTTCTGACATGGAAAGTGGCAGGCAACTGTAGCTTTTCTTCTAGGCTGTGATGTTCAGAGTACATCAGTCTTTGTTCTGTTGAGTTGGAGATGATCTTGTGGTATGAATCCAGAAGGTATCTTATAAATTGTTTTACGCAGAATATGAAAAGGGTGACAGAGCTGTTGAAGACGCATGGTTATACTGATAAGAGTCACCCACTTTCTAGGCTGGGAACATCACTCATCTCAGAGGTGTGAGTACATAGCCTTCCAGCCTACACATCACAACCACATTTAGTTTCCTCCTATTTGTCTTTGCTCAGGGTAGAAGCAGCGTTTCACAGCTCTAAAGGACTTCTTAACCTTGGCAAGCTGTGGAGGCATTGTACATAAGCTTTCCTTGCCTAGTGAAGACTCTGTGTGGGACCCATGTAACCAGAGATAACTGGAAAAATACAAGAGCCTTGATTTCTGTTCAGTCCTACCTCTCCCTGCTACTCAAAATAAGCACCAGAATCTGAAAAATGAGGACTCTCGCTGGTGCTTGCACAGCTGCTGATGCCTGAAAGGCTTTGGAGTTGTATCCTGTGTTGAACGCAGCCCTCTTGAGGGTGTGAGCCAAAGTCAGAAAGTTCATAATGAACCAGGAAACTGTGATTAATGATCTTCCCTGTGCCTAAGCTTCCCTGCAAAGAAATATATGGATTTTTTCCAGAGAAGTGTAGGAGCTCATTTCATTTAACATGTGTTTTATAAAGATATAATGACTACTGTTGAATGCTTTCAGGATACATATAATATGCTATATGATGTGCTCCAAAAGCAGTTGGAGTCGGCTTTCTGTGAGCAATGGTGCTGCTCTGGAGAAGATAGTTTTGTCATGTACTTTTGAAATTAACTGAATTCTGCTGCCTAGTGCACCGCTGAGTTTTATTTACAAATAAAGATGCTTGTACTGCCCTCAAAGGTAATTTTGTCTCTCCTTGAAAAGTTTCCATGCTTAACTGTCTCTTTCTGGGGCAATTAAACTAATCTTGCAGACAGCAGCCTCCTTCCTCCAGCACTGCATGACTCATGCTATCATGGCTGCTCATCTCAGGTGCAGAATCTTGTGAAATGCATTTTTGACTATCTAAATGTACAACATCCACTGATTTTGCCTTATCTGCTATGACAGTAATATCTTCTGAAATGCCAGCAAGTTGGTTAAGCAATACTTCTTAGCCCTACCATCCCTACTGCCGTAGATTACTTTAATCAAATTGTTTGTTTAGCATGTTCTTTACCTCCTTAAAATAGTCCCTGTGGGCTTCTTCATATTCAGTATTGAAAATACTAATCTGTAGTTTCATGTTGGGTGTTTGTTTGTTTGTTTGTAGAAAAAATGGACATTTTGCTCTCCTTTGCATCCTCAGGACTCTTCTTAAAAAAGTTAAAGAAAATCAGTTGCTTGCTTTGCCAGTTTCACTGTTGGGGATTATTATTAGTGAAATACATTGCTTTGTTTACTTCTAAGTAGAATTTTTATTTTTATACACACACACTCATATACTTTTGCATCAGTGCTCTGTCTGCATTACAGTATTCACCTCAGGTTAGGCAAAAACTCAACCACCTTTATAGGTACACAAACCACACATTGCATAACCATTACTGGAGCTAATCCCAAGGCAAGCTCTTTATGCTTTTTTTTCCAGTCACACTTCTTTATTTCATAACCCTGTCAATTTCTGCAAATTTACATGAGAAAACCTTTAAGGATGGTGGTTTTATTTATTGATACAGGCACTCATTATTTGGCAGGAATTCTCCAGATATAGTAGAGGATAAGACCTGTTTTGAAGCTTGTAATGTAATTTTTTGAAATTTGCGAGCCAGTGAATAACAGAGAAATGTTTTGCAGGTTATGCCTCCTTGTCCAGGATGCCTACGGTATGTTCAGTGAAGTGCAGCTGCAGTCCCTGAGTTCTGCAGATGATGTTGAGCAGTATTGCAGGAGGTGGGAAGGGAAATTCTGCTGCCTAACTGGAATGAAAATCTTGCAAAGAACCACAAGAGAAAGGTGAGAACAATTCATGGGAGAACGTATAGCATGCTGTGGCAGGCAGAGGGAGTCTGCCTTTTTATTATTTCTCTGATCAATATTTTTTTCAACAACTGAATATGATTTTGCTCAATTAAATGTCCTTGTTGCCATTTTGGGGACGTCTAACAGTACTTGAGCCAACCGCACTCCAAAATGAGCATAGATAAGCTAACACACAAATACACGCTTAGCAGAGGAGGGAATAGAGAATAATTACCATATACAAGGGTTCATAAAAACTGTTTTCTTCCTTTTGAGTAGATACAAAGACTTAAAAACATTAGTTCACCTCCCTTTCATTACAGAACTGGTTACTACAGTATGTTTTTCTATAGTGCTGCCCAGTATGGTTTGAAGTTTCAAGCACAGAGTATGTGCCCTTAGTCTATGGGAGCTTAAGTCAGTTAAGTCTGTGGTTTTAGAAGTACGATTTAGGTTTCTGTTCTAAAAAAATAAATATCTTTCAAATTGTAAAGCCATTCTTATTTTGCAATAGGAATGGCTACAGGTTTATAGAAATTTCCCTCCCAGATGAGAAACAAATTGACATACAGTACCTCTCAGATTTTGCTTCTTTTGTGATTCCTTTTACATTCTGTGAATAAAATGAAGTACCTTTAATCAAGTGAAAAAATTAAATAGATCAAGTGTCTTACAGAGTCTGTTTCTAAGGGAAGTGATACAGTGCTCACATGGGTACCTATATAAATATAATTAGATTGGTTCAGTTCTCAACGTAGTTTATTCATACAAGCATCCTATCTAGATAAGCCTTTGCTGTTAGAGGGGCTATGATATTTCTGCTGACACTTTTTTTCCTTGTTGAAAAATGCTGTTTCATCAAAACCAGAATGTTTCATGGAAACTTTATCTATTTTGGAGACAACTTTGTTGGGAAGATTTTTTTCAGGTCCAGAGGGAGTGAATACTGTCTCTCATTCTCATTTCAAGAAAACTTTCAGAAAGTCTCATTTTTGTTTTATATTGGAACAAAAACAAATATCAAAGCCTTGAAATGTTTAGCAAAATGGAATTGTTTTCCAGCCAGCTCTATTCAGTATGCTTTTCTTTTTATGTACTTGCAGTGTTAATTTTCAGAGCCCTTGGATTTCAACCCTACTTGCATTTTTATGGATCTTTAATAACAAACACGTCTTCTTATTTAATTATTTTGTTGGCTTTTTTTTCCAAGTTACATTTTTTTCCAAACAAATTAAATAATGGCTTTGGAATTCTGGATACAAATGAAGTTTTACAACTGGCTGCTGGTGTTTCCAGTACTCTGCCTAGTTAATAAGAGACAGGCTTTTTTCTAATGTAAATTCTGTTTCAAAGCAGCAGTAACTTACTTCTGGCTATTCTGAGGATGATTAGAAGACACACCGCTGAAAATGCTGGTGGCTCAGCTGGAGTTGTACTGGTGGTAACCCTGCTAGGAAACATTAAAAGAAAAAGGCTAGCATAGCTTCAGGGATAGTGCAGTGTTAAAACGTGATTTCATTGTACAAGATGGGTGGGTGGGAGAATTGTTCAGGGGTTTATTTTTTTCCTTAATTGTTTTAGCTTAAGTTCTGCTTTACAACTTGTTATTACTTTCAAGTGTTGGGGCACATTTTGTGTCATTCTAGGTGTGATGGAAACCACAGTAAAGCCATAGCTGAAATGAATTTAAGGGAGTACTTATTAACATAGAGCATAATTTAGACTGTAGAACCCATTGCCACTGGATGAATGGGTTTCCAGAGTCAGTGGTATATCCAAACACATGATGGGATATGCCTGTGAGTGCCCAACCTTGGCTTGCAGCACATGAGTGAATAAGGACTATGTGGTCTGCCCGGCAAGAAAGACTGCTGCTTTTTTTTTTTTTTTTTAATGAGAACACCAATTACTATTTGGAAGGAGATGGCTTTTAAATTTCTTGTTCCCTGGAGTCTGACAATGGGTTTTAAAATGGATAAAGGGGAATAAAATGTAGGAAATATGAGGGAAAAGTCACAACTATTTTTTGTGCCTTTGAAGCGCATGATTTGGAAAAAGCCAGGAATGGCTAATAAGATCCCATATGTGCATGACAGAGGGCTTCCTCAGACCCTCCATGAGAGAGAGGAGATTTTCATTTAACAGATACAAGAGATTCTCAAGCTTTCTGCATCAATGGACCACTGTTGTGTTCAAAAAATTGTCAAGACTATCATCCATCATCATCATAAGTATTTAATTTAAAGTACTATATAACATCATTCCAGTAATGCAATTTTAGATTCATTGTTGTAAGCTGAGGTTGCACTTCAAGGACTAAAAACCCATAATAAAAGGTATTTTACATCCAGGTGAAAACCTGTCTGTAAACCTGACTTGATCTTTGGAATGGACCTGAACTGCTAAGATGTGCTAGAGAAGCTAAAACTGTTTATTCTCCCAATAGGAAAACACTTGTATTCCAAAAGAAAAGTCAGATAAGAACTTCTACAACCATGTCCTGTCTTGACTAAGATCAACCCTGTGAAAAATTAGAATTATAGTAATCTTACATTGAGAGAAACACTGTTAATGTTGAATATTTTTCTTGAATAGCCGTATGTACTAGGTCATTTGTAGATCATTCATTGATTTTAGTTGTTTTAAGAACAAATCTCACACCCCATATAAAATGTTCTTCCCAAAACCATCCCTGCAAGTAATGTTTCCCTTTGTGTAGTCCATTAGGGGAAGTGGTGGTTCCCTTTGCAGTCCAGTTCCTGGCAATCCCATATGACATTTGGGTGTGGCTGAGTCATTGCAAAGTTGCCATGGCTTGTACAGTGTCTTATTTCCAGCAGTTTTTCTAGTCCGTTCATGAGGCTGTTGAATAAGGTGGGAACCAGTACAGCGGCAGCTGAATTAACAGCACGTATGTGACTGAGTATACATTTCCTGACACCTTCTCTCTTTACCATCTCATTCATACTTGTCTCCTAGTCTTTCCTACAACTGCTTACTGACCTGCATGCTTAGTACCAGCAAAAAAGAAAGATATATTGGTTTAAAGAGAGAGGACTGAAAAATGTTCATTGATGTGCTGCTGGTGGTGTTGGTTCCTTGGAGGTGTATGTTCTCTCTCTTCTCCTCCCGCTACCTCATCTGTCAGTCTTATAAATTCAGCCCCTTGAGAATGGGGAAGTGAGATTTTGATGGTGTCCTGCTAGGGGCAGGAATTTTGGTTAACTATCTGTATGCAATACAACTAAGATGTAACCACTCTATTTTAATAAATCCCAGGTGTGTTTCAGGTATGTCCAGTATAACCAGTAACTAAATGGATGTAATTAGATGCCAGAACAGAGCAGTCACTAAAATGCCTCAGGAGTAGATAACCTATACATTGTCACAGTCTGCAGCTTCCACCAGAAATTAATTTCAGTGAGCTAGGGTAAACTTTGTAGTTAAGGTATGTCTTTATCAACAAAAGTACTGAGTTTATGGTTTTAGCTCTGACTGGCATTCTACATGGAATAATAATTTAGATTTTGATGGTTTGTATCTTTTCATCTGTTTTGCCAAGCACTGAGATGTTTTACTGCTGAGTATAGCAGACCTACCTGTTGCTTCTCTTTGTGCTTTATTATAAGGCAGAAATATGAAGAGTTTCTATTCAGCAGAACAGAACGATGGCACCAGTTTAAAAACAGGAGGAAATAAATGCTTTAATATAATACATAATTAACGCAGGGTGTCCTACCAATTTTGTTCCTAAATTGAAAAAATGCTTAACAAGTTTCAAAAGAAGATGCAGCTGTTGTGTCTATAGTGTTAAAATCCACACTTAGGCTGGGTAGAGTAAAATACTTTGAAGCAATTTGTTACAATTCATAGGCTTTGGAAGGTAACCTAACCTTTAATTCATGGCAGATTGTTCCATAATAGCTTGCTGTACTATTTGTTGCATTTTCCTCTCAAGTAAGTAGAGTCTGAATATTGGGCTCATCAACCAATGTTCTGTTCTCTCAGAAATTTCTGCATTTTCAAATAAAGTTGGCTTCTGCTGTTTGTCATTTTAAACTTTCAATTGTTGGGCACTGAAATGTGAAATTTCTCTTTATTTGTCCCAGTCTGTAGTGTTGATCACTGCTGTGCCCGAGTGCTTCCTTTCTTCTTTTTTTTTTCTTTTTAAGTCCTATGCTTCTCTGGCCTATACCTCTCTCCTTTTCCCTCTTCTCTTCACTGTATATTTCTCTTCTTTTTTTTTGCTTTATGCTCAGAAGGGAGGACAACTGCTAACTGCTGTAGAAGAAAGTGTTTCAACTGGTAGACGTTGACAGGAAATGTAATAGTAAGAACCCTCTGCAGAGCAAGGAAGTCATAACTTCCTTCCTTTGGTTTTCCCTCCTCCAAAAAGACTGCCATCTGAAAGAGCCACCTACATCTCTGAAACACTTTGGTAGTTGCTGCAGCTTAAAGTTGAGTTCCATTTAAATCTTAATTTAAGTAATCACCTCGAAGTTTTGAATATTTGCATTACTTTTTTATTACTTCTGCTGCTTATGTATCAGAAATAAGCTTTTCTTTCCTGACTTTTCTTCTCTTTAGCAAGCACAAACTGCTGCCCGTATCTTCAGTGCTTCTGTCATGACTCTATTTAGTAACCAGCATTGGAGAACAACATAGGCTTATTCATACTGAATCAAAAATACTTTTATATTATAATTTTGGTGGTTTAGTGTGATATGTTTAATCTGTAATGTACTATAGAAAAAATGAGTTAATAAATTATCTACATAAATTATTCAACAAAGTAATTTCATATGTATCTAAACAAAACTTAGGGGAAGAAAACCAGCAACATTCCTCCCTGATTGAATTTTGACCAAGATGCTGGTTTAGTAAGCTCAGATTCTTGCTTTATGGTTTTGTTCCTTTCATTACTCAAGTAATTCCTTTGACACTGCTAAGACTTTCTTCTTCCAATAATTTCCTCTGAACCTGTGGTATGATTATTAAAATTGAAAAATCCCCCAAACTATAAGGTGTAGCATTAAAAGTTGAATCAGGCCTGTCACACAAAGTTCTTGGCATCTTAGACTCATAGAATCATGGAAGAGTTTGAGTTGCTTAAAGATCATCCAGTTCTACATCCCCTGCCAAGGGCAGGGACACCTCCAATAGACAAGCTTGCTCAAAGCCTTCTCCAGCCTGGCCTTAAACACTTCCAGGGATGGGTTACCCACAGCATCTCTGGGCAACCTATTCCAGTGCCTCACAACTCTCACAGTAAAAAAATTTCTTTTTTAATATCTAAGCTAAATCTCCCTCTTTCAGCTTAAAACTGTTATCCCTTGTCCTTTCACTACATGCCCTTGTACAAAGTCCCTCTGCAGATTTCTAGGAGGCCGCCCTTTAGGTACTGGAACGCTACTATAACGTCTTCCTGCATCTTCTCTTTTCTGGGCTGAACAACCACAACTCTCTCAGCCTTTTTTTTACAGAAGAAGTGCTCCAGCCCTATAATCATCTCTGTGGCACTCCTCTCAACCAATGGGTCCATGTCCTTCTTAAGTTGGGGGCTGCAGAGCTGGTCACAATACTCCAGATGGGGTGTCGGGGTGTGGAGCGGAGGGAAGAATCACCTCCCTTAACCTACTGGTCACACTTCTTTTGATGCAGCCCAGAATACAGTTGGCTTTCTAGGCTACGAGTGCACGTTGCTGGGTCATGTTGAGCTGCTCTTCTCTCAGGGCTGCTCTCAATCCGTTCTGTGCCCAGCCTGTATTTGTGCTTGGGATTGCCCCATGTGCAGGACCTTGATCTTGGCCTTATTGAACTACATAAGGTTCACACAGGCCCACCTCTCAAGCCTGTCTGGATGGCATCCCTTCCCTCCAGCATGTCCAACACACCACAGAGCTTGGTGTCCTTGGCAAACTTGCTGGGCCAGAACTGTAGATGAAGCTTCATGCTTTTGCGAGAAATAAGCAAACTCTTTTTATTAAGTTATTAAATAAGTTTTCAGATCAAAGTAAGTTAATTACAGTTTTGAAAAATCAAAATTTGAAGTTGTCCGATTTTTGTAGTGTAGCTTATAGTATAAAATGAGTCTCAGAGGAGTTGTGCTGTGACTGTAGATATTGGTTTGTCACTTTATTAAATGTATAAATACAATTACAATGGCCTTTATGTTTTTATCAAAAATCATAGCAAATATATATATGCATGTGTGCACAGATCAATGTATGCCATTTCACTTTGCAGTGAAGGGCTAAACAGGCTAGGAAAGTTTGAAGCAAAAGGTGACTTCTGTCTCCTGCTGTGCTGTGAAACAGAAGGAAGGTGTTTAGGTGAGCAGATGAAAGCAGCTTCTTTTGTACAGAGCAGCACAGTCATCATCTATGACAAAAAATAAATGGGAAGAAGTAAATGGTATTTTATTAGTATCACTTACTATCTTCCAGTAGTTTTTCTATGGAGTAGTTCAAGACAATTTGTTAAATAGGTCAGGATTAATTTCTGTACATGCCACGCATACATTTTGCATTTTTGCAGCCATTTATTTAGCCTAACAGTAAGAAATATTTAAAATTCTCTGTTTGCTGTTTGGATACACAGCAGGCAGTTTGCATTTATGGATACACAGAAAAGCTGCATCAAAGTTCAGCAAGGAAAGTTTAAGTTGAGAGGGATGCCTTTTGAGCACATCAGATAGTAAAAATAATTAAGGATACTAAAAAGAATTATTTTGTGTTATGCATCCGTACATATGTCTCTGAGTGTATGTATGCACACAAGCACATATAGAAGTATCATTTTATATAAGCAAGGCTTGAAGCTATGGGATTACAGAAGAGAAGAGTACCTGTATGTAGAGAACTGCCTGTCCTAAAACCATACTTCTGTGGAAGTCTGTTCCATAACACTCCATTAGAGTTACTGGTGGTCTTGTTCTATTGGTGATAAACAGTGGACACCTACGTATTTAGTATGGGACAAGAAGTTTTTTACCAAACATAGATTTCAGTCTGGTGTGGAAAGTAAGGGGCTGAGTTTGTCATTTAGAATCTGATAGATTATTTCTGCCCTTCTTCTGGTATGGATTCAGTCTTTTTTTTTTGCCTTTTTTTTTTTCCCCCAAAAGGAAATTTATAGAGTTTTTCAATAGAGTCCTTGTCTCTGAAGTAAAAAAAATGTTTTTCAAAATGTTTTATGTATTCTTTTTTGTATCCTTGAGCCATTTCTTCTCACTTGTTATTCTACTTTTCATTTTTTTAAGTCTGTCCTTTTGTGATTTTTTTTTTTTTAAATAGTGACTGGTAATTACACTCGCAGCAAAATTTTAAAGATTTTATTTTGTCTTCTGTGGCTAGAAAGGCTCTTTGTGCCTATGGGGGCTAACCATGTCCCTTCACCGTAGCACAGAGCCATCTGTTCATCTCTTGTCCTGACACTATAGCTGAAGAAGGATACACATATTGGATAAAATACACCCATTGTTCAAGTCAGATTGAAGTGGGATTTGAATGTTGCTTGGCCAGTTAAGAGAATGAATTTTATTCTTTCTGTGAGGACAGTGATTTTCTACAGAAGAGGACACGATATCTTGCCGTTTCTCCACTGTTGTTGCCCTCCTTGTTGCCCTTTCTGTTAAGTCCAAGTCCATAAATGTAAAGAGAGTTTACTTCCTTGGAGGCATATAAACGGGTAAACAAAGAAGGAAGCTCCTCACCGGGGACAGCATCTGATACAGTGACAGCTCCAGGAGAGAAAGACCCCTTTGGCAGAGAAGGATCCCTTGCAAATATGTCAGGTGGCAAATGTCCCTGCCTGTTGCCTGGTTGGTGTCAGAGAGAATGGTGAGCCCAAGATATTCAGGAGATCTTCTCTACACAATGCTGCTCCTCTGCTGTAAACAAACATTGTTACTTCCTAATAATTAAGTGCTCCTAGTTTAAGCAGTAGATAACCTTCTCCAAAAGGATGCAAATAATTGAAGAAAATGTTCCAAATATCTTAGATATTCTGGCATGGATAGCAAGCTGGAAGAGAGTTAGAGAATATGAGACAGCTTAATGTCCCTTGTGCAAACCCAAAAATACAGATGGGGGATCAGTGTAAGGTCTGTGTGGAGATGTGATTGTATCTGCATTGCAGCAGCATAGCTTATTTGCTGTAAGTTGATAAATGTACGATCTCTGTACACTCACAGAGTTTGTGGTATGTTTGTACCTGTGCTCTGCCCTTGCCCTCATGCTGTGTGTCGTGTGAGGAAGGTCACTTGTGTAACTGCCTGAGCTGTACAGGAAGCTATGCTCTCTTTTTGTCATTCTCCTTTTTCATGTCCTCGTTAGCAAAACCAGTTTGTTCCACTGGGCATTGGCCCTCCTGTGACCACAGAGAGTTTGTCATCTTGTATGATAGAGGGCAGACAAGGTCTCCCTGATCCAGGGAGTGATCAATTTGCTGTGAAGTCTCTTTCATACCTAAGAAGTGTTGCTTTGTATGTTGTAATGTTCTCACTGTTAAAAACAAAACACAGAACAAACCCAACCTCTGAGCTCAACCTTCTCCTTGTATGGACTCAGCAATGAAGCCATGTAAGTCAGGAGGTTCATTTATGTCAAAGACCAGCACATTTGTGTTTCTGGTCTTTTCATTAGTTTGGAAAACACAACTACAGATAGCAGCATCTTTTTAATCTGCCAGCTTATTACCTGAATTGTGAACCACAAGCTTTATTCCACAAGATCCAGTCTGAGAATTTACGGTGTTGGTCCAAAGGCATCCCTGTGAACACTGAAGCATAGATGATACCTGGAACTTTATGAAAAAACATAGTAAGAAGTTGTCTGCCTACTGTCTGAGTACTTACGGATCTGGAGAAGCACTAGGGAAATGCAGAAATAAGCGAGCTTAAGCAGAAGTGAGCTAAAAGCAGAACTGAAGAGTTTCTGTGACCCCTTGAAGAGAAGAAGCATATTGCGATGTGCTTTAGTCCTGTACCAGAGTATGTAATTTCCTTCTCATAAACAGTTGAGTTTAGAAGTTAATATTACTTTTAGCAAGTTTTGGACTTCATTTTTTAGAGCTGTTTCAAAAACAGTGGCTTTTGAAATTGGAGGAACAGACATCTTGTTCTTGGAGACAGTGTGGGGTTAAAATCCAGATCTCTGCTTCAGCTACACAGAACAGAGAACTAGGACAAGATAACTGAGAAACGCATGCCTCTTCATGCTGGTTATCTGTAGCTATTTCCCCTCCCTTGGCTATTTTCTTGGCCTCTCCCTCAGATCTTCCTGCCTGTCTTGCAAGGATGCCATATCAGCTGACAAGACAGCCACTGAACTGCTGTGAAGTACAGTTTTGCATGCTAAAGCTGAAAAGTCTGCAGCATTTTACCGTAATATGCTGGTCTCTTAATTTTATGTTTGTTTCTAAATTAAAAGTAGGAAAATTGCAAAATAAATAAGTAAAACCTGTAACTAAACAAGCAGCTGTGTAAGAAGGAGACCATCCTCTGGACCTGTTCTTAAGATAACAAAATCTTGCCTGTTTCTCTGTGTCTGATACTTGCTGACATTCCTGAAAGCAGTTACACTCAGCTGTTAGAGAAAAGCAAGAAATGAAAATGCTAGCAGCAAAACTTTTTTAAAAAAGTCTATCAGTTAACATAGTTAAAAGCTATTCTTTAGAAGCTGTTGTTCTGGTATGTGTGTCCTTCCCACGCTAGCATTTACCCCAGTTCCCCTGAATTTTATCATGTAGCAAGCTGTTCGTGGCAAAGGATTAAATACGACTTACTTGTCACTAAATGTGATATATCCCTTCCCTCCCTCTCCACCCTGCAGCAGAAAAGATGGAGATTTAATTAGACCAAATCAAAACCAGCTTTGAGGAAACAAATATGATTTCAAATTCTTTTCATAATCATGCAATGGTTTAAATTATATTTCTTAATGAATCTTTTTAATATATAACATATAACACTGGAAAACATTTTAAACCTGATTTTATTGGTCTTTTTGAAGGGCATTGGGACTCTTTAGTCTGATAGACAGTCTGTGGCCTCCAGTAGTGCCTGTAAAAGTTCCTGGACAAAGTCAAGGCTCTGAAATGGTAAGTCTTGTTATTATGGAAATTTATTTTTTCACTCCAAAGTACGGTTTTGTTGGTAGAGTAATTGTGTTTATTTCAGGAATCAAGATTATCTCCCTCTCTTTAGCTAATGGGCTTTATTTTACCAGTCCTGGCAGTCTCCTAGGCTAACTTGAAGCCCTCTGGATCAGCAGCATCTTTCCAAAATGATGCAAATAGCCCCCTCTTAATCCTCTAGACCTAGAATGGTGGGATGTCCAGATAGATCATTACTTTTCTTGCTGGAGAAAAGGTATATTAGATTGCATGGAGACAGCTAGGAAATCTATATACAAGGATGTTAACTCATTCTGTGAAGCAGTTTCCAGCATTAGATTTAGAAGCACTTCCCTGAAGATTAACTTCTGTGAAGACAGACTGACCGCCAGAATCAGGTCTTCTGCTAGTTAGGATGATGTTGACTGACCTAGTCTCACATGAATCATAGAATCATAGAATAACCAGGTTGGAAGAGACCCACCGGATCATCAAGTCCAACCGTTCCTATCAAACACTAAACCATGCCCCTTAGCACCTCATCCACCCGTGCCTTAAACACCTCCAGGGAAGGTGACTCAACCACCTCCTGGGCAGCCTGTTCCAGCGCCAAATGACCCTTTCTGTAAAGAATTTTTTCCTAATGTTCAGCCTAAATCTCCCCTGGCGGAGCTTGAGGCCATTCCCTCTTGTCCTGTCCCCCGTCACTTGGGAGAAGAGGCCAGCACCCTCCTCTCTACAACCTCCTTCCAGGTAGTTGTACAGAGCAATGAGGTCTCCCCTCAGCCTCCTCTTCTCCAGGCTAAACAACCCCAGCTCTCTCAGCTGCTCCTCATAAGGCCTGTTCTCCAGCCCCTTCACCAGCTTTGTTGCTCTTCTCTGAACTCGCTCCAGAGCCTCAACATCCTTCTTGTGGTGAGGGGCCCAGAACTGAACACAGGATTCGAGGAGCGGTCTCACCAGTGCCGAGTACAGAGGGAGAATAACCTCCCTGGACCTGCTGGTCACACCGTTTCTGATACAAGCCAAGACGCCATTGGCCTTCTTGGCCACCTGGGCACACTGCTGGCTCATGTTCAGTTGGCTGTCAACCAACACCCCCAGGACCCTCTCCTCCAGGCAGCTTTCTAGACAGACTTCTCCTAGTCTGTAGCACTGCACAGGGTTGTTGTGCCCCAAGTGCAGGACCTGGCATTTGGCCTTGTTAAACCTCATCCCATTGGACTCTGCCCAGTGGTCCAGCCTGTTCAGATCCCTTTGCAGAGCCTCCCTACCCTCCAGCAGATCAACACTTCCACCCAGCTTAGCGTCGTCCGCAAACTTACTAAGGGTGCACTCGATGCCTTCATCCAGGTCATTGATAAAGACATTGAACAGGGCTGGACCCAGCACTGAGCCCTGGGGAACCCCACTTGTCACTGGCCTCCAGCCGGAGTAAACTCCATTTACCACCACTCTCTGGGCCCGGCCATCCAACCAGTTTTCCACCCAGGAGAGTGTGCGCCCGTCCAGGCCAGAGGCTGACAGTTTCCTAAGCAGAATGCTGTGAGAAACTGTGTCAAAAGCTTTACTGAAGTCCTAGAAGATACATCCACAGCCTTTCCCTCATCCAGCAGCCGAGTCACTTTGTCATAGAAGGCGATCAGGTTAGTTTGGCAAGACCTGCCTTTTGTGAACCCGTGTTGACTGGGCCTGATCACCCGGTTCTCTTGCATGTGCTTCATGATAGCACTCAAGATCACCTGTTCCATGACTTTCCCTGGCACTGAGGTCAGACTGACGGGCCTGTAGTTCCCTGGGTCCTCCCTGCGACCCTTCTTGTAGATGGGCACTACATCAGCCAGCCTCCAGTCCAGTGGGACTTCCCCAGTCTTCCAGGACTGTTGGAAGATGATGGAAAGGGGTTTGGCCAGCACATCCGCCAGCTCCTTCAATACCCTTGGATGAATCCCATCCGGCCCCATAGACTTGTGGGTGTCTAGTCGGGCTAGCAAGGCTCTGACCACCTCCTCTTGGATCATGGGAGCCTCATTTTGCTCCTCTAGCTCCTGGGTTTGTACGCAGACGGAACGACTTTCTTTACAATTAAAGACTGAGGCAAAGAAGGCATTAAGTACGTCAGCCTTTTCCTCATCCCCTGTCACTGTTGTTCCTTCTGCGTCCAATAGGGACTGTATGGTCTCCTAGTCCTCCTTTTATTATTTATATATTTATAGAAGGATTTTTTGTTTCACAGACTTTGCCAATCTGATTTCTAGTTGAGCCTTAGCCCTTCTGATTTTTTCTCTACAAAATCTCACTTCCCTCCTGTAGTCCACCCAAGAGGCCTGTCCCCTCTTCCAGAGCCCATAAACATTTCTTTTTTTCTTGATATCACTCAAGATCTCTCTGTTCAACCAAGCTGGTTTTCTCCCCTGCCGGCTTTTTTTCCAGAACATGGGGATGGCTTTCTCCTGAGCTGCTAGGATTTCGTTTTTGAAGAGCTCCCAGCCCTCATGGGCTCCCTTGCCCTTAAGTACTGTCTCCCATGAGACTTTGCCAACCAGCCTTCTGAAGAGATCAAAGTCTGCCCTCTGGAAATTTAATGCTACTGCCCTACTAACCACCCTCTTCACTTCACCTAGAACAGAAAACCCTGTCATCTCATGATCGCTTTGTCCTAGGCGTCCACCTACTGCCACATCCCCCACAAGGCCTTCTCTGTTCTCAAACAGCAGGTCCAGGAGGGCACCCTCCCTTGTTGGTTCATTCACCAGCTGTGCAAGGAAGTTGTCTTCCACGCACTCCAGGAACCTCCTAGACTGCTTTCTTTCTGCTCTATTGTACTTCCAGCAGATATCAGGCAGATTGAAGTCTCCCACAAGAACAAGAGGCATTGGTCTAGAGATTAACCCCAGCTGTTTATAGAAGAGCTCATCAGCTGCTTCTCCCTGGCTGGGTGGCCTGTAACAGACTCCCATTACAAAATCTGCCTTCTGGTGGGCTCCTCTGATTTTAACCCACAGGCACTCAATCTCCTCATTGCCACAGTCCATCTCAACGGTGTCCAAGTCCTCCCTTACAAAGAGGGCTACCCCGCCTCCTCTCCTACCCTTCCTATCCCGCCTGAAGGGTTTGTACCCCAAAGACATTCAAAGGATGAACAGAAAAATTATCTGCTAGAAACTTATGGATTTTTCTGCGATTTTAGGGGGTGCAGAGGTATTAAAATTGATTTGAAGTATTTTGCTATACATTTGCAAATCTGAAATTGCATCTTTAATTTTCCTTTTATTAGCTTATGTATTCAAAGAGGAGTTCTGTCATATCATGTGTCATTTTAGTAATAAGAGAGCATTTGAGAAGCTTTGGGCTAACTAAGTACTTGTGCTGTACGGCTGTTCTTGTATAGCTGTCCTTTTGGGAAGAAGTTTGTGATATTAAAACTTTGTGTTAGAGCCTATGGGAGTCAATCAGCGTGCAAATTCTAGAAGAAAAAGCTGGAAATGGAACAACTTTCAAAACCACAGGACATTAAAGGTGGCTATTGCTAGTTATTTCTAAAGTCTGCCAATCTTTTCTCTGCAATGTAGAGTGTTCTTTGCATGGTGCAGGAGTTTATGATGAAGAATAAAAAGTTCAGACCTTGGATATGTATATAAAAACAAAACTGAAACTGAGCAAAATGTTTGTTCTCTCCCTTTCATCTAAATGTTTTTGAAATCTCAGAGGAATGGATATTTTTGTGTATTAAAATACAGCGGACAACAGAATGAGAATATCCATGGATGGAGCAGAGCTCTTAAGCATTGTTTAGCGTTGTTATGACTTTCATTTGTTCTCAATTTTCGTTATTCTATTAGCCATCTAAAAATGGAGGAAACTTTCCATAACCATGTAATTTACACTTCTGTCATGGGTTTGAAATGCTAACTCATTCCAGAGAGGATCAAGATATGCTGCAGGTTTTTCACTAAGTGGAGGTTATTTTCAGTTGGGATACATTTTTCTTGATACAAACAGTATAGTTTTATGGAAGCAGTTTCATACATATAGATACATTAATAATATTGCCAGCACACTGATAATATTCTTGGGAAGAGATCTTTGGAACCAATTTCTTTTGAGCCATATGTACATTCAAATACCTTTTTTAGTGCTCTCAGAGGCAAACCAAATTTCAGTTGATGTCTTCTGCTTTTTTTTCTCCTTATGCAGATTTTTTTAATGGATGGGCAGATGTCTTTAATAGAATCGTATTTCTTTTATTAAATTAAATAATAACTTTAAATTTATAACTTTTTAACTTTAAATTTATAACTTCTTATTTTATTTAAATAATAACTTTAAATTAAATTAAATAACTTTATTAACAACAAACATTGCTAGAAGAATACTTTACCATATCTGCAATAAAAATTATTTTCTAGCATTGTCTTTTATTTCCCGAGAAGCCTTTCTAGTTTAGGACCTCTTTAAGTGGTGATTGATAAAGTTGTTACATCACAGTACTTTTAAGGGGAAAGAAAAATCTGGCATAGCACAAAGAGAGCAGTTCTTGTAGCTGTTGCACTCCTGTTCTTCATTATCTCCTTGCGCTGTCCTGGATTTAATTTGGCAGCTTTAAAAGTTCGTCAGCTGTTTAGTATCACAAGAACCCACCCACATGCAAAAGTCCCCAAATCTCAGAAAAGTTACAGATGTAATCAGAGCACTCCTTCCACATAATAAAAAAATGCTAAACCAACAACAAGCACTAGTCCCAGTGTTTGCCAATTGTGCCAAATCATGAGATGTTTCTGTGACAAGGATCAATGTCAGGTTATGGAAAGAATTAAACACAAGCTGATTTGGGCACTGGAACAGGCTGCCCAGGAAGGTGGTTGAGTCATCTTCCCTGGAGGTGTTTAAAAGATGGGTGGATGAGGTGCTGAGGGGCATGGTTTAGTGATTGATAGGTATGGTTGGACTCGATGATCCAGTGGGTCTTTTCCAACCTTGTGGTTCTGTGATTTCACTTGTAACTTGTGAATGTTGTTTTTTTACCTCCACTTCTACTTCAGAGAGTTGTTGTTATTAACCATATGATTTTGTTTACCCATCCCTCTTAAAATGTAAATTGTATGGTTCATTTTGGCTATTATCATAAAACCCAACTGACCAAATTAAAATGCCTTTTTTAAGGTCGTGTTTCTTTTCCTTCCTTTTAATAGACAACAACTGAACTTCCTCCTCCCAGCTTCTGTTATATTCTTACTGTTCAGTCTGGTGAAATACATGTGGAAGTGGACAAGGAAGAACAGATTTCTAATTTGTACCAGCCACCAGCTGTTCATGGGCTAAAGGAAATTCTTCAGGTAATGTGCTTTACAAGTCGGATAACAAATACTTTGTACCACTGGATTTCTGGTATCACGTTGGCCTTATTCCCTGTTTTTGCGCTATTTTCAGATGGATGGTTGTAATGAACGTTGCAGCTTTTGGGCGCAAGTGCTGTATCTGAGGCTGCAGGTAATCTTTTCACTTAGCAATGAATTGAACATGAAGTCAACTTAATTTTTATGTGAAGAAGGCAGTGTTTATCTTGTTTAGGGAAAACCCCCAAACTTTCTTGGATATGAGCAGAATTATCACCAGGTCTAAAATGCTTGTGAATGGGTTATATGAACTGCATCTCCACTTTTAATACCATCCAGTCTAGAAAGTGAATTATTTCTGAATAAATTGCTGTCTCATCCCAGGTATGACTTCACCTTGGCTTGCAGGAAGTTCTCCGAGGTTCGATTTGTAGCTAAATGCTATCATTAGATACATAACAAAAAATTCTCAGTCAGTTGACTGTCTGGGAATAGAATTTAACAGATGATGGTTATATAAAAATAGAATTCAGCTCTTTGCATACAAGTATGTGGACTATTTTTGTTCACAATAGAAGCACCTCAAGCAAATTCAGCGTTTATTGTTCAGTCAGTAGAAAGGAGGAACTTTTAGGTAAATACATCTGCCATCCATACTATGTTTGCAAGCTTATAGTTATGTTTTATTTATTCGTTTCTGAATGCCGCTACAATTTTATTTCAAAATGTTGCTAACTCCTTCAACAGTTAAAGGAATTTTTTGTTGTTGACTTCAGTCTTCAATAGTAAGGAAAGTTCTACATCCCCAGGAGTTAGAGGAGCAGAACAAAGCTCCCATGATCCAAGAGGAGGTAGTTAGAGATTTGCTTGGCCAAATAGACATTCACAAGTCTATGGGACTGGATGGGATCCACCTGAGGATATTGAGGGAGCTGGCAGACATGCTTGCCAAACCCTTTTCTATTATCTACCATCAGGCCTGGCTGACTGGGGAAGTTCCACTGGACTGGAGGCTGGCTGATGTTGTGCCCATCTACAAGAAGGGTCGCAGGGAGGATCCAGGGAACTACAGGCCTGTCAGTCTGACCTCAGTGCCAGGGAAAGTCATGGAGCAGGTGATCTTGAGTGCTATCATGGAGCACATGCAAGAGAACCGGGTGATCAGGCCCAGTCAACATGGGTTCACAAAAGGCAGGTCTTGCCAAACTAACTTGATCGCCTTCTATGACAAAGTGACTCGGTTGCTGGATGAGGGAAAGGCTGTGGATGTGGTTTTCTTGGACTTCAGTTTCTCACAGCATTCTGCTTAGGAAACTGTCAGCCTCTGGCCTGGACAGGCGCACACTCTCCTGGGTGGAAAACTGGTTGGATGGCCGGGCCCAGAGAGTGGTGGTAAATGGAGTTTACTCCGGCTGGAGGCCAGTGACAAGTGGGGTTCCCCAGGGCTCAGTGCTGGGTCCAGCCCTGTTCAATGTCTTTATCAATGACCTGGATGAAGGCATTGAGTGCACCCTTAGCAAGTTTGTGGACGACACTAAGCTGGGTGGAAGTGTTGATCTGCTGGAGGGTAGGGAGGCTCTGCAAAGGGATCTGAACAGGCTGGACCGCTGGGCAGAGTCCAATGGGATGAGGTTTAACAAGGCCAAATGCCGGGTCCTGCACTTGGGGCACAACAACGCTATGCAGTGCTACAGACTAGGAGAAGTCTGTCTAGAAAGCTGCCTGGAGGAGAGGGACCTGGGTGTGTTGGTTGACAGCCGACTGAACATGAGCCAGTAGTGTGCCCAGGTGGCCAAGAAGGCCAATGGCATCTTGGCTTGTATCAGAAACGGTGTGACCAGCAGGTCCAGGGAGGTTATTCTCCCTCTGTACTCAGCACTGGTGAGACCGCTCCTCGAATCCTGTGTTCAGTTCTGGGCCCCTTGCTACAAGAAGGATGTTGAGGCTCTGGAGCGAGTCCAGAGAAGAGCAACAAAGCTGGTGAAGGGGCTGGAGAACAGGCCTTATGAGGAGCAGCTGAGAGAGCTGGGGTTGTTTAGCCTGGAGAAGAGGAGGCTGAGGGGAGACCTCATTGCTCTGTACAACTACCTGGAAGGAGGTTGTAGAGAGGAGGGTGCTGACCTCTTCTCCCAAGTGATAGGATGGGGGGAATGGCCTCAAGCTGCACCAGGGGAGGTTCAGACTGGATATCAGAAAGAAATTTTTCACGGAAAGCGTCATTGGGCACTGGAACAGGCTGCCCAGGGAGGTGGTTGAGTCACTATCCCTGGAGGTATTTAAAAGATGAGTAGACGAGATGCTCAGGGCAATGGTTTAGTGGCAGATAGGAACGGTTGAACTCGATGATCCAGGAGGTCTTTTCCAACCTGGTGATTCTATTAGTTTTTACCGGCAACTGGATCCTCAGTGCAGCCAGCACTGAATTCTGGTGGAGAATAATTTGCAAACGTCCGTCAGCTCCACAACAAGAAATGAAGTGTGAATCAAAGCATATAAACCAAAGACACAGAAATTCCACAACGGGCAGCAAAATAGTTGGAGATGCTTCCCTCCAGTGCAAGACATAAACTTAATTTAGGTCTTGACTTTTTGCTTCAAAAGCCAGTGAGTTATGATTTATTTTTTTTTTAGGCAGGGAGTACTAAGCGTGAATTTAACAGAGCATTTGCAAATGTGAAATTAGGGCTAGCATGACAAGATCTTTAGGGTGCTAACAGAAAGATGAACACTTACATACGTAAATGTCTATTCCAAATATATTCTATTAAAAAATAAAATTGCAGACTAGTGGTATCCTAGCCAAACATTTTTGCACTCAGATGTCTACATCTCAGATGCTGTGGTGCATCAGTATCCTTGTGTAGAAGCACTTCATCACTAAATTAGAGGAAAGATGAAGCATGCAGAAACAGATGTGATTCTGAAAATGGAAGCTTGTCTAGCAGAAAAAAAACCCCTGTTATTTCTTCTTGCTACTACAAGGTTTATTAGCCGTCTTTTTTTTCTTAAGTGAACGACATGACTGCTTATAAACTTTTTGGAAGTAATGTTGGAAAAGCAATAGAAAATATTCTTCTGGATAACGCTTCTGGATAACTGCTTTAGGAATGTATTTACCTGCTCCTAGTGTATTGCTTGCCTAATCCTTCCAGCAGAAGGTCACAAACAGCAGCTTGTTTACTGCAGTTGTCCTTGCCAAGAGGACACATCCTTCATGTGCAAAATCGTCAAGTCATAATATGTGAGAAAAGGGCTATGATTTGGTTTATTTTGCAAATTTATTATTATTAGAGGATCTGCTATGTGGGGTAATTGAAATGTACTTTAAAAATAGTATTTATGCTGTGTAGCTACAGTATCGTGACATACTTCATGTGTATAAAGGAGGAATGGAAATATGCTTTTATTATTACTCAAACTCTGTACTGTGGTACAGAAGGAAATATATTCCATCTGTGCTTAAGGAGCTGTCCTTCCTTGTAACTCAGTCCTGCT
Source organism: Phaenicophaeus curvirostris (assembly GCF_032191515.1). Lineage (NCBI taxonomy): Eukaryota > Metazoa > Chordata > Aves > Cuculiformes > Cuculidae > Phaenicophaeus > Phaenicophaeus curvirostris. Next base: position 55,428,028 of record NC_091394.1, read on the forward strand.
GCTATTTGTCTGTTTTGTCCTCTCTGTTCAGAACAAATTGTCACACATAGCAAGATGATGATTTTATACTGACTTGTGATTTTTTTGCTGTTATTATTATTTACTTTTTGGATGATTCTTCTGAAAGCCAGCTTTTAGTAATTCTCATGGGACGGCTGAAAAAATTCTGTCTTTGAAGCTGTACTAATGCTATCTTCACAGAGGAGGTACTCAAATGTACATAGTTACTAGGCAAAGAAACATCAATGCAATAGGCAGCATATACTGTATTAAGGTATAACCATAATATCTGAGTTATGTGTTATCCCAGTCATTATTTACAATGCTCTAAGAGCTGCTAGTTTGAACAAAAAGTTAGTTTTAGTGTGTTTAGGGGTTTCAAGGTTTGGATTCAACCAAAGACAAAAAGTTGGGGCTTTTAATCATTGCCTTATGCTAGAGACATGCAAGTTCAAGAATAAAATGTTTATGTGATATGCATGTCTCCAGTCACTGTAGTATTTAGTTTTCATTTAAATGTTTAAAGTATGAATTTTCAGTCAGCAGGCTAATGAAAAATAGTAACAAAAACTTTTAAATTAAGAAAGTAATTAAGTATTACATATTTTAAAATATTAGAAACTTAGAATTCACAAGTTGCTTGGACTGGTAAACATGAAAAGTGCTTTGTTATTAAACCCATTTTTTTCTAAAGCATGGGAAAATTACATACACACACAAATAGCACAAAAATTGTTAGAAAAAAAAGAAGAAATGCAGGAATCGTCAAATGGTAACCCATCTGATTTTGTTAAAGACCTTGGAATAAGCAGTGATATGTATGCAATGTCTGTCTAGTTTGTCTTGTACATCATCCTTCTGTGAAAAATTGAACTGTTTTTGCAGTAGTTATTTTCATGTATGAAGGCTTAGATGAAATGTAGGTATTTTGGTCCTGACGTCAGTATTTGTGATATACTTTAATTTAGTCACGCTGATATTTTTATACCTGTCTTAGGCCGAAAACTTACATTGTTACTATAGATTCCTATGTCTCTTATTTATGAGTTGCCTATTTCCCTATTTCTATGCATCATTCAAATATTTAAGAGATCTTTGTTCAATTGAAATAAAACCTCCAGCTTTGTAACTAGCAGTAGCTATTAGCCAAGGATTGGAAGTAGCTGTTAACTGATGACTGGTGCTCTTGAGAATCAAATAACAGTACAAGGAAAATCTGCTCACTTACTTAGGAATAATATTCATAGTAGCAATTGCCTTTCCTTTTTTTAAAAAGGTGAAAAAGTCTTTGTGCATAAAACCAGCCCATTAGCTATATATATATATAAAAAAATATAGTTGATGTAAATATGTAATATATAGTTCATATAGTAGATTTCTTTTTAATAAACCGTGTTTTAGAATCTTTTGTATAGTCCAAGTGAGCTATGATAAAGCATGATATCTGATAGAGGAATAGCCAAGATTCCAGAGGATCAACCTCAGAAAGTTAATTTAGAGATGTTTGTAACTTCAGTAAGGAATAATGAAAAAAATCCAATAAAGCTTTGATTAAGTATCCTATATAAACCCTAAATGTAAAAATTTCTGTAAGTTTTATTAATTATTTGAATATGAGGATGTTATTTTAGTTTTCCCTTCTACTAAAAATTAACTACAGTCCAATTTTCTATCCTGGTTTTTTGTTGTGTTTTTTTTTTAATTGTAGACAAAACATAGTGTTCCTTTAAATCAAAGAGAGATTTGGTTGTTTGTGACAGACTCCACATTGCAAAATGTGGCTCATATGATTCCAAAAGTTGTTGCTGTGTCAGTCGCTGCATCGTGTGTTCTCAGTACAGAAATCACAGGAGCCCTCAGTGCTGCCTCACAACGCATCTTCTTCAAGGATGCACTGTGGGGAAATGGTAAGTTTTACATGTGGTTTTGAAGCAGTTTACTATAAGGCTTCTTTTTTATATTTTTTTCTTTATCTCAAAAGTAAGTGCGAAATTCAGTGATCTTGCTGTATGTCCACTAATATTACTGTCAGTCTTCCCTAATGACTGTTGGATCTAATGACCAGTGTCAATCAAATTGGCTAGCTGACAGAAGACTCAAAAATATTAAGAAACTTGGTTTTATTTGGTTTTATATTCTTTCAGAAACTTGTTTCATTGACTTTGCCTCCAAAAGGAGCAAGACACTTGCATGTCCCAAGATACAGAAATATTGTCAACTCTTCTGTATCATTTTAACTGTGAGCCTTTGCCACCATACAGATCATGTAGTTCACTTTACATCCATTTTTAGTCACTCTTTTTTTTGAGGTTCAGGTATAGTTCTGTATGGTGCCTGCATGGATAGTTCATATTCATGCCTTCAGTCACCAGCCTGTGCAAATGACTGTGTCCTGAAGCAATAATCTCTGCTTTGGAAAGTAAAGCATTGCATGTGTCTAGTCTTTGTCATCTTTGAAACAAAGTAAGACCTCGTGAATGGGTGCCCAGGCTTACTACAAGGGAAGAGATGGTAATGTTGTGTTTCCAAGGAGCGTGGGGCAATGCAGTCTGGGTGGAATTGGACTCTCTTCTGCCGTATTTGAATTTTTAAAGCATCTTTTTTGCCCGGGAGTTGCGAAGTGTAATGAGAGCCTGATGTATATATCACTGAAAGCAAAATATTTTGTCATTGAGAAAACCTGATCGAGTCTATCCATCTGTTTAGTAGCTGGCAGAGATCGTTGTCTTTATTGGCCATGACAATTAACATGGTCACCTTTTTCCTTGTTACTGTACTGAGTTGAAATGTCTTTGTTGGCAGGTAGGATTATTTGTGTTGAACGTACTGTCCTCTTATTACAAAAGCCTCTTTTGTGCTCGGCTGCCGGTGCTGACCTCAGTGAGCTGACTGGCCCTGTCAGACTCGATGAGCTGGATTCTACAACACAGGCCAACTCCATTTGTGCTGTAAGAGGTTTGTATGGCCTTTCCTGAAATGAGAGCAGTTAATTATTTGTGCTCGCTTTAATCTTTTAGGTCTTCGTATTGATTTCTTGCACAAACAGCATGGAGGGATAAAAAAGCACAGTATTGCTGCAGGTCATTACGATATTTAAGATTTATACTTCTTTGTGGGTTCTGTTTGCCTTTTGCTGGCCAAGCTTTGCTCCCGCTCACTTGTACCCCAGAATAAATGTTCGATGCACAATCTGTTTTCTTATATTCCTTCCTTCTCTGTCTTCCTTCAGGAGCCTTCTGTTCACAGCAGCCTTGTTGATGTTGGCAACAGTAAGGTATACCAGTATTTTTTAGACAAATGAATAAGACGCATGAGCCAGGTCCTGAGCGGTAGGGGCTAGTGGCTGATTTCCCTGGAATTTTGCTGCAGTGGGGCAATTTAATGTTTCGCCATAGTCATCTAGCATAACTGGGCCAATATTTGCTCACCAGCCACTTTGGATCATTGCTTTGTCTAATATTTCAGTTCTACCACTAACCATGCAGAAAAATTTCTTACAATGTATTTTCTAACATTTCCTAATCATGCAGAAACATTTCCTACTGTGTATTTTTTAATGCTCGCTCCAGTCAGCTTCTTAAACCTCCCAGTAACAGAGTGCCTATAGGGAAAACTCCTTAAAAGCCCAATAACTCTTGGCTTTCAAAGACAATTTCCTTTCTTAATTTAACTCTCACGATTCCAGTATCCCTCCTAGAAAATTCTTGATACTGTTTTACATTTACACCTTCCAGTATTCGCTGGAGCATTTAAAATGAGCTCTAAAATAATAGCAAATAATGGTTACAAAGTAATCCTTCCGGCTATATTGTGATGCACTGAAAAGGAAGTCTGAAACCAAGCAAAGCTGTTACTAAATATACCTTCTGTTATGGCAGAGCCACAAGTTAGCAATGCTCCTGTGATTAAAAAATTATTATCTTGCAGGGCTAAATCTTGAACTCTAGCACTGAACAATGAAAAAAAAAAGGTACTGCTAGAGGCATTTCACTCTCAGCCCTGGTCGTTACGTACATCTCACACTGATACTGAGTTACATGAAAGATATTTCTGTCACTGGGTGTGAAATACTTTTTGGCTTTTCATTTTTAAACTCTCCAATAGTTAACGCTGAGAATTATCACATCTCTGCTGTTGATTTTATAACTAAGCATGACAAATGCCTGTATTCTTTTGTCCCATTGACAGTGTACATAGTAGGATAAAGCAAACATTTCTCTATCCCTTCTTTTTCCAGCAGAGCAAAGAAAAATACATCTTTGTGATCTATCGTGTAAACAACTACTCACTTTACGCACATGGGAGGTGTCACACTTTCCCTGTTCTGTATTACAGGTGAAGAAGGACAAAAGGAGAAAATAATCCTACAATCTTGTCTTGCTTAATCTCAAATTTGTCCAGGGTAGCTGTTATCAGTATGTTCCTTCACCTTTGTACTAACATAGAATATAAAATATCTTCTTCATACCTGTGCTAATGCTATATATAGATGATAACTCTCACTTTTGTGTGTAATTAGAATTATTTAACAGCACTTAAAATATATATCCACCGTTTCAGAATTCATGTAGTTAGTGCCTACATCTTTCTACGGAAGAAGAGAAACTAATAGCATTAACTCTACTTTGTTGGTGGGAGAATATGGATGAATGAAAATTTATTATCTCTAGAATTCACTCACTTGTCTCTTAACTCAGAGCTGTTAGCCTGGCTTTCAATGAGAAGCAGTGTTACCTCGTTCACTCTTTTTGCCTGTGCCCTCCGTTTACTTCCTGCACTTTTGGTCACCCACGTATGCTGTACATAGCCCTCTTCTCAACTAACACTTGAAGAGACCGCAAGAAGCATTACTCTTGAATTAGTGCTTCTTGCTGCTCCTCTGCAGTCGTGGCTGCTCCTTCTGGCTCTCAGGGATTCAGCAGGCTCAACCTTCCCTAGAAAAACTTTTTAACCAGTGAGAAATGCAGGTTGTCATTTAAGTCCCTATCCTTAGATACAGTGACTGGTCACAGCATCGGAGCCTCAGGAGTGCCAAGATTGGAGGTGCAAAGTCCATGCTGCCTGCTGGATTTTAGGCATATCAGTTATTTGAAGCTGTATGCATAGGATCAGTTAGGTTGGAAGGAGCCTCTGCAGTTCCTCTAGTCCTAAGTCCTGCTCAAAGCTAAGCCCTGAGCAAAGCAGTACAACTCTACAGCTGGCCCAGCTTTGAGCAGGAGTTTGGACCGGAGGAACTTCAGGGGTTCCTTCCCCATCAAAAAGGAAAATGTTGCAATCCAAGCAGAGCCCCTGCATTTCTCAGAAACCCTTGTTTCAGGGATATCCCATCATACCAGCTCTGGGATGGAGTGTCTTGCTCTTCGACAGATGAGTGAAAACCTGTGGTTGCTTTTTACTGGAGAGTTTACTCTTCTTCTAAAGATCAGTCTATGGTTCTCACCTGTGAGCTCAGGGTTAATAGATTTCTAATCACTATGCATTGCAAAGTAATTTTTAACCTCTTTTTGCTGAATAGTAGCAGTCAGGACAACTTAAATGCTGGCAGTTCATACTGCACAGAACTGTTTTTAGTCTTAACCATGCTTATAAGCAAATTCTAGTTAGTCCATACCACATATGTTATGTGGGAATACTACTTGATTAATGATATTTGCCTAGTATATATATGACTCACCACCAGACATTGAATTTTGACACTGGATATTTAAGCTCTTACTCAGAGGTGTGTTTTTTTCACTTTCCCTCTTAATAGTGGGGTCAATCAACTTGCCTAGCTTTCTCTTTTTGATTGAACTTTTCCCCTTCCTATCCGTTAATCAGGGTAACTGATTGGAAAAAATAAATAAATTCATTTTTTGAATGTTTCAACCAGAGTGTTGCTTTTAATCCTCACCCCTTCCTCCCATCCCTCACCAGATACCTTTTTATTTGAGGTAGTGTCCTATTATCAGTCTCTTCTTAATGATGACTGCCACAACCCATAAAAATAGACTAGAGGTAAAAATTTTGGCTATGTGCATTTCTATTTAAAAGAAGGTTCTTGGGAAAATATCCCAAAGGTTTGTGAATGTCAAGCAAAATCCAGTGCAGCAGTTCAGCAGCTTAGACTTGAGAAATCACTTTGCAGGCAAGATACATGAGACTGTCACTAAATTATTAGGTCTCTTACTGCCTTCAGTTGTGTTTGTTCTGACTTCAGTGATCTCTCATGGTTTTCTCGAGGCAACTCTTACGTTGTCATCATAATAAACCTCTCTACTAGACATAATCTCAACAGTATGATCCTGATTAATTTTCTTCACATATACTTGTATTACTTGTGCACTGGCGTCCTGCAGTTGCAAGTGGGAGAAAGTTAAAATGCTTAGAGATAAACAAATCTGTCAGAAACAGTGGTATTTTTTGTTTGTTTGTTTTTAATTATTTTTTAATGAAAAAGGAAACATTCAGCAAACTAATTGGTTGCTTTTCCTTTCAGTAGATAGGGAAACATGCCCATGCTGTGGCAGAAAGCATCCTGCCTTGTAGCAGCAAGTGCTGATGGAAACTCCCAGTTTATCACAAAAACTGAAGAAGCAAAATTATTCCAGTAACAGTCTGAGGGCTTAAATGCACAGAATTGCTTATTCTGTCTGTGAAATCCATGTTATTCCATAGTATGCACAGAAACTGGGTCATAAATTTTGTATTTGAGAAGCTTTCCGGGTCGTTGGACTAGCTGTCCTTTGACTTCCCAAAGAAAACTATGGTTTTGTTGTTTATGTTTAGCTCCCTTCTTCCTTTTAGCCTTTATCCCAGGAGAATCAGGAAACCAAGGTATTAACACCATGTACAGACCAGACAGGGTAAGCGCTCCCTACTCTCCCGGGTTTTCTTTTATTGAATGTGGTGTAAAACTGTGAGATTCTTGCTCAGTAGGAGCTGGAATTTTTTGTCTATACTTCTGTTGCATCAGTGAGGGTTTATTTTAGTGTAATTTCCTTCTTGCAGGTGATCCACAATATATGCATCAAAATACTAGAAGTATTTTCTCCATAAATAATGCTCATAATTTCAGCATATTGTTACCATAAAACATAATAAACTCTTTATTGGCTTCTCATAAAACTTTGAGTATGATTTTCCTTGCCAAAAACTAGCAAGGCCCTTTATATTAGTCCAAAGTATCTTTGGCATTCCCTTCTCAGGCACACACTTAAAACTGTGGGCCAGATCTAATCTCTGTTAAGTCAGTATAACTGAAGAATAACTCCATTGTTAATGGAATTTAACTGGCAGTGTTACTTTTGAAAAGCATTGAGCCTTCTGATTGGTTTGTGTTTCCTAAATATCGATATCAAGCTATCTATCTGACCTGATGATTTTTCTAGCTATTTATTGCTAAGGAAACATCAGAAGATCAGAAAGAAAACAAACAAACAAAAACAAATCAGAAAAACAATAAAACCCAAACCAAAAGAACTGAACCTGTTTGGAAAGGTAATCATCTATTATCTACCTTCTGGTATTTTTAGAATGTAACACACACTGCCATACTTTCATCCCTTGTTGGAGGGACAAAGGAGACAGGGAGTGAGATTGTTGGAACAGCTGATGCTTGCTCCGACAGGATGACAGTCAGAAAGGACCAAATGTGCTGTGCAGCCAGGAGTGGCTGTGTTTGCTAGCTTACTGTTAGGATTTTGTAAGAATTTCATCTTCTGCAGGTACTGTTGTTGGAGTTAATGAGAGGACTGCTTTCTCCTGGCCTACATGCGACAGATGTGGCAATGGAAAGTTGGAACTGTGTCCCCAGGACAGGTGAGAGTCAACATGCTCCGGAGCACTCCAGGTGTTTTTGCAGATGAAGCCATAACAGGTGATGCAATAATTCCTGCAGGCACAGGCTGCACTTTGTTCCTTCCTAGAACTAAGAGGTAGTATTTTTATTGCTGATGAACTGATAAAACCTGCAAGGTAAGATTAATTTAATAAGAAAGATACAAGTAGATACAAAATGGTTTGTATTTGCAGTTATCACATTTTTTTTCAAACTAATCTTTAAGTATTGCTTATAAAGATTTCATAGCCCACTGCATTACAACATTAGTTTTAATAAACATCCACATAAATCACAGGTCTGAGTTTAAGCTCCTTGAAAAGTACCTTTTTGTGTTTCGCTACCTTACCTTGTTATCCTGTTATCAGCCTCATTTTTATATTGAACTGTGATCTTTGCTCTAATTTATTTTGGTGTGAAAGAGTTGCGTTTCAGACCTATTATATTTATAACCTTTTCTAAAAGGACGTTGAATAATTCTGGGAGTACGACTGTCCCAAATGTGAAGACTGATCCTATAGGAGCTGTTACTACCCGAAATGCTATACCTGTATCACACTGGCATGCTCTTGGCAAGTCTCCCCTTCAGGTGCTTAGCCAGCATGCCCTTGCAGAGTCTGAAATACCTGATGGGATAAAAACACGAGAGGATAAGGAAGTAGTCAGAGTGTAAAAAGAAGGATGGGGCGGGGCGGGGTCTACTGGAAAAGCTTATAGAAAGCATAAGGAGAAGTTGAGTGGGTTTGATCCCATTGAAATAGATAATAATTTCCTAAATATGAGAAGCTTTACCACTTATGCTTTGTCATATAGGACTTCCAGAGGAAAATGACTGAAAATGAAAAAAAGGTTGTCCTGTATTATACTATCATGCCAAAAGTAAGGATGTGTGTGTGTACGCATAGTAGTGTAGTTCAATAAAATAATCTCTACTGTAAAAGGCAGTTTTGCTTCATTTGGAGAACAATGTAGCATCAATATTTGTTTAAGATGTTATTCCAACAAGCACTTACAGCTGAGCTTAATTTCATGCATATGACTTAAGTGTGTGCCGAAAACGTTGAACGTTTGCTGAATGAGGGCCTAAATCAATAAGTCACTTTGGCCAAATCAAATTTTCTTTTGCCATAACTTTTAGAAGGTTATGAGATTAATATTTGCTTAAGTGAGGTGATTATAAATAGCAACCTCCCTTCATGTTGCCAAAACTTAGAAAAGTAAGACCCTTTTGCTAGATGGGTTTAGGTCCTCCCAGAGAATTACTTTGCCAACAGAAGAGGTCTATGAGCTGTTATCAACTGAATCTTTATCAGGGCTTTTCTACTAGAAGTCTACCAGCAAAATATTTTACAGAATAAGCTAGCTGATTTTTTGTGTGTTTTGATTTTATGACTGATCACGTTGCCATTTCTCTGTGGTTGCCCATCACTATCTGCATGTTTCAGAGGATTGTTATATTGCAACCAATGCTCCAATACTGTCATTTCACCGGTTTTGAAAATGCAGCTGGAAGTCTTCTTGAGTTGTCCATCCCGATCTCAAAGTACAGTAAAAGTAAAGGTATGTTGTTTATAAACAGCTCTGTCTAACAGATTTAAGAGTATCCCGTAATTTAATCTGATACTAAACTTCCATTTCATTGAACTAAGAATCCAGTTCCTAGATCTTACTCCAATAAGTAGATAGATATTACTCAAATAATACAGTCTTTGAGTTCACCCTGAGGTTTCTGAACTGTTTATGGCCCAGCTGAAGGGCTTTGTTGGGGTGGGCCTTAGGAAAGCTCATTCTCCACAGCCTAAAAGGAATATGTATTTTTAGACACCTATTCTGAACATCTCTTGTGTCAACCCTCCTCTGCGCTTTTGGCCAGAGAAACAAAACTGTTCTATATTAAAATGGTACATTTTGTTTGACTGTTTTAACCTTCAAACAGAATGTCTTCACATACATAAGATTTTTGTCATTTACAAAACCTGTTAATTTTCTCATTCCAGCTGTTACAAAAGACGATCTCTTCTCTCCTGATGTCCTCCGCCAGTGAGGATGGGGTAGGTATAGTGAATGTTGATGAAAGAAAGTTAACTGCATAACTTACTGTACAGGCAGAGTACAGGAGATGTGAATCAGGTGGAAAGTTACTCGAATCATAGAAATGAAAGGGATTCATGGAGGTCCTCACAGACCATCCCTCACAGTGGGCGTGCACCAGGTCATCCATGACTTTGGCTGGCAGGGTCTTAGAAACCTCTGAGGATGGAAATCCCACCACCCTTCCAGGCAGCTTGTTTCAGAACCGCACTTGGAGCAGCAGGAGACTTCACTAGAAATAATGACTTTTTTTCTCATGTGTGGCCTGGGGGACAGGACAAGAGGGAATGGCCTCAAGCTCCGCCAGGGGAGGTTTAGGCTGAATGTTAGAAAAAAACTTTTCACAGAAAGGGTCATCGGGCACTGGAACAGGCTCCCCAGGGAGGTGGTTGATTCACCTTCCCTGGAGGTGTTTAAGGCACAGGTGGATGAGGTGCTGAGGGCCATGGTTTAGTGTTTGATAGGAATGGTTGGACTCGATGATCTGGTGGGTCTCTTCCAACCTGATGATTCTATGATTGATTCTATGATTCTATGATTAGAGTGTGCTGGACCCTTCCAGCTGATGCCCTGCTAGTGTGTGACTATCATCAGACTGGCTATCGTCCCTCCTTTCTAGAGAAAGGTTGCCACAAATGGGATGTGTAGACAGCTGTAGCTCAGCTGAGTATCTGCAGAGCTGTGTACAAACAGTGCTGTGTCCAGACATTGAGAGCTGCGGCGAGCAGTGCTGGGCTTTACTCCATTTTCTGGCCAAAGATCCAAAGACAGACTGCAAGCGTCCCACCTTCTTGGTCTGATCTTCTGAACTGTATAAACCAGAATTACTTTCTAATAGCACAACCATGAAATTGCTGGCAGGTGGTAATAGTAGAGAAACTTGCAAAACACGTGCAAGATAATACTTTATAGTTGTATGAATGAAATATGTGTAAGCTATGGGGATCCATGGGCTAAAGTACAGTTTATGTAATCATGAAGTAGGTATTCCTTTAATCTGAGATATCAGAAGAACCCTGACATTTGGCACAGTGACCCAGATTTATCTCAGGTGAGGGAGGCGCCCGAGTAGGTGCCTGGCTGGCATTGGCTGCTGGATGGTCAGCAGCGAAGGAGCGGCACCTTCAGAGAGTGATTAAATCCAGTTAGGATCCTGAGATCACTCCCCTTCGTTGCACGTGGAAGGGAGCAAAGGTCAGCTCGTTGTCTCGTTTAATCGTCCCAGTGATCTTCAGTTAGGTGAAAAGTACTGGGGGCATTTTGCTTTCTCTATCTTATGCAGTCCCCTAGCATTTTGCTAGTACATGCCTCGTGGTTTTAGTGGGATCTATGGATCGTTTTTAAAGTGGAATGTTTCTCTGTACGTTATTTTCCTTATGCTGGAGGATGTATATTTAATTTAAGCAAAGAGATACAAAATATGTTCTTTTTTTTAAGAGCCCTTAAGTCTAGCTGAGTTTTACAGGATGTGTCTGGTTTGGTTACAGACTGACAAAACACAGTTCTTTTTCAGGTTATTGGAATTCAAACAACCTCTTTTTCATGTTTTTCATCTTTCAATTTTTATAATGCCAGTAATTAGAAGCCTGGTAACTTAGATAGCTGAAACGCAGGGATATATTTTCCTTTTTTTTCATAACCATTTCCATCTCTGAACTGCTGCATTTTAAAAAGCACCACATCTTAACAGAGATTAATCACAAGAAATACCACTTGAGGTGGCGTTTCTTTGCCAGTGCTGCTAAAGTTTCTAAGGGTGCAGCTTTGTAATTACTTCTTTTGGCAGGGAGGTTGGGTTTAGCCGTCACTGCCCCTGGCCACTTGTTCCTTACCTTGTGACAACCCTTCTGTTCCACCAGGATAGCTGTTTGTGCAGCTGCATGGTGAACTGGACTGCAGAACCAGTCTAGGGTAAAAATAATCTAGGAAAGAAGGAAGAAAAAAATAGAAAAAGGTTGTTTATACCTTGAGTCAAGCAACAGACATGGGTATCACATGCCTGTACAAATGCAGGTGAAAGCTGGGGGGCATGGTTGATGATAAGTCCAAGTTGAGGAAAGAAATGGATGTAAACCTGCCATCTGAGAGAGATGATACCCTCTTGGGCAAGGTACCGGCTGTCGTGTTAGCAGTTACATTCACATGATCTCTCTCATCTTTGAGAAATCATCCCAGCCTTGCATTCCTCTCCTCCACGCATCCTACAGTCTCTACAAATAGGCTCAGGCACAACTCATGCAAGTGAACTGCCAGTCGGATCATTAAACAGAAGGGACTGTTTGGGTGCCAGGGACTGGAAATAATGCCTGATACAACAACTGAGTTAAAAGGGAGGAAAGGGGGAGCAAAAAGAGTTACAAAATACTTTTTCCTTTGGTGGATCTGTTAGCTAAGGTAACTGGTGTATAGTATGCATATACACATTGGTGGCACATGTGAAATCCTGTGAGTGTCACAAAGCTGGATAAAGGGAGCGCATGTAGGTTGTGCTTCAGCAAAACTGAGTTCAAAGTCACAGGATTTAATTCTTTTTAACAGTTCATTTTTAGAAGTTTGCTAAGGAAGCAGCATGTTAAGCAGGAGTGAACTGTAATTACTGAAAATCTGGTATTCATTCTTCCCATCAGTTCTAATGCACCTTTCTTTTTGAGTCCTTAAAAAAACTTTCTGTTGGAAGAGGACCTCACCCTACATCTTCTGAGGCGAATGCTGCTTAGAACATTATGTCCAAGACTGTTTGTTTTAATCAACTTGCTTTTATCACTGCAGAGTTACGAGGTGCAGAGCGTGCTGGGAAAGGAGGTGGGGTTATTGAACTGCTATGTCCACTCCGTAACCAGCCACCCCAACTGTGTTGGACTGGAGGAAATTGTTCTTCTGGAAGCAGCAGCAAGACACTGAGCTGGACTCTAATCAGCTACTCTAGTATCTGTGGACTTTGTAATGCAGTTATCTGTTAACTGGTGCCACAGATAATGTATAATGCGAGTGTGATAAGTATTGAGGCAGTTTATTAAAACTGATTTACAAAGCACATTGTGCTAACGCTGAAAAAATCAGTTTAAAAAAAAATCTGTTCAACTTTCTGAACTCTTCTTTTTTGGATCAGTTCAGAATTTAAAAAATACAGTTCTTTGGCATGTTTGCTGTTTATATATGTAAAGTGCATTTTTCCGGATGTTTTGAGTAGTTGTGAATTTTTTTTATAATACTGTATGTATTATGTTTTGATGGAAAATATTTTACTGATATTTTTGAAATAAATACCTTGCTACAGGCAGTGAACATTGGTCTAAGCTGAGTTTTATCAGCAGATTCCAGATGTACCGCTGGCTGCAAAACACCATGTTGCGCGCGAATTCTGAGTCGTAACATTTGTTAGCACCTTGCAATAAATGTTATAAAGACAAGAGATTTGAACAAAGCTTGTGTTTTGAAGTGTCAAGCATCTATAAAGTTAATGTTTTACAGTTAATTGGTCTCTAAGCATAGAAGTACAGTGTTATCTGTAGCTTCCCACAAGGCATTTCATTATGCAGTTTCTGTTAGGTATAACTAGTAAGTTTTGCTTTGCAAGCCTTGTAACTATTCTCACCCTGACTACAGAGAGACGTGGATTCAGAGAAATAATATCAAAATCTTCCTGTGTCTGCACTGAGATGCAAGAATTAATGCTGGAGTTCGGTCAGAGATTAGGTATTTTTTCCCTTTCATGATATTTAAAACCCCTTATAGGTCAGGGAAGGTCCAGTATGTGGTTACCCAGCAGAAAAGGAACAGCAAACTTTTTGCTACTGAAATTGTTCCCGTGGCTGAGGCTGATAGTGGAAGGTCTTAAGTACGTCACGATCACTACAGGAATGACCAAGCTTTTGAATCCCCCTTTTCCTGTCTCTTCTACACCTTTCAGTCTCCTTACCTGCCTCCCTGTAAAGAGGAAGGGGACGCCAGCCCAGGATCCTGCCCTGTACACCAGCAGGGAGGCCAAGCAGCGTTCCTCTCACTCAGAGAGCAGCAGCTGCTGGAGATGCTTGTCCCATCAACCAACTTTTCTGCCACTGCCTGAAGATGCTCTCGCTTGCGTGTGCGCTACCCAAACGCAGGCGAGTAGCCCAGCTGGCTGTTCACTTGGCAGAGGTCGCAGTGCTTGCCTGCTCTCGCTTTCACTAGCAGTGAAAGTGAGGGAAAGCGGCTACCTCCGTGGCTACAACATCTCCTTCGAGGCTACCGCCGGCTCAAACTTCGGAGCACGTTACTGCAGGTGCAGCTTTGCGTCGTCTGGAGGGGAAACCGCTTCCACGGTTTTTAACAGGGATTTTAAATAACTATGTTCGTATATATTGTAATTTATTTATATATATATATATCTATAAAGTACCGTGTTTCTGGAGGAGCCAAAGAGGCTCAGCGGCAACAGCTGACTCAGCACTCCGGTACCACCATCCAACTCCCCGGGGAAAGCCGACTTTGGAACCACTGCCTCATGGTCATTCCCACCGCCCTTCGGCTGCTTTAGGAAATAAAAACACGGTTCCCCTCACCTTGCCCCGTACCCCCCCCCCTTCTCCTCCCCCCGGATACCCCGAGCTGGCAGCAGCTCCCACCTTGCTTCCCAGACACAGAGCGAACGAGAGCGGCGTTGATTTAAAATGCTTTTTCTTTTATTCTTAGAAATGCTGTAAAAACTGATATAAAAGGTCGAGCATGCTCAGTCTTTTTTTTTTGTTGTTTTTTTGTTTGTTTTCCATCCTACTGCCTAAAATACATGAGAGTTTTGAATCACTTTTAGCAGATGTACCATGGCTGCGGCGGCGGGACTACAATGTGGGAAAAGACCAAGACTACCATTACAAAAATAATTTAAGGGGAAAAAAAGACAACAAGAAGGGAAAGAAGGTATTTTAGCTTTGGCTTGGGGTGATTTTTTTTGAGTTTTTTGGGAGTTTGTGGGGTTTTTTTTGCAAGTTTCGCGGTGAAAGACCCGGGCATCGCCCCACGTCGCTACAAAACATCCAGGGAGCGGCAGCTCCGGCTCCGCGCCTCCTCCCCGCACCGGCTGCTCCTCAAGCGCTCGGCACGGCCCGGCTCGGCTCGGCACGGCCCCGCAAGCCCTCGGCGCGGCTCATCTCGCCGCCGTCGCCCCGGCCCGGCCCGGCCCCCTGAGGTATTTTTTATCCACGGTCTCTCGGAGTCCTTCCCTCCGCGCCGCCGCCCCGCGGGTTACCGGCAGTCGGTGCCCGAGCCGGGCTGGAGGAAAGGGGCGCCGGGCAGCTGCTTGAAGAAGTGCCGCAGGCCGGTCAAGTCCCGGGTGAGCTGCTCGATCTTCTTGTGCAGCTTCTCGTTCTCGGCCGAGAGCTCCAGCAGCTTCTGCTGCATCTCCTGGTTGCGCCGCTTCGCCTTGTCGCGGCTCTTGCGCACCGCGATGTTGTTGCGCTCCCGGCGCTGCCGGTACTCGGGGCTGAACCTGTCCACGCTCTTCTTGGCGCCGCGCTCCCTGCCCGCCGGGGCCGGGCCCGAGCCCGGGGGGGGCCCCGCGGGGCGCGGGGAGCAGGAGCTGCCGCCCGGCGGCTCGGGGGAGGCGGGCGGCGTGGGCTGCCCGCTCAGGTTCATGATGGTCTGCGCGCAGGTGGCGATCTGCGAGGGCAGCAGCGACGAGGACGGGTCGCTGTCGCTCCAGTCCGGCTCCCGCTTCAGGGCGCCGCGGGACGACGACGACGAGGAGGAGGAGGAGGAGGAGGAGGAGGAAGAGGAGGAGGAGGCGCAGGAGGAGGAGGGAGAGGAGGAGGCGGAGGAGGCGGCGCGGGGCTCGGCGCCCAGCAGGGCGGTCATGGCAGCGCCGAGGTCCTTGCCGGGGTCGCGGCCGGGCAGGTACTCGCCGTAGTCCCCGCCCCGCTCGGGCTTGTGGTTGCTGTTGAAGAGGTCGGCGAAGAGCTCGTCGTTGCACAGCTCCAGGTTGGGCACGGCCGACATGGAGTCAATGTAGGAGCTGAAGTCGATGGCGCTCTCGTCCTCGTACATGGCCGGGGCGGCGGCGCTGAGCTCCGCCAGGCTGCACCCGCCGCCCGCCTCCTCGCCGCTCATCCCGCAGCCGCCGCGCCCGCCCGGCTTGCAGGCGGGGCCGGGGCCGCCGCCGCCGCCCGCTTTGGCGTCGTAGAAGTTGGCGGGCTCGGGGCACCAGCTCCGGTAGCACGACGGCGAGTCCAGGCTGTAGAGAGCGGCGGCGGCGCTCATCGGGGACCGAGCTCCGGCCCCGGGGGGCGGCGGGGCTGCTGCTGCCGCCGGGGGCTCTGCCGCGACTTCGCTGCGTCTGCTGCCGCTGCTACTCCTGCTGCTGCTGCTACTGCTTCTGTTGATGAAGCTTCTGCCGCCGCTGCTGTTTCTGCTGCTGAAGCTTCTACTCCCGCTGCTGCTGGTCCTGCTGCTGCCGCAGCTCCTTTCGCTGCCGCCGCCGCCGCGGGTCCCGGGCTCGGGTCACGCCGCGCTCGGCGCTGGGAGGCGGGACGGGACGAGGCGTCTCCGGACCTGGGAACGAACCGCCCGCTCGGTCCCTTCTTATACGGCGGCGGCCCCGCCTCCTGCCCCAGTGACGGGAGCGAGCGATCCCGCACCCCGGGGGCGGGCGCGGGGCGATGCTCTGTACCCCGGTCCCCGCCCCGCCGGCTGCCCCGTCCCCGTCCCCCCCCCCGGCCACACTCCGCCCCGACGGCGATTTTTCCCTTTTCCCGGCGCGTTTCCGCCGGGGCCAGAGGAAAAAAAGCTGAGGAAAACGCTCCTTTTGCCCCCGCAGCCCCTGGCGCCGCATCCCCCGGGAGCCCCGGGGCCGCCGCCCCGCGCTGCCTGCGCGTCCCCCGAGCGCCCTCCCGAGGCTCCGCTCCCGCCCGGGGACACCTCGGGATCCCCCGGGCTGGGGGAAAGGGCTCCCTAGGGCATCTTTTAACAGTTTCGCGCTGCCTGCGTGAACTCACGCCTCTCTTAAAACCCTGCGATCATTATTAACGCGTCCCACTCCTGCCCCTCGCATCCACTAAACATCCACTAAATTGGCAAGCAGCGGATAAATGAAAACACTTTCATTTCGAATGTGTGAAATGCTCTATTTTCCAGTTACGCAGAACAATTTTAAAACCCCTAGCTTCACTCCCAGGTGCTGCATTGACTGATTTGCAAAAGAAACACACATAAACCCTTTAGAAAAGTCTCTTTTAAAATTTCTTTTTGTGTGTCTTTGGATTTTTGTTGTTCTCCCCCACCCCCCACCCCCCCCCCGGCAAACCCAGCTAGATTTATGATGCTTTGGTAGAAGGAGCCCAGCTGCTGGCTTTTCAGGTCAGCACTCGGATGACATCGCTGGCACGAGGCTGTGCCCTGTGGAGTGCTCTGCCACCCCGAGGTGGCTTTCTGGGGACCCAGGGTACATGCGGATCATGCCAGGCCTGCTGCCTCGCTCCGGGCAAGGCTCCATCTGCCTCCACCGCAGCTGTTGCAGCAACGCAGCTGTTTATCGGTGGGGTGTGTATTTTAACATAAATAGTCGGGACGGGACTGGTACACGCTCTCCTTTCGGC
The DNA here is from genome assembly GCF_032191515.1 of Phaenicophaeus curvirostris. Taxonomy (NCBI): domain Eukaryota; kingdom Metazoa; phylum Chordata; class Aves; order Cuculiformes; family Cuculidae; genus Phaenicophaeus; species Phaenicophaeus curvirostris. The sequence goes on from NC_091394.1 coordinate 55,445,503, forward strand.
CATAAGCTCTTCGTGGAAGGCTTGTGGGATCAGGGTGAGCGCACTCTGCCTGGCAGGTGAGCTCTCGCACGGCTTTGCTTTCCCTCTGACTCCAGCACTGCAGTTAACCTCACACAGATGTTAAACAAACTTGCTTTGCTTTGCTCATCAGGGATTGGATCATGCAACCTTTGTCTGCCGGAGCATTAACCACTGAACTTGACAGTGACACAGAAAGCAGGCAAAAAATTTTCCTTTGCCACATGATCAAAAAAAAAAAAATACGCCCGAAGGCAGCTCTGCATGTTGTTATTTTCTGCCCTCCAGCACCGGGGTGCGTTCACGTCGCATGACTCCGTGCCACCTGCCCTTGGCCTGGCTGGCAGGGAGCTGCGACCGTCGCGTGGTGCTCCTGGACCCGTTCTCTCCACATGAAGTGTGGAGAGGTTGGTGTGTGAAGCATGGCCAAGTGGTTCAGAAACACCAGGCAGCGACACCCACGCTGTCACCCTTGCTTTGCAACAGGGTCTGTTGATTCCTGGAAGGCAACACATCTCACCTGTCGTAGCCGTAAAACTCTTATTTTATCTTGGAACTGCCTGTACGTGGAACTGTGTCGTGCTTTCAGCTCGCTGAAGTCCTTAGCCCCAAAGGGCACCTGGCCATCACTTGCTGTGCAACTGTGCCAGCCTGAACAGTCCCATGTAGTGCCCATCACATGTTACCCCAAAAAAAGAGACATGGTGCACAGCCAGGTCACCCAGTCCCTGCTGGGCACCCTGCGTTTAGATTCTTAAAATCCCTTGGAAAACATGCTGGGCATGGCAGCCTTGTGCGAGCCTCGGCATCTGCCACCCGTGTCACACTGAAGGTTCATCGTGGAGGGTGCAGCTTTGGTCTACGGTGTCATCAGGTCCTGGAGACGTGTTCAGAGCTCATGGTCAGACCTGTCACCACCTCTCCCCCCTCAGAAAAAGCAGTGAGAGCCGTCTCCTGGAAGGCAAGTTGGTTATTTGTTGCTGAGCCTAAATGAGCTCCGTGATTGCAGGAGCATGTTTTGGGGGGTTCCCTCACGCGCCGTGCGGGGTGTGAAGCCCTGGGGTGCTCCTATGTCTGCAGTGAAGCATCCGGGAGCAGGTGAGTAAGGGAAACTTGTTGCTTACCAAAGCACTGAGCGGAAGGCAGGACTATATCCACGCTGTTTCCCGGGGTGGATTTGTTTGGCCTCTCAGCAGCTGAATCTGTTATTTGTGTAAATAATTTCACAGAGAGAGAAGCAGAGGCAAGTCCCTGAGTCCCTCACCCATCCTGCTGAACACCAGTCCCACCAAATTAAGGCTTCTCTCTGGGCTCCAGCGAGTTTTAAACAGCAGTAAGAAACATTTGAGCATCTGAATTTCAGAATATTTTCTCTATACCCTGTTTGAGGTTCCTGCTCCAAATCAAGAAAATAGGAACTTTTACTCCTGGAGAAAAAGGACAAGAAACCATTCTCTAAAGTACCTTTGCGGAGTCAAGACAAAGCTTGAAATTACTCCGGTGTGCTGGCTGTGAATCCCAGAGAGGCACCAGGTCCCTGAGCCCTCCAGGGCCAGGAATTAAATCACGCTGTGTTTCTTACTAGTTTTTCCTGATAAATGGGGGCCAGGCCACCCAAGAGAGGTGAGGAAAGGGGGCAGTGCTGCAGCCTGGCTCTAATCCTTCCCGCAGCATGTTCAGCTCTGGCAACTCAGCTGGAAGTCCAGGACTTTTTGAGGCAGTGGGGCTGGGAACCCGATAAGGCTGGGATGGTGCTGGGGAGCCCACCCAGCCCTTCTCTGCTCTGGGAGTGCTACGGGCCTGAGGCAGTCTTAGTGGCTGAAGTATTTGCCGGTGAATTAAAGGAATCATGTATTTTTAACATTTTTATTTTCTTTTTAGCTCTTTTAAACACTGTGTCCTTACTCCCAGTGGGCATTTGAGGCCTGGCAGTGCCAGCCCTGGCTGAGTTTGTTCAGCAACACCTGAGGCTGCTGAGCTGCTGAATTAAATCTTCCATGTTTTTGATAGGAACCGTTGGACTCGATGATCTGGTGGGTCTCTTCCAACCTGGTTATTCTATGATTCTATGATTCTATGTGCTCAGGCTCCAGCAAGGCCAAGTGCCGCAGCAGCAGAACGCCTCAGCCCCTGCACTCCATGTTTTCTCATGCTCTTGGTGGATGCTCTAAACCTTTTCCTGATACGGGTTTTGCATGAGTTTGCAGGAGGGATTAGATCCGTGAGATCAAATTCACAGTGACAACTTCTCCCTGATCAAATGAAATCCCGCACAGTATCATTTACTGTGAATTTACTGTGAATGGATGGGTGGAGCGTTACCCTCTCCTGTCCCATCAAAAAGCAAATGAATTAAAAGGAAAAGCAAGAACCCTCCCCATATACAATGTGGAAACTGCAGCCAAATCTTTTCCAGTCCCTTACCTGACTGGCCGCTCCTTCTCAAAACTTTTTTTGCAACAACCCCCCCTAAACACTCTCTTCTGGACGCTGCTGGTTCGGTGTCAGCTGTAGCTCTCTGACACCAGCCAGTGCTGTGAGTGGCTGCCAGGGTGTGATCTTTCTGTGTAGGTGCATTTCTGACAAGCAGCACAGCTTAAAAATGAAATTTGTAATTCCCAGGTAGTTTACAAATGATGCACACGGTGTTAATAAAGTGACTGGGTAGCCCCTCTCCCTCAGTACCGCTGAAGGGAAAAGGAAAGAAAATGGAATTTTAAAGCAGCGGTAATAAATCCTTATTTCAACAGCCCGATTTTCAAAGATGTGATGTTTGAGGAGAAGCATCTTTAAATGTAGATAAATGATCTTACGGGGGAGGCTGACCAAGCTCTTCAGTGTGAGGCTAGAAGAGCTGTAGGAAACTCCTTATTCCACAGCTGAAGACAAACCTAATTAATTATTCTTGTGGGGAGCTTGCAGGTTCCTTCCCATGCCCAGACACATGCTGGTGCTGTACCACATCTTGGCCACAGGCACCTCAAGCTGACATTTTAACTGGGGAGCAGTAGTGGGGACCAAGAGAAATCCTAAGCATGACATGCAGCATGCTGGAACCCCTTTATCAGGTGGGAAAGGAGATGCAGGCTGCAGAGCTTTTTAGAGGGAAATTATAAGATGACAGGAATGCTGCTGATTAGCTTGAACATGAATATTACTCTAGATGCTAAGAAAAACCCAGTGAGAATATATGCTGATAGTTTACACAGCTTTTTAGATGCAACTAATGGATTTCCAGATATAATACGCATTTGGGTATCGAATCTGAGAAGGGAGTATTCTGCTGTACTTGTGGGTAGTTACTAAGTTTTGTTTTACATCACGAAACCTGAAGCAGTCTCCAACTTCGAGCCGCACATCATCTTATTCTTTTGTGGAAGCTGAACAAACCCGCCACGTAAAGAACTGAGCCCAGCGACTCGAGGTTTTTATTGCATCAGTATTTTCCTTGCTGTTTCGTGGGCTGGCTTCAGCCCTTCCATTTAACGGCTGCATTTTATTGAGAGCAGCACTCCTTCAGTTAGGATCAAGGACGGCAGCCACGGTTTACATCTGTTGGAGGTTATTTTCAGGCTCATTCAGCTGCACAGAGAAAGCTCCATCAGGGCAGTTTGCTTCATGTAGGTTGTGTTTCTGCTCGTGAAAATGCAGCAGCTTTGTGCTTTGTTCCTTAGCTGACTTGAGCTTGACGGATACATCACTAGTAGGACCGGCATACCCGCGGCTTCAAATTCTAGCACTTATTTTAGGGCGAAATGGGAGCTTTTAACTATTTTAAATATACCTTAAGCATTATAGAGACATTCTAAGCTCTCTTGAGTTGTTACGTCCAAGGCTTTCACGCCTGGCTTGACAACCTCTGGGCATAGACTAAAGGGAGAGGAGGGGAGAAGGCAGGGCTCATGAGTCCCTTCTGCTGCTGGAGAAGTTGGGCTGTGCTCCTGGTCCAGCCCCTTCCAGAAGGCCAAGGAAGCCTCCGTTGGCACTGGGGCCCTGCTGCGCACAAACAGCTGTTGTTGCTGAAGGTATCAAAAGTCCTACGAGAAGAGCCTTGTTAAACTATAAACCTAAACTTTGTCCTCCATGGTGCAGGTCAAAGTACCTAGTAAGTATCTAAGGTATGTGCCAAAAGTGCTGTTAAACACCTCATATAACCAGCCATTCATTTTCCTTTTCATGGAACTTTTTATTATGCTTTAACTCTCTTATAGTTGTAGAATGACATGTGAAAGCTGAATACCTCACCTATCCAAGCTTTAGTTACAACGCTGTTTTGACACCAGAGATTAAAAGAACAAAATGCATCTCACACATCTCTTAAAAGACATCTTGTATGAGGTGAATATTAAAAGACTGTATCACACACTTCCAAAAAAACCTGCTGTAAATGGGTAAATGTGAATGTTTTCTGTGATTAAAGTGCCCCAAATTAACTTTTGAAATGAAGAATACATCTGAAAGTTTATTTTTATTTTTAAATACATTTCCTCTACGAAAATACAGCCAAGCAATATTTTTAATTAATATAATCTGATAAAAAAAGATTCTGAATTTCTCAATTTGTAATACTACTGGGCATAGTTAGTAAGAAGGAAGGTAACAAAGTAATTGTTGCTGGAAAGTATTTAAAACACGAAAGGCATCAGCAAGCAAATCTTCCTCCTCCAGAGTTTTTTTTGTGGAGTTGCATCCAGGAGGCAGATTCTGCACTCCAGCCAAACGATTTGAGGCTGGAGCCAGCAGCCCTCAGTGATACAGGGGCTGCCCCATCACCACAGAGGCAGGAGAAAAGGTGTGTAGGCAGTGAAAGGGCAAAGACTCACTTTTATTACACCTTTTATGATAATTATTGTAAGCCTCAATGGAAATTATCTCTCTTACAATGAATTGTGGGTAATAAACAACCGTAATATTTGAGAGACCTCTTTTTTCTCCCTTGCTGCACTTGCCCCCAGGGTTACCTGAAGCACAGCTGGCACAGCTTTCACACTTTGGCATAAGCAAATACCAAAATGCAGTAGCCATTCCCGTACTGTGGTGCAGTTACGGCAAGACGCTCTCAGTGCTCTGCTGCAGCAGCAGTGGCCGCTTTTGGCTTTGGCCAAACAAATAATTTGGAATTGACACAACACGAGGAATGTAGACCAAGGGACAGACAGAACAGAGTATAACCTCTAACTGCTGAAAAACAATCTGCTGGAATTGTCTCATCATTACTATCTCTCATCATCCAGCAATGAAATAACCATTCAGATACTTCAAGTGTTATGTAGAGTTAAAAGATATTTTCTGTTTCATTTTGCATTGTGTTTCACTGTTACTATTGATTTAAAAATCTAGTTTTAATTACAAATGATGCATATCTGTAGAATAGCTTCTTGATCGTCACCAAGGTTTCTGTGAAGACAAAAGCACAGACTTTCACTACAAAGACGCCCAAGAGTTCGCAGGGTATTAATCTGTGCTTTTCTCTGAGTGATCTCAGTGCCTTTCAAATAAATCTTTAAGCTCTGTAGCCTCTCCGGTTCCTTCTGCATTGATTTTAACACAAAGACAATAAAGCTGCTTTATTACAGAACCACCCATAAGAAAAATATTATTAATAATAAAATCACTGTTTGAATACAGCTTTAATACAAAAAGTTTTCTACATTAGTCAAGTGAATGGATGACGGTAAAAGCAGTTGAGATGGTTTTTTTCCGTTTCAGCCTTAAGATTCTGATCTGGTTGCAGCTGTGTGGTAGGCGACAATCCTCCTGGCAGTCCCTCACATCCAGGGTTCCCATCCCTCCCAGACTCTGCCAAGAACATTGGGGTCTGTCGCTTGATCAATCAGGCATCTCACTTGGGTCTCTTCTGAAAGTCTGTCCTCTGGCTCTTTGGCTCTGATATTATGGTCAGCGTTACCACGAGCCACAGCTGCAAAATCATTATAAGAAGGCGACTTCTCGTGGCCCAGGCGTAGTTCATCACTAAAATGGAGAATGGAAAAACAAACTCTTACTAAAAGAAACAAGCAGAAAATCATAGATGGATTTTTCAGTATGAAACAATACTTGAACACAATTCATGCAGCTTTATTTTTCAAGATGTGGAAACCGTTCAATAGCTGTAGAAGGCTTGGCCAGAGAAGAATGATGATTTTAGGTGTCTTAACTGCTTTACTAGTGAATATTTAGCAAGAATATTTCAATCTTGTCAAAGGCCTCTTAACTGAAAGAAGGATGCAGCAGTTCGCATCCAAGCTGGTTTAACTTCTTACCTGCCCTGCTGATCTGTGTCTGCAAGAAGTATTTTGCTGCCTTTTGCAGTTCAGCCCTGACCACAAAAGGGAATCCTCCCAAGTGCTGCACTTTTCACTATTTGTATGGTTTTAAACCAGGCTTGCTTTCTTGGCCTTTTTTTTATCCTTGATTAATCCAAAATGTCTTTTTAAAGGAGGATGGAAGGGATTAATTGTACTTTAACTGAGCTTCAAAGATATTCTGGCTTGAGCCAGACTTGACTAGTCTGACATAAATAACCTGAGAATGCCATCAGATTTGAATTTGATGCTTTTGGGAAGCAGCTTACCTCCATGCCTCCCATACAGCTGGTTCAGGTTCTATTTCAAGCCACTACCCAGCAGCAGCATGTCAATTTAAATACTATCCCTAGCCTAAAAGCTGTGGAGACAAATGACAGCAGTCTGAGGACTGAGAAGCTGAGCAGGCTTACAGGGTGGGGATGTGTGTGCTGCCAGGAACAGTAAAACTGCTCAAAAGGCCTTAGCTGGAGCAAGAACACTCATGGGGAGATAGCTGGTGTTTTGGCTGGCAGGGTGATTCAGACACAGCTTTCGTGGACCGAAAGGATTCTGACAGAAGGTTTGTTGAAATTTTGCCCTGTCTGCCTCTTCTCTTTTCCTAGCTACCATTCTATCTGAAGGGAGCAAAGTCTGACACAGGAGACGGCCAAAGCTCTTAGTGGTGTTGTTCAAAGCACAAGGGGAGCATCTTACCAAGTGATTCTTGCTGGATTGGCACCTGTAAGTTTTCTTTTGACAAAGCTGACTTTTTGCAGGGGATACCAATTCACTTCAGATGTGTTTATTTCCTTAATCCATGTGCCTCCTTTTTTCAGCTGCCTTTGTTCAAAGTTCTAAAGAGAAAACAGATTTGCCCCATTTACCATAAATCACATACTTAAGATCCTTAAGCCACCACATTATATCAAGTCAAGTCAGTAACTCTTAACTGCAGATGCAACAGAGGACAAAGCAGTGAGAACTCACCTACCTGTAATATAAAATTTAATTTACAGCTGGAGTTACTGAAGTGCAACTAGTTTCAGATTTTTAACTCTGTAATTATTAGTTTGATATATACAGTGCTGTTCTGTAAATTTAAGAGGCTCAGTGCAAAACACTGAAAATATTTTTGCTGCTGCTGCCAATGCAACCAAGAGGTATTCACATTTTTAGGATTACAAGGCAGATAAAGAACAGTGCACTGATAACGCTACTATTCTTTGTCCGTCAATACAAAATTCTGTCATTTTAAATCCTTTATGTTCAGTTTCTCTGAAAACTCATCAAAAAAAAAAAGAAAGATAAAAGGAGCACTTAAGAGTGAGCATCAAGAGATACTGTTTGATCAGTTCTGTCCTTATTACAATTCAAGAATTTTCACATAAAGAAAAAAAGAGAAAAAAAATCCCACCTTCCAGTCCAAAGAGGGCTCTTTTACAAATACATCCATTGTGCTGATGAGGAGCTCGGGATCCGAACGATAGGCCCTTAGAGCATGCACCATCACGCTGTAAATGAGACCCCACTCTTTCACTGGCATCATCAGGTTAACAAACTGGCGAGTCAGGCGAAAAGGCATCAACTCTGGCACGCCTAAAAACTAGCCAAGGGGAAGGACAGTCAAAAGAAAACAAAAATTAAGAAGCCTTGAAACAGATGGATTAGAAATAAATATTTTGTTCTTTTTAAGCCTTGGAGCACTCTTTGTCACTTAACTGAAAATAACATGCAACATGGTAGAACAAGACCAAGTTGACATCAAAGCTCTAGTCACGAATATTCAGTGACAGCAGTTGAAAGTGTGGCTGTATTATACAAAGCATCACCATACAGACGCTGTGAAACTCTTGTCTGAGAATATCTGGAAACAAATATTTTATTCTATTAACTAGAAATAACTTGTAAAGATTATTTTGCATCAGAACAATGGCAAATAAGAAGCATCAAATTTAGTATTGAGAATACACATGTACTGCACATAATAAATGCACAAGCTGTAAAAGACTAATTAGAAAACAAATACCTGTGTTGCTGAGCCAAATGCATATCCGAAGTCTATTCCCACCATGCCACCTGTCTCCTTGTTAATCATGAAGTTGGACAGATGCCTGTCTCCAATACCAAGTATCCAGTGGCTGATGCACATTAGTGCATGAGAGCTTGCAAAATGGGACCGCAGAGACAGGAAAGCTTCAGGAGATGTACTCATTTTCACAAAGGCTCGCCTTAACAAAACAGAAGTCACTTGTGGCACACACGTAAAGTACCAACATTTGTTTCACAATGTGCAGTCATTAACAGTGCACTTACCGCAGCAGGTCTTCTGGAACACTGCTTTCCCTACTTTTGAAAGACATAACTGTTTCTTTACGGCTAGCGTTTCTGCAAATTAATGGAAGAATTATGTTAACTACTGAAATAACAGCCCACTGGACATTAAAAGTTAAGATGTTTACATGACTGCATTAGAACACTTTGCTTACCCCAGCTAACAGTACAGCAAGCCACACAGAGAGCTTGCCCAAACTTTTTAATCTGAATTTAAAAATACACCCCCTTCTCTTTTTTTTTTTCCAAAAAGTTTTTTCCATGACTCACATTTCTTAACACAAAATGGCACGTAGTTTTGTCTGGTTTCACCCAAATTAAGCAGACAGGTTAAGTTTTAATACAGCAATTGTGCTGTGCTCTTCTTGGCTGGATAGTCTCTTCCAGGCAGAGAAACTGAGGCCCAAACACAATCTCTCAGCAGCACACAGAGGTTATATTTACGCTAGACAGTAGTGCAGCACAAGGAGAGGCAACAGAACTAAATAACTGGGCTGAGGACATCCATGCTGTACATGTTCAGGGAGGGAGGGAGACCGCTCTGGCCTAGCCTACGTCTGATCCTGGAAACTGAATGATCATGAGCAGCTAGTATGTGCTGGGAGCTCTCCTTCCAGTCTAGTTTCGTCTGAAAGGAGCCAGGCACAGCTATGCGATGCAAGCCAACCTGAGGTAAGTGGGGGTGACTGGGAGTTTAATTCAAAAGCACATTCCAAATCTGAATAAAAATATTGATGTAGACCCAGATAAACGAGTTAAAGTTTTTCCTTAAGACGCAAGATGCTTTTAAGCAAGCAGGTTATGAGCTGACCAGAAATCACTTCCCCCCAGTACAGTGCTAGATTCAGGCAGGTGCAGAAATCCTTTTGAGACAATGTTTAAGCTGGGACTCAAACCATCAGATCTTCTTACGCTCTCAGTGAATCACAATTACTTTCTCTGTCCAACATCAGCAGGTGGCCTGGCTCAGAGGCAGCCTACCTATCCGCATAATTGGGAACAAGACATCTAGAAAATAAAGTTGAACAGGAGTATCTGCTTCTAGATGCTTCCTTAAGAAAGTCAGCAAGCTTCTGGAAACATTCCTGTGCGCTGATGGGATTTTGGCAGTATTAAACTCCTCCTGCAGAGCACCTCCAGTAACAAAAAGCAGTAAAATGGGCAAATATTGTAAGTAGCCAGCATATTATAATGCAAATCATATTTTTCCAGGAATTTCTAGAGTGTGCATACACACACAGTTGTAATTTCTGTATTTCATATGCAGTTCTCTCAAAACCTACCTGTACATAACATGGTATCGAGAGATGCCTTGCGCTTCCCCACCCATCTTGGACAGCCACTCAGAATAGGTAGCACGAGGTCCTTTTTTGCTAGGGACAAAAGAAAGGGCTGATTATTTTCCTCTGTCATCTTACCACTCTGTCCTTGAATATCTGGGGGCTGAGTCTGTGCACTATGATCTGCAAGACTTTTAAGCACAGAAGGCATCAGGAAGCTACAGCCTACATTAATTTTAGCCTTGTTACAGAAATAAAGTTAATGCAGTCAGTACATGTGCTGATCCATTCATCTCCCTCCTCCCAGCTTTGGAGGCACTTCAGTCATATTTGAGAGAAGATTAGACATCTCAAAAGTGTTAATTTGTCAATAGGTACTGTGAAAATTAGATGCTACCTTGAGAAGAAGGGCCCCAAATAATTTCTCCATGAAAGGAAAGGTATTTTTAACAGTCTTGTAGCCATTTGAGAGGCATTATGTAGCCTGCCACAGTACAAGCTGCCCTTTGTTCATCCAAACAGGCAGAGAACACAGGAAGGCATTCCGTTACCTCTTCAATACGTATAGGAGGGGAAGAATGGGGGCTTAGGCTTGAAGTATTAATTCATAAGAAGCCAGTCTTCATTAGATGCATTATTTATAGAATAATTTTACATTTTTCTCCCCGTCTTAACTAAAGACATTAAACTTCTGTTCCAGAGAGGCAGCAGCTTAGCAGAGCCTCCATCTTTTCTCCTCCTTCCAAAGCACGTTCTGAGATACTAGAGAACCTTTCTATATAGGCTGTGGATGTGGTCTTCCTGGACTTCAGCAAAGCCTTTGACACAGTTTCTCACAGCATTCTGCTTTGGAAACTGTCAGCCTCTGGCCTGGGCAGGCGCACACTCTCCTGGGTGGAAAACTGGTTGGATGGCCGGGCCCAGAGAGTGGTCGTAAATGGCGTTTACTCCGGCTGGAGGCCAGTTACAAGTGGGGTTCCCCAGGGCTCAGTGCTGGGTCCAGCCCTGTTCAATGTCTTTATCAATGACCTGGATGAAGGCATTGAGTGCACCCTTAGCAAGTTTGCAGACGACACTAAGCTGCGTGGAAGTGTTGATCTGCTGGAGGGTCGGGAGGTTCTGCAAAGGGATCTGAACAGGCTGGACTGCTGGGCAGAGTCCAATGGCATGAGGTTCAACAAGGCCAAGTGCCGGGTCCTGCACTTGGGGCACAACAACCCTGTGCAGTGCTACAGACTGGGAGAAGTCTGTCTAGAAAGCTGCCTGGAGGAGAGGGACCTGGGGGTGTTGGTTGACAGCCGACTGAACATGAACCAGCAGTGTGCCCAGGTGGCCAAGAAGGCCAATGGCATCTTGGCTTGTATCAGAAACGGCGTGACCAGCAGGTCCAGGGAGGTTATTCTCCCTCTGTACTCAGCACTGGTGAGACCGCTCCTCGAATCCTGTGTTCATTTCTGGGCCCCTCGCCACAAGAAGGATGTTGAGGCCCAGGAGCGAGTCCAGAGAAGAGCAACGAAGCTGGTGAGGGGGCTGGAGAACAGGCCTTATGAGGAACGGCTGAGAGAGCTGGGGTTGTTTAGCCTCGAGAAGAGGAGGCTGAGGGGAGACCTCATTGTTCTCCACAACTACCTGAAATGAGGTTGTGGAGAGGAGGGTGCTGGCCTCTTCTCCCAAGTGACAGGTGACAGGACAAGAGGGAATGGCCTCAAGCTCCGCCAGGGGAAGTTTAGGCTGAACATTAAGAAAAAAAATTTCATGGATAGGGTCATTGGGCACTGGAACAGGCTGCCCAGGGAGATGGTTGATTCACCTTCCCTGGAGGTGTTTAAGGGACCGCTGGACAAGGTGCTGAGGGGCATGGTTTAGTGTTTGATAGGAATGGGTGGACTCGATGATCTGGTGGGTCTCTTCCAGCCTGGTGATTCTATGGTTTAGTGGCAGACAAGAATGGTTGGACTTGATGATCCAAGAGGTCTTTTCCAACCTGGTGATTCTATGATTGTATGATTTAGAAATACTTCTCATTTATAGATGCTGTAGCCCATCACTTCGGGACAAAGAAAAGGATTTCAAAACTTCAGAAAGTTATTTCCCTCACCCCAACAAAAATATTGCCAGAGAGGATTTCAGCGTTATCCTTTGCAAGTGCTGTCTTTCAACCATGGCTCAGTATAAAGTGTCTTAAAATTGACTTTATCCAACAAAACACAGGAAAATATTTAAAGTATATATACAACAATAAAATAAAGCTCTTTTTTTGATAAATCATTAACTGCTTTTAGAAAGACACTGATGTTCTACATTTAGTATACCAAGAATTCTCTCCTTTACAAGGTGGTTCCATTCGATTCCTTCTCCACTTGCCCAGTCATTGAACTGAGACCCATATAATACCACTGGCATTCACAGAAGTGAACCATACAGCAGGAATAGAAGAACTGTAGCAGTTTGACTGCTCACAAATCAAATAACTATAGAAACAAAGACTCTTAGGAGTTTAACCTCCATGCTCCAACCTGCCCCATAAACAGGAGAGCTAGTAAAAATAAATGGTGACTGCAACACTTTGACAAAGTGAAACAGATTATGTGCTAGGAACAACACTGGTAAACGAATTTCTAAATTCCATCATAGAAACAGTCTGAAATGCTAGGATTAAATCAATTTTACAAATATTCATCCCCCAATTGCAATCAAGAAGAAGGCTAGTTTATTCAACCGCAACATTTGTGCAGAGTCAGAAAGAGTGTTCTGTTACAGTTGTGTTTTGTGTATCTGCTGCAAACCTCCCCCGTCACTGACTCACTACTGAAAGCAGTTCTGAATAGCTCCATTTCTGCTCTGCTTCCCTCCCCTCGGCTCCCACCCCCCTCACTGACCTATGTCCATTTCCTGCTTGATTAAATCAAGCGATCAAAATCCTTTCTCCTTGTAAAAATCAATGTGCTGATAAGGAAATGGTGATGATAATGACGTCACACATGATTATAAGCCTCTTGTTTAAACAGGCTGGGTGGGGGATATTCCAGGTACAATGGTACTCATTAAACAAACAACTACCAATTACTAATTTGGGTCAGGAAGTATAAACTGCCTCCTTGCTTATAGGTTCTTTTATTTCTTTCTTTAAAATAAAAAAGAAAACACTGCTGAAAGATTGTTGCTATCAAAAGCCCTATTAGTAGAGGTTTAGAGCAAACAGATTATTAGAGCAAACAGATAAACCAAGCATTACCTGTTATAATTGATGTCTTCCTCTTCAGACATGCTATTCTTAAGGAATTCTTTTAAAGTACAAGTATTTTCCAGCCACTTGATGAGTCCCAGTCTGGAACAAAAGAAATCAGAGATGTGAACAAGTAGCTCAGAGTTGAACTTTAGAGAACACCACAATGAGAAGAAACATGTTCTACTGCCTGCTAAAAGAAGACTGGGAGCTACCAATCTAAGTATACTCTGAAAAACAGTTTCCAGACAAAACTATTTCAATGTTGTTTGAAAGGAAAACAAAAATAAAAATTAAGAACCAAAACATTCTGAACCATAATCTGGCACACAGAAATCTCACTTTCCAATATCCCAACAGTAATAAATGTTAATATAAGGATTTCTGTCTCTTCAAGATAAGCTCCTACCTTGTTGTCATGGGGATGACCTGGTAAGTTTTTAACTGCATATTCCTTTGGCTACATGTAGCATCTTGGGAAAGGATGATGTTCATTACATCAAACAGCTGCTCAATACGTTGGTCTTGTCGCAGGTCTTCACCACATTTGACAAGGAAAGGATACTCTTGCTCATCACTCCCTCGGATTGTTATACGTTTTGGTTTCCTCAAGGACTCCATTACACTTATCTTGGAAAAAGAGAAGAAAAAGCAAAATATTTGTGAAAGAAGACTTGGCCTTACAGAATCATCACTGAAATAACAGCATTATGCTCCCAACCATCCAACCATCAGCCATGTCCTGAAGTGCCAGGTCTAGAAGTTTTTTTGAACACCTCCAAGGACGGGGACTTCACCACTTCCTTGGACTGTTCCAGTACTTCTCCGCTGTTTCAGTAAAGAAATTTTTCCCAATATCCAATCTAAACCTCCCCTTATGCACCTTCAGGCCATTTCCTCTTGTCCTAAAATCAAGCATATCTGGCATTTCTAGATGGCATAACCAAGTTGTTCAGTTACCACTAGAAAAACAAAATACTTATTTCCTTGATGTGCTGCAAGATGCAACAACCTTGCTATTGTCAAATTCTTCAAATGGAGTATGGACTCATATTTAACCAAACAGGATTTTGACTCAAACTTGTAAACATACCCGTTCATCAAATCCAGAGATTTTTGTGTGGTACTCTGGCAGTGGTTTCCCTTTTCCATCATACTGACCTGAAGTGGTAGTGGGAAAAAAAAAAAAAAAAAGAAGAATGTTACATAAATTGATCTTAATATTTTTTGAAGTGTGTTTAAGAACAGAACACAACACACTTCCCAATATTTTCTTAAACTGGTATAATGATGACTATGAAGAAAACAATGCATAAAAATCCATCATGCATCATATGATTTTATCTGTGAGCTGCTAATATTCTTTCCTTCTTAACCAGTTAGAAATCCAGCTCCTAATGGTTTAAGAGGACACATCCTTTTTGAACTAGATATAAACACTTATAAGGTTTATATACCAGATTTCCTGATGTGAAAAAAATACTAAGTTCTTAGTAAGAGACATAATTCTAGATAAAATGTAAAGATTCAGAACCACACCTTCAGAACAGATTTAGAGATGATGAATGAACTGAGTTATTTAAGATGAAATCTACCTCCGCGTAAGGCCAGAAACTATGGCCATATAATCAAAATAAGGAAAGCTGAAGAGTAGCAACTCTTCTAAGGGATAGAAGAACTTACCAGGGACTTCTAGTTCATTCCTCAAGAACTCTACTTTGAATTCACTCATCCATGGTGAACACTCTTTCAAGTTTCCAGGTTCTTTATAGTTTTTGTTCATTTTTGAGAAGAGAGAAGCTGCAATCGCATCAAAGTCACGAGCCTTCATATCCAAAAGTTCTGAACCACCTTTTCCAAAATGATGGTCAAAGTCCTTCCCAAAAGCCTGAAGTTCATTTACAGAGAGGAATTCTGTCAACATAGTGCTAAGACCTCCCCTCATAAAGACCAAAATGGTACCTTCCCACCTACACATACAGCTTCATCTGAGCTCCTAAAATATATAAATCATCTTTCAACCCCAGTTCTTTTTTTTTCTCTGTTATTTCTAGTCCGTCAGAAACTTTTCACTGCCTGTTTGGTAGACCTACCAGCTATCATCAACAGAAATATCTACATTTCATCACCCCAGTGATATCAAAGATCTGTAGAATTAGATCACAAACTTTTTTGCCATATTAAAATCAAAGCTTTAAAATTCAAGATAGCAAATAATTAACAGCAAGATTTTTGCTTTTTAACTTATATTTGAAACAGTACATAAATAAGAGATACGAAGATTACAATCCTGAAGCACTCCACATATTAGAGCAATTTTATGTGTCAGTCAAGAGATACAAATTTTTTTTTTTTCCAGCGAGGATGCTATTAAGCACAGTTATCCTCACACATACTTTGTTTCTCCACTAATACTGCATCACGAAGGCAAAGAATCAAGTCCATACACCATCACCCTGATCCTCTTCTCCTGCAGCCGCTGGTGTGTGAAAGGAATACTGCTCTCCCCCTTCCCTTCAGAGGGGAAAAACCCTCACTTACCTCTCTTGCAGCATATCGCTTGCTCTTCTCTCCCTACTCTTAGTTCAATAACAATTACAGGTCCATCAGCGCTACTTGCAGTATTGCCTACTACTGCACAGTTCAGCTTTTTAAAGAGTCATGGACTTTTTTAAGTGGGCAAAAGCACACACAAATCATTCCAGCAACCAAACACAGCCTGCCTCTGTCCTCATGCCTGCTAGGTCCCTCGCTGCACCTGTAGCCTGTATGGGTCAACACGCAGCTACTCCTCTCCCTCTACCCAACCCTGACAGAGCATAGCCTGAAAATTCTTATCCCATTATCATCAGAGACCCATTTTATTTGCAGCATCACATTCAAAGAGTCAGTATGCCCCTAAACTCCTAATTGCCATTTCTGCTGCTGTATCACCTCACCTTCTCCCATATCCACCTTAATAATATCCTCTACCTTTCCTGATCATGGGGAAGAAATCTCCCTGTAGACACTCTGATAAGTTTATCTAATGCTTGTGACATAAGAATGGCCATATGGAAGAGACCTGAATCCACACCTACCCGTGGCCACGGGGCTATGTGCATACAGTACCAGCCATGCTTCTACAGCAGTATCACTCTCCTGGCCTCCGGCAATTTACAGCTCAGGGATTTCTGGACCCAGAAGTGTGCATTTGCATATAAAAGTTCTCAAAGCATTCCCCCTGCCCCCGGCACCCTCCCTGCCATTTTCCATTTGCACTGATATGAAAGCATCTGCAACACTGCAGCAGGAGCTCACCACTTCAGTGTATGTTGAATGAGGAAACACTTCTCCCTGTTTGTTTTGAACTGCCCTTTCCACAGAATATCTACTTTGCGCTTGGTACTTCTGATGCCAAGAGCCTTATTCAATCTGTCCTCATCGTCTCTATTCCAACTGGAGGAATGGTGAAGGAATTCTACAGAGGTTACTCTGCAACCTCTGATTATTCTTGCTGCTCTGAACCTTCTCTGATTTCATTGTATGTATGTTGAGAACTGCAAACGAGGACTACAGTGTTCAAGAAGCAAGAGAAGGCTGCTATGTCGATGTATAAATCCATGTTTAATCCACTAGTCTTAACAATGATCAACAGTTGCTTTCATTCTTGACTGCTCTTGAGTATTCACAGCTGATGTACACACGAAACTACTACAAATCACGTTTCTGTCACTCAATTGCAATAGTCAGTTCAAATCCAAAGAATTTATATGTGAAATTTGGATTTTTTTTTTCCACAGGCACCACTTCATTTTTCTATGCCGAATTCCACTGTTCTAGATCCCAGTCAGTTTTGTAAAGTCCTTTATGTAATTCTTCATAGTTGTAACACTTCTGAATATCTTAACCCTACATAACTTAGTATCAGCAGCAAGTTTGAGTAGCAACACTACTCAGTAATCACACGTACCTGAATAAACCTTTTCCTCAGCAGTCCAAGGCCTGGAGCCTCTAAATTTCCCAAATTCTTGTACATTCCTTCATACATTTCCTTCAGCTTATTTTTATTCCTCTGTGCTTTTCCCAACTCATTTCTGACATCATCGGCCCAATCCTGCAAACAGAATGAAACAGATAAGTACTGAAAAAAATGGTTACTGACCCTCACTCTTTGGTAATCAGCTCAGATTGCAGTTGGGTTGCCATATTTACTAATAGACAATTAATGTGTCTTTTGACAACCAAAAGAGAAATCAAAAGGCTATAGAAATATTTCCCTTTCATTCTGCCTCCTGATAAAATGCTTCTACTTTATTCAGATAAATGTTTACTACCATATCATCTAGTGCAATCTAAAAAATCCTCTATGAAACCAGGAGTGGTACCAAATATGAGAATCCTTTGGACAACAGGGCTGGAATGTAGACAGGAAGGCCCAGCAGAGAGAAGGGAAAGGGCATAAGAACACAATTAGACAGAAATCAGAGATTTTCTCGAATCCTAATTCTGTAATGGTTTCGGAACAATTAAGGACGACTGACCATGGGGTGGGGAAGGGCAGAGACCCTGAAGGTGAAAGCTGAACAGCCAGCTGGCACAAGGGAGGGAGGCTGTTGCTAGTGAAAGCTGCCAACAGAACTCCGACACCATCACCAGTAGATTCTAGGTTGAACCGCTTCCTGTGGCTGTGGTGTCAACTGAACTGCAGCAGGCTCCACCCAGCTCTCTTTCCTAAAAAGAGGGTGAGGAATGAAGGGGAAGGGGAGAGCAAACAAAAAAACCCTCAGGGTTTACCTTAAAAAGCATTATGGGATTAGAGAGCTGTTCCAGGGAATGAACAAAATCCTGAACTACTCCTCCTCTGTCCAACTTATTCTTGATCCTTTAAAAGAAAAAAAAGCGCATCACAAGTCAACGGGAACTACCATCACCACCCAGCCCACACATAAACACAGATCCAGATTGTCTGCTATATGCAAGAATCTAGCAAAATAATCTGGGGGTAGACAGGAGGACTTGCTCAAAACTCTCTCGTGGGCTGCATGACTGTCCTTGTCACATGGCTCTCAATTTTTTAAGTGTTTCACTATGAAAATAGAAGCTTGGTGGGGGAGTGGAAAGCATACTTGCAACAGAAATGGGCACTAACCAGACTATATCTCCTGTCACAAGAGTTCAAGGGTGACAGTTTGTGAAGCACAAGATTTATCTTCATACTTTAAGTGAAGAAATTCAGTAAATGGATCAGATTTGAAAAAAGGTAAAAGGACACCTAAAATTTTACTAGTAGTTCTGTAGCATTGTGTAACAGAAGTTGACTTTTGCCTGGGGATAAACTCATGCTTTATTGCATAGCAAAAGGGGCAAGGAAAGGCTTGTAGAGGAAGGCATATGTTGCACACTGAATAAGCAGAGAAGAAGATAACAAAGAACTGTCATTCTCCAAAAGAATATGTACATCTCTTTCACTGGCCCTCTCCAGAATCTGGTGGGAACATCTGTTCTATTTAAGTATCTCTGGTCTTGCTTGGTATTACAATGACTCTAAATACCAAAGCTAGCTTCATCTTCATCTTTGATGGGTACTGACCCTCACTGCTGTGAAGTCTACTACAGTAAGAGCCTAATAATGCACCAGATTTCCCTTCAGCCTCAGCAGAGTAGGAAAAGGAAAAAGAAACTGACCACCTGAGAATTACCAGCAGAAAGAGCATGCCTCTCTGCGGTCTTCTTGTTTTTGTTTGAAAAAGTTCTAACTTCCCACAGCTTGAGCATTATATGTACTCAGCACTTCAGAAAATATTCAGGTCACCAACCTGACTGAGTATGTCTAATACTAAGAGAGCTCATGTACCAGTCTTCTCTGTGCTTTTAAATGAGAACACAGAACACACGGGAATACTCCCTCATGTTTATTGTGCCCCCTAAAGAAAACAGTTTCTTCAGAAAAAATAAATATATCTCTCCACTCCTGAATAAGAATTGCAAATTTACCTTTCTACAAACTCCTTGTTCCTATAACCAGTTGCAGTATCTTTGAAAGAGAAACTTTCACTGCTGATCATGAATGGGTAGATGATTGCCTGCGGATAGGTATCTGCAATCTCTTCAACAGTATGTTGCACGGCTACTGCTTCATCCTTGTCAAGCAACGCCATCATTTGGCTAATCCAACCAATGAACTGCCAACAGGGAACCGAAGAAAGCTGCAGAAACACAAACACTGCATTTCAACTTGGGTTCTCCTCAAAAATACCGAACACAGCAAACACGAACAAAACTGCTCTGTAGCCCAGCTTGACAGAAACACATGAAAAGGAAATAGAGACCGTCAACTACGCCACACAAAATATCCCCCAACAAAGCAGATTTCATAATTATTATTACTACTACTATCATCACAACTAACTAGCGCTGTTTAGAAGATTTTCCTTTACAAAGATTTACAGTTTTTGATCGAGAGGAGGCTTTATGCTTGAACTTGTTGCTTTTCTGTCTGAATGCAATATCATAATTTTTGATCCTCACATGCAAACAACTCAAAAATCTGAAGGGACAGTTCAAACACCAGTGGGTTGAAGTCTTTATTTGAGTAAAAAAAGCCAGTAAGGAGAACAATGGAATTCCAACCACAGTTTTGCTCTTCCTCAACTTTAAAGAACAACTCCTGCCAATATACTTCATGATCACTTCACTCCAAAAGCTGCATTACTTTTGAACAGAGTGCTACAACAGGTTTTCTTGTGATAGCAAGAGACCAGACTCCAATTCCCTTCCTCATGTCGCATCCCTTGCCCTTCTGATGGAGTTTAATATCAGATTGCCAGTATTTATCTCATAGAGGGGACAAAGAAATGCCTGGTGAAGTGCTTTTCTGGGTGAGGTTTGTTAACTGGACTAGGTGTCAGGTTCCGTTAGAACCATCAGAGTTTCACTGTGGCCACACCTTTTGCACCTCGGCCATTTTTGCTATGTTCTCAGTTTCTTGAGATAACAAAGTCATATTTCTACTTTTTCCAAGCTCTACCTCTGACAGTGCCTGGCACTCTGTGTGCACCAACAAAATGGGTTAGACAATGCAGGTAGGCCAAGGCAGGAACAGGCATGAATCACAGAAGACCTCTCAGCTTAACTGTCCTTTTACGGTATCTTGCGATGGAATAGCAGTGGAGAGGCAGGTTGTGGAAGGGACAAAACTGTAGTAACCTCTGAAGTGAGAGACAGGGAGAGGTGGAAGAAGTGAAAAATGAGCCTGGAAAAGCTGATGTGTTCCTGTATATGGGAAACAGCCTACGTAAGTAAGATACATTCCTCGCTCTAGTCTTATGCATCTTTTATCAGCCCACTTAAATCATTCAGAAGGAAGAAAAAAAAAAAAAGCCCAGAAAAATTTTCTCCAGAAGCTCTCAAATTAATACTTGGAACCAGAATAATGATAAAAAGTAAAACTTAAAAAAAAAAAAAGCCTCTGTCCATATGAATTAGATGCACTACAGTAGAGAAAGACAAGAAACAACGATGGAATAAAATTTATCTGATCTACCTGAAGGAAAACTTACCAGTTTAATCTCTCTGTCCATCCAACCTCCAACCCCCACCTTTTAAATTCGATTTATAGCAACATTTGCTGCCAGGAAAATGGAAGTAACTAACCTCTCGTGTCACTAGACCCAATGTCTCTGCTGGATATCTTTCAATTATTTGCAGCAGTCTAGGAAATCTCAGCCTGGCTTCTCTGGCGTTCAGTTTCAAAGCTTTTATCATTTTCTCCACCACAATAGCTGGGAATAGCTGCAGATCTGCAGTGTTAATTTCTGCCAAGAGACATTAAACAAGAATTATCAGAAACACCATCACTTGTTCCATGTCTTTGATCAGCTGGAACATCCATCTTTACAATTCAGTGTTTTTTTTCCCTGTGTATTTTGTATTTTTACTTTGTTCTCCTTCCCATCTGTTTGAACTGTACACATCAGCAACACATGCACTCAGGGACTGTAAGGATTAGCTTTATCAGGAGGCTGCATCACTGCTGGTATCTTGCGTGCTTTAAACACAGGACTGCTGTCGTCTGGGAAGGAACAAGGGAAGCATCTGCTGGATACGATCAGTATCTCACAAGTAAGAGACACTACGAGTGATTCACTAGTACCAGAGCTAGCAGAAACAGCGTGTTGGGGGAAAGCAATATAAATACTGTTGAACCAGAGGACAAACTGTTCCATTTAAATTCAAGCTGTGTTGCTCAAGGAGATATCCTGGGTATCACAAAAGCTCACGTACAACAGATAAATTCACCTCACATGCTTCAGAAAAATCTTGACTCACCAAGCAAGCCTTCTTCTTCCTTACGCAGATGCTGGTCACAGAAACTAACCAAAGTCATATACGCATCAGTAACTCCCTTCACATCTACATGTTCCATAGAGTGGGACTGCACCTCCTCTTCAGACTTCCTTGCGGCACTGCTGAAACACTGAAAAGCCTTCTTGTGCAGACCCGCCAATACCTGAAATTCATCCATAAGAGAAAAAAATACAAGTTAGCAATTAGCATTCAACAATTCTTTTGGAAACTGAAGCTTGGTTGCAAGTCTTGAGCAGATACAATTTTAACTGCATTAGATGTTTTGAGCAGCTGATAACAAAGGAAAAAAAAATTGGACATTATTTCTGGCAGTAATTACCAGAAACTTAATTTTCACAATTTTCAATGGAAAAATATAAAAAACACTTTTAACACACTGTGGGAATGTCACGTGGAATTTTTATAACTGCAAAAATGTTAAGGTTACTAGAATTTCCACAAACAGTTAACAGAAGACACAATTTTAAAAAAGCTATTTTTTTTCCATTAAGATATATCTGCAGTGTCTGCGTAACAGCTATACTTCAAACTTGTGTTAAAAAAAAGCATGTACCAAACTATTTCAAATTTGATGTCTTTTCCCCTATTACAAACATAGTCATATTGGTCATATGCTTCTAATGCAGGTCATGGACTTGACAGCATCCTTTACAACAGAATGTGTACGAATCAAGTACCTATATTCTCATATTGCCAACAAGCTTACCAATCTCAAGACACTGTAGCTATTTAAGAAAATACAAAACTGCTGCAGAACTAAGTTGGAATAACTGAAAAATCCTGTAACCGAAATTAAATAGTTTGAATTTCAGATAGGTAGAGCTAAACTACCAGGGTCAGAGTACTGCCTAATATTAAGGTAAAATAAGGCTTAGCTCCTTAATCTTTCAGATATATCTGGTATCCCAATTTGACTCATCTGACACAGAGGAGCTTTTATGCCCATCTTCTAGATTTCCTTAAGAAGAATGCTCTTAATAATTAGCTAATAAACGAAGCTTAAAGCTTTTTGCTCAAGTTTCTACACACCTGAAAATTTAAGTCTCTTTTTACAGGAATCTCTTCTGTATTTGCTTTGCTCTTACAACCATGAAAAATACAAATTAAGAACTTTTTTTTTTTTCTGATAAATTGAACATTTACCTGAACATTTTTTTTTATACTAATATGGTTCACATCATATCTAAGGGTCTTCATGGTGGCATTTAAAATTAATAGAAAAACAGTCAGCGGTACTTCAAATCCTTACTCAATCGATTTGACAGAGAAGAAATCAGTGCCGTAGCATTTGGGACAACTGACAACACACGATTTGAGATGCAGCACAGTCTGTCACTGCCTTGTTCAAATGCACACCTCCTCCCAAAAGGCAAAACCGACCTCCTCTCCTCTATTATCACTAAAATTGTCTAAATAAAATAAGTGCACAAGTTATCATCATTATGAGTATTATAAAGACCTCTTTAGAAAATAGGATTGTCTGACAGCATGAAGCAGCTCAGAAATGCCCAGCTGAAATAAAAGCATTCTCTGAGAATCACATTTCCAAGACTTGCCTTGCCAACACACATGCAGGTGCTATGACTATGTCTTTTCCCTCCACACAAATGCAAGAACATAGAAACACAAGAGCACTCTCCCACTTAAAAAGGCTACTCCAGCACTCCAGAAAGCAAAAAACATAAAAAAAAAAAAAAGCAACCACAGTGGTTTGGTTTTAGGGTTTTCAGTTTGTTTCTTTTTTTTTTCTTCCCCCAGCTGCTGTTCCTGGACAAACCACCACTAACACCAGATGAGTTCCACATTCTCTGTATCTACCCATATCCATCACTACACTACCTATTGAAGTAGTGATTACAACACTGAAATGCCTAAAAGCTTTTCCCCCTCTCATTTACCTTTTCAGGACTCTCAAGACTTTCTCCTGACAATGCTGATATTTTCCCAGCTTTTTCTTCCTCGATTTGCTCAAGGCATCTTGGATCCTGACTAAGAGCATTGGCCATGATGTGGTACGTAGTACCCAGAAGAAGATTCTGCTTTCGGAATGCTGTTATATTCTTGTTAAGATAGTCGGATTTAGTATCTTCTGTTGGAATTCAAAACCAAAGTTGGTAATTCGACAACAAAGCAGCTTTGTATAATAAACAAAGTGAAACAAAGAGAAGGCTGTTACCAAGCAGGGAGATGCTTTTTAACACTGAGAGCACGCGTTCAGGACAACTCTGGTTCCGGCTGCAACTATGTGTAAAGCAGCAATAGGCGTAATTCCACCTCACCAGCCAGTCTTCCCTTGTTTTGGCTTCTTTGCGTAGGTCTTTCAGAAGCTTCTTGGCTACTGAGAAGCTGTTCTATATTCAGATTAAGACAGAATTTTCAGATAATATATCTGAAGAGGAAATAGAACCTTTCTGCAACAAAATTAATGGATGAGGGGATTTAGGTAACACAAGTAAAGCTATAATAACATGAATAGAGGTCTACTGCTTGTTTGGTCTCACATTCAAAAACAGATTTATGCTGATGGAGAAATTTGAAAAGAAAAAGAGAAGAACAAATGTTTGACAAACAGAGGAAAATAAAATAATTCTGTCTGTGTGACTGGACAGGCATACTGTTCCAAAGTATAAACATACATGGGGAATGTAACTTGGTTTATAACACCATTAAGCAAATCACTTATGTTTGTGTTTTGATGAGAAGTTTCATATAAGTAACAATAAAGGAAATCTTATTTTTCATTTACTCCTTTAGGAGTGTATGGTCTACAGAGCACTAAAGTTACATTTGATTATTACAGTGCTTAAAATAAACTGTTACTGACTGCAGATTTCTGCAGCATCTCAATAGATGAAGGAGACTTTGAATTAAATATTATTCATCTTATCTCAAGTTTGAAACACTAAAGGCCCATTATCAAAGATTACTAGGCTTCAGCCATTTTAACAGTCAGATCCAACCCCAAATTTCTAAGTCACTTAGCTTTAAATCTTTATAGAAGGGTTCACCTAACAGCATTAATGAAAATTGTAAAAAAAAAAGTCGTAAAATGTTTCATCTTTGCCAACTGAAGTAAATTATATTGATTCAATCTGAATTTCATTTGTTTTCTCGTACAAAAGAGATTATTTGTAGATGTGAAAGCATGTTTGGTTGCGAGAATCCTCTGTTAAAAGGCTGAAGCATTTCAGATACTTATCTGTCCTTTAGAGTGTCAGAAACCATCTGTAGATCAAAGGAGCCTTCAGGCACATTTCCAGTAACGACAAATTATCACCAAGTTTTTAATTAACATCCACTTGGTTTCTTTCTCTGTGGAACTGACTTTCTCGAGCTTTCAAAATATTCCAGACAGCAAGGTCAAAGACAGACAAGGCAAAAAAAAGTGCCCAAGACCACCTACGAGGCTTTTCCAATGGTAGTTTCTATATATGTTCTCACAAAACTGGAAACTATGAGACAGTACAGTCACCTGTTTCCTGGCACTTTCTATCATCTTCATTTTCATGTTAAATTTGCAGCTTCTAATCATTGAGCACATGTCTTCTTCCTGTTGATCCACTTCCATCTGGTCACCAGCACCACGTTCTTCATCCACCTCCATGCTATCATTGGCCTGATCACAGAGAAGTTTCTCCTGCAGTTTGTCAAGAAAGAAACACCTGTACAACGACAACAGGAGTACAAATCACTCTGGTATGCATGCAAGGAAGAGAATATTCAAAAGTGTTGATCTGCCTGATCAACAAAGTAAACAAAGCTAATAAAAAATATGAAGTTATAGCAGTCACCTTTAGCAAGTGTTACAGAGTTCTAAGAGTCTGAAAAGTCACAGCCAGGGACAAGTTGACCCTAAGAGTTTTCTCTTTTTTGAATCACAAAATTACTAGAAAGTGTCCATAATAGAGCAGGATTTTTTGTCAGTTTGTTCCTTTAAAATAGTAGCTACAACCTCAAAGTTCAGCAAGGCATAACTTGCATTCACACTTGACAGAAGTGGAAACAATCAGGAGTCTTGTTTGTATCGCGTAAGTGCCAAGGTGCCCTTTATGTCAACCACACACGACACCAACACAAGTAAACATTGTGTTGCAGAAAAGACCAGCGACCATAACATTTGGAAGGGAATTGCCACTAACCAATGCTAAATCCTTTTCACGTTCTACAACTAAGTCCTATCTAACTCAATAGCATCTCTCATTATGCAGACTGCTATTCAATGCGGGGGAAAGCTTTGTAGTCTGGAGTAGGGCTTGGCACTCAACTGCCAAGGTACAGCCTTTGTCAATCATTTAAGATGATGTTCTTAAAGGCACATAAAAATGTTCAAGACACTGACAACCCTCAAGTCATAAACATGAGGCATATCATGTATTATGCCTAATATTCAATTGCAACAAGCTCTTCGGTAGTCATGCTTCCTTCACACCCAGAGATAATAAAATCAATTACAGAGCGCAGTGGTTATTAGCTGAGCTGTTAAAGAAGTTGTCCCCTGGGTAAGGAGAAGGAATCTAAATTTGCATGGGAAGAATGGATTGGGATGAAGATAGATGCCACAGGGAGGACAGAAAAATTTCAAATTGAAAATAAAGCATTCCAGTTTCTTTGGAAGTCAAAGGAGTCACCAGAGAGGCTTTGTTCTTTCTAGCAACAGTCACATAGAAGTCTCTAATTACATCACTGGTCGTTAACTTTCCTATAAACACATGAAACACTGATAGTGACAGGGCTGGGCTTATTTTGTACACTCCCTAACTTTAGAACTTCCTACAAAGTAGGTAAGTATTTTTATTTATAATAGCCTGGCTTTTTGGGTGGTGTTTTATTGAGGTAAATGCAGCTGATCTACTCAGTTACAAGTGGATGTATTTAAAAGCTGCTGAAGTGGGCTAGCAATGCATGTAGTCACTGATGCAAGAAAATGCCTAAACTAACAGCTATGTTTCTGTATCAAGATGTGGTTTATTTCCTGTCCATTTTTCAACCTCCTTTTGCTTCTTACTACAAGTTAGTCACACAAAGCTCGGTTATGATCCTAAAGCTATTACAACAGTCATACACTGGATCAACAACACTCCTTTTCCAAATGAAAACAAGCAGTATTAGAAAAAGAACCTCTCAGAACTCATCAGGCAGACAGAACTAAAGCTAACCCAAGAATGTAATTTTACCGATTTGTGATGATATCATCCCAGATGTTCATAGGATCCATTTTAGCATCTGGATATCTACTTGTCCAAATTCTGAGAAGTCTCATAAGGGAAGCCTGTGAGGCTAAGTTACCTAGAAATCAATTAAAAATACTTTAAATGCATCTAAACCCAAGCAAAGTGAAAAAGGCCTAAACCAAACATACTCTAACATTCAAACCACAAATCTGCAATAAAACAACTCACTTGTATTTCTGGGCTTGCATTACATGCACTATTTGGTGATCATATTGCTTTTGTTTATTGCTGAAGCACAGAATAAACAAGGATCAGGGTCAACTGTCACTGGGCATCACCACTGGGTAGGTCCCTTCCCGTACAGGTATATGCTAGAATATAGTGGAACTGTTAACTAAATCTAATACGTTATTTGGTTAATGAGTATAAATTTGTATTTCATGCCTGTCTCAGAAGCTATAAATTATATAGCACATCCACCTTTTATCTCTGCTAACAACTATTTTTCTACCAAAAGTGACCCCAACAAAAAACTATTACTTACACTAAAAGAGATACTTAACTCTTGTCACAACAGCTAGGCTAACAAAACTTTGCAATAGAACACAGAATTATCTTCAAGCCTATCTTACACAACTACAACAGTTTTTACTGTAATTCCAGGCCTATGATACTTCCAAATAGGAGTTCAGTGCTCCAAGTGTGGAAATAGAAATTCAGAGTTAAGGAAACCATGATTAATTAACACAATGAAAGGAAAAAATCACTTAAGGGAAAAAAAAAAATCTTTACTTCTTTTGGTTATAAAATTGATGAAATCTTGTATTTCTGTCAAAGCTTGTACAGACTGCAGTTTGGTCATTCGACTTTGATATAACAAAGTATCAATGCTGGAATAGCTCTGAAAAGAAAAGGAAAGAAAGGAAGATTTCATACACAGTTTACAACATGATTCTGTTCAGCGCACTACAGACTATCTGATGCTACTAGGTATTACGCTCTAAACCTCAGCCTTTTACCTGTAACTCTTCTTTGGACAAGTATAGAGACATATTCTAGCTGCAGTTCCTATCCTAGGTTTTAGGACAGTCCTACAGTCTAATTAAAACTTAGTAATGGATGGAACTTGTAACTTCTTGATGTAATACTCTCTTTTCAAACTTGTTCTGGGGACAGGAGGCTTCTGAAAAGATGAATGAAATGAAATAAAATTACTATGAATCGCCACAAACAATTACTCCGAAAAATTTCCAGCAGATGAAATCAGCAAAATAAAACAAGTTAAAATGGGAGGACGCATTGCACTGCCTGGCTCAAGTCTTATCGTTGCAAGAAGTGAATTCAAAGGAAGTTGTCATCTGACTGGAAAGCACCTAGATTTCATTGTACTTGGGCAACTGTTTCTCTTAAGCATATAATCTAGCAGCAATAACAGCAACAACAGTTTCACTGTTCCAGGAGTTTATACAGAAAAATCAGATCAGAAATAGCAGAGTTTGTTACCTGCATGAAGATCTGCATGCCATTGCTAATGTAATATTGGGCTCTGTCAAAATCATCTTGCAGGATGTAAAGGAGACTAAGCTCTTGGCTGTAATACATTTCTATAAGGGCTTTCTTCTGTTCTGTCTTCATTGCCTCATCAATAAAAGTTAGCAAACTCTGGTCATTTTCCCCGCTGAGCAGTAACTTCAACTTACTCCGTATTATATAGGGCAGATAGGCCTCCTACAAGATGAAAATACCGTCTTTATTTCCAGGAATGATATATTAGATGATAATTTAATTGTTACCAGTGGCACATCAAATAAATGTAAAACTATTTTGAATGGTTTTCTTATATGTTTTCCCTTTGGACAAATTCCTATTTGCTAACAAATCACAGTAGTCTTTTCTGATAGGGTCAAGAAGCTATTAGCAAATTCTACCAGTTTCAAACCGAGTGGTTTGTTAATTCTTAAAACATGAAATAAATAAAAGCAATAAAACACTGCAATATGATGATGATAAAATCGGTCCTATATGATCAGCCACAGACTCAAGGTAAAAATTAAACACTGTAAATACAGCAGAAGTAACTGCTTCAAATATTTTATATATCAGACTCACCGCTAATTTCCACAATAAAAAATAACCCAGATAATGCAATTGACTTCCAGCCAAAATCACAGTAGTGCAGGACAGCCCTGCAGAAGTCAAATATGTGCAGTATGAACAAACTGATTTCTAAAAACCTGAAAAAATGGATCACTCCATGTTTTGCTTAGGTCTGGAGGTTTTCCACTGTCGATATTAACGGTAGCACAATATTCCAGAGACTTCCACTCTGTGAGGTGGTCATAGCATTCCAGAGATGCAAGTTCCCAGAAGTCCTTCTCCGCTTCTGTTGGCTCTCCATCTTGCCAGTCCTCTTTAGAGAGCGCCTAAGAAATGAATTTGAGAGGGAGGAAGATTCTCAGCTGGAACCTGACACTAGTTTTAATTCTAAGTCACCAGGAACTTAATAATTCATTGTCTCATAAAAATACCTATCCATTTACCAGAATGCGACAGCAACACTAAATGCAGAAAACCTGAGCTTGTCAGTATTTATACATAAATTCACTTCAGGTAGTAATCTTTAGTAAACCTGCATTTTAAAAAGCAAAGACTTGAAAAGAAAGTTACTAAGATCCTTCTTCTATTTTACTCACTAGAACTCAGATTTTCTTCATCGTAAACAGATGCTGTTTGCTGTCTTGTTAGTGTGCTCATGGTGTTTTATTTGTCTGCCCAGGTGATCGCAAATGTAAAGCTTTCTAACAAATAGTAGAGCAGTATCACATCTACTGCTCCGCTGTGACTCCTCATCTGCTTCCATGACTACAGATGGAACCATCAATCAAACAAAGCACAATGATATTTAAAATGATATGCTGCTTGTCAAAATGTTTAATTTTGGCTTATGAGTTTTAAGGCATGAGAGATTTATTTAAAAAAAATAACCTTGCTGTCATTTTACCTCATCATAATACTTAGCCGCTTCAGCATAATCATTCCTTGCTTCTGCCAACAATGCTTTCTGTGTCATTTCCTTAGTCCCAATCTTACCACTGAAAATGCCACGAAGGACATCATAATCCCCAAGAGATCGGTAGAGCCTAGTAAAATGGCAAAAGAGAATCTTTTAATTTGTTAAATAGAGGTATATAAATTCAAACATAAACCTAATAATAGTAATAATAGTAATAATAATAATAACACAGTAAGCAGTAATACTACTGGCTTGTAACAGTAACAAATTTTATTGATGTTTCTTATATAAAATCATAAATATATATTTAATTAAATAAAACTCATCTTGTAGGGTAATACTTGAGCTGTGGAAATCCCTGCTATTGCAAATCTATGAACAACATGTTTTTCAGCAGTCTGACAGCATCATCAGGGCACACAGTTGTTAAGTCTAACTGCTCTAACTGAAAGACAGAGATTAACTTACAAGAAATTAACAGCATATCTAATTCAAAAAAAGGAAAGATCGAAAAAGAAATCCCATAAGCCATAAAGGCAGAGTTGTTCACAAGGCAAAGCTAAATGGGAGCAAGTTGTATCAAGCAAGATTTTACTTAGCAAGTTCAATCCATCTGATCACATCTGGGGGAAGTTCTGTTCTCCCACGCATTCGCTTGGATGGAGGCTCCTCGGCAGGGGACAAAGCCATCAGGGCATGCTCCAGAAGAAGGATGCCCACTGGCTGCTGTAAACTCGCAAGGCAGCTTGTGCTCACGTTAGCTGAATCCACTTCTAGTAGCTCTCTGTGCTGGTAACACATTTCCTATAAAATAAAACAAAATAACAGGTTTTGACTTGGTCTAAAACTACACTGATAGTTACTTCCTACAGATCACCTATTTAATATCCTTATTCTTATTGTGTTGGCTTTGGAAATAAGCTGTTAAATTTCCACAAGTTCCCAGCTCTGGAAAAGCTAATTCTTTTCCTTCTGGGCTGTTGCTCTTTGGACAGAGACCAGTAAAGAATAAATCCTCTACTCTGTTTCTCTCCAGTGCAGAGGAGAACTCCCTTCTGAAAAAAACCCACAGGAAGTGGGGCAGATGTAGATGGACACATTCACAGCCTCAATCTTTCCTTCTTTTCATTAACAGCATGGTGCCCACTACACGTCAGCTGCATTTCACTTAACTGACTGAGCGATGTACTCCTGCCATAAGCCAAAGACATAATTAATCGTGATGCCTTCTCTGAGCTGGAGGCTTCCCATCCACACACTTCCCCAGTTTTAGCATATACCACAGCCTCCTGTTAGACCCATTTAGTACTGTACTCATCTAGTCATGCCTGATTTAAAGACATGACAATACTTCTAGCAGATTTTTATCCTATTTAACATCAGCCCAACTACAGAATGATCTCTTTTTCAGGGATAAATGTTCTCGTTTACCTAAAGGTTTCTTTAGATACTTAAATACAGGTAAGAATGGCCTCAAGCTCTGCCAGGGGAGATTTAGGCTGGACATTAGGAAAAAATTTTTCACAGAAAGGATCACTGGGCACTGGAACAGGCTGCCCAGGGAGGTGGTTGAGTCACCTTCCCTGGAGGTGTTTAAGGCACGGGTGGACGAGGTGCTAAGGGGCATGGTTTAGTGTTTGATAGGAATGGTTGGACTCGATGATCCGGTGGGTCTCTTCCAATCTGGTTATTCTATGATTCTATAAGAAAGTAGCAGAAAAGTTTGTTAAAGTTAGGTGTTCGGGGTTTTTTTTTTGTGTGGTTTTTTTTTTCCACTTAAAAGCCTAAAGGAAAGTTGCAATAAAATCTTAAGCAAACAAGAAGAAAAAAATTCACAACATGGAAAAGTGATAATATCACTTTCATTACAAGAAATAGCACTGAGTTGATTCTTGCAACACAGTAAGTTCAATTGAAACAAAATCACTATTTGGAAACTATAACAGCAGACTGTGAGAACAACCAACCTACAATTATCTGATCAATGGCAACCAGCAAAACACCGGCAGAACAGGTATTTGGCACAAGTAAACTCACTACACAATTTGTATAGTTGAGACTCTCACACCAATAAATTTGTACTCAATAAAAAAAAGAGAAGAACAGTAGCTTTTTACAGCTTCCCAAGTTACAGATTAGGTGGATTACAACGAGGGGTTAACACATGCTTCATCCACTATTCAGGCAATTTCAACCAGCAGTTTCCATCAAAGTTGCATGTGTGCTCCAGATACTCTTAGGTACAGACACACATTCTTTGACTGTTGACTTACAGGAGTTGTGTCAGGGGCACTGTGCCATCTGCACAACCTAAAAACTGAAGAATAGCTGTGTTGAGGTAACACCAAAAGCCCTTTCTTAGTGATACCTAGGAAGAAGTCCAAGAACCATGCAAATGTTAACAGTACCTCCAGAGAATGAATACCCTCCCAAACTTACAATTTACAGACATTTTCCCACATCAAAGGAATCGTCCTTCTATTTAGCACCTTGTAGTGAGTATTTGTTCACTTACCCTCTGAAAGCAAAGCAAATGTTCCTCGCTCCATATCCAATGCAGTTGCGTCTTTACTTGCACCACTTGTTCAAAGATTAGGATGAATGACATCCAAGCCAGCCTGACAGCTAAAACTTTTCTAAGGCAACTATACGTTCTTCAGAGGCCAGTTATCTCTATGGAGTCTATGTAAACTTCTGTCACGAGGTTAACTTATTTCTCAGTATTTCAGATGGTTTTTCATCTGTCCTGAAAGCCAGTCCCAAAGCCTCACAGCCTATTTTAAGATTATACCTGTAGACAAAACCAGCTCTTTTTATCTCCAAGTTACTCTCCTGATGGGACTTCAATCTACAGCAGACTATAAGGTCCAACAACCAGAAGGAATTAGCAGAGAAGTAGGAAGCTTTTCTGAAAAAAAGCCCGTATTTATTACGTTGTTGGTATACAGGAAACAGAAGCTATATTTCCAAATGGCCAAGCCATTAGGACAGCCTTCGCAAGCCAAAGGACAGCTTCAGCACTGTGTGCTCTCACTCTCCCTCTCTCGATGAACATAAACTCAGTTCCCTGTCGGGAAAACACTTTCTCTCACTGTTATGCAGGATGCTCAAATACACAGGTGGAGGCTTGCCTTGGTGCTGCTGCTGTTTCTGCTATTGAATGGCAATTAAATGCTTTTATTGCTCTTACAAAGTCCATATTTTTGACTAATTTTAACTTACCTATTTTTGGGTCTTCATTTTCCATCTATTCAGAAAAAGGTAGCCTAACACAACAGTGTTTATTAACGGAGTCTAACAGACAGCATAATTTAACGCAAATAATAATGTCAAGAAAACCAACAAATGCAATGTCAAGAGGGAATATTAACAGATAGCTATTGTGAGATGCTGGCTCAAAAAATACCAAGTTGGCCCAGAAAAATCCCCAGAGCATTTGACCTTTTATGCAGCTGCACAGAAAAAAAGTAAACAAGAAATCACATTTTTTCAGATGTGTAAGTACAAGTACTGAGAAGCAAAGTCTGTCACTGTTTAATAAGCTAATCCAAACTAGATGTTTCTCCTGTTTATGAATGCCATCTGCCGTCACAGAGTATTTCAATTTCCATAACAAAGAAAAAAAAACACTACCTGCCACTCAAAAAAAGATTATTTTGAGTGCTACAAACCAGATGCAACATTAAGATAAAAAGTTGACAAGAAACACTAAACACAGTGACAATGTGTATGTAATAGGTGCTTTGACAAGTTTTCTTTTTTATCTGCCTGAAAACTGGAGTAAAAGATGAAGTTTGCAATCTATTCTAGGTCAGTACATTCTCACAGTAGAAAGGCTTCTGTTTGCTTTCCAGTGAATTGGATGCGGTGCGCCCACTTCACCCTTAGGTGGAAGAGAGTCCTTGCCTCATTACTAAAAGGCAACTGCTTCGGGGGACTAATCTGAAAAAAGTAAATGAGTTGCTAACAACAAACAGTCTGACAGCTACTGATATCATCAAGATATCAAAGCATTCCTCAGTTAACACCTCCCAGAAACAGGAAGACAAGCACAGGACACCGGTGTAGCCCTTTCAGTTATTCTTGTGCCTTTCATTTAAAATCGAGTCCTCCTTGTTATCTGATGCAATTAAAACTTTAAAAGGTAACTTCAACTCTACAGATCAGAAATTATAGAAACCTTGATAAATCAGTTCACAGGCATGAATTACCTTGTTCACCTTAAGAAGAGTCACTTGAAACTTCCGACTGGTTAACAATTCTCTTTCGAACTCTGTCTAAATTTCAGTAACAGCATGTGATCTTCACTACCACAGGGTTTATCACACATTCAAAGACATTCTATTCCGTTACTTTCATGCCATATAGTGGGATTTACCTGGATGCATGCAATGAATGGTGGAAAGTAAGACAGGCTCATACTCAGGAAATTATTGAAGTTGTTCAGCAGCTTCTGGACGATGGCTTTTTTCTCCAAAGGAGTTTTAGATTTTTCTACCTCATGAAAAATTCCAGCAAACAAACTGCTGAAAAGCTGCTTGGCAAATGTTGGATCTTTCTGTAAATTACAGCAAAAGAAATAAAGCCATTGATTTTTGCTGCGACACAGTAAGCTAACACAAAATTAAGAGATACAACCCACCCTGTACTTAATCCATGTGTAGGCACTTCAGGAGTGGAATAATCAGTCTGGCATGCTTCACACTTATGCTGGGAATTACCAAATTAACCATTCACATGCCATCTTAATTCTTCTACATAAACTTCAAGACAAATACAGGTTCCAGGCCACAGTGCTGGTAGAGAGGATGGAATTTACAGTTTTCACACATTTAGAGTTCCCACCACAGGAACCAAACACCCAGCATCATCTTATGGACACCACCACCAGTGGAGAGGGTTTCAGGAAAAAATAGAAGACAACATGTGAGGAGACCCAGACCTAACATTAAGGGAACCAACACAGAGGGACAGACTGTCTGTACAAACAGACAGTTTCCTTTGAGATTTAATGGAATTATTTCAACCTAGAAACATGTTTGTATGTTTAACAATCTTAAGCATTCCGATCTGTCATGGAATTGCAGTTTGGTGTAACTCTTCATCTAATGCTATTCAGATAACTCATGACCGTGCTGCTTCCTCCTTTTACACAGAAATATCTATCAAAAATAAATACAAAGGTAATCAGGAGCAATGTGACTTCCCAAATGCTGTAAAACACTATTAGTTCAACCTACAGTTTCTACTGCTCTCAGATAGGAAAATTAATATTGTATTAGCTTTACTGAGTTGTCCAAGTCCAGTCTTAGACACAGTAACTTCACTTTAGCCATATAAAAGAATAAAAATGGCTAGTTTGTTACTGTATGAGCAAGATATCCTCTGCAATAACACCTGTAATGAAGCATAGGATCATGGAAGAGCTTGGGTTGGAAGGGATCATCAAGTTCCAACCCCGCTGCCACCATTTGTTTCTCAAACAGAGGAACCCAGAGGCAACAGACAACAGCTGATGTCTCAAGTCCTCAGTGTTCAACTCAGCTGGCTCAGGTGAGTAAAGCTACAGGGCACAGACTCTTATCAGTGCACCAGCCTGGATGCAGGAAAAACACTTCCTCAAACGCGGACTCTTTAAATGCGTGTCACAGTGGTTGACTACGAAACAACAAATCAATTTTGAAAGCAGTGGCCCAACTACACATAATTTACTCTACAGGAACAGAAATCTTCGCAAATGATCTTCGAAAAGCAGACAGACCTGAGCAAGGCCCTGCAGAGGGGCAATAAGACTGCAGTATTCAATCTGGATGTCAGGAAGATCTCCTACTCGGTAACTTCTGTACAAAGTAACCTGGGCATCACGCTTCATCTTCACCTCAGATTTCATCTCCTGAAACACATTGCTCATGTTAAAAAAATAATAATCATATTACTTAAAAAGAGCTGTATCTAGAACACAAAATAAGCATGAGCATTTTAGAAGTGTTTAATAAGCATGGCAAAAGTTTATAAACAAATACACTTTCTAAGAAGCTGTAATATGGCCAAGCCCCAAACTACCTTAGTAAATTAGAACGCCCAGAATCTTGTTCATAGACTTACTTCAGCTCTTAACTTTTAATATTAATGCCCTGTAGTTCCTGCTTCCAGACAGGTAATATTTAAGTCACTTTTAAAAAGAATGATGCTGTCTGACAACTAGTGAGTTGCTATGGCTTAACAAGTTACTGCCTGCCAGGTGAGCCACAGAAGTCCATTATACAACGGTTTTCAGACTGGCCCATGTGTGAAGTAAAATGAGGTTTCTAAAGGTAGTGTGTTTTATTTTGCTCAGCGGAATGGGAAGGGGAAGTAAGAATGATCAATCTAGTAGAATTGATTACCAGTGAAACTTAAATCAAATTGTGATAAAACTGCTGCAGACTGCAATTGTTAAATAGTTGTCCTGCCTTTTGCTGAGGCTTTAAACCATTTAAATCCAACAAGAGCTACTACCAGTTACAGACAAAATCTATCTCTTCCTCTACCTTTCTTCCTTTTCTCAGCACTGATACACCATAAGGAAATCAGCAGTAAGTTTAGAGCCTGGGATTTTATTTTTAACTACCACCATTACCAATAAAGCCAGCAAACAACGGATAGATAAATACATTGCAAGAATGGAAGAGGGAAACAGAATAAAGCTTGAACATTTTTTCTCTTCTGTAAATGCTTTGTAATTTTGCTGTTTGAACCCATTTTACTACTGCATAACTTTAAAAGGATGATTTTAAAAAACTTCCAAAAGAAATATGCTGAGAGAAATTATGACTTTGCTAAAGCCACTGCCAAAAACTTTCTTGCTTAGGACCTACTTTTTCCTCTTTTGCCCCATCAGCTATGCGAGCTACAGAGTTCCATGTGTGATACCTGCAAAAAATCTCTTGAAAAGTTAAAGGGGTCCTGACAGCATTCATAGCCTCCTCTAGTCTTTTATTGTGGAATATGACAGGCTTTTTTGTTGGTTTCATTTTGTACTGTAATACTGAAAGCATTTACAGGTTCTATCCTGTAGGGTGGGAGGAAATGGTAGCTTTAGCCTGCAAGTAAATATAAATTGGCTAAAATAGGTGTTTGTGTGGTTCTTCCAGACATAAGTTCTGTTTACATAGTTGTCTGCAGCTGCAAAGAATTATAAGAGAGTCTCAAACTGGTAGGTCTCAATCCTGAGTTTCTTTGTTCTTTTGGTTGATAATGTATGTTATTTTTACTAAAATGACCTCTGCAAAACTGTTACAGAGCTTGAAAATACTTACACTTATGGTAAGTACATAACACAACCAGGAAACTCACATAGTACTAAGCTACTCAGCAAGTGATTACTACTGACGTTCCTTCAGATTAGAAGTATGTAACTGTTCTGGTTAGTCCATCATCTGTATCACATTGTTGAGTTCACCTTCAGACACTGGATAATGTTCTCCACCTATTTCTTCACTATATTGTAGCTTCAAGGCTCCCAGTTTCCTGGATGACAATCATAACGAGCTTCTCATAATCATTATGGACTCCATCACATTGAATCACTTCATCCACACTAAGTGGTAGACTGGAAGCACTACCACTCACCTCTTTTCTCACTCATGCTAAGTAACACCATTTAGCTTTAATCACATAAATAGCATGGTTTCCAAACAAAACCTTCTAAAGCTCTTAAAAGTAGCTAGCAATGAGTATCTTGCACTCCTTCTTCACAAAGTTACTTCTAGAGATGAATTACAGGTCTGCAAATGGGAGCAAAACTTAAGGTTTTAAACTTATTTGGATTAACAAACCTGTTCTCTTTTCTGTTCAGCCACACCTTTTCTAGCATAAATCAGACTGACTTTCTCTTGGTCCTTCAAGAAACGTCTCCGCAGTCTTAGAATTTCTGCTCGTTCTTCTATGCCTAGGGAACACAATCATGTGCAGTTTTTCCTTTCTCAAGCCAACTTCAGATTTAAGGCAGGAGTATCATATAATAACAAACACCATCTTATTTACTAGCTTACCAGCCAGCCTCCTAAGTTTCATATCCAACAAATCAATGCAAGGTCTTTCAACAAGATAGCAAATTAAAACAAATTAAGTTGTTCTTAGGAGAAAAGGCAACGAGCATGTACATAAAACCTTTAAGCATATGGATGAGATACAAAGGTGAAACTATTGTACTGGGAAAGGCACTAAAACTCATGAATAAATTTGCCCTACATAACAGATTTATTTAAAGCTCTCAATGTCACGTACGACATTTGCACCATATTCCATAAAGTATAAAGCTCCCTACGTAAAAGAGGCGCTAAATATATTCAAAGAATGGGTAGTAATAATTATATAGTACCATATTTTTTAAGTTACTATTACAACACTGTAACTGGATCAACTCCTGCTGAGGATAGTCATGGAGAAGTGCTACTTCACAGACTCTTCACTTTAGTCCAACTACTAGGAAAGAACAGTGAGCCAACAAAATGATACCACTGTAACTGGTATTTTCCTGGTAGAAGATTAGGGACTGACTGGAAGGCAGACTGAACTCTCTCTCTTTCTGTAGTGCAGCATGGTCCATTCAAAACTGCCCCAAAACAACTCTCAGATATTGAAAAGGTCAATCTTTATAGTGCCCTGCCTGAAATCCTATTCTTATCCTTCCAGACAAAATTTTAACCGCAAGGTAGGCAAGGGTGAAATGGGGAGGAAATGGTGAGATGGAGCCTAAGCCCTTCCAGAACAGTACTGATATATTTCAGTTATTGACTGGGAGGATGAAGGAGCATTCTCAGAAACCAGCAGTGTGGTTCTAATGCCAGATTGCAATCTGTTGCAGATTGTGTCAGCACAGCTGAAATGGTTTGGAAAAATAAATGTTTGGAGATCTCTCCTTTAAAGTGATAAGCAGTTAATATTAAAACAGAAGGGACAGAACTGTTTGGTATATTCATGCTACAAATGTCTAAGGGAGAGGTAGGAATGCAAAGATCACACTGGCTCGTTTCTTATCCAGTCAGTTCTTTCATCTAGCAATGCACAGTTTTGCAATTTCTAGCACAGTTCAAGCTTTCTGCCACACGTTATGTACCACCACACATTCCTAGAAACAAAATTTCTCAAGTTGAACCTCAGTTAGAAGGTAATGGACTGCCAGCCAAATAACTGACAAAGATGGTCTATAAAAATACAATATTTATATAGAAATTGCATCATAAGGCTTACAAACCTTTAGTTTTGCTGTCCACCTCATCAGTAGGCAAACTTAACTTTTTTTTCCCAAAATCCGGACCCACTGGTTTAAAGGATGCTTGTTTAAATTTTTCACTCTGTTTATTAACCAACAGCATGGATGAAGACAAGGATTCAGAGGATGAAACTGTATACTCTGCTAATGTGTCAATGCTGCTTCCAGTTAGCCAATTAAAAGAACTTCTACCACCTGAAAAAAAAAATTGTAAAAAAGCTATAATATATCCATATAAAAATCAAGTGAAAACATCTATGAAGCAGGTCATTTTCCTCCTCCAGAAATATAATTTCCAGTGTTTATAGGCAGAACAGATTTCAAGCTGTTAGGTAAGAAACAAACTTATTTTACATTAGCCAGAATGTAAAATGTATATGAAACTAATAAAAATGCGACTGGATGTTTTTTCTTGAAACTTAAAAACAAAATCCCTTGAAAACGAAGTATTACATGCATTTGCAGTTTTACATTAAAAATGCATATGCAACAGGAATCAGTTGTACTGAACAAGAAATTTTGAGAAGACACAGGTCTGTACTTACTGACATGCTGTGTAGGTGTAAATTCATATTGCCTTTGGGTAGCCCTCACTCGACCACCAACTGACCCAGAAGCAGAAAGGGATCTTTCTTGTGACAAATTCCTGTGGATACTCTGAGAAGTTTGTGTCTCCACAAACAGAGGTGTGAGCACTGTACTTCGGTAACGCCAGCTGGAATCAATTACAAAGTCCTAGGAACACAAAAAGATAATAAGAATAGTTAGAATGGAGGCTTTCTGTCACAAGGAAGGAACGCAAAATAGCAGAAATTAATGTACAGAATTAAAAATATCATCCCAGGTATAGGGGCAGAACTTTAATAAAACTAAAAAATCCCCAAAGCACAAAGAAGTTCTCCACAGTCCTAGACACATTCACAGCTGAGGACTCATTTACAGCTCTTTAAACAATATTCCTGCTTCTTCACAATTTCCCTCCAGCTTATGGTGCTTCTCTCCATCATCCTCCTTTTTTGGTATTTCAGTACTCTACACAACAGCTATCCTTGGTATATATAACTGAATATGCCTCTTTTGAAAAGAAAGCAAAACTTTGTCCCCGCAAAAACAAACTTCTGATACTGTGTATAAAACATGACTGTTGCAGTTGTTAACAAGGGAGTATAAAGCACACATCCAAAAATTTCCTTCCCTATGCTATTCTTGTCCAAGTGGTAACTATATTAGGGAATGGAATTCGTCACGTGGTTCCATGCAGGGTAACACATTACAACTCACCTGAAATTTACATTCAGACAATGGGTGTTCAAATATTTTTCTGGAATAATCTGGGCTCTTGCTGGTCATTTCAAGCAGAAAATTCGTGATTAGACTCAAGTACTGTGTTTCTATCTTGGCAGAATATAAAGAATTTAACAGTGACAGCATGCGATCGAGAATGTTTGTGGGTAGCCTTGTCTCATCACTCCAAAAATTCCTAACAATTAACCTGTAAAGGCAAGGAATAAAGATATTCTTGGTTATCCGCAAGCAGAAAACACACCACTATCAAAAAGTTAACTTAAAAACCCCAACACAATAACGATATAAAGGCTTCAATTAACTCTTATCCCATACTTCTGTTGAATTACACCAAATTCCTCATTCATCTACCATACTCTATTGCATTTGACTGATATTAAAGGTTTACTCTGATAAAATTATTTCTATTGAGTTGTTTTCCTCTGGAGAAGTGCTAGGGTGGACAAGCACAGAGATGACCTATTCTACCTGTTGCTTCACCAAAAAATTAGAGGCATCCAACATTCTCCAACGCTTCATCTATTTTTGTGTGCATAGCGAGGGCCATATTGTTCAAAAACCTCAAGAACGTTAATGCAGAATTAGTTCTAACACACTGAAACAACTTCTCCGTAACTCAGAAATTTGGTCAAAAGCTCTGTGCTTCACTCAATTTTGGTTTAACGCCACGGGATACAATTATATAAATTAACTTATCAGAAGAAAAGGAAATAATGTTATCTCAATGTTACTATTTTTATATTAAAATGCTTATAAAAATTCTAAGGATCAACTGTTCTGCTATAAAGAAAGAACAATTTAGGAATTCATTACTTCAATCATCACAACACTGTTTACTCACTGCAGTTCGGCATTCTCATCAATTAGTCCTTGAAGCAGCATTTCTTTTGCCAATATAAGTATTTCCTGAGAATCACCATCTGCTTGGCTTTCTGGATCACTGAAGGTAGGAGAAAAATGTATCTTAATGACCTCTCTCAAACAATTTTTAGCAAAATGAGAGGATGAGAATGATGGGAGAAAAGGAGGAACATGCCCTTCTCATGAAAAACTCAGCCTGGCATGACAACATTGCATTTCTTTCATAAGGAGGTCTTCATTGCCAAAAATGTCTCATCTCTCCACTACTTAGAAAAAGAAAAATCTGAGAGCCAAGTAATACATGCTAGGTATTTACTATACAGGGCATATGGAAGTAATCCTGAGTTTGCAAGGTTAAAACCGAAAAAAAGGCAGGGAATTAATTTTTCCCAAGTAACACTAGAGCAAAAATTGCCTGCATTTTTTCTTTGCAACAACTACCCATCTTGGGGAAAAGCATATAATAGAACCCAACTCAGTTATACGATTCAACAGCAATCTGCTTGTCAAACTGAGTACAAACTGAGCCTGTTCCCTACTCTAAGGGATCAAACAAAGAACATCCTTATACGACCAGACTGAAGGGATCCAGATCACGCCAAAGTGCCTTAATACACCTTCTACCCACAAGCAAACTTCTCTCACGTACAATTCTTACTAGTTACAGAATTGTGGCAACAAGAAAAAAAAGTGGTAGCATCAGAACTAAGACCTCTTATGCCATCATGCCGTGGTTAATCAACATTCTAGTTCTGTGCTAAAGTTCAGGGTTAAGTCTTTGTCTCTTAGTGTAAGTGATAAAATTGCCACCAAAGGTCAGAGCTACTTGGGCAAAGCATAGGCTCTATTCTTGAGACCTGGGAAAACCACGCAACCAGGGACATGAAGTTGGAAGATACTTTTACAAGCACTTTCATTCTCTCTGTGACAAATCACTGAAAGACAACATCTGCAGTAAATACACACCTGTAATTATCATAAATCCACATCAGAATATCATACATGCGCTGTCGACATATTGCAGAAGGGTGAGAAATGAACCCTGTCACTCCAGGAAGTAGTTCTTTAAGTTCTATTGGTTTTAGTTTGGAGAGCATCTTGTACACTATATCCAAACAAACCCTCTGCCTTTCATCATCCCTGAAAGGAGAGGAAAGAAAAAAGAAGCATTACACTGCTTTTCTCCTCATTGCTACAGACAGACCAGAAGATCAGTTTAGGTTTCACCAATAATACTTGGTTTTGCATAAACAGCTTTAGGTAAATATATTTTATTCTTCGGTTGAGCTAAAAGGTAACTAAACTAATACATACTACAGAAATTCACATCCCAGTGGTGTTTCACATTAATGCTGTTTAGGGGTTTTGTCTGTTTTTCACAGCGAGATAACCATTTTAACATTTAACTCCCAGATTCCGTTAGCTCAAATAAGGAGAGCAGCAACAAAAAGTGAAAATGAATTATAAATGCTACTGAATGGAAAAATGTTGTGACCACCACAGAAAATGCTATTAAGAAGTTTAGACTATGTATCCACATTTGTAATCATAAGACCACTCACCTGTGATTCATGATCTGGATAAAGTCTTTACTCTTTAACTGCAAATGAAGTTCTGGTATTTCTTCTGCCCGGCACATTATTACTTCCAGGCAGTAGGTTTTCATCACACCATGAAGTTTGGGTATCAAAAAGAATACTGCGTTCATAAACCTTAATACAACCAGAAGCCCACAAAAGAAAAGAGAATTATTTTCTGTCATTCTTCTACATCTACAATGAATGTACCATGTAAATCATGATATACCTGTCAGCAAGAGGTGCAAAATTCTTAACGACTTTATTCAAGCATTGAACAAACTTATCCTGTTGGGTGTTCTGAAGATGTTTTAATAGTCTTACGACACAATCATAAACTGGATCTTCCAGTACCTGAAAAAGAGAAAGACAGTCAGACAAGCATAGCCATGAAACTCTAACCGCCTTAGACATCACACAGTTCTGCTGCTGTACTGTTTCATTCTAGCGCATTTCACTATGTAAGATACACCTTATCTTGACATTTATATTGCCTCATGGCTGCTGTACAGCTATGCTTGATTGAAACACGATTACGTGCTTAAACAATAAATTTGTGAGCCTCCTTTGCTTTGGAACCAATGCCTTAATTTTGAAATACAAGTTGCTTAGTACGCTTACATAAATAACACATAGGTTCTTATTCAGTATGGCAGATTTCCAACTAATTAATGTAAAAAAAAAAGTGAAAAGGTGAAAAATAATCAGCAACCTTCACTTACTGTCAAAGGAATAAGCTTTGCATACGATAAACTATTTGCACCACTTCTGCTCATTTATTCAAACTACTGTTTATAATGGAGCTTGTAATACTGTTAAAGAGAAGACTGCGGGAATTCAATCTACAACACGTGCTCTGCAAACTGAAAGAGCAGTCGGAACACAACACAGTTCAGCAGGGAAAGTAGCAAGAATAGTAAGGAGACAAGAACATATAAAGTTAATAATCCACCTAGTCAATATCTAGGTATTTTTGTCTTCAATAGCAGCTGCCAGATGATATTTAGAGGGTACACATGAGCCTCCTTTTCTCTCATACCACCAAACATGTATCCATCATTAGATTTTGGATTGTAGACTGTACCTTATTGTCTATTGTCTTCCTGTTCAAGGATAGTTTTTTTTTTTTGCGTGAATTTGCATCAGTCACTGTTGCTGATGCACTGATGCTACTTACCCCTAGAACCTTTTCTGGCAGCGAATTCCAGAAGCTCATTA
Source organism: Phaenicophaeus curvirostris (assembly GCF_032191515.1). Taxonomy (NCBI): domain Eukaryota; kingdom Metazoa; phylum Chordata; class Aves; order Cuculiformes; family Cuculidae; genus Phaenicophaeus; species Phaenicophaeus curvirostris. The sequence goes on from NC_091394.1 coordinate 55,489,395, forward strand.
ACTGTTATGTAAAGAAATACTTCTAGCATCTGTCTCAAACAGATTTCTGTGACCACCAAGCACTATCCCCTAGTTCTAGAACTGTGGGATTTGGTGGGTAACAGTTTTGTATTCACATTATCCACTACCTAGAAAATAACTGGATTCAAAATAAAATACCTTCAAATTTTACATCAGCACTTACAAGTTACTCAGCATCCTCAGATATACTCAAAAGGTAGTCCTGACCTTGCCAACTTGCAATTTTATTCCTTAAAACAAACTGAAAACCCTTCCCATCCCACCCCACCAAAAAAAACCCACAACAAACCAAAAGAAGTCAAACCTTTAAATGTAGCATACACTACTGGTTACTGTTGGCGAAAGCTGAACAATGCCTCAGAAAGAAACCATTCATTGTCAGCTCCAAAGGAAGAGGACAGCTGAACTAAGTAATCATACAATGCATATACAATTAAGACAGGACTGGTCACACACAATACAGTTCACTCACATTTTCTCTCTCAGAAATGTACTGAAGAGCAAGTCCCACCACTTCCGCTGCAGCTGCATAAACTTCTTTATACTTTAATGAGCCCATGTTGCTGATCAAAGCCTGAAAATACCTAACACAAAAGGTAGACATGCTGTAAGCCACTACTCCAGCACCCAATATTAAACTGAAACAAAAACCTCACCTGCCTAGGGGAACAGTGACTGCTTTTAGAAGAGTTGAATACAACATGGATTTCAACTTGCATTGCCTCAAACCCCTGCTTTGGCAATTCCTAACTCTGTTAATTCCCATGAAAACGCAACCTTGGGGCCCACTGTAAAAAAACTTACATCTTTCTAGATATTTTCCAAAATAAATGGTGGCCTGCAGTTTGCAGCTAGAAAAGCATTAGATCTGACAGACAATATCACAGGAATGACTGAACAAACCATTCTAGTAAACGAACAACGCAGCTTCCTTACTTCATGCGGACAAGTTAGCATTGCTGTCTTTGCCTTAAGCTTTTGACAAAAGTTGTCTCCAAAAAGCTGCATTTCTCACCTGACACGATCAATTTCACACTTAGGGTCAAAGGGAGGTAAATTGTTAGCAAGGACAATTCCCAGCAGCTGAATTCCCACTGAGTTGTCCTTTGTATCAGGGTCTCCACCAGAAAACTTTTCAAATATCAAACTGTTGGATAAAGACATAAAAAAAATGAAATACAGGAAAAACCTTGAGTATATGCACCATAACCACCCACTCTTTATATATATATATATACATACACACAGATATATTCACACATACACTCCCACCAAAACCAGCAGAAAGCATATATTCAGAAAGAAGCATTTAGCTTCAAAGAAGAAGCCTTTGCAAAAAATAAAATAAAATCTAAAAAAAAAGATTGTAAGCTCACACAACTTCTCTGCAACAAGTTTAGAAGCACAGCAGATCACAGATGTTTAGAGTGCGCCAGTATTGAGTGACAGCACTCAAAATTTCAAATAAAACATATGTATTTGCAGAGATTACTTCCGCTTCTCTTGTTGCTGTTGTAATCCTCTATGCTCTCCCTGCATCCCTCCATGTTGTTTTGCAAATTAAGTTACAATCTTTGGAGAATTCAGTTCTGAAGTTCTACTGTCAGCTCCAGAGGTAAAAAGTTGCAGTTGAATTCACTTTTTCATCTCCTTTGACAATGTTCACTTATATTCTTAAAATACTGCTGTGATAAATCAATTGTCTAAGTGCCTGCTTACCTGTAAGGTATGGTGAGACAATTTTTCCAACACTCTATAACTGTCTTTATGATTTCCAGATTGTGTCTGAACACAGCTCTTTTTTGGTGAAAGGCGTTCTTCATCAAGAATTCAAGCAATCTGTTAGCTAAAATCTCATCCTTAATATTCCCCTACAATGAACAGAGGCAAATATAAACATATTAATGCCATCATGAAGGCATATATAGTTTTTGAAAGCAAGTAAGTAAATAAGCTATTTTTGAAGTTAATACCTAAAAGAAAAAGTGGACTAATGTAGAAAATTATTATATATGCATAATAAAAAACTCACTCTTTCCTTACGAAAAGTCACAATAATAATAAAAATGAGTTTCAGATTTCCTTACCTTGGGAGTGGCTACACTTGTCCAGGAAAGTATAGTAACTACTATTTCCACTACCATGTAATGAATCCCTTCGCCTCCATTATTCCCAGAAACAACAAGCTGCAGCAATGGACTAAGCCAATGCTTGGCATAAGGTCGGAAAACCTATGGAAAACAGGATAATCAGTGACCAAGTATTAAATAGCATGCTGTTTAGTAATCATGGCAGGTAAGACTGTTAAATAAACATAACAAAAATAAAAACAGTGACTCCAACATAAAGGCATATATTGTTTTACGAAAGCTCAAAATTAAATAAGCTATCATTTATTATCACTCTTATCACTTTGCTTAACCTCCGAAGCAACAACCACAAAAATTTTTAATTAACTCTCAAACATAAACTATCTCCAGCTACATTCCTCAGTTCTGGATAGAAACCCTTAACCAAGTAGTCTGATAAAACTAATTATTTCACTAGGGTCCACGTAATACAGCTCCCGGACAGAAAGCCTGTCCCTAAAGGATTTGAAAGAGTATGCCACCCTTCCATTTAAGATAGCTTTACCAAGAAAGAAGCATTAAGTGGGGGTTAAAGCTTCTTGAATTAATTCTGAAATTCAGCCTTTTCGCATTCTGGATTTGGAATATTTCAGACAGAAACATTATACTTTAAAAATCATTGTACGAAATAGGATGAGAATGTTTTACCCAAGAATGACAGTTAGCAAAATTTCCTGCTTAGGCAAAGACACACTATGTCATCATAATCTCTTTCTGCAACCAGAACATCACTTAGCTCAACAGGCTCCCATAAAACTCATCTGTGACTACTAAAAAACCATTATATTTGCTCCTTCCAAGATGGCAAACACAATCAGCCATAACTTTTACCCAGTAACAAAGAATCAATTATTTTACAGTTTACAGAAGACACCCTACTTATAGAAGTAGAGTTTGGGTGCAAAATTATTTATATTACATTCAAAATACTGGCACTATTTGCAGTTTTGGGCTATGAATGCACTCTCTTTTATCAGAGCAAACTACTCAATTTGAATGCCCCAAAAGCATTGGCTGATGAAACACTTCAACCCACAGAAGTTAAACAGTTGATATTATAATACATCCTGTTATATTAACAGCAAAAAAGTATGAAAAAAAAATTACTCACATCCTCAGTATTAATAATAAGTTTTGCTATAAAGAGGCGAATATTCAATGGCACTGCTGGATTTCCTAATTTGCTGTGCAGAAATTTCATCCAAGGAGGAAGATCTACTGGAGCTGTACCCTGAAATTAAGAGAGATGAGCAAAAATCAACTCAATTCTTGGACCAAAGAGGCTTAGCAAGCCACAAAGTCCCCAGCCTGAGCAACACAAGTCTCATAATATAGCCATAAAAATTAATAAATGTAGGAATTCAATCATTAGTCCACTTCCTTGGTATAATTTATGAAAAACTGCCAATTTTTTGGTTAATACTGGCCTCCTCCACTTTGGGTGTGATCTGGTTCCTTTGCATATGTTTAATCAGAGTGGTCATCGAAGCCATACATTCATGTTGATTGAGTTCATCCATTTCCAGCTCCATCTCATCATTTAAAACCTGGTATTCTGTGGGCTCCTGAAAGAAAAAAAGTGTTACTATGATTAATAACAACAGTGTATTCTCTTTTAAACCACGATAATGCCGTGAGTCATTCAGATCTTATCTGTATTTACAGATTTGACTATATGCTCACAGTGTGCACAACAGGGAACTCATGAAATGCATTGTTCAGACACCTCTCAAATCTATGTATCACCTGTGCACTTCTTTTACTTTCTGTGCCAGGAGAAGTCAACTTCATGTTACTCTGATTTGCCAGGATAGATGTAGCAACTGAAGAAGGAAAAGGTAGCTTACAGTAATTACTTCATTTTATAGCTGAAAGAATGCGTTAACACCTTCCACAGGTGGAAAGCTCTGTTTTTACGGATGTATTTTTTCACACTGACTAGCAACCACAGCAGCTTTCTCTTTTCCTATACAGAGTAAATCGCAAAATGAAATTGTTCACAGTTAGAAATTACATTACTAGACAAAGCAGACAGAAAGTACATTTCTGGTTAACTTCACTGCAGCTTAAACTACCTCCTTGCTCCAAAACATGGGAACATCTTATCTTTACCAATGCTAACAGTCATTTTGACAAATTTAATCTTCAGTGTCTACGATACTTTCACAAACTTTCTTACTGTTTCATAGGAAATATCTGTCCTATCAGTAACACTGTTGATGAGGCATCTCTTAACTGCAGAAGGAATACAACTTCCAAGTCTCAGACAATATTAAATGCTCTTCTTCCGAGAGCAAGAGTCAAATACAAGTTGAGTTGTCACAATAGATGTAGAAAAGTAATACTATGTTTGATCATTTATTCCATACATTTGATAGAACCAGCTTGGTCAAGTGGCTTCAAAGACCAAAAGAGAAGGAAAATGAGGAAGCTGGGTGCCTAACAGCAAAACACCACCAACACAGGACACTCCTGGAATGCACACAAAGTCACAAGCCACTTTTTTATAACTCTGGCTGGACTTCACTCACATCACTCAACTTCAGAAATTCAAGGCAGGGTATTTATTTTCTCCAGCTGTAGCCAGTGGAGAGATGGGAGATGAAAAATGACTGACAGAACACAGTTCAAGTCCTGCACCCTCATCTTCTAGAGGAACCCATACTCAGTCAAGTAGAACAAATATAGGAGACTAGACAGTTCTCTTCCTTAACCCTAATAAATATATTCAGCTGTTAGAAAGCAAAAAACTTTTCTTGTTACAGCACATTAGTAACTAAATTACCTTCCTCCTGAAACGAGCACTGCTAGCTGTAACATCTTGGGAGCTATAAGAAAACCCTTGGACTCCAGTAGAAAAATCAAACTGACTCATTTCCTCACTCAAACTGCTATCCATCATGTATGATGCAGAAGCTAAATACTTGGGTTCATCTAAATTGGAAAAAGAACAGACCATTAATCAAAGTAATTACAGGAAACAAGCCTTTATTAACCACTAAAAGTTGATGGTGGGTAGGAACTGGTTGCTAGATAAAGTACATTGAATACTTTTATTTGTTCCTGCTACTGTAGAATCCAATTAGCAACACATCAATGAACACTGTATGAAAGGTCAAAAAGCATTTTTTTCATAGGCATAAATTACTTTCATACCTGGATCGCTATTCCCTGCATCCCTGGCCTCCTTTCTAATAGCAATGTACCTCTTCTTCCTTTCCAGAGGTACCTAAACAGCAAGATATAGACTGAAAATTAGTTAAATTTTCTTTACTTACAATTATTTGTTCACAGAACAGCCAAAATATTATCAAAACCATTTAACATTAATGGAAATCCCATGTTGTAAATAATTATACTTAACGCTACAGAAAAACAACAAAATTAGTTATTCCTATAGCTGTTCATTACCAGATTAAGTGAGCCAAAAAGTATTCAAGTCAGGTGCACTGCAGGTGTGTTGTAAAATTCAAGTCTGTATTTCTCTCAGAAAAATGTATTTAAAGCATTAGAGGAGTACTCCATATCTTACTCACTAAAGAGTCCTCTTTCTCTATGTGAGATCTGACCTAGTCTACAGTGACTACCCTGTTAAACCCATACTAACTTTTTGCCTGGAAACACTACAGCCTATTAATTCCACTCACCTCAATTTCTACAGGAAATGTATACTGACGCTGCAGGTCTACCAAATTTTCAAAAATCAGCAAGTTCTGCAAAACAAAGCGTATTTGGAAATATCAAAATTATAATACTGCACGCAACAATAATTGCTCTGAATGTATTTTATTTTTTCATTAAAAAAACAGATCAACATATAAAACAGAAAATATGGCATATTTGCTCTTCTGAATCAATACTTTCAAGAAAGTTTTGGTATTCAACTGCTCAAGAATTCACAGTACAGACAATGTGCTCTGTAAAGAGGGTATCTCTTATTCAGATATATTCTAAACACTGGAGTACTTAAACAATAGTTTTTTTTCTCAAATTGTAGACAACATATTGAGAAGGGAGGAAAACCAGGGTAAACATATCACTACTTTGACCATTCTCAAACAGATAGTAAAACATTCATCAGCCTTTCAAACTGCACTAAAGTCAGCCACGACTCCTTCTATTTCCTTCTTCTGTAGCTTGTTAATATAACTGCACGTCATTCAGGTTTGATGCTTTGATTTATTGCAAATAAGTAAGATCACTTAGTGTCACAAGATTTATAAGACTTCTAACAGGAATAACAGCTTCTCACCTTTTCAGATTTTTCTGAAAAAAGAAAGCCTTGATAAAATTTACTTTCAGTGAAGACACAACTTATAACAGCAATAGCACAATTATATGCCGCGCAGTGATATTGTCTCCTCTTCTCCAGCAGCTGATTCTCTCCTGCCATGTTTTCTGTAAATGCATCATAGCATGACCTTAAAATAAAAACAGGCAAGAAAACATCATCAGAAGTCCCCCAGAGACCAAACAGAATTTCTAGTGATTTTTTTTTTATTATTATTATAGTAGCATTAAACAACTGCAGACATGAACATTCAAAGTTCTCTGCAGGTACAGTGTGCTGAAATGGAACTATTCAGCAATGACAAAGCCAACCTCCCCAGTATTTACAGAGCAGCTTTTATTGTCAGAAATACAATGACAGACTATTTTTCAATAGGATGTTTCGACTCATGCATAAATCTCTCTTGTGGTCCTTTCCAAAGAAATTATGAAGGGACAGGCATGCTATGCTATGCTATAGATCAGCCAGAGAAAACCAGCTTAGAAAATCACCTTGAGCAAAATCAATCTTCTACTTTATATAGTATGTTTTAAAAGCATATCTGCCCCAAACCTAATTGGAAACCACAAAGAAATAAAAGAAATAATAGTCTTACTTTATTAATGTCTTGGTAAGCTCATTTCCTTCTGCACTCATGGAGCCACGGTAAGCTTGGTTAATTTTAGAGTCCTTGGAGTAAACATCCTCTTTTGAAAGACGCACATACATCACTTCTAGCAGCTTGTAATACCCCATTTTCTTGGTGACTTGTGTATCAAAAGCATATTCATTGGACTAGAAACAAATAAGCAAAACCTCAGAAAGAGATTTCCCGGATCTTGTCCTTCCTAAGGAACTCCACAGTTACCTTTTCTACTGAACGGCCTTCAACTTATTTCTACCTTCTAGAACATAGAAGACAGCTGATGATAACAAAAGACTGACAGACTCTGAATTCCTGTGTAATACAGTTACTAAAACTATTTTCACCTGCTCTTTACCAGGTGGACTGTCTTAGCTACAAATGGTCTAAATTATTACAGCAATACTGGAGTAAAATAATCTGAATACAAAGTAACGGCTCAAACTCTTGACACCTGTAAGCAAACCATACATACCTGTCATCACAAAACCATAGAATCATTTAGGTCGGAAAAGACCTTCAAGATCATCAAGTCCAACTGTAAGTCTAACACTGTCAAGTCCATCACTAAATCACGCCCCTGGAGTGCCACATGCGCATGTTTTCTGAATACCTCCAGAGATGGGGACTCGCACTCGTCCCTGGGCAGCCTCTTCCAAATCTTGACAAGTGTTTCTTGAAGAAATTTTTCCAATATGCAATCTAAACTTCCCCTGGTGCAACTTGAGGCTATTTCCTCTCATCCTATCATTTCTTACTTGGAATAAGAGACCAACACTCACCTCACTAAAGCCTATTCTCAGGTAATTACAAAGAGCAATAAGATCTCCTCACAGCCTCCTTTTCTCCAGGCTAAACAATGCCAGTTCCCTCCACCGCTCCTCGTAAGACTTGTGCCCTAGATCCTTCACCAGCTTTTTTGCCCTTCTCTGGACACACTCCAGCAGCTCAACATGTTTCTTGTTCCGAGGGGCCCAAAACTGAACACAGTATTCAGGGTGCGGCCCCACCAGTGCCAAGTACAGGGGTACAATCACTTCTGACACCCTATTTGCAATACCATTTTTGATACAAACCAGGATGCTACTGGCCTCCTTGGTCACCTGGGCACACTGCTGGGTCATGTTCAGCCAGCTGTTAAGAAACACCCCAAGTCCTTTTCTGCCAGGCAGCTCTCCAGCCATTCGTGCCCAGGCTTGCAGTGTTGCACAGGGCTGTTGTAGGCCTAATGTAGGACCCTGCACGTATAGCCTTGTTGAAACCCATATAGCTGGTGTCAACCCATCTATTCCAGCCTGTTCAGGTCCCTCTACAGAGCCTTCCTTCTCTCAAGCAGATTGATACTCCTGCACAACTTGGTTTTGTCTGCAAACTTATGAGGGTGAACTTAATCCCTTATCCAGGTCATTGATAAAGGTATTAAACAAAAAGGCCTCAACACCGACCTCCCGGGAATATCACTTGTGACCAGCCATCAACTGGATTTAGCTCCATCCACCACAGACCTTTAGGCCAAGCCATCCAGCCAGTTTTTTTCCCCAGCTAAGAGTACACTCATCCAAACCATAAGCAGCCAGAAGAAACAGTGTCTGAGGCCTTACTAAAGTCTAAGTAGACAATACCCACAGCCTCTTCCTCATCCACCAAGTGGGTCACTGCATTGTAGGAGATCAGGTTAGCCAGGCAGGACTTGCCTTTCCTAAATCCATGCAGACTGGGCCTGATTGCCTGGTTGTCCTGCACTTCCTGTACTCAAGATTGTATGTTCCATGTATGTTCCCCAGCACTGATGTCAGGTTGATGAGCCTGGGGTTTCCTGGATCCTCTTTCCGTTCCTTCTTGTAGAAGGTTATCACATTTAGTAACTTCCAGTCAACTAGTACCTCCCTGGTTAGACAGGACTGCAAAGTGGCTTGGTGGGCACTTCCATCAACTCCCTCAATACCCTTAAGTGGATCCCATCCAGCCCCATAGACTTACATGTGTAGCAGGTTGCTAACCATTTCCTCCTGGATTATGGTGGCCCCATTCTGCTCCCCCTCCCTGTCTTCCAGCTCAGGGGGCTGGGTATCCCGAGAACAATTGTTTTTGGTATAAAAGACTGAGGCAAAGAAGGCATTAAGTACCTTGTCCTTGTCCTCATCCTTTGCCATTATGTTTCCCCTCACATCCCATAAAAGATGAAGATTCTCCTTAGTCCTCCTTTTTTTGCCAACGTATTTATAAAAACATACCGGGTATCATTCCTGAGTTCCTTTATGTATCTCACTTTGGTGCCAACATCTGCACTAACAGAAACATGGTGGGGGTGTCTCTACACGTGCCTTGGTTTTAGCATTTTGTTTTTAATAACTGTTACTAAATTTGCATCATTTCAGAATCTTCTTTGTCCTGCTGCCTTTAAACAGTTGCATCAGCAAAACCATGGAAGTGAAAAGCTATGGCAAGAGAGTCACCTCCACTGACAACAACAATCAGTGCCTGTGAGTACACTCTAAACTGGAGGATGGACTGTAAATACAGAAAGGATGATCTGTGCTCCCAATCTCCTGCTGAAGGATCTTGGCAATGATTAGAAGATGTGTTTCTTTCTCTGGAACTAAGACACCTAATGTAAGAGCTTTCTTTACAGAAACTGAATACCCCTTTTTTATAATGTTATAACAGGCTACAATTTAATACCACTTTTATATTTCTCTGTTAGAATGGGGTTTTGCTTTCAACAGAGCTTTAGATCCCTTTAGAGATAAATATGTATCGGTAATATTCCAACTTCAATTTTTATACACAGCTGTTATACAAACATACATTAAACTCAAAACAACAGCATGTTGGGGAAAAAGAAAAGTTTCTCAGTAATAACCAAACTATGTAATTGGCACAAACCTCTACTCCAAGACACAAAAAACTGGAAAGCAAAAGGTTTCACTGTCTTGTTCAAAGTCAAGCAAAATGTACATACAAACACCAACATTTTATCGGACCTTCCCCAATCCTAAAAAACCCGAAAGTAATACATACTTTAGTAAACCTGGAATTAAGCGCATCCATAGCCTGTACTATAATCTTTCCAAAGAACTCTCTTAGGGCATCCAAGTTGCAGTGCCACAAGAGAGTGAGGAGAGAGCGATCCATAAACGCTTGACGGGTAGTATTTGAAAGAAGGTCTTCACGCTGGAACATTTTGTGAACAGTGTCCAACAACATCACCTGTTTATCAGTGGTACTCCTAAAGAAATAGAATTCTCAAGATGAAAACTCTTTTACCACATCCATTTATATTTCAACCCCCCCTCACATTTACAGTTTTCACTGTCTTTGTTCAAACTCTCTCAGGTTATCCTCCTACAAGACATGCAAGACCAGGTTTAATCACTGCTTATTGTGGAGCTCTCCAAAAAAAATCTCATCTTCTTATTCTGCAATGGACGGTAAATTTACTTGCATATCTTTGTTAGTTTAATCATTAACTTTCTTAGTCCCTTTTTTGCTGAACAACCTAAAAGAAAACTGATTGTGTATACAAGAAGGTTGGGGAGAAAAAAGAAGGAAAAAAAGGAGAAGATTTCACTGTTACAAGGTCCTCCTGTGGCATATCAAGTGTACCACTACTCGATGAGCTGTTGTTCTGAATCGTTTTATAAAAACTAAAACTTAAAAAATGGGATATGGGCCTAAAGGTAAATGACTTCATCCAGGAAACTACATGCTCCAACAGTCACTACTTAATAGCTCATCGTGAACTGGAATGTTTGAGTTTGGAATAGACTGAAGACCTCTTCTATGGGAAAAGCATGTTTGCACCTACAATTTACCATACTGGAAACTTTCAATTTAATAAATGTGTTGCTGTATTTTCAAAGGGGTGGAACAAAGTACTTAACTGTCAGTTTAAGTGATCACACAGTTATACAGGGACAGCAAATACAGGTATCACACACAATTACTATCTTAAACTGAATTCTGACAGAACAAGCTAATTAACAGAAGATTTTACAAAATTTGCCCAGGCATTGGAAGTGCCATTAGGAAGTTGCTGCTATTTGGCCACACTTTGGAACTATTTTGGAAACATGAACACAAAAGTAAAATCCCAATTAAAAACCTTACATAGAACTTCACGGTGCAAATCATCACAATGCAATAGAGGAAATACATTTGCTTCAGTAAAAAATCCAATGAGAACCAGAGCAAAATCCATGAGATCAAACTCACCTTCTGGAAATCCTTTTGAAGCTGGCTTGAAATAAGTCCTCCATGAAATGTCTGTGGTCCCTACAGAGTACTTCTGTCATCAGCTGCAACAGCATTGGACTCTGAGACAATTCTAATGCATCTAAAAACTGAAAAAGAAGTAATGTGTAATATAAGGAGCCACACTGGATCAAATCAGTTTCACGTAACTATGTAATTATTTTTCATACTGATCAGAAGCAGATGCACAGACAAATGTTTATTTGATGTGTATCTGTCCATTACACTAATTGATAAAAACATTAACTCAGAACAAGAAGCTGATCTTATCTGAACTGAATCTCTCCCTAATTCCAGATCCTGTGAAACATTGTTTCTAGATATAGTTCACTTAAGATTTCTTATTACACATTCATTAAAAATACTTACCTTTTTAGTGCAGTCTACATAGTTATTGTGCTTCAGGGTTCCTTTGGGAAACTCATCTGACCTCATGGGAAAATTGAAAGCAACAAGTTGATCAAGAGCATTCTTAAGTTCATTAAGTTTTTCTCCAGTCAAATTAGTGAAGAATGGAAGAATTATCACTGCTTGACCCTGAAGAAAAGAAATGCAGTTTCACATACAAAAAATAAAACAAATAGAATAGGGCCACAAAGTAATCAACAGTGGCTGTGGTTACTTATTCAGTGGCTCAGGGCCCAATAGAGACACATTAAATAGCTCATCTTTAAGGTGCTAGTTCAGAAAAGAGCTTTGGTCACTACCGAGTTGGTTTTAACAGCTAATTAATATCTGATGGCTGACATAACCACTGATAAGACCTTATTGTTCTTTTAAGCCAGCATCCATTATCACAGAAGTCACTGATTTGAGGTACCAGGTAGCAGCTAAAGATCTCAGGCTTTATTTATTTTGAATGTACAGGAAAGTACAAAACTCTGTCTAGCTAAAGGCAGACTGACCAAGCAGCAACCATGCAAAGCTGTTCCATAAATACAAAATGTTCAGTCTTCTAGTCCAAAGCTTATGATCTAGCATCTTTTGTAAGTTCCACTTTCAGCCTGCAGTTCTTTATCTCCCCCTCCTGACCAAGCCATATACAGCAGTTAATCTGTTAGTATCAGTCTTGTAATTCAAGACATGGACATTAAAATCATTGTAGATGTTTGTAATTTGTAATTTGTTTGTAATTTGGAAACGGCACTCCTTCTAAAAGCTGTCATTTCTCAAAACTACTTGCAACTGACAGTAAGTATTTTTAATAAAAATTACATGTCTTTCAGCAGGGCAAGACAAAAAAGGAGCCCCTCATATTGTCTTCTTTATGAAGAGCAAAAAAGGATGATTTACAATTTTTAGGATGCTGAACAGGACAATAAAAAATGGGTAAGATACCCATGTTACTGTGCAAACAAAGGTAAAGTTTAAGCCAAATAACAGGGAATTTAATGAACTACTACCATTTTAATCTGGGGAGGGTGGGGAAGCCACTGAAGTGTGCAATTTACCTTAAGATTTAAGCCTAAACTCTGATCAGTAAGCAGACTAGTATAGGTATTAAAAACAGCTGTAAATGCTTCATGATTGGTATTGAAAGAAACTGAAGAGTCTATCTGGAAAAAGAAAAGAAACAAAGAAATCAGGATTTTTTTTTTTTATAATTACTTAAAGAGATCATTGTCTCAAAGAACTTTTTTATAAAAGCCTTAAGCTATAGAACTGAGGATTTCCAAAAATACACACTGAATTAACAGAAAGTACATACCGAGTGACTTTGGTTTTGAAAGGATTATCAAAAAGAATTATAAAAGCTCCTACATAGTACAAGCAATCACAATGTTGGATATTTTCCAGTTCAAAAAGATATCAAGCTCACTCTTAAAGCCAGATTTCCTATTGGTCACTTCACTGCCAGCTAATACAGCAATACAACTAACATTCTGTGTCCTGAAACATAATTCCATTTAAAAATAATTAATTATAATAAAGAAAAAAATTCTCAATCAGTGATCTTTGTGTGTATTTGTGTATAGCACTTTTACACGATCCTAAAAACCCCCAAGAGGATAAGTAGATAAAACGTTTTCAAAACAGAGAAAGAAAAAAACAAAACACCCAAACCCCAATGTCACAGAAATTAAGTGTCTTTGAAATAAAGACCTTTCAGCAGTCTGTCTGGGTGCCAACATGACAAAGAATGTTATCAGAGGCTGTTTCAAAGTTATCCCCTGTACTTGTACCAATTCTCCTGAAGAATGAAAGGAAGCTAAAACATGAGATCAGTTTAATAAAAACAAAGGGGGGGAAGGAAAGATAAGAGCAAAATCTAGCAATTTCTGTCTAACCAAACAGTTCTTGTACTGTACAAACAGAAAGACATCACCAGATTCTGATCCTCTCCACACTTTTCCCCTCAAAAAGAACAAATCAGCATTTCTTCAAAACAAGAAATTTCCTACACAATTAGAAAAGTTACCCAGATTTTATAAAGTAACGCATACCTGGAAAACTTTTGCCAGCAGAGTCAACACTGCCATTTTGCTCTCAGGAGCTGAACCTTGGGCCCACCAGCTGTCAAGTTTCTTCCAGTTTCTTAGTACAGCTGTGGCCAGTTTCACTCCCTGCTGCTTGCGTACAGTACGCTCCCTAAAACTCCGATCTAGCATGCCGTTCAAAATGCTGCCAACCTGAAAGAAGAAATATGTTAGATTTTTGCATCCCAAGTGAAGTGATGATAGGATCTCTTCACTGCCATGGGCAATAATGAAAAAAGTATCACAGATTCAGGGGAACCGCCAGACTGAAAGGCTGCTGCTTAAAGAAAAGAAAGAAAATCTCTTCAATTTAGGCTCTTTCTGTCCAACTTTACATTTCTCCTAAAAGCATCTAAATGAGAAGCATCTTTCTCTTCTTTGACTCTGTCAGAAATTTTTAGGATCTATAATTATAACATCTTAATTCTATCCCACATCCTTAAATATAATTAATGGAAAGTAAATGCCTAATTAAGGAACTTCAAAAATCCCACTCTGACACATCAGCAAACTTGACTTTAATTTATTGCATCACACAGCAATGTTAGATTTAAATCTCAAGAGGATACAGAGGTTTGCCTTCAGAAAATTAAAACTACACTTTTCAAAAAGATTTCTATCGAATTCATTCCTGTTTCTTCAGAGTACAGTGCAGTAACACCTCCTCATACCTTTTTTGTGAATATGGAGAATTAAATGATAAAGTATAATTTCTTTAAAGATCAATACTTGTAAATTTTAGTTAGTGTGAAGCTGAGCAATAGAATTAGCATATACGCTAATTTATTTGCATACATTTTCCAAAGTAACAAACCACAGCACATCAGATATGAACTAAGGATGCCTGAATCTCAAGCAATCTCAATTTAATTCCAAGCTGAATTCTGCATTCTCCTCTTGAATAGATGGCAACTACGTAATAAACTGCATTAGTGTTATCAACCTTGTGATTTCACCAGATTTCGATGGGTACTGTAAAATAAACCTTATTTTTTAATTCTCGTATGTCACAAGGTCCTAGAACTAAAGAATAGATACATTGCCAAATGTGATTATAAACATATTTTTTTAAGTCAAGCAAAGAACAACAACAGATAGCAGACAACAGGGAAGTGTTTGTGTGACCCAATTTCATTGTTTATTTACCTTAATTAAATAAATGAAGACTTTTAACATTATGTAGCTAGTGTAGATTAGTAGCCTATCATTTATCAGTGACACTTTTCGAAGTGTATCTATTTTGGCATGCTCCGTACTACAGCCATCACAAGTATTAGTCTTTTAAAATAGGTATACATCTCTCTACAAGCATTATAAAAAATTACGCTCATGGTGTTTTAAAACATTACTTGGATGCAACCTGTTTAAGTACACCATCTTGGATGAAAAAGATACAATTTTTTTTAAAAGGACTATCTACTTCCCTGAGCATCTTCTTAAGTGAAAGGGAAAGTGGGGTTTTGATCTTTCTTTTTTGACCTGTTTGTCAGAAGCTCTGAAAGAAGGCTTCTCAATTATAACATGCTTCCTTTACGGACCTGAAGGTGAGTTCTACATTGGTAAGTAGTATGGACCAACAGAGACCAAGTACATGACATCCACCCTGTATTTATTTCAGATTATGGTGGGTTGTGCATGTATATATGTGTTTGTTTCTCTTTTCAATACATCGATCCAGCTCCACTCTAGTTCTGTGGACTAAATGCCCATTAGTAATTGGAGTTCATTTTCCAGTTTAGTTTTAACCAAAACAAATCCAGTATGCATGCTCTGGGACCTCTCTACAATGAAAATCAAAGTGCAGGAAGTGGGAACATTCAGACTTGCTTTGAAAGGACCCTCTTGATCTTAAGCACTATGCAAAAAAAGTTCTTCAATTCATAGATTTGATTATCAGTAATAGGTAAGTACTTTCCACTCAGTTTGACGTGAGATGACAGACAGCCTAAGTTATGTCAGGTTGCCAGAGATCATGAATGTAGGACCAGTAGGCATCATACACCATGAGAAACAAACAAAAAACCCCACCAAAATGAAAAAAATCCTATAGATGAAATGCTATCCAAAGTGCAATCAAATGCACTTTCTCCCCACTATACTACTCAGTTACATCCACCAATAACAACAACAACAAAGAAGTGTTACTTCTAGCGTTCCCCATTTGACCTTCCCCTTTTAAAGAAGAGTCTAATACCATTTGGGGATTGCTGACAGATGATTCCATAAGCCGGACTATGACCACATCCAGGTTTTTCAGCAGCTGTTGATTGATGGTTTCTGAGAACAGGCTGTAGAAATACTGTCCATGAGAGAAATTGATCAGGTTCTTTGGGGATGCTCCTGATAATGGCACAGATAACACCACTGTGTTCAACAGCAGGCTTACTAGCTCCTCACACTGAAAATTAAGTAACAGAGACAAGAGTTATCTCAAGCACATTAAGTTTTACTCATTTCTTATATAAGCATGAGGGTTTTTTTTTTTTAAAGCTTCAATCCTAAACTTTTAAATGTTACCAGAAAGCACAAAAATAAAGCACAAATAGACTACCAAATGCTTGTTAACTACAACTGTCACCCAAGTCAAAGAGTTCTTACAGTTCCTGTGTAGGATTACGCATAAAGCATCTGGTTCTTCTACCCAAAATATGGGTATAAGACTATTGATGATAAGCATAAAATGATGATTCACTACAAAAACTGGAGAACTGTATCCTACCTGGTCATCAATAGCAAAGGCCAGCTGCAGGAGGCTATCAGCTAATCGCTTACTGCTGATGTCCAATGACGGCAGAGACATCCTTTCACCCCCAGGTGCAATACCTTTATAAACAACTGAAAGAATCTTAGAGCCAACTAAGAAATGAGGTCCTTCATCCTGTAGAAATAAACAAACAGATGACAATTAACGTAAACTGAAAAAATAACATAAAGGCCTTCCCACCCACCTGTATAACTAATGACAACACTTGAACTACAGATCATAGTCTCATAAAGCAATGCAAATATACCATTACAAGATACCTTTCTAACTGAGGGACAAGATTTTTAACCAGACAATCCTTCTGCATACAGAGCTCAGAACAAAATAATAGCTTTTAATACCGTCTTCAAAAGATTCTGATCCTCCTCCAGATTTTTTTCCAGATAACAGCACTACTACAGAAATAAAATGAATAGCTTAGTCAGAGCAGGTGGGCCACAAAAGGTAAACCAAGCAGCTCCTTGAATACCACCATCCTACAACCACAGCTCTAGCTTTTGTTTATATGTAGAGGATATATGGCAAATACTCTGTGGAAATTAAATATTTTGTACTTGCTAAATATAGCTTTGCTCAACAGTAGACCAACTCTCTCTCACTCCTTATGGCTGCTGCATAGTCTGTATTCCTTCAACTGCCCAAAGTAAGATAAGCTACAGTCAGGAACTTAATAGAAAGAATTCTTTCGAGTAACATATCCCACACTCTCACTCCTCAACTGTTCTCCATCCTGCTTTCCTGTAACTCAGACCCTGTATTGCACTATATTGCTTCTGATCAGACAGAATGTACTAATTTTCTAACTTTTCCCCATCACTTTGAATGTTCTCTGTAAAAATTCTTGAAAAATGATTCCTTCATATGGTATTAAATGTTGATTTTTTGAGCTTTCAGTCTTGTGAAGCTCACTGAAAGAAAATTTTAGGTAGATTCTGGTTCCCTCCAAGACCTGGAAACTAGGAGAAAGACAGACATGACTCTTCCATAATTATGAAGATCATTCAAACCTCAGTATTGTCCTACTAACATTTGTAGAATAAACAGAAAACATTTATTTCTTATCCTATTCAGCATCAGCTCTTCGCTGTTCATTTCACTTACGCAACTTCATCTAATCTGTTCTCTATTTTCATACTGGCCTTTTACACAGGAAAATCTCTTTACTGTATAAAAATAAACAATTACCTGATTGTGAAGAACAGAATGAAGGAGGCCAGATTTCTGGAGTTGCTTGCAGGCTGAAAGGAGAGCACTAAACCTAACTTGATCAAAACGTGCGTCTGAATTAAACAGATCAACAGAACAAAGGTCCTCAAGGCTAATAGGAAAAGAGAAACAATAACATTACATCGGTGGGGAGCTCCATGTGCAACTGTACACATTATTTATTATCCATTTCTCATGGTGAGTAGCATTTATTCTGGATTCATGCTCACCAGAAAGCACCTACTTACCTCTGCGGCGTGATTCTTTTTTTAATGCACAATTTCAAAGACTCCTTATAGGGAGATTTCATCAAAGCTTTCATGAGTCTTACTGAGATATCTGGGAGATTTTTCATGACTTGCACATCAGCAGTGTTAAAACCTACATGCGACGGATCACACACTGTCATCACCAGAAGCTCTATAAGGCTTGCATTAAGCAATTCCTTCTCAAGTAGCTAGAAAGAATGAAAGATTAAATAAAAGCTTTATTTAAAAATCCATTTAGATTTCCCTATTTTATTCTTCATAACTAATACTTAGTTCTTGTATCTAAAATGAAACAGAACATAAACCAGTAACTATTCTTGCTAAGCAACATTCTTTTTCTCTGTGAAATGTCTGACTTTCCATCAATTGTGCTAATACACAAAGATCAAGTACCTATACAAATATACATAGAATATATGCTATCTCAACAAACTGCACATAAGATTTTATGTCCACATAGGCCTGTTTCAGTCCTGATTACACCTGTAACCACCAGGAAATCCAGATGTACACCTCTGTGCACACTATTAATGACTAATTTAAAACAAAAGACAGTCAGTTTCAGAACTAAAGCTTGCAGTGTGAATGCCATAAGAGACTGGTAAGTACTATAATTTGTATGGCTGAATACAGTTTATATTGCAGCAAAGCAAGGCAAATGGAGATACCTGAGTATTTATACTGAATTCAAGAAAGAATTGCCCTAATCTGCCTTTGTCTTTTAAGCAGCTATCACCATCACACAGTTAAGGCCATCAGGAATCACACAAGAAATATTCATTGCAAGTGCACCATACAGAATGACACTTTCATAGTCAGCAGACAACTGGAATACACAGGAAATATTAATTTCTCCAATGAAAACTAAATCAACCACTAAAATTCAACTCTGCAATATAATTCTTTTCACTTACATCTGAAAGCTGTAACAGTCTGTGACACTTAGTCATCATTTTCAGTTAAAACACAACTAAAAATGATGTTCTCCAGCAAACTAATCTTGCAATAAAAACACAAAATCTCTAACCACATATAAAACATGTAACTTTTATCCACTACAGATTTCAGTGCCTACCTTCCAGAAGTCCTGCTGGCATGTTTCCAGGATCATTGTGACAAACTCCATGATTCGGACTATAATTGTACACTTGCTGTAATTATACAAATCTCTCTCTTGTGGACTAAACATGCTGCCTTTTGAACTGCAATCAAAGCATTGCTCTGCTGCATGGATATCATGTAAAGCAATAGTTTCAAGGAAGAACTGCACAGATTTCAAGAATGAGGATCTTTCTTTTACACCTAAGAAGAACCACAATAACTTGAAATGGTGCAGCAGCTCTCAACTTTCAAATACATTATTTTTTGTTTGGAAGAAAACAGTCGAACTGAGACACAAACCAGAAAGTCAACACATCTCACACCAGTATTTTCTGAATGCCCTAGCTTTGTACTTACTTATCATTACAAGCACTTATTAATGATGATGATTTAGGCACGTGTAATAAAAGAATAAAACTTTTAAATCCCTAGTTCTGAATAACTTAGCTCTGTGCTAACTGCATCCAACAATGATCTTACAGTATTATTTTAAACCAATACAGAGATGATACTGACAGACTGACTACCTAGAACTTCTACCAGACTGTAGATGAAATGCTACCACATGAAGTACAACTAACTGTATGAAGATACAACTGTATCAGTGATAAAAACCATTTTGTTTAGACTTGCATGAACAACTAAAAAGAAAAACTTTTTAAGAAACCCAGTGGCTACACAGAGTATTACTATGCACCTGATCAAAATTCCAATATAAGGGGTTTGAATTTGATGCAGTTCAATCATTAGGAACTGAAAAAAGGTAACATGCATGGGCTTGAAGTGAAAAATGGTCATTCTTTCATCACTTTCTGATAGCTCCTTCCAGACATAAACAAAGCAGCTTTGGAAGGCTATTAAAAAAACCCTCCAAACACACCCCCTCTAAAAGCCCGCATTATCTCCCAGTAAAAGAAGTTGCTAGTGGTTGGATGACAAAGACAGAAATTCAAAGGTATATTTCAAGGACTAAAAAGAAACATTTTCAGATACATTATTAACAAAGTACTTCATCAGAAAACACACGGTACAACAAGTGTCTCTGAAATCTCTGGAAGAGTTTGTAAAATTCATCGACCCTACCTTTAGGGAAACAAAGCTGGAGAAGGGGCTGGAGTGTCCCTTCTCACTCACTCTTACGAGGAGTGGCTGAGGGAATTGGGGTTGTTCAGTCTGGAGAAAAGGAGGCTGAGGGGAGACTTAGCATTGTCTACAACTACCTGAAAGGAGGTTGTAGAGAAGTGGGAGTTGATCTCTTTTCCCAAGTAATAAGCAATAGGACAAGAGGAAATGGCCTCAAATTGCACCAGGAGAGTTCTAAACTATATTATAAGGAAATACTACTTCACTGAAAGGGTTGTCAAGCACCGGAAGAGGCTGCCAATGGAAGTGATTGAGTCACCATCCCTGGAGATATTTAGAAGGATGTGTAGATGTGGTGCTTTGGGACATGGTCCAGTGGGGGACTTGGGAGTGTTAGGTTTACAGTTGGACTTGATGATCTTAAAGGTCTTCTCCAACCTATACGACTTTACGATTTAAGAAAAAACTTGAAGTCCCCATTAGGAACTCATCTTGGACAGGCTTTGTGTAACAGACATGAATGAACCTAATGCAACAGTTAATTGCTCACCCAGTATTTCATAAGGTTTGATCATTCGTAGCTCAAAGAACGTATTGTAGCAGTCCAGCGCTGCTAAGAACATATCCATCCACCGCATGACAGTCTGCAAACAGAAGGGCTCCTGCATACCACGGAGAGTTGGCTGAGAAAGTATCCCAGATGGACTTCTAGCATCGCTGCCACCTCCTTCAAATTTGTTAATAAGGAAAGAAACACCTGGTTTTTTTTGAACATCAGCCAGCCAAGAAGATGGAGACTTGTTTCCTGATAAAAATAAAACCATACATATGCATTCTCTATGAAAAACACATTTCAAACTAGGAAGGTGTTAGAAGCAAACAGACTGATATGCCTAAACCTTGTTGTAAACCATATCTTCTAGCAGAAAATGTATTGGTTCTGGTCTAGCCTTGGTCTTAATATTTAAATTACCAACAAGGAAGACTTCAGTTTATGAGACACTCCCACTAATTCTCAGTTAGCAAATACTGCTTTCATAGCTGGATACAACAGCAGTTCTGGGCCTCTTAAGTTCTTGTTTCTGGCTGGTAGGGAGTTCGCAATAAACCCCTTTTCTGTGCCTATAAACCCTGAGGTTCTCACAATATTTAATTCCCAATATAAGCTATTACTCACTTTCCATTTAACAGCAGTGAGTGAACAGACATTTCCTTCAAAAATAATTTTTCTTGTAATTCATATTTTGCACAGAGAACACAGAGGGAAGGCATGCATAGTATTTAGAAAGCAAAGATAACAGTGTACTCTGACTTACAATACCTGGTAATAAAGGAACAAACTCATAGAAGAGCTCCATGGCTTTATGTCGGCACTCTGTCTGAGGTCGTCCACACTGCACTAAGAGCCACATGACAACATCCAGAAGACGCACTGACTTAGTAGCTGGAAATCCTCTGCACAAAAATATTAGGGATTAACAGTCCTCATGAAATCTACCAAGAAGCCACAGTCTTCCAGGTGAAAAAAATCAAAACGTTTCATGAGTATTATGAGTGTCCTTCTATCTATCCAACCACAACCCATGTGCACTACCTGGACGAGCTCTTCAACAAGCACATCTTGCACTGCTTTCCTTTCTCTCCACACTACTACAGATCCTCATAGACAAGACTTTGCAGCAAAATTTTAAAAAGCAGAATTCCTTCTCTTTGTAAAGAGACAAAAAAGGAGTTTAAAGCTTAAATAAGCCTGGACAGTTTTCTATTGTCCCTAATTATCGAGTCTCCTAACTTAACACATGACACAGCAGTGAGCTAACTCCCAGACTCCATTTGTCTGTTTCTCTAGCATCACAGGACAATTCAGGTCAAAAATGACTTCCAGAGGTCTCTAGTCTAACCTCCTGCTCAAAGCAGGATCAGGTATGCAGTCAGACCAGGTGACCCAGAGCTTTACCAGTCTGATATTGAATCCATTCTTGTTTCTTCTATCTTTTCCACTACTTCATCATGTCCTTCTACTGCTAACAATTAAAACAATTAAAAAAAAAAAACATAAGAGACTTGAGAGTTTTCCTCCAAACGCTTTGTAATTCGATGCTAACATCATAAACACTGCTGTGAGGGCCACATGCTTTTCTTCCCCTTTCTTGCCAAACTAGAGCAAGCTCTCTGTTCTGAGGTCATCACACCGGAATAAATGACCATCACGATCCTTTTTTCAATATCCAATATTTCTCACCAGTGGTTCAACAGACATATCAGGAGATCTCTATAAGCCACAGTCATAGGATGAATTCCCCATTCTGTCCTAAGTATTAATGGAATTACATACATTGTTAACCAAAATGTAATACTTAAAAAGCAAAAGAAAGGCAAATTGCTGACCGTGGTACTCGCCGTTTTCCTTCCTTGTTCAGAGAAGATGCTTTATGCTTGATTATGCGCTTTAGATGATTAATAGCATCACAACATTGTTGAGTGGTACCTGTTAGAAAAAGAGAAGTGACGTGTCTAAATAAATACTAGCACCTTCACTACTCTGTGCTTCTACAGGAAATCTGCAAGGTCATAGAACAAGATCACAAAATAGCAGACAGGTCAACATGGCCTGAGCCAACCATAAGGCCTCTGCTATGAAACTGCGCATTACATTTTCCATGCTCAAAGAAACTGTAAGATTTTCCATATGAATATTTCTTCTGAAGCCAGTTTTATCATATCATTGAATCATTGAATGGTTTGGGTTGGAAGGGACCTTAAGGATCATCGAGTTCCAACGCCCCTGCCATGGGCAGGGACACCTCCCACTAGTCCAGGTTGCTCAAGGCCCCATCCACCCTGGCCTTGAACGCTTCCAGGGAGGGGGCAGCCACAGCTTCCCTGGGCAACCTGTTCCAGTGTCTCACCACTCTCGTCATGAAGAATCTCCTCCTAACGTCCAGTCTAACCTTCCCCCTTCCAATTTAAATCCATTGCCCGATAACCTATAACCACATGGCCTTGTAAAAAACCCCTCCCCAGTTTTTTTGTAGCCCCTTTCAGGTACTGGAAGGTCACTATAAGGTCTCCTTGGAGCCCTCTCTTCTCCAGGCTGAACATCCCCAACTCTCTCAGCCTGCCCTCATATAGGAGGTCCTCCAGCCCTTTAAGCATCTTCATAGTCCTCCTCTGGAGCTGAACTGTTTCTCCAAAAGAAACAAATCTTTGTAATACCAAGTTTTTGCCTTATGTTCCAATTACTATTAATTGATAAAAGTCAGAGTATGAAAATAAAAAAGAGAAAAGCAAGCTACTGAAGGATCATAAGTACTGTTGTAGAGAAGACTGACAAGGTAAATAGGAAAGGGTATTACAAAATTGAGGAAATCTCCCACAGATAAATAAATGCCAACATTCAAGCATTTGAATCACAGAATAACTATCTTAGAAAAGACCTTTGAGATCATAGAGTCCAATCGTACCTGTCCACTACTAAACCATATCCTTAAGTACCTCATCTACCTGTCTTTTAAATACCTCCAGGGAGAGGTGACTCGACAATCTCCCTTGAGCA
The DNA here is from genome assembly GCF_032191515.1 of Phaenicophaeus curvirostris. Lineage (NCBI taxonomy): Eukaryota > Metazoa > Chordata > Aves > Cuculiformes > Cuculidae > Phaenicophaeus > Phaenicophaeus curvirostris. The sequence goes on from NC_091394.1 coordinate 55,513,168, forward strand.
GCCTGTTCCAGTGCTTGATAATCCTTTTGGTGTAGAAATTTTCCCTAATGTCCAATATGAACTTTCCCTCACACAGCTTGAGACCATTCCCTCTCATCCTATCACCTACAGATAGAAGAGACCGACATCCACCTCTCTACAACCTCCTTTCAGGTAGTTGTAGATAGTAATAAGGTCTCTCTTCAGTCTCCTTTTCTCTAGGCTAAACAACCCCAGTTCCCTCAGCCGCTCCTCATAAGACTTGTTCTCCAGCCCCTTCACTAGCTTCACTGCCCTCGTCTGGACAGGCTCCAGCACCTCAATGTCTCTCTTGTAATGAAGAACCCAAAACTGAACACAGTATTTGAGGTGCGGCCTCACCAATGCCAAGTATGGGGGCAGAATCGCTTCCGTGGTCCTGCTGACCATACTGTTTCTGATACAGGCCAAGATGCTGGGCACACTGTTGGCTCATATTCAGCTGTCATATGTCATTCGGTTTGTTATAAAAAAAGAGTAGACTTCAGGACCCTCATCAAACTACATTTTACAAACCTGCAAACCCAAGACTCCAATCAAAAGCACCACCAGCATCTTTAGTAGTACCATAAAACTGTAAATCATTGTAAATGTGAAAAGGCTCTCTCTCAAACATAAAATATTCCATCTTTATATGCTGCAAGGAGTCAATTCAAAGAGTTCCTAACTAAATAAATACAAAAGGATCTCTCTAGCAGTAATGAAAACTAATCCTTCCTTTTTTGCAAAAATAAGCACATTTACTTCTCCTCCAGTTAAAGATTTGGTTTTCCTTTTTTATTCCAAGATTCAACAGGATGGCTTTTTAGTTCATTACACAGTTAGTTAATTATAGCTCACCTAATGATTTCTCATCTGTATGGGTTAAGGCTAGACTTTCCAGAAATACAACCAATGCTTCAAATACAAACTGCTCCACCAGAGAATTTTCTTCCCTTTAAAAATCAGGAATAAATATGGTGAGAAACATGAGTGGAAGAAGCACTAGGTGTAAAATTCTAGTTAAAAAACAAATTAAAATATTGTAGAGATTAACTGCAAACGATTTTTGTATGAAAATATACATGTAAATCATTCTCAAAGAACAGCAATGGATATCTGCTGACCACCTTCAATAGGCAGAACCTCCTATCAGCTTGTGATAGAAATTTAAACTTCTATATATATTACAATTAAAAATTAATGATCTGAGTAACTCAATTTTATACCTATCGTATTCAGTAATAGAATGAGTGCTAGTGGATGATTGAGTTCTATCCTCAATTACTGTAATCTCCTTGAACCTTCAACCCGAGTTAGCTACTGTTCTCAGCTTTGTTTACTTACCTAAACTCTCTGTAGATGCTGTTAAAAGCAAGTGCTGCACCCAGTCTCTTGAAAGCACTAGGATGAAGAGCAAGACTGTACAACCGTTTAAAAAGAGACTTGGTGTTTACTGGGCTTTTCTCCAGCTGTCTTGGTGTTGTCTGTTTAATAGACCATTTCAAAAATTCTCGTACACACTGTCCACAGAAATCTCTCAAAGTGCTGTCAACCGGATCCACTATACCACTCTGAAATTACACATCATTATTTCATTATAAGAATGAAAAAGAAAAGACATTGACTCAGAGAAGTTATTACAGCAGTTTATATAGACAGAATTATTTAAGTTTAAAAAAATGTCCTCACACTTTCCAGAAGTAATAAAGCCTCCAAATCACTACTGTTCAAAGAAAGGGGTATTTCCAGCCTTCACAGCACTGCATTAGGCCTCACAGAGCTGTATTTCTATTTCCATCTCAGCTACTGAACAGTTTAGAAGCCTTGTCCAAGCCACTTAATTTTCTGATGAGCCAGTTTCCTCTGGTTTAGAGGTGGCATGGCAATACTGACTTTAATTTAGTAAAGTACTGCAAAACCTCCTGGCCTACAGTGCCTCCAGCCACTTCAGGTCAGTGCAAAAGCCAGTTTTACACGTAAAGCTTTTGCACCTAGTGAAAGCAAATTAGCTTGAAAGAAAACGAAGCACAGATTGACATCAACTTTCATTCAGCATGGGGGAAAAGCTATGCATTTCAGAAGTTCCTTGTATACACTGATGATAAAAACAACATTTCATTAATTCCAGAAGCACTTTTAAAGATGTTACCTGCACTTTAAGAACGTGAAAGAAACAGCAATCCATCATAGAAATCCCAGTTAAGAAATAATAAAAGATCACCTGCTTTCCTTCTTTCATGCAAATAGGGAGCCATTTTATCTGTTGATTTGCTCCTGGCTCTTTCAGTAGTAAAATAATACTAGTTAGAAACAAAGTCATATGGCACAGAAAAAAAAAAAGGAAGACTTAAGACCTACCAAGATAGCTTCCAGGAACACCACCGTATCTTGACTTTCAAATTTTTTGTTGTTTGTAAACCAGTGAATGAGTTGCATGACTAAAGGCTCATACAACTGTCTTGTTACCTGAAAAGAGTAAAAGCCAACTACATTTGAAGGATTAACATATTTTTATGTTGTTTTTCTACTCAAAATATGTAAGAATAAAAAAATACTTCTTCGGAAAAATTCTGTAAAATAAGTAATCAGCTTCATATTATATTCCCTTATGAAGGATTAAAAAAAAAAAATCTGGTTAACTACTTTCTATTCAACCAACCTCAAAGATCTCCAAGCATATTTTCAGTATCTTCTAAGACAGAAAAAAAACATTGCATGCCACAGACTGATATGACAAAATACAGCCAAAGAAACAGGGAAATTTAGTTTTAAGCTGTTTTTTGATCTAAAATCTCTCTTGATCTTTACCATATACATCGCTGTATTTCAACAATTCTACCAGTAAGTCAATCTGATCAGGTACTGTCATACTATCACATGAAGAACCATTAAATATACTTGCTTACATATATAAATGCCCAAGATACACGGTGCATGCCTGTGTGCATTGGTTTGGACCAATCCAGATATCATTTACCTACAGTTTATGTTCAGCCAACTGTCAGCAAAAAGTTTCACCTAAACTTTTAACACAGCTTCCTGTATATTTTAACAGAACACAAATCTCTTCGGTCTAAAACCAGAATCTGATGGGTCCAAACAGCAGTCTGAAAAGGCACGAGACCTTTTTTCAATGAAGCCAAACCTTCGTGTCTACTCTATTTTGTGTAAAGGAGGAAAAAAACCAAGTTCAGATATTTGTATTAAATATACTATCCTTAGCTAATAAAGAGGCAGCTTCAAATTCCCTCCCAAACGCTTGTCTTGTGGATTATAGCTTTGCATTCACCCAATACTGAAATAATCAACTTCACCTCAAATTAACATTACAGAAAAATAAATTACTTAAATACAGCAATAAAGAGCAGCTACTAACACAAACTCTTTGAATGAACTTTGATATGTGAATCTTGAAACCCTCATGTATTTGTACACTCGTCTGAGTTACTCTGAATTACACTCCATTACGGAAGGCTTTGAAAATGATTCCACCCCATTTCCCCACAATCCTGAAAAACTATCCCTAAATAAAATTCCAGCTTACAAAACACATTTGGGGAAAAAAAAAAAAGCCACACGTCAGGAGAACTTCTAAACAACATTATAAATCAATTCCCACATTTAGAGGTATTTTAAACATCTAAAATGCTTGTAAATGAATCTGTTTACCTGGTCTACATCACAAGCAAGACGAAGCAGTACTGGAAATATTCGCTTATGTAATTGATACATGGGTGGGGGACCCTGACGTCCTTCTGGCATTTGAGATGCTTTCCCCAACATATACGTGACTATGCTATGTAGCAGCTCACATGCTGCAACCTGAAATTCAAAAGTCCTTTTGGTTATGCATCCATTACTTTCACAGAGAAGACAAAATTGTTAGCAGGAGAGAATGAGTCACAATAAAGGGTGTACTTGAGAAATCACTCCAAGATATACTAAATCACTGTTCCAGGAACAGATCATGTCCTGGAAATAATTTGTGCACATTCTAACTGGCCTTTCTCCAAATGTTTTAGTCTCTATTGTGGGCAGTCGCTTTCAGCTGGAGAAAAATCCATCATTGGATAAGCCACTCATCATTGTGTTCTCAAGGATACTTCCGTTCTCTCTTTGGATATTAACATCCCAGCAAAGCAGCAAAATATTTACTTAAGTGCTCTGCTGGACTGGGCCCACAAGTTCATAAGCATGAGAAAGAGGCCAAACAATGCTGAAGATCAACTACTTGAAAATTTTCATTTTTATGTTAAGTTTAACTCTCAAAGCACAAAGCTATGTGAGAAAGCTAAAAGCAACTTCTGCTCTTTAGCTTTTAAACACTCGGAATAATATCATGGAAGAGCACTGAAGAAGCACATTGCTTTCTATGAATTAATTAAAACAGGTCTGTCTTAACAAGAAAGACGTTTTTATGCAGCATTTACCAACTCGCATGAAAAAAGATGCAGAAAAACATCAATACTTTTGTTTGTCTGTCACTTGCAGAAAGAGCCAGTTCAGTCACACGAGGCAAGAATAAATCCAAATAGATGACAGGTTTCATATCTGCAAATGGTACAGCAAAGCTCAGACGTTTCTCAGTGTCCCAAGATACACATTTCTTGATCATCTCCTCTGCAGAGGTAGCTAATGCATTAGAAAAAGAACAACAGAAAAATTAACCTTATGTACTACACATAAATCTCAGTCAAAAAAACCCTTAAGATTCCAAGTTCAACTGAGACTGCATAAGTTGTTAACGCTTAATAAATTACTGGATGTCACAAGTACCAGAAATACTCAAGGCTGGTTTTATTTACACATTCAAACAGATGTTAACCACCACATACAAAAAAATAATTGCAGCCAGCATTTCAGGGGACAGTTGTAGCAGCCCCCAGTTTTAATACAGGCAAGTCTGGAGACAATTATAAACCCAAAAAACATTGAATAACACTTGATTTAAAATACTTCTTTAAGACATCCAGTACACTACTTAATCTACCACCATTGCAAAGAAAAAACTTGAAGATCAGATCAGACAAGAAGATCCAACATACAGACTCGTACAGTTCCACAGAAAATTACTACTTTGATGGCTATGTCCTCCAAGGACAACTGCCACACTTACTCCCTTCTCTGCCTGTGTTCCCATATTCATTAGTTTGGTTAACAAAGTATGACCACACTTAGTATTTAATTTCCAGGGAATAATGCTACTATTCCCACAGTATTACTGAATAAGCAACAGAGAAGCACTTCACTGAAAGAAAAAACAAATGTAAGCACTAAAAGTATGGAAACGACATTATTGTTTTAGACTGACTAAATTTTGCACCGAACTATCCTTTAAAACTCATGGTCAGGCACTGATACTATTCAATTTTTGTGTTAATGAGATTTTATGATATTTAATAATTAAATTATAAAGTTTATTCAAAGACTGAACAGAGAAGAACAGAAAATACTTGTTTTGAGGAGACACTCAAATGGAGCTCTAGTATCCAGACATATTAAAGGCATGGTGCACCCTAAACTCACAAGGCAAGAATTAAGCTTGCCAAGATTTACACAATTCACAGGCTGCAGTTCCAAAAATCTGGATTAAGTGAGAACTGTAGTAAAAAGGTGCAAACAAGTACTGAAGAGTCACAGCCTGGGGCAGTTTTGAAATGGCTGGGCAGCCAGAATGAGAAAGGGGGGTGAATAAATAAAACCATATACTCAGATGCACATAGCCTTTGCCTTTTACAGGAGTTTTCTACTCACTTACTGCATTCTACACTAAGTTAGTGAATACTTTGCTCTCCTAAACTCCAGAAATGAATAAAAGCAATTTTGTTTAAATATGAGAAACAAAAAATAGCTTTCCCTGAAAAGCTCATGCACTCTCATCAAGTGATGTTGAGATCTCACTGATATCTGCTTTCAAGAGAGACAGCAATGGCATATAAATATTTTTATTTACACCAACAGAACACTCACCAGTAATTAAGTTGTGGTTGATCTGCCCTCCCAAAGATCCAAGAAGGCGTGCTACTCTAGTTCTTACTGCTTCCAAGGTGGAAATGTCATCCTAAATAATTCAACAGATTTATATTAGTGAAGACTTACTTCTGTATGGATGCAACTTGGTTTATGTAGTAAGTGTAAGTTTCATGGCGCTTATTAAAATATGGATAAAGACTGCAAAAAGAAGAAGTTTTCATAATATAATCAATCTAGCAGCAGTGCTGACTCACACAATTTCTCCAGTACCCTTTTCTGTTTCCTTCCCATTCTCACCCTAGAATATGACATCTTTCCAGCTGTGCTTATGTAACAGCTTTTTGAGCCACACTGTAGAATAGGATTCACTGAACTGATCCAAGGTAGAAATAACCCTCAGAAAAAAAGTACGTACACAAGAAAGGTAGAAAAACAGGGGTAAGTGACTGTCTCACATTTAACTCTAAAAAGAAAACAGAATTCTTACCAATGAAGAAGTCTTTGCTCTTCTTAAACGCTGTATCAGAACTTTATTAAATCCCTTCTGGGCTGCTCGAGAAAGCTTCCTTACTTCCCAGTTATCCTGGGATTCAACTGATGAACAAAACCACAGGATATTAATAATGTTTATTGTAGCCACACCTTGTGTACCTACTCAGTTTCTTTAAGAAAACCCACCCTGGTTTTGCTCATACTTATTTTTAAGATGCAACTATTATTCTTTCATTTTAAATCTTTGTTAAGGAAAACTAACCTGTATGAATGATAACTAAGCTGATTTAAGGATACAAAGGATAAATTAACAGACAAGTGGCATATAAAATGGGTACAGTTAATGACTGTTCAGCAGTGGCAAATAAATCCTCGTTTAAGAAAAAGATAAATTTTGGAGTGTAAGAGAAGTTATATTGTTCCAACCGCAGGAAGCGCACAATACAAACACAAAAGTATGCCACATTCCTATCTTTAGGCATAACTATGAAAAAAAAAAAATTTGTTTCCCTCAAAACTGGTATTTTTTGTCTGTATGTACCTGTAGATGCAGAATTTTTCAAATAACCATCAAGAAGAGGTAGAACATCCTTGTAGTAAGGTTGCATTATATGTCTTGGGATGTGAGCTGACCAGTCTTCCAGAGCATCCAGTGCCAGATCAGCCATTGGGATACAGCTAAGGCCCAGCTTAAACGCATTCTACAGGTCAAATTTAAAACCATCAGTCTTTCATTTTCATCAAGTACTACTATTTAAAGGTAAACCCCTTCCCCATATTTTAAAGCATTGATCATACAATAAATTTTCCTTTTTAATAACTTTTGTTTGCTTAACATCTCACTCAAGATCAGCACAGGCACTAAGAAAGTCAGCTTAGTGCAAAAGCAAATTCTAGCAGTTCTCTTGTTCATACAAAAAGCATCCATTTGTATTCTAATCCCACTGAAGAAAATACTAAGCTTAATAGTTAACTTACCTGCTCAACAGAATACTAACATCGTCCCAGAGATTTTTTTATGTGTTTTAGAAAGAAGAAGTGTTAGGTGTGTATCACTTTGACCCACCTGCAGTGCGGGAATATATGCTTTGATATCAAGCATGATGATGTCATGGGGTAAAGAAAGCAAAAAACTCAGACAGGATGCCAACAACTCATCCTTGTACTGTTTCATTTTTGCTGCAACCTGAAATTCAGATAAAGAGATCAAGAACAAGCCTTCTAAGATCTTGATTTAGCTATATCAATATCCACGTAAAATAAATGACTCAAACCCTGTACTGGAATCTCATTCACTTGCCAACAGGTACCAGAAATAACCTAATGCACAATTATACAGTTATATTATACATGAATAGGTGACCAATACATCCCTTTGGGCATGAAAAAGACAGAAAAAGACAGAAAAAGACAGAAAAAGACAGAAAAAGACAGAAAAAGACAGAAAAAGACAGAAAAAGACAGAAAAAGACAGAAAAAGACAGAAAAAGACAGAAAAAGACAGAAAAAGACCTTAAATCCCCACTATGTTGCATAATATGAAGAGCTGGAATACTTCCATTGCATCTGTAAGATTTCTCAGAAGATAGTTCTGATTGAGTTGCCTACAAAATCACTTACCTCTTTTCCAAACTTTGCAAACAGTGCAAAGCAAGACCTCTTTTCTGGGTCTTCAGGACATTTGCTGAGACTCCTTGGACTGACACCCTACCAAACAGTAACCACAAGTGCATAGTATTAAAAAAAATCACAGTATGCAGTAAAAATATGAAGCACAAGTTCAACTCGGAATACATACATCACCATCTAATGTGAAACTGGCATCAGTGAAAACTTGAAACGCATGTTTGTTGTCTCAAATTACTTTTTTTAATACATTTAGTATTACCGAAATAAGTAAGATACGGAGGACTTTAAAATAACTTTTCAATTACTTAAATTTTCTCCTTGTCTACCCATCAACCAAAGCATAAAAGAAAAGAAATCCCTGATAGTGATGTCCATGTAGCAAGAACGCCGGTGGAACAAGAAAGGAGTAATTCCTGACAGCATCTACAGTACAAGCATCTACACCAATGAGTTCCCAAATCTGCTTCACTTAGTGCCATTACCAGCTGTGGATGGGCCATTTCTGGGTTCTGTGGTGGGCTACACACACAATGGGATGAAAATACCTCACTTCACAAAAGCTTCCACATCACAAATGGTGCACCCACCAACAGAGCATCGTATTTCTTGGGGAAATCACTGAGTGGAATACAAGCACGCCCCAGAAGTCGAGTATTTAACCTATTCATGTCTCTGTTGTTCTAGATAGACTTTCTGATATCCAAGCTATCTTCTGTACCACCTGCACTGCAAGAGTATTTCCCACGCCGCTGTTCATCCAGCTCAGGGTTTTGGAAAGAGCATTACACATGACTAGTGCCTCTTCAGAAACTGGGTTTCTAGTTTGAATTTTTACTTTCTATGTGCTTGTAACTGCAGAGGCACAGGATGCTATCAACATTTGAAAAACCTGGGTAACAGTTTCAATGAACTATTTCCCATACTGCATAAAAAGACCATACATGAACAACTGCACCATCATTAACAGACATTACCCATCCACTTGGAAAAGAGATCTCACCTCAAAGTATTTTATTTTCTTGGCAATTTTCATTGTAACAGAGAGCAGCTTGTAGAATCCGCTGATAAGAGGAAGTCTCGTTGAATGTATAATAAGCTCATAACCAAAGGAATATACCCATGGGTTAAAGTATTCAACATGCTTCTCTGGAAGTAGCTCTCTAAAACAGATGCACAGAAGACATACAGGGAGGTAGGTTGGGAAAGAAACTGAATAAAGTATCTGTTTTATTTTTTTCAAAAACTTTCAAGTCAGTGCAAGAAGGACAAGTATTGCTATAACAGAGCAGCTCCAACAATAAGGGATAATTACATGCTCCCTTCTGCAGCAAGCATAGGAAGATTTTTATTTTGCTTTACAGTGTAAAGTCATTTCTTCCTCATTATATCTCTTTATTGAATTTATACACACGTACTCACATATCACATTTCATTACTAAGACTGCAGTATCCCTAGCAGAAATCAACTGGACTTCCACAGGCAAAGAATGCTGTGCTTTTCACTTAATGCCTCACACTATGAAGACCATATTTCTGGTCTCTGAAGTATTCAGTACATAGGGTCAGCATAATACTAAAAGTAACAATATATACTGAAAGACAATTGCATCCAGATAATGAAAGTGAATGGCTTCTCCCATACACTTAAAAAAAAAAAAGAGCTGATGAGCTAGAATATTTTTACCTATGACCTAGATATCTGAAGAACATTTACTGTCTCTCTGCTAATTACCTTGTGCACTTTGAAATACAGCAAATCATCGTAAGTCAGAAACAGGCACCTTATATAAATCTAACTTTAAAATTTCTTCCAATCACTTTGTAACTTCCAAACTATATAAAAACATACTAATACCTGCAGAATTCCACTAGATTTATAAAGGCAATAAAGTCTGTTGGCTTCATTGGCTGAAGGTTGGAAGCAGGGTCAGAAGTAGGCCCAACCAAAGCACTGTCAGTTCCATTCTCATCCTGAAAATAAATATCGAGGCAAGAACACTGAATCTGTGACAAAACAGAAAGCATTTACACCTTTTTTCCAGAAAAACAGACTGCCTCTTCCTCTTAGTCTAGCCGCTACTTGCTAGTATGATGCAGACAAATGACAAATAATTGGCATATCAATAATTCAAAAAAATAACATAGGATGCTTGCTCATAAGGAAAAAGTGAGTACAAAAATAAAAACCAGTAGATGCCACAGTAGGCATCAGATTCTGTGAACTTCCGCTGATTCCAATTTTTCTGCCTCCTAACACTATAATGCAATATCCAGAAATACAAAGTAGAAAATTTTGACTGTATTTCCATTACACTTCAAGGACACTATGAGGAGGTTTATAAGCACAATGACAACAAAATAGAGAATGTTATTTTGGTTCCCCTACAACAACAGAAATTAATGGACAAGTTATCAGGTCTCACCTGTTCATTAACATCCAGTTTCTGAATAGTCAAGTCCAACTTCTCAATAATCTTCAAAAGAGATTTTATAAGTTCATCATACAGCAAGCGATTCAGGGACTGCAGTGGTGAATCTGCAGCAAGGAAGTTTTCATCTTCAAAACCACACTCCTTTGTAGGAGGAAAAAAGTACACATTTCAAAACACTACGAGAATTATTTCTTGAATTTATAAACCAAGATTTCAAACCATAATTCATCTTTATACATTTCTCAGCTATGGAAGCCTAAATTCACCCGTTTCATTCATTTATCAGCCACAAAATCCAACTAAAACCAGAAAACAGTTTTTCTACAGCATGACATCTGAAAAAATTCTAGTGTTAGAAAAGCAGTGATAAGATTCAGGATTACTTTTCCTTTTGCGTTTCCATATTAACTATGCTTTTACCTTCATTTTGTCGCAGTTCAGTAGACTTCTAAAGAGATACAGATAGTCCTTATAAGTTGGTATCTTCCATCTCCTTGTCCCAACCTCTTCAGCTTCAGATTCAGAAGTTTCTTTTCCAAAAAAATCCTGAAAGGACACAATATTTTTCAGAAACACTGTATATGTAACTACCTAACTCAAGCCAAAACATGATGTAAAGTTACCCCTGTAGGTAGAAACATAAACCACCTACTTTTTGCACTTAATCAGCCTGAGGAGAGCAAAAAACAATCAACTCCCTTCAAAAATCTCTAAAGCTCTTCTCCTTCTGATGGTCAGTTATTTGAGAAACTCTATAGTCTCCTGCTTCACAGAATTTAAAGGCCTTAATGCAAATATTCAGTAAAACTTTTAAATTAAGTGTCCAGAATTTGTTAACCTGAAAGAAAGCTGTGTGACCTTCGTTACAACTTACATTGTAACAAACAACCTGAGCAAACGAACTGCAGAGAATTAAACCTCATTTCCTGTTGTTTTTTTCCATTCAGTAAAGAGGCGCATCCATGCTTTACTGAGCAGATGTAGGGATCAGAGGCTACTTACAACTGGGACACAATCCAAAATTGCCAGCACTCTTTTTGCTTCTTTGGGCCTTCTCCTGTTTACTGGGCTACACCTTCAAGAACTGTAATGTATACTCTAGGAATCTAGATGAAATAAATAGGTTTAAACAGCAATCTTACCTTTGAAAATGTGATTGGCTTGGAGAAGATTCTGATTAATCCCTGATGCACTGAAACAACAACAACAAAAATGTCTGAGCAGACTTCAAAAGCATACATATTACTCATTATGTTAGCAATTAATTAAACCAGTCTTCTACTTTCTATATTCTGTCATGACAAGGAAGAGGCAAAAGAATACAGACTTTTTCTTTAAGACAATTCTAGGCAAAACCAGAAGTGTAACTCTAGAATTTTCACAGGGAACCGATTTTGAATTTGCCTCTTGCTATTTTTTCTCAATACTGCTTTGACTTTTTCCTGCATGTGAATGCAGTGATGACCACGGTATTGTCCATAGTGCCCATACTGAAAAGGGCAATGACTCCCAATGACTCTTACAGTAAAACACGAGCTTAGGATCCCCATTCCAGCACAGTGCTTTGGATGCACATCACATCCCAAACCAAGAATATGGAAAACAAGAAAAATTCCACAACAATAGAGAAAAGCCACTGTAAATAACTGAAAAAAAATTTAAAATCATTTCTAAAAATTATTTTAAATTAAACGTTAGCATTCTAGAGACTACTGAATTGTCAGCTACCAATGCCGACACATCCATTATTACATTTGCAGGACTGTGTCTGACTAACCGAATATTTGGAATTTTCATTTTTACTGTGTACAGTTTCCAGAGCATAAACAGATGGCATTTCTGACAGAGATGACACTCACCTTATTTTCCGTGACATTTTGTAGGTGCAACTGCAAGAATATTGAACAGATCTTTGTGTATTTTTCTGTGAAGTTCCTTTCCCCTTGAAATCCTTCACAGTATCACAAAAACGTATTCTCTTGCCCTTAATAGCCACTCTGCTATCCAAAGCAGTTGTTAAATGTATTCCCTAAGTGATTTCACAATGGAAATTGAAAAATAACATGAGAACCCTAAGCCTCCATTATTTGAGGATGGGAAAAGCTTCATTTTTGACCACAGATGGCTATTGGGCATCTCTCTCAGAAAGGGTTTATCAATTTAGAAAAAAGAAAAACAAAGAACAATGAAAAACCCAACCAGAAAACCACCCATCTCAAAATACAGCAAAGATAGTATCATAGACTCACCCACAGTGCTGATAAAACTCCAGAGAACTGGACCTTTTCCTGAGAGAGCTAGAAATACCTTTATTATAGATCTGCAACAGACTAACTGCATTTTTTCACTGTATTGTGGAAAACTATTGATCTGCAGCACAACTAGATGTTCAAGAACTGGAGTGTACACTTCAGGAATCTAGAAGAAATAAAACCGAAATACCTCACATGAAGACAATGGTTATAACTCAGTATCAATGTGAAGAATTAAATGATTTCAGCAAGACAGTTTAAGAGTCACAACCTGTTCTGAGAACAATAAAAGACTTGGCAAGTGAATTCATTGTAGATACAGAAAATCCAAACAAAACAGACTAAGAAAGTTTCCTGAAACACGGTATGAAAAGTAGCTCCTAAATTTATTTGTGCTTCAGTGGAACCAGTCTTAGGCTTAACTAAATCAGTACTTTTCTAATAAACAGTAATAAGACTATAGTATAATCTGTTCATCCGTAATAATTTGAAAACAGAATGTAAGTGCAAGCCTCTACCCCAATTTAACTTCCCAGCTCCAGCTGGGATCCAGAAAGCCCTCATTGGAACACAGACAGCATAACATCAAAGAAAAATCAAAGTATCAGCCTCAGAGAACATGCTACATATCAGTATGAAAAACACCACATCAACAGAGTAGTACAAATGACATAAAAAGAAGGGTAAGGCTAGGTCCAAATAAACAGCTTTGCCTCAAATATATAAAAACCTATCCACATTTGGCTATCATGGTTTTGATTACAATGCACTGTAACATTTTTAGTATATTTTGTACATTTTCTTTACTCACATAAAATCTAATAAAGTATTCTGATATTCTTCCCATTCCCTAGGAGCTCAATATCATTGCATTTTAGGTAATGAAACACCTTCTATTGTGTCTAAGTTCACAGCTATTACCTCCTCTCACATCTATAAGCTGCACATAAAAGAAATCGAGTGGTACTTTAAATACTCCACTTACTGTATCTATATGGAATATCACACTTGCAATGGACTGGAGGAAACTCGGTAAGTGATACAGATGGTCATCTATTGTTTCTGCTTCAGTAAGGAACATTTGCTTACAACGTTGAAGGAGCTCAACATACATGTTGTCAACATCCTTAGAACATATAGCTTTACAGGGCTTACAGAGAGAAAATATAACACCGATTTAGTGACTTCATACAGGCAAGCAAATGCATGCTGTCGTGCTACAACCCAGACAAGTCTTCACTAAATCATAATAAGAACAATCTTTTAAATTTTTCCAGGCACTCAATACAGCTGAATAACCTAACTTTAAAGTATTCCACTTGCTACATGAATGAGAAACATAGTGCGTAATGAACTAAAAATAGTTCACTGATGCTGTCTAATTTACTATAAGAGTACTTGAACTTCCAGTGACATCGTTTCAAATTTGGCCTACATGCTATTTGGCTTTAAATATCTTAAAAGTACATTACGGATGCTAATATTCACTTATATTTTGACCTAGCTGCACTGAAGAATTAAGTGGCTTCCCTTAATGTGGCTTAATCAATTATCATCCACAGGCTACTAACATTTAACCCAGCTGCCCAAATTCTGAACCCATAATGTGTTGAGATCTGTACAAACAGAGGATAAAGGCACAACTTGAACTAGGGCACAAGTCGAAGGTATCTGAAACAGTGCTAGAAGGAATGTAATAATGCTTACATAGTTCTGCCTTGCACCTGAATCAATTGCTGAACTTGTGTTCAGGCTAAGGCTGCAGTAGCAGCAAGAATCTTACTTTCTTCTCTAATATCTGACACTGGGCCAAGATTTAGCCTAAACAGGATAACAACTATTAGTGTGACTTAACACATCAAAGATATATAGGAATTGGAGCATTAAGATCCCTTTTACCTGTTAAAATTGGCAGTATTATCCTATGTCTGTATTTACATTATGCAATTTTAATTAACTTCTTGTGTTCTGTAACAGAAACTTTTAATAAGGTTCTTTCAATTCAGGTATTTGAAATACTTCTTTTTTTTCTGGAAACAATATCTCTAACTTAATCCGTTTCTAGCTCACATTGCAGAAGAGGGAGACTAGATTTCAATAAAGCACTTTGAAAATTCTAGAAAACAAATTTACTCTGTTCAAAAGGTAGTAAAATGGAAAGAATTCAGGTAATTGGCTACTCTATCACATTTCATAACCTTCTCTAAATAATCTTTGAGATTATTTCACCTAATCTTTGCTTTGAGAGAAGAAAAAGTAATGTTTAGAGCCGTTACATAAAAACTGGGGTACCATCAACAAGCACATCTATACAATCCTTTCTTCATAGAAACTTCATTTTTACATTCCTATTTTAACTGACTGACAACAAAACCTTGAAGTTGGTTCTTAACAGTACTTCCTGATAAACATACCTGCCCTCCACATGGATATATATGCATGGCTTCATTTATTTTCTTTTCAATTTGCAGCTGTTTCACAGATTACCTCCTAACATCCTGCAGTCAGCAATACATTTTGGCTATTCTGACTGAGATTCCTGCTCTGTAGTAAATGGATCTGAACTGTTTCCAGAGGAAAGCTGGCCTGGATTCTGCCATCTGAATACAGACAGAGCTAACAAGCAATTGTCTGTACCTAAGTGATGAAGCACATCATTAAGTTTTGGGACAGTAGTATATGAAACCACTATTTTTCCACTTCAGAACTAGTGCACAAGGAGAAGTAACTACAACCCTCAAAGCTGCAAACATTCCCACTAAATTCAGTAAGTGTTCTAATAATTTTCAACCACAATGTACTCTACGGTGCAGCTTACATTATGTTCAACAATCAAGAAACAGAAGCATTTATACAAGCTTTTTAAAATTTTTAAACGAATTGTATACGAATCCTAGCTTTAAATCCATTCAGTACTACTGCCTTATCAGAGAAAGCTTCCTGCACGTACTGCTGCAAAAAGCCCATATCCATGAATGGCAATGGACAATTCTCTGTTGCTTGAATCCATTCTCCTGATGATTCCATAGAACTGCTCCATGAAGAACTGCAAAGTAGTCTTGTGTAGCTCCACATCCTTTGCTACCATTAAAGAAACCTGTAGAGCAGATGCAAAAGAGTCGGCATTTCCAGAAACATGAAAACAGGCACCAAACAATTACAGGAAGTCTCAAAAGATACCTAGCTCGCAATACAAAGCACTTGAAACAAAATAATCATTAAACAGATTCACTGAACATTGAAGCACCAAATATTCCCACCATTTCAAGAAATTTGAGTTTGCCCAAGTCTCAGCGATCCCAGTAAAGTTACAATACCTGCTTGAGGAATGAATCTAGTGCAGAATGACTGGCTTTCTTCAGGTCCTGATGTGTGTGGCTACACCATTTACACATTGCTTCAAAGACGGAGGCATAGTTGTCCAGGAGTAAGGTACCGAACTGAGCAGCATGCCAGCTGAACAACTGTAAGCCAGCTGCAATTTAAAAACAATTCTCATTAAAACCTAGACTTACATTCCACTTTCCAAAACCAGACTAGACTATGAAGGCACACACTAGGATTCTAGGTAGGTATACTTATCGTGACTGGAAGGTAATATGTATTTCTCTAGTCATTACGGTATCAGTATCCAAACATTAAGAACTTAAGCTTAAAAACACACGTACACACCAATCCTCTTTTTTAATGTAGACCATTATGGAAACTACAGCTTTGTTCTGAAGTAATTTATAGTAACAGTAAAAAAGAAAGGCACTCTACTGGTTACAAATAATAATACTCAATTGCACAGTTCAGTTTCTGTGGTCAGGACATACACCCAAGTGCCCGCTTCCACCGAACTGTGATGCAGACAAAGAGTTCAGAATATAAGTAATTTCACAATCCCAAGTGTAAACATAAATGAAATTTAAAGATCCCTATAGAAATGTTTCTTTTTTTGGCAGGTTATCTTTAAAGAGGGTTTTACCCTTCACAGTTGCCATGGGCCTATTGCCCAAACCTTGCATTTTCACAACTCCTGCAAAAGCCCCTCACATTTCAAAGGCCAATTTCCCTCTCTTTTCATGAACTTAATTTGTTCCAAATTTCCTTCTCCTTCTTCAAGTGAAATTCCCCTTCTCTTTCAATTACTTTCCTTTGACCCAATCTACAGTCTTCTCTTTTCCATTACATGTACGGTATACAGCTCGGCACAAACTGAAATAATTTACAATCTTACCTACATGTACCGCGTATCGCTTCTGATCAACCTGTAACATTAGAAAAGGTTTGTCATATGTGATTTATTCTTCATCAGAACTAATCAGTTTATGTGGAATAATTAACACATGGCAGATTTACCTGTGGGTTGATTGCCTTCATTGCAAAATCAAAAATCTCCTTTGCAGTCTGAGGATCTGTGAAACAATCCAGTAATCAGTATTTCACTATTGATGCACAAGAGGTAGAGTGAAGACAAAGGTGTTTTTATCCAAAGCTTGGTATGAAGAAGCAATATTGGTAACTCTTACAGATCACATTTTAAGAGGCAGAGACGCTTTTCCCTGAAATACTCTTAAATGTGAAAAAAAAATTGTACATCTATATTCATTGATTTTTCTCCATACCCATACGTGTCTCTTCTAAGGGAAACGAATCTCTGTATAAACTGCATTCCAGCTTCAGCACAGTGCACACAGCTGCCCAATCTCTGGTTAGAAAATAGCACTTCAAACATTTACATATGGACACACACAGACGAGGCCACTTCAGAGACAGATTACAGGGATCACATAGCTGGATAGGCCTGGCTTCTGCATAAACCATTCACCAGTGGCAAAATTTTCCTTCCAAATTCACAGTGAGAAATGGTACTGCTTGCTGGTGGTACAATGATTAAAATATACCAAACTGTACAACTGTCTTTCACATAGAAAAAGAACCTACCTTCATCCACAGATTTAGTAAAGTTGTACATGAGTGCGGCCAGTCCCCTCAGACATCCTGCTACAACAGGTAGCTTGGGTGCCCTTGTAGCTGATGTCATCTAAAACCAGTGGAAATTGAAAAACATATTACCCTTAAGCCAAAACAAAGGCTTCCCAGTTCCTAGAAGCTTAGGAAAAATAACATATTCCAACTTAATACAGTTACGTCAGCAGCCACCTACATGAACACAAGTCCACAGAAACATCTCCTACTCAAGTTTCATTTGTTTGCGAAGGAATTAAAGTGCAGAAGTGTAAAAAATCCTTTGAAAAGCACAAAATATGTTCCACCAAGATCAACGATTGCAAAACATAGATAGCACACACTGATGTCTTAAAAGCACAGAATATAGGCAAGTAAAGTTCAGCAGGACTGTGATATTCACACCAAGTGCAGGGACTTTGCAGCTAGTATAGAACAAATCTGAAACTACCATCACATGGCAATACAACTTTCCTTGGGCACTAATGCAATGAACACCACACACCATCTTTTCTCACGGTTAATTAGCTGTCACTGATAGCCTTGAATTATTATTCTGAAAGCCTCTTGGAACCAGAGAACACAAACTTTAAACACTGGTTCTTAAGGACGCATTTATGATTTTCCAGTTAGATCCCTACAAATTGTACTAGTTACAATAGTATTTCAACTTACAGTGGTACACACATCAAAGGAAAAAAAATAAAGCAATATAAGAGTCTGAAAATAAATTCCAATCATACCTGGGCTTTAAGTTCTCCCAAATAAGCTCGGTATAGTTTTTCAGAGTTGTTAATCATGTCACTAGGCTGGACCTCTCCCAAAACTCCCAAAAGCTCATAAATCTTCTCCAGTACTAGAAAGTAATTTAATATTATTAAATATTAATGACTGAAATAATTACTCCGACATTTCTTCTGTAATTCCTGTGTAATTTGCAACCATGAGAAAACCATCCCTGAGGGTTTAATTTTGATCTGTGATTAGCAGATGGGAAAGACAGCTCTTTACGATATACATGCATATCTATTTACAAACTACAATGCGAGATGCGTCCTTCTCTCACATTAATCAGTTAAATGCATTTACCCTTTTTAAACACGGCTTTTAAACAGTAAAACTGCAGCACTGAGGACAAAACTGGCCACAAAGAGCTTTAGCAACCAAGCTGAGGTTTACATGAATTTTAACAGGGACGGGCAGCTTCAGCTTCTGTTAAGGGCACCGACTGGAGGGTCCAGGACCACTCTTAAGGCTCAAAGTTATAGGGGATGTGTGTGTATAGTCATAAATAAGCTGTTAAGAGTAACTTCAAAGGTTTCGCTACACCAGGTTAGCACTGAATCCGGTTAACAACAGGAAGTTGGAGTTACTTTCAGGATTTAGGCATTTTGAGACTAATAATAATGGCTTAGACGTACAAATACTCCCTTATGTTGGGAATCTTAAACCAGACCTATGCTTAAATTCAGTATGAACTGCCACTACTAAATTCAATTCTATGATTTCTCCTGTGTTAGCTCATACATATACACAGGCCTGCTAAGAAACAGTGAAGTACATTGTTGTGATCAGAAGACTTGAAAAAATTTTACTGGCTCTAAAATATGACAGCTGCCATTTATAAACACACTTGCCATGGGAATAACCATTATATACTTCTATGGGATTCAATCAAAAAGAAACTGAACGTAAACAAAACAAAGAACATTGACAGAAAAACTAAAGCCTACCTGTATCGGGAATTCTACTTTTTGTGGCAAGTTCTCCATAAAATTTATTAAATATCTCCCCAACTTTCATTTCTTCCATCAGATAGGAACGTCGTAAACTTTGGAGCAACTAAAACAGAGTTAAAAAAAAAAGAAAATTTAGGGAAACCATTCATGTAACTACCACAATCCTACTTGATTTAAATAAAAACATAGTTCATATGCATAACTTCTTAAGCTTAAGGATGCCATTCAATGAAAGACATTTAAGGTGACAGGACTACAAAAGAGTACTGGCATGAAATCTACTTTACCAACAAACTACCTTCCTATATATGTATAAATATTAAATTTATAATTTTTATTTATATTGTATATATTACACATGCGTCATCTGCACGAAAACCCTACACAGTATATATGTATATAGTTTATGTGCTTACATATATTATCTATATTTTATATATACATCTATATATATATAAACTCGACAAGAACACAGGCTTAGTAAGTCTGCAGTAGTCTTTATCATATTGTATACCTCTCCCTGCTGTTATAAAGCAAATCCAATTCACAGAATTGATTCATATAACTCGGAAAGGAGTTTTGTTTCACATAAACAAAATCAAGTAGGTGCAAAGGCATTTGCAAAACAAGAGCCTAATGCATTCCAAGGAGCTACACTACAAAATTACCGTCTTGCACAGTAATAAAACTTTGGGAAAAAAAGCCCTTCTCCTCCTCCACACCTTTCACATACTGTGTGTAGGATAATGTTATATATTAATACATGGTATTTTTTAAGCAAGAATATAATTGAACTGTAAAATGTCTTCTTAAAAATACAAAATAAACTAGGAGAAGATCTGCAACTGTCCCCAAAGCTCTAGCAGATGAAGGAATGACATACTGACATCTAAACAACCTAATGGCAGAATACTGAAGACAATCTGCTGTTAAGACATATCTCATACTAACACCTAAATATTACACTATCACTATTCCCTTGTTGCCACAGACTACGAATTTTCTGCATGATATAGCACAATTAAAGTAACATAACAAATTTTCTACTTTTTCTAGAAAAAAGAGATTCATAAAACACATTTTACCTTAATCAAAAGTTCCAGAGCTGGGATTTTACATTTTGCTGCTCTCTCTTTTGTATAAACACTGATGCAAGTTTGCTAGATATAAAAGAAAATGGAGATTATAATACTTACAAGCAGAAAAGGAAATTCAAAGGTAACAATGCATTTACCTACCTCTTTAAAGCACCCGTGCCTAATAACTTAATTTTTTTAAAAAAAAAGACTAAACCAATAAAAATATTCAGTCCTGAAAGTAGCTTCACTAACAAAACTGCAGCACTGTCTGACATAATAACAAATTCCACCACAAGCAAAGACAGTTGCTGGAATGAAAGGCACACAGAGCAAACTTTGTGCCCCAGTATTACTGTTCCTCATAAGACATAATTTGAGATCAGAAAGTGCAGTGGTACAGTCAAACATTTCTATGCAACTCAACAGTATTCATCAATCTAGACCCAAGGAAACTAATTTTCAGGTTTTCCAGTTTCCACTAGTTTCTTTATTCATTGCAAAAGTAACAACTTTGCAGGGTAAAAAAATTGAGTATTTAATATTAATCCTTACAGAAATATTTAGAATACTACACTTAAACAATGAGTTTAGTATGCATAAATTTAAAGTTATAACCATTATTTTTGTTATAACTTAATTTCATAACCAATACTGTGTTCTAAAAAGAAAAGTTATTAATATTAAGCCTATAGTTGAAGAAACGATTCCGCACTTGTATTAATTATGCTTTACATCAATCAAGT